>NC_140184.1:52351998-52951998 GCF_963971535.1 Notolepis coatsorum | reverse complement strand
GAAGCAGAAACCGGCTTTACTGCTCGCTTTTGCAATCCTGTGGACATCCGTCACTTTCATTCTTGGTAGCTCTTCTAAGCATCTGGTGTAACCATATCCACCAGAAAGGTTTAGATATTGATAGGCTGTTGTAGGAACTAATTCTCATTTTGCTAAGGAGGACCATCAGCGTACCAGGACGGACGGGAGAGGTTGATGCAAATTTGTATTCCCCAGAGATTCGTGTGGGAGGATACATGACAAGTGATTGGAATATCCAGTTTTCCGATTGGACAACGGACAAAACGAAGCTAAGGCCGTGTCGTTATGTTCAAATAAATTGCACCAAATCTCTCTAAGTGTATTAGTATAGAGACGCCCGACATTTCCATGCGTAAAATATTAATGGAATGAAAAGGGAAATACCACTGATATTAAGTGTGTGTGTTTTTTCTTTCTTTCTCCACAGGTGCTCGGCGAGGACAGACGAGGCTCTGACGATTTCAATACCAACTGGGGATTAACGGCTAAATGAGAGCCTTGGTATAGTATGATAAGACATTTATCAATCCCTGTCTGCACCGGTAAAAATCTGAAAGTGTGAGTGATTTTTAACTCAAGTGGGTAAAAATAGTTTGAGACACAGAGAAACTTGTTTTTCCAAACGGTAATATTGCAAGAGTGGTCGAAAGTGGTGAGAATGTCGAATACACAGCAGGTTCACCTTGGTGAAACGTTGATTGGAGCAACTAAAGGTTTAGATGCAATAACAATAGCAAAGGTTGACAATCTGTCTATTTCAATAACTGGAAATGTCACAATAAAAGTGAAAAAGCAATGGCCAAAGATATTCAGGCCTTTACAAAACCTTGTATTTAAGTATAGAAAAGGAGGTCGCTATAGACTGCATAACCAAAACAAAAAACAGAAAAAGAAAGCACGAAGGGCGATGGAAAGAAATAATGCCGAAAGTGGGAGTGAGCCGATGACCTTTGCAGACACTCCCGAAGAAAGATTGATACCTGAAATTAATCTGATTGATTTGGATGTGATGGAATTCCCTCAGGTGACCAGTATGACAGAGGGACTTGAAATAATGACTTTGATTCCATCACAGGGGGTCATTGAAGAGAGACAACCCCAGACAACTGTTTTACTCCAACCAGTGTCCGTCGAGAAAGAGCCGATCCACGCTGGAGTAACCATTGCAGGTGACTGCAAATTGACCAAGGGACAAAGAAAGCGACGGAGGAGAGCTGCATTTTTACAGCAGTCCCAGGAGGCCCACCCTGGCCTTATGGCTGGAACAGAGGCTGGACAGGGGTTGGGGAGACAGATGGAGTGGCCAACACGTGGGACCGACAACAGGTATGGGAAAATACATGAACAGTTTTCTCCGCCCGCAAGTTTCCCTTGTCCAGACTTCCCCCAACACCAGAGCCAGAATGAGAGGCGTGGCCCAGTGACGAGGAGCCAGCCAGCCAGGGCCAGGGTGGAGGAAGAGAGGATAACGTGCCTCTCTCCAGAAAGACAGAGAGCGTTCACGGAAGCGTCCGAAAGACATGAGACAGTCCGTAGGAAACTGGTGGAGAGGCAGCTGGCTGTTGACCAAGTCGCACACGAGAGGGAAATGCTAGAGCGAGAACTGGCGAAGCAGACTGAGATCATCATGAGTGATGTAATTTTGGAAGTTATGTTCCGTGCTGCAGAACAAGGACTCAGTGAACAAGAGATGTCACTTGCTCCGTTAACTGAACGGGGAGCTGAGCAGCGAGGGCATGGTGATGAACACCACAGGAGGGGTGAGTTTCCAGGTCCCTCCCAACAATAAGCCAGAGGGGCAGCGGCTGAAAATAACAGGTATGTGCCTCTCTCCTCCATACAGCAGGACCTGCCGGGAGAGGACCGGAGAGGTGCGAGCCTGTCGGGAACTGTGGGATACCAGCCGAAAGAATGCTGGTGTTGTGGTGAATTGGGACACAAGGCTAGGTCATGTGGGAAAGGGTGGCGAGCCCAAAGAGAGTCCATCACAGGAAAAGGCCGTGGAGGTAATGGCAGAGAGCAAGGACAGAACCTGGGGCCGACAAACCTGCTAAGGGTGGTATCAGGGCCATCCGAACACAGGCAGGGGGCACCTGGGGCTTGTGGTTACGCCCCACCAAGAGAGGGTCATGGACAGACATGCTGGGCCTGTGGGATGTTGGGGCATTATCAAAGGGAGTGTGTAAGTAGGTCGTGTCTGCAAAGGCCACAGGCTGAATAGAACGAGGAGGAAATGCACAGGAGACGCTATGACGCTCAGGAAAATAGAGATAGATATTAAAACATGTGACTGAATAGAATTAAAAAAAATATATAGATACTACTACGGCTTGGAAGACTAACACTGGTAAGTTGGGGTTGTAAGGGGATGGAGTAACGGGCAAATGCATGACTAATTATTAGGGATGCTCGATATTGGCTTTTTTACCGATACCGATATTCCGATATTGTCCAACTCTTAATTTCCGATACCGATATCAACCGATACCGATATATGCAGGGTTTCCCCCCCCCCAAAAAACGGAATAATTTCAGGTAACTAATAATTTCACTGTATATATATATATAACAAATATTGTTATTGTTTTTTTTCTTTTTTAAACCGATACCGATATTTTCCGATATCACATTTTACTGCCGATATCGGCCGATAATATCGGTCGGCCGATAATATCGGACATCCCTACTAATTATATTAACAAACGGTGGTTTTAAACAGGAAAAGTGGAACATTTAAATATTAGACAGAGTAATAAAAAAGGACTACTTCAGTAGTGATTAGTAGTGATTATACATACTTGATCCAAGGGTGGTCAAGGAGACTTTAAAAAAAAAAGAAAAAAAAGAAAAATCATGAGAGAATGTGTACATGGTATTTTGTTTCTTTTAATTTCTTTCTTGGTTTTTACGGGGGTATTTATGCCTCTGGATGGTGGTTTGATTCTGTTTGATGGGTGTGTTGCATGATGACACTCACATTTTCGTTTCTTTTTTTGGCGTTTTTCTTTGTTTTCGTTTCTTTTATCTATTTTTTTCTTAGGAACTGACGGGCTGGGAGGGGACTCTCGCCGGTCAGGGGTAGCAGGTTGGTGGTGACACAGCGGGACTGGTAGGAATGTCTATATGATGGGCTGGAAACATGGAGGGTGGACTAGAGCTGGTTCATGATTTTGTTTTCCGCTGTAGCATCTGGGAAGTTGTGTCACGTTTTGGGGTGTTGTAAGAATTGGGGAAACAAGGTTCTCTGTGAATGGATGAGCTCTGTAGGTTTTGGTTGACATTGGCCAAATAGTTTTCGTGTAAGGTGTGGCCGTGTGTAATTGATAATTGGCTTATGGGGGACTCTGTGGCGGCTTGTTGGAGGCTGGCAGAGTGTGTGAAAGGTGTGTGTTTAAGGGGACTGTGGTTTGTTACCTTGCATATAGGGTCTGTTGGTGAATAGGACCCGTCAGAGCTGGCTGTCCGGACCGAGGAACTGGCTGGAAATAAGGTATGATTGTGTAATAATGGTTATTCCACTCTCAAGGGTGGAGTAGTGTTGTGTTGAACTTGAGACATTTGATCTAGTAATATAGTACAGCACAAAAATGAATGAGAGAAAGGTGATTTAATTGAATAATAACATAGAAGCCATGGAATATGTAGATAACTAAATTGGGGAAAATGTATTGTCAATGCAGAACAGTAGAGGTATGTATCTGAGGGGGAAAAATGAGATCTTCCAATCAATTGTGTGTTGTAATAACAAAAAAGTAATAAAAGGACAGAGGGAAAAATAATTTCCTTCTGTGGAGATCGGGGCAGTACCAAGGCTGCACGCAACCAAGGAGCAATCAGAAGAGGGAAGGAGGGGTTTATTCGGTACCCCCTCGCAAGGATAAGCTAACTCAATGCATGCTAGCCACAGACAAGTCTGTGAACAGGGTTTATAACAAGGCCAAAGTTTATATGTGTGTGAACACGACACCGTGTTTTTTTTTTTTTAAACTTTGACCAGTCAGCTGGTTCTTTTTAGCGTTTATCGCTTTTTCATCGCATTCATACTTGGTCAAGTTTGACCGACAGAAGCAGGCTGAAAGGGTTCAGATGGGGGGGAAGACACTCTGGGAAAAGCACGGCTGCCGTCCGGGATTCGAACGCGCTCAGCCCCAGATCCGTGACGAGCACGGTTGTCCACGGCGCTGAAATAGCACTCGCGGTACGTGGTGAGCTACTGGAGCTCACCCACGACACCCGTGTTTATGTTGTAAGAACACAGAAGAGAGAGAGAGAGAGCGGCCTAAAAGACCGCGGTACCCTTACACACACAAGCATTACTGCAGACCAACACAACAGTGTTGTGGCTCAATATCACCGTTTAAGCAACAGAACACACAACTAACCTCTACCTTTATATGAAGAACCTAAGTCTTCAGGTCGAGGAAGAAAAAACCCTTTCGACCGAGTGTAAGCTGCAGGCCTTGCTTAAGCACACATGTAATTTAGCGACCAAACAAGACTATAAAGTCTAGCCCTCCTATCAAACCCACACTAGTGAAGGTTCACACATCGTATCCCCATCATATGTAGTGAATAAACACACCATTTGTAACAAAATACAGTCCCTCCTAGGAGGGACTTTTTATTTGACAAAATCATATGCGGGCCGGGGAAGGGAACAGGGGGAAACGATAGGGGGAAAAGTCACTCCTAGCAACGCCTGCCACGAGCCGCTCAGGGTTTGCCACCCCGGGGAGCCCCGGAGGGACGGTAAAGGACTGGAGGCTGGTCTCGACGATCCCTACCGTCACCTCCGAGCGTGGATGGGCCGGCTGCAGTGGTCGAGGCGCCCTCTCTCCTCCTGGCCTTCTTCGACGAAGGGCCAGCAGTGGCGGTGGTAGCGGCGGCGGCTTCGGCCGTGGATCCCCGACGACGAGCCTTCCGCCTGACTCCACCGGCGACATTGGGCAGGGGGAAATGAGGCTGGAGCACGGACCGCTCCTCCTGCATTTCCCTGCAGGTTGAAGTCATAAGCTGCAACGCCAACCCGAAGGGCCCAGCATCGGAGAGGGGTGCCGTCAGAAGTGGTGTCCTCTTTTTCTCCGGCACACGCGCCTGCTCCAGCCAAAGGTGGTGCTGGGCTAGAGTGGCCAGGGCACGTACCTTCCCAGCGGCGACGGCCTGCAGCTGGATCAGATGCAGGATGGCTCCGGCCGCCTGGGCGAGCTGATCACGTTGTATTTCTGTCAGCTCCGTACCGCCCATCATTATCCCGGACATGAACCTCGCTAGCTGCGCGACGTGGCAGCTAGGGATTGAGTCGCGGCGATGAACGACTGGTCGCTCCAGTTGGCCAACTGCCTCGCCGATTTCCCGTGGGGAACCGGCTTCCGTAAAGGCTCCCACACCACCTCAGGACAAAGGAGAGCTGCCATCGGCCTATCAAGCCGAGGCACCCCCTCCTTCGTACCCTCTACCAAACCCACCACCCTCGTGACTTGCACGTAGGCAGGAGTGAGGCCCGTGATGTGGGAGACCACCTGTCCCTGACGGACGTAGGCCTCCATTGAGGGGATAAATGGGCAGACAGGACGACGTTGCCATAAATGACCTATGAGATCATCAGGGACAGGAACAGGCAGTGGCTGCGGCAGCGGCACGCCATTTGCGACTGCCGCCGCCGCCATGAGCTCGGGGAACAAAGCATGCAGTTCCTCCTGCATACTTTCCCCCACCGAGCCCGCGTCCCTCACATGCGGCAGACTACTGGACATCGCAGAGCCACATTCCGATGTGGCTGATAGCAGGGCATCCCCTCGCTGAGTCGGAGGTTCTAACCCAACATCAGCATACGAGGGACCCCAAGGAGACATTAATTATTACAGACAGAAATTATTGGAGGGACTGTGCACCGCATGCCGTCTACCATGCAGATATGGGCAACCTTTTGTCCCATAACCATAGCCACACTCACCATCTGGTGGCAGGGGTTACTTAACCCTCTTTCCACATAACCGTAATAATGTGGAATATCTCCTGTAACCGTTTGCAGAAATTGGAAGTTCACTGTTGGGTGTTATGTTTGTGTTTTATGTTTGTGTTCTTGTACACAAAGTTTCAGTTATCTATGTTTTTTTTATTTTAATTTTTTTGGTTAAAGGTTTTGAATACATATATAAAGGGAGAAAAGGGCCTCAAAAGCAGTGCAATGGGGAAACTTAAATTAATCTCTCTCAATACAAATAAATAACCCAATAAAAAGGAAGAGGATACTGGAAGGAGGAGAAATAATCTTCCTTCAGGAAACACACTTGACCAAAGTGGAACATGCAAAGTTGGAGAAATTAGCCTCAGCCCAAGTATTCTTCTCCTCTCACACATCAGCAAAAAGAGGAGTGGCAATCCTCATAAAAAATAACCTCACTTTTAATAAAGAAAAATGTATCAGAGATAAGGAAGGAAGATATGTGTTGATAACTGGGGAAATAGAAGAACAACAAATAACGATAGGTTATGTATATAACCTAGTTATATTAGTATTGGCTGAGCCTCCCGCTCTAGCCTAATGAGATACCCCTTATCTCCTAGTACCTACTGTACACCAACACGAACAACTTAATGCACCCATACCTGATCGGGCCCCGCCCCTATGGAGGCGTAGCCTATAAGACCATGGTCATGGTCACCAAACACTCTTCCTCGCCAAATCTCGTTCCAGTAAAAGATCCCTCAAAAGGGAACTCAGGGCCGCGTAGAGCGGGACGCTCAGCCAATACTAATATAACTAGGTTATATACATAACCTATCGTTATATATCGTATGGCTATTGCGTCCCACTCTAGCCTAATGAGATATGGGTTAGAGCGGACGCGAGACCCGACAGATGTACCCCCTGAGGACCCGTAAGCCCACATCAAGGGGTGCGGGGAGCCCTGTCACCCCATCCTTCCTAATGAAGGGGGGGCGCAGTCAACTCCACCTGAATGCGAACAAGAGGGAACTAGAACCCCTTGAACACACCGCACAGGCGGAACCACGTGTGACTCAACACACTGTGGCCCATACCCACACACTCCTGCTACCCTACCAAAGGACGGGAAGCAGGAAAGGCCACAGACCCCAGAACCGCCTGGGAGACAGAACCCCCGGTCATGTCCATGAGGTAAAACCTTACAAAGGGGCCCGGGGAGGACCATGAAGCTGCAGCACAGATGTCCTCCACCGAGGCCCCACCCAGGAGAGCGGCAGAGGTAGCCACCCCACGAGTGGAGTGCACCCTGACGCCCCCAGGGGGATCCTGCCCAGCCATCGTGTAGCAGAGGGCAATGCCCCCGCACAACCAATGGGACAGGCGTTGTTCGATAGTGCCTTACCGGCATGAGAACCACCGTGACAGACAAAAATCCGAATGATGACCCCGAGGTCCTGAGTACGGCTGAGGCAATTCCCAAAGCACGGACCGGACATGACAGGTGAAGGCCCGCATCTAACTGATGAAACGCCTGAACCACAATATCCCTGGAGCGGAAGAACCCCGGATATTTACAGGCACGAAGTCAGGATTAGGCCGCAGAGTGGCACCGCAATCGGAACGAAAGACAGGCACTCTGGTCGTACCGAGAGAGCACAAAGCACACCCACGCGTCAGCGGAGGTGACGGCCAGCAAGAACGCGTCTTGAACGACAGCTGTTCCAACGGCACCTGCTCGAGCGGCTCAGACGGGGCCAAGGACAACCGACCGAGGACCAGTTGAAGATCCCAAGTCGGAGCCCAGGAGCGTTGCACCGGCTTAACGCGTCAAGCGCCAAGCAGGAAACGCTTCACAAGAGGGTGGCTGAACAAGACATCCCCTCAAACCCCTCATGATAGGAGGATATAGCTGCTGCATATACCCTCACCGTCGAAGCCGACAGTCTATCAAGGAGAGACTGGAGGTAACTAAGGACAGCATCCAGGGGGCAGGAGACTGAGTCCCGGCCCCCCGCCTTACACCACACTTGGAACATACGTCATCTGCCCGCGTAAGCTCGACAGTGGAGGGAGCATGCGCATTCTGGATGGTAACACCATCAGGATCAAGAACCTGCGCCCCTCAACGTACCCGTCCCAACAACTGACCTAACAGATGTATGGGGAAGAATCCCAGGCGGCACGGCATCGGTCCCAGACCTGCCTGGCTATGTCCGGACGTAATCCCCACCCGTCAGGATGAGGACCGCCCCGCGACAGTACACCTGTACCCACATTCTCCCTGCCGGGGATGTGGGGAGCCCTCAGGTCGCGCAGATGGAGGACGCCCATAGCCAGCCGCCCGCCGCCTGGTGCAGACGGGGGGAGCGTACCCCTCCCTGTCTGTCGATACACGACACTGACGTCGTATCGTCCGTCCTGATCAACACCAGAGGCAGGGGAACTATGTGAGAATGCTATTCATCGACTACAGCTCGGCATTCAATACCATAGTCCCCTCCATACTCATAGCCAAGCTCAGGGACCTGGGCTTGAACTATGACCTCTGCCAGTGGGTCTTGGACTTCCTGACTGGCAGACCCCAGGTGGTGAGAGCAGGCAACTGCACCTCCTCATCCATCACCCTCAACATAGGGGCCCCCCAGGGCTGTGTTCTGAGTCCCCTCCTCTACTCCCTGTACACACACGACTGTGTGGCTCAGCGGAGTAGCAATACAATCATCAAATTTGCTGACGACACAGTGGTGGTGGGCCTGATCTCTGCCAACGACGAGAGGGCCTACCTGGAAGAGGTCAAGGTCCTGGCGGGATGGTGCCAGGAAAACAGCCTCTCCCTGAACGTCAGCAAAACAAAGGAGATGATTGTGGACTTCAGGAGGTCGGGGGTCAAGGACTACAGCCCCCTCAGCATCGACGGGGCACCGGTTGAGAGAGTCAACAGCTTTAAGTACCTCGGAGCCTACATATCCGAGGACTTGACATGGACCACACACATTGACAGTGTTGTGAAGAAGGCACGACAACGCCTCTACTTCCTCAGGCGCCTAAGGAAGTTCCAAGTCAGTCAGAAGATCCTTAAGAACTTCTACTCATGTACAATAGAGAGCATCTTGACTGGCAACATCACCTCCTGGTTTGGGAATAGCACTGCACAAGACCGAAGCAGACTACAAAGAGTGACACGTTCAGCCGAACGCACAATTGGAGGGGGGCTCCCCACCCTCCAGAACATTTACAACAAGCGTTGCAAGGGCAAGGCTAAGAGAATCATTAAAGACTCCAGTCACCCGAACAACTGCCTCTTTGAACTGCTGCGGTCAGGCAAGCGATACCGGAGTCTCAAGGCGAGCACAGAAAGACTCAGAAGAAGCTTCTATCCCCAGGCCATCAGGCTGCTAAACGAACAATGAACACTACACAACAACAACCACCAAACGCACATAGCACACACATCCACACGCACACACTCACTTTAAACAAACACACTGTAGCACCCACTCCACACACTTTATAGCACACACCCACTTTAAACAAACACACTGTAGCACCCACTCCCCACACTTTATATTTATTGATGAAGGATTGCACTACAACTCGTACACCTTACTGTAAATTGTACCTAAATTGTACCTCATCCCATTTCTGCTTTGCACTATATAGTACTGTACATTAGTACACTGCATAATATTGTATATTATATGGTAACTCAGAACATTGTACATAATATGTACAATGTTCTGAGTTACCATATAATATACAATACTATGCAGTGTACTAATGTACAGTACTATATAGTGCAAAGCAGAAATGGGATGAGGTACAATTTAGGTACAATTTACAGTAAGGTGTACGCTCCAGAGACTGTGCTAGACAAGATAGTATCAAATAACATAGTATAGCATGTAATTTAGAAGAAGAAAATGAGGTCACAGTGTTCGGTATAGACATATTATGTCTATACCGAACACTGTGACCTCATTTTCTTCTTCTAAATTACATGCTATACTATGTTATTTGATACTATCTTGTCTAGCACAGTCTCTGGAGCGTAACAGTAAGAAGCATTTTGTATGAAAGTATTCTGTACTTCTGTATGACAACTATTAAAGAAACTTGAAACCATTTGTGGACCAGAAGGACCGCTTTCAACACCAACACATTGAACGTAGCGCAGACCGGGCAGCATGGTTTGCCAGCTGCCCCCTACTGCGTTGGCCCGACGCGTCACCAGCGAGGGAGGCGTCGGTGAAAACGCAACGTGAGACAGCGCCGTAACCGTCCTAAGACGGAACCTCCCGAGCGTGTTGACAACACGCTCTGAGAGGGATGCCCATAGCCCTCCAACCGTTGACTGGGAAGAGGAGTACTCTACATCCAGTCTACAGCAACCCCAGGCTGGTAGAGACCTGCCTGGTACGAGACCTGACGATCCACCTTGACCGCGAAGGACCAGAACGTCGTCAGTGCAGAACACTCCGTAACCCCTGACGACGCAGAGGCCCCAGTGCGGCCTCCACGCACTTGGTGAAGATGCGGGGAGCCAGAGAAAACCGAACGGCAGCCTCTGGTACTCATACGCTAACCCTGCAAAGGAAGCGTAGGTAAGCCCTAGGATGGAAGATCGGAGATGCACATACGCATCCTACAGGTCTATGGAGGAGAACCAGACCCCCACCTGACAGTGTTCAACAGGTAGGAGACGATCCAAAAAATGCTGAACCTTCCCATGGGACAGGTCCAGCCTGGGTTTGACACCCCCCCCTCCCGATTTCTCAGGCAGAGAACACCGGGAGGAGAACGCCACGACGATGGCTTGCTTCGTCCACAGAGATTGGATCTCGTTGACCAGAGCTGTCACTGCTGGAGACCCTGACAATAGGGTCTGTACCAAACCTGAAAACGGGTGGGGTTGTGTAAACACAAGTCCCCGCCTCAGCGTTCTCTCCATCCACCTCGACATATGGTACTGCCGTAGTCATATGTGATGACACTCCCAACGCACCCGCCGCCATGTGGCGCAGGTCCGCCAGGAACTGTAGATAGTTGGCCCGGTCCCCCCGCTGTACGTAGCCAACCCTGGAACCGTGCGAGCAGAGCGTTCCGTGTCGGGACATCTGACCCTGACACCACCCAGGAGGCAATCGCACCCAAGGGGGGACCCCGACAGAAAGGGCCGGTTTGATACGGGGGGCTTCCTAGGTGAAAAAAGCCCCCCCACTGAACACCCCTCCAGAACATGCTGAGGAGTTGTTCTGCAGCCGGACATGCAAGGTGTAAGGACCCCATGGGTTTTATATGTCACTTTAAAAAAAAAATATATATATATATATATAATTCCTCCAATAGTAACCCCGGCTTGTATTTGTTTCAACTGTAGTGGATACCAGGCTTGTATTAGGAGGAGGCATGTATAAGAGAGAGGCCTATATTTCTAATTTTCCTATCTCTTTTATTTTTTTTACTGAATGAATGAAAACTTTATTTAACAGATTGCAGAATGGGTACAATACAGTACGGCTCAATACACACAATTGTTATGGCAGGGGATGCAAACCTGAGAAAGACGTTTTGTCTTGTTTACATCAGGGTCCCCCATTTTCAATTCATATAGACATTTATGACATACACAACATACATGACATTTATGGCATAGGGACATATAGGTATTTAGTACTAGTACTAGTGTGTAGTGTGGAGGCCCCTAGTCGCGTTATTTCTAAACCTAGCCGCATTTCTGGCAAGACGCTCTCTGATTGGCCGATGCCTGTTTCTACACTGGTTTAGCTTAGGCACTCTTTCGAAGTTGGTAAAGGTTAGAGTTTGTCTTAGAGCATGGCGATAGAACGCCAGGTAGTTTGCAGGCTGTTTGACGAGGAAATGGGCAAAGACACAGCTCGTCACGCGATTGGGCAAACATGTCAGTGGCCAATCAGAGAGCGTCAGTCAGTGCCAATCATTCAGTGTCACAGTATGACATCGATCTCCAAAATAAGAAAAAAAAATTATTAAAATGTGGGGCCTCTAGTGACGAGGGGCCTCCAAAAATGTTTAAAATAAAAGTAAAAAAAAAATAAACAAATATTTGGGGCCCCTAGTGACGAGGGGCCTCCAAAATAAAATAAAATAAAAGTAAAAAAAATAATAATAATAATTTGGGGCCTCTAGTGACGAGGGGCCTCCAAAAATGTTTAAAATAAAAGTAAAAAAAAAATAAACAAATATTTGGGGCCCCTAGTGACGAGGGGCCTCCAAAAGAAAATAAAATAAAAGTAAAAAAAATAATAATAATAATTTGGGGCCTCTTGTGACGAGGGGCCTCCAAAAGGCCTCTAGTGACGAGTGGCCTCAAAAAATTAAAAATTAAAGTTAAAAAAAAAAAAAAAAAAAAACGTGGGGCCTCTAGTGACGAGGGGCCTCCAAAAAAATTAAAAATACAAAATAAAAAATAAAATTATTGCCCCAAATATTTGCTTTATGCATAGAACCCTTAGCCGAAAGAATAAGGAAAAATATGAGGATTAAATGGTCTCACAATAAAGGAAGATGAACATAAACTAGCACTGTACACGGACGACATCATAGTGTATCTTACAGATACATATATATAGTTCACTACCAGAGTTACTAGATGAAATTACAAACTATGGGGTTCTGTCTGGATATAAGCTTAATTTAAATAAAACTGAAGCTATGGAAATAGGTGACCACTTGGAGAAAGACAGTTCAAAAACAGTTTAACTTTAAATGGGACCGGAACAAAGTGAGATATCTGGGAATAACTATACCTAATAACCTAGACCATCTACATCAGTGTAATTATGGAAATTTGGAGAATTCTGTAAAGGAAGATCTGAATAGGTGGAAAATTGTACCTCTCACTTTATTTGAAAAAATTTATATTATTAAAACATCTTGCCACGTTTTCTATTTTTATTCCAAAACATGCCATTATACATAACACCTACATTTTTGGGAGGGGCTGCTGAGAAAATGTATATGGGATGAAAAGAAGCCTAGAGTCAAACTCAAAATGCTGCAACAAAAAAAAAAGAAGGAGGGGGACCTGCATTACCTAATTTAATTAATTATTATTACGCAGCACAGGTAAAACCCATTCTAATATGGATGAAAAACGAGATGAGACCCAAATGGAAGTCAATTGAGTTGAATTTAGTTGAATCACTCAGCACATTGATCTTCTCTGGATATAAAAAAGCACAGATCAAAATACACAATTACTCTATATATAACACATTTAAAATCTGGGAAATATGTAAAATAAAAAAATGTAAGGAACTATTTCTGCGTCGGGGAAAACCGTGCTCGTCACGGATCTGGGGGACACGAGTTCGATTCCCGGACCCGCCGTCATTTCTCACATCCCATCCCATTTCAACCTGTTTCTGTCGGTCATGCTTGACCAGAAAAGCGATAAACGCTAAAAAAAAAAAAAAAAAAAAAAGACAAATAGCATGGGATCCAGATTTTTCTCCAAACAGTATTGATGGGCCTCATATGTTTCTATCAAATGTACAATGAAGGAGTGGATTATTTTGAAAATGTAGCTAATAAATATGCCTGTCCTAGTAATCACTTTCACCGATACCTGCAAGTAAGAAGCTACTTGAGAGAAAAAGTCCAAATTAAAACTCTTGGAGATCTCCACCCCTTTCTGAAATACATGATAAAGACTCAACAAAGCCATAACCTCAAAAACACAACTGGACAAATCTACCGAATACTTCAAGAAAACAAAATTGAAGATTTAAGCTATATTAAAAATAAATGGGAGAAGGAACTGAAAACAAACATACCAGATAAGGAGTGGAATCAAAGCTTTAAAGATTTCTTCCATTACATAAAATCACCCTTTTGGCAGGAGTATGCTTGGAAAATAAATATGAGGTACTTTAGAACACCATCGAGTATGTCCAAATTCGCACAAAATAATCCCAGCTGCTGGAGGGAATGTGGGGAGAAGAATGCTGACCATACACACATATTCTTCACATGTAAAAAAAAAAAAATACAAATCTAGTGGTCAGATATTTTACACATAATGGAACAGATGTTCGAGAAAGTGGGGTATCTAGAAAAACATGATATACTGTTAGGAACACGCCCCAAAAACCTACAAAAAGAAGAATTATACCTTTTTTTTTATTTTGAGAGCTGCAGCACTTAAGCAAATAACAAGAGCTTGGAAAAAACTTGAACCCCCGAAAGTAAACAAATGGTTAGAAACTGTAGAGGACATATATAGTATGGAAAAGGTAACCTACAAAATCAATAAGAATGAAAATATGCTGGGAAAAAGATGGGGTCTCTTTAAACTATGGAAAGGTACTAGATGACAGACCGATCAGTCTTTGAGAAGAGGATTTAAGTAACATGAAACAGTAATATCTTGATCTACTACTCAATTGTGGGGGAACACCCCTTAGGCCTACACCTACAATGAAAATTCAAGCCTTTTTACTTATTATTTATTTGTATTTTTTACTTTATTTTCTTTCTATTATTAAATTTTTTATTTATTTATTATTATTATAATATATTTGTATTTATTATTTATTTTTTTATATGTATGTGGGGACGAGTAGGGATGGATATTAGATGTATACCATGGATGGATAGGTATACCAGTCCAGGATCTATACTGGTACTCACCCTTTTGTTTGTGTTTTTGTCTCTTGTTTTTGTATGGGTGATGGGTAAAAAAAATAAAAATCAAGATTTAAAATATGCGTATGTACATTTGTGTGTGTATGTACGTATGTAAGTATGGATATGTGCAGTTATGTATGTGTATGTGGGTACACATACTATACCTAAATGTAAAGTGACTTTCTTTGACGCAATAAAGTATAAAAAAATAAATATATATATATATATATATATATATATATACTACAAGAATGAGTGACGTTCTTCATAGCTGCGAACCCAGCTGTGACCATTTGTTTCTACGAACTTCTTACTAAGATAGTTATGAAGATACTTATGTATTCGATCATGAGATCCAATGTTATTTATGTATAGAGAGAACAATGTGGGCGCAGGAATGGAGTCTTGAGGTACACCTTTAGTGACGGATAAGTGGTGTTCTGATTTAACGTATTGGGTTCTAACTTCTACCAGACAAATAGTTGGAGAACCAAGCTAATCGATGGTAGTTAACACCTGTTACCAAGTCTGTTTCTGAGAATCAAGTAGTCAACTGTAGCAAATGCTTTTACAAGATCAATAAAGATAGCTGCACAATGTTGTTTGGACTCAAGAGTGGCGTGATGTCATTGAGGACCTTAAGAGTTGCAGTGACACAGCCATGCCCGGACTGGAAGCCAGATTGCATACTGGATATAATACTGTGTTAAGATGTAAGTTGCCTATTTGAGTTTTTCCAAAATCTTGGATATACAGGGCAAGATATAAATAGGCCTATAACAATTCGGATCAGTCCGATCACCCCCTTTAAACACAGGTAAAACCATAGCAGATTTCCAAGAGCAAGGGATTTCAGCAGTTTGAATGGAGAGATTAAATAGATAAGACATTGGGGCAACTATGAGAGCAGCCTTGAAGTAGTAAGGTTCAAGGTCATCAGACCCAGGTGTTTTTCTTTGGGTCTATATAGCTCATCCAGCACCTCATCCTCAGTGATAGCATGGACACTGAAAGAATGCACATGAGAAAATGTGGTACTGTGTAGAGACACAGCATCAGACAGGCTAATAGTGTTGGGCTCAGGGGGGTTGGTAGAATCAAATAAGAACCTGGATGAAATGAAGTGGTGGTTGAAGACCTCTGCCATGAGCACATTATCTGAAACAATTGTACCATCAGAGTTAAGGGACATAGGAAACTGGGATACTGGGTTCCTATCTTCTGTTTTCCAGAACCTATTTGGATCTGAGATACTATAAGAGAACAGATTTTTTAAATAATCAGCTTTGAGTTTTCGAATGGTCTGGGGGCATTTATTGCGAAGTTGTCTGAATGTGAGAGGCAAGCCTTATACCAGGAGGCATTTTTACAATGACGAAGCTCAAACAGATCATGGTTAATCCATGGGCTGAGACAAGTCTTAATTCTCATTAACCTTCTTGGAGCATGCTTATTGATAATAGTACTAAAATCATTATGAAACAGATTCCAAGCATCTTCAATAGAGATCAGACTGATTCTTTGCCATCTTATAGCAGCTAGGTCATGCAGAAAGGCTTGCTCATATACATTTATCAAGCAATGTTTATAACAGATCAAATGTGTTTTTTAATGGAGCAATTTGCACGGATACAAGCTGTAAAACAATGACCACTGAGGTCATTACAGAAAGAAGATACATATGTTTGTGAGTATAACTGTTATGGTGGGGGCTGTGGTAGCGGAACCCAATAGCAGAAACACAGGGAGAGAGAGAGTGGAGCGGTTTAGGATATTTATTCCAATAGGTACCATGCGTCAAAGTACAACAGTGGAATGTGTAGAAAAAGATACAAGGGAGCTCTTCGTTCTCCTCGGGAACGGCCGGGCGGGCGGCGTCTCGATAGACAGCATAGGCCGGCAGCGGGTTATCCTAGGATGGCTAGATAACACTCCGACGAAGGACGACAGGATCCGTGGGGTGATATAGGGGCTGTTGATGAGCGAATCCCTCACAGCTGCGCTGATTGATGCCAGTCTGACAGCGTGGGAATGCTGCAGCAGGAAGCTGCCCATATATGGGAGGGGCAGGACGGGGTAGAGGAAGGCCCAGGCCGTGATAGTGACAATAACATCGATAAGAGTTGCCTTTTCTGACTGCTTGGTATTGTTAGGGTTGCGGTAGCTGAACCCAATAGCAGAAACACAGGGAGAGAGAGAGTAGAGCGTTTTAGGATATTTATTCCAAAGTCTACCATGCAGCCATGTATAACAACGGAATGACCGGAATGTGTGAGCAGGGGTATTCTTCGTTCTCCACGGGAACGTCCGGGCGGGCTTCAACTGGGAGACATAGAATGAGGGGTGAATGCGCATATGGGACGGAAGCTTGAGTCTGACGAATGAGGGGTTAATGAATCAATCTGCACGGTGATTGATTGAATGAACATTTTATTAACAGATTGCAGAATGGGTACAATACAGTACGGCTCAATACACACAATTGTCAAGGGGATGCATACCAGAGAAAGACTTTCGTCTTGTTTACATCAGGGTCCCCCATTTTCAATTCATAATGAATTTTAAGTAAGGGTGCAACCTGCTCTGTGCAATCCATTCTTCGTGGATCTAGCCCTAAGTGTTTTAATGAATACTTTTAGGTGATATCCTCAGGAATACAAATTGGTCAAGATAATTTGTTTTTATGATGTGTTTTTAATTTCCAAATACAAATCTAATCAAATCAAAAAAGCAGTTTTTGCAGTTGACCGCAGGTGTTGTATATTATACAGCCTTTTCTTGCATCTTTATCAAGGGAACCCTTATCCTAATGATTTTTTAAATAATATTATGATGATATGATATGGACCTAGGTCAGGTCACTCACAGCAACGTTAACTGCATTAGCTACAAAAACAATGCCAATAGCTTATGCTGCACTATTTGACATTGACTGACTGAGAGACCACCAGCAGTAGAACGGTCTCACTTTATTATAGCGTTATTACGAGTATGTTATCATTCATATTATTATCGACATTAATTGAATTAATCATCATGGCATGGCACACACTCCTGCTCACTCTGTCCATTGGCCCTGTCAAGCTCACATGCCTGATCCACTGCCTGTGTCTGCTTCTCAGCCTGCCAGTGCGTCACCTGAGGCTGTTGCTGCACTACTGTGGATGACGAAGCTGCAGATTTTTTTTTTGTTATTTTAGTACATTTGGCAGCATCCGCCTCTAGATTTCATGCAATTTCTCTGCACCCCCCTTACGCTTCTTCTGTTTATCAATTCGTTTTTGCTCTGAGCAGCATCTGTTCTTACACAAGAAACAGGTGCGAGAGAAGGGGGAGGCTTAGTAAGAGATGTGATTGGGCCAGCTTAATGGGCCGCTGTCCCAGCCGGGGTCATACCTATGTTCCCCGGGTTCTATGGTCCCCGAGTTCTATGTTACCTGAAAAAAAAAAGGGTTCTAACTTAAGTTCCCCGCTCCCGAAATAAAGGTTCTATGTTCCCCGGTCCCGCCCACTCCCGAACAAAAAAAAGGGTCCTATGTTCCCTGCTGAAATAAAGGTTCTATATTCCCCGCAGCTTGCCACCAAGGCTGCCCGTAAGAGCGCACCGGCTACCGGCGGTGCAACAGATTCACACGTAGGCCTATCAAAGATAATATTGTAGCGTTCTGTCATACCGTCGTTGAAGAATGAGGAGAGTTTTATGTTTCTTCCGTGTCATCTAATTCCAGACTCAACCGTTACATACAGGTCCAAAACACTTCGCTTGTTATAACAGCTCAAAGATGCGGCGGCCCACCAGGAAAATGCCCGGTATGCCAGATGGCCAGTCCAGGCTTGTAGTCTGTGCAGGTTAGGTGGTAAGAGTCAGACACACTTATTAGTGGGAAGCGCGTCGTCTCTGACCTACATGCGTTCAAGCTACAAAGTGGGAAAAATATGGATGCTCACGCTAAACCTTTTGGGCAGTTTCTTCTTACAATTAGTTTTAACTACAACTCACAAAGACATTTTACAATGACTCATATGCTTACAAATATACTCTTAAAATTGCTAATAAGATGCTTGAACTGGGGGGTTGAGAAATCATACCCGGAATCCGAATTGATGCACCGTTTAAAAAAAATGTCCTAGCAGGAAGACGGAATTTCTGACCTCCAAGTTATAATCGAAGCATTACCACTGAACTAGGAACCTAGTTGTGTGTGGGTATTGATAGATTTCAATGTTTTAGCCTTTCGTTGATTGGTATCAGCCTCCATCTGCATGGTGTTTATTTAGTATTGTTGAGGCAATCGTTTTGTGGAATTCTGTCCTCCCACACGCTTACTGGCTAAAACACCATCTCTATAGGGAGGTGTAGTGGTTACGTCATTGCTGTTTCCGGCCGCGTGTATATTTTCCCTAACGCACTTTCACTTCCGCGTTCGGGTTCCGCGATCTGATTGGCCACTGACGTTTCTCTCAGCGGCAATCGCGTTACGCCTAGTTATGCCTCTAACAGCCTGCTAGCTAGCTAACGCCTAGTTCTATCACTGGTTAAGCTTGGCGACTCTTTCGAAGTTGGTTACGGTTAGAGTTTGGAATCAGGGCTGGTGGTCTATCGCCCTGCTCTAAACCAAACTCTAACCGTAACCAACTTCAAAAGAGTCGCCAAGCTTAACCAGTGATAGAACTAGGCGTAACGCGATTGGCGCTGAGAGAAACGTCAGTGGCCAATCAGATCGCGGAACACGAATGCGGAAGTGAAAGTGCGTTATGGAAAATATACACGCTTTCCGGCCGGTCCACCTCGCAAAATTGCAACGTATTTCCTCATTGCCAGTTTCTAAATCATCTCGTTTAAAACAAATAAAGCATGAACATTTGCATGGTGTACCTTTCTGTGCGTATTCATCCACAATCTATAGCTCAACATGAAAATATTCGCAATTAATCGTAAAAAAAGATTGCAGAATTTTATTTCAACCAAAAATGCTTAAACAATAATGTTAGTGATAGAAGGGAACTCATTTTGTGCAAAAATGGAAAGCTTTCCAATGTTCATGATCATGAGGCAGAATTGTTACAATAGCCGATAACCTCGCGGGCAGTCCAAAGTGACGTCAGACTACACCTCCCTATTCCCCGTTGCATCCGATCTACCACTGTTTTTTGTAATTTGTTATCATACCCATCTCATCCTAGCAACGGCTATCTCTCTCTCTCTCTCTCTCTCTCTCTCTCTCTCTCTCTCTCTCTCTCTCTCTCTCTCTCTCTCTCTCTCTCTCTCTTCTCTCTCTCTCTCTGGAATGTTGACCTCAACTTCGCTATCTCCCACATGCCCAACCCTGAGCTTATACAGAAAATGGAGTGAAATGTCTGTCTAATACAGATTCAGTCTAAAAGACTAAACACAATTAAAAGGTGTTTACCAACGTACTTTACGTACTTTAGAATTAAAAGGTGTTATAGCACTATAGTTATATAGTACTTATTTCTGTCATACTCAATGAAAACACCCAAATCCTTCAGTATACACAACCATATCCACCTCTGGAAGGAGGCCATAGTCATTAACTATTTCCAAAATAAACTTAAGAACTTAATTTAATTTTAATCATTTAATTGAATCAAACCTTGTATTGATATTTTTATGTGAAACAAAATACCAAAGTGATTGTTTTGGAAACGCTCTATTGCACACATTAATATTTTGCTTTAACAAGCTTGCAAGTGTTTCAGCTGGTGTTTGAAGTCACGTTCAGTGTCACCTCTTTAGTGTTGATTACACCTTCAGTCGACTCTTTTCAAACTATCTCTAAATGTGTATCTCACTCATACACAAATAATAACTAGCATACTATAACATACTGCACAACAAAGTATAATATTGCCCGTATAATATTGCCCGCAGATGTCTGGCCCAGGTATTCTTCATACTGTGCGTTGTCTGTTTTGCACCATGTTCCTGTTTGATAGCACTGCTCGCATGCATATCAAAGCCATGTATACACATACTACACTGACACACCCACTCAATCAAATCTCATTCACTCACACATACTAGATAGACACAGACAAAACAAAAGACACACAGTGTTCCAAACACACACACACGCACACACGCACGCACGCACGCACGCACGCACGCACGCACACACACACACACACACACACACACACACACACACACACACACACACACACACACACACACACACACACACAGTCATGGACACAACACATTATGAGATAAGGGAGTGTCACACGGCTCAAATTGTATGTTTGGTTTTATATATACAATGCGGCGGATGCTGTGGGTCTTTGGGATGCTGTTGTTATTTATTCCTGTGTTTAATATTGCTTGCCTGGTCAGCTGGAGGGAGCTGAATTAATTTCCTTTCTGCTGGTTGGGTGTCAGTGTCTCAGCCAGATGAATTATGCCTTGCTACCATGTGTCATTTCCTCCTCTCAGCCCGGCGGAGCCATTTGGTAACCCGAAAACGAATTATCTTCTGTTGGCTCTCGTTCAAATTCAATTAAATGACTGCAGAGTAATTATGTGGAGGTACAAAAGAGTAATAAATGCAAAATAATTTATTAACCTAATAATCTTTATTTATACTCCTACTCATATTAAGTATGTGATTCTGCCTCTGTGCGACACCTTTGTAAATAACCGCTGTTGGCCATTTATCATCCAACCCCCACACGACTACAGCATCTGGTATTAGCGAACGGGAAATACTGATTTTTTTTTTTTTTTTTTTTTGTTGTTGTCATATTAAGGCATATATTTAGATGCAAGCTCAGGTACATATGCTCAGAGCTATTATGGTTACCATTGCAGTCAGCGATCCAGAAAATGTGCATTCAGGGGTTTCAGTTTATAGTATGCAATCAGTGATATACGTTGGGCCTGTGAAATATGGCCTATAATCCGGACAGATGTTATTCTCTATGACAAAATAATATGATGGGATGAAATTAGAAATGCGCTGATGCTGATATTGGTATGGGATAACAGACTAGAACAGGGTATGGGGGATGTCAAAACATCTAAAACCAAGAGCCCTGTGCAACATGTTTGGCACATATAGAAGCATGTATGTATGAGAAAAATGTATCATATCTAAATTCTTACCCCAAACTATTTGTCTAAGTAAAATTAATGGATCAGATTGGTAATCTGTTCATTAAGGCAAGTTAAGTTCAGTTGAATCTTTATTAATCTTTATCAAAGCTCTAGGTTAGACCACTCAAGTCTGATGAATGAAAAGTGAACAAAGCTTTCTGATATACATTTCTCTCTCTGATAAGGCAGGGGATTTTTTATTTCAAGCGGCAGTTTAAGAAAAGGAAAAATCGGGGCGCCCAAGTGGCGAACCATGTAACGCGCTGCGTCGCGAAGAGGCCGACCCGGGTTCGATTCCCGGACCCGGCGTCCTTTGCCGAATGTCTCCCCCCCGCCCCCCGCTCTGTCTCCCGCTCTTCCTCTCTCTCTCTCTACCGGACTGCCCGGTAGTAAAAACAATAAAAATCTACAAAAACATAATTTTAAAAAAGAAAAAAGAAAGGGAAAAATCGCTAGCCAAAACTATCTTAGCATTGCAGATCAGGTCACCCGACGTCACCAGTGTGTTCTCTGCAACATCTGGTTGTTAACTCATTCAGGGCCGAGGCCTTTCCCCATCCTGTTCTAGCCAGGCCAGGTTTCCATTACATATTTTCACTGTGCGTCACCTTGTTTGTAGAGCTATATCATTATTCTATATTATAGCTATGGATACAATACTATGGTCATTTGACAGTAACTATCTTCTGTCCAAGATGCAAAAAAGAATAAATTTTTTCATGAATACGTTGGCGCATTCTGCCGTGGTGAATATAAGTATAATTTTGGAATGATCCGGGCTAATTCCTGGGAGGCTGCAACGTGAATTCTACTAAAAGCATTGGCGTCATCATGAATGCATGAAAGGGAGGGTGTTTCTGATGCTTTGATTGCCAGTAATGGCATTCGTTATTACCACAACACACGCCGATTAGCTGGATCGGTATGATAACATTGTAGGATCAAGCTGAAATTGACGTCAGATAGTCCTTACCTACTATGGTCAGGGGTATTCAAAAACGAATATTCCAATTGTTTGATCGCCATCTGGTCCATCTGATGTCCATCTGGTCCACGACATAATCCAGCACAACATATCCATCGATTGTCCCGAAAACGATTCAATGCGATCGAGTGAAGCCCTAGGCTTCCCTGTACTAGAAAACTTCACCCAGAGCGGTTTAAACGTAACACCTGGTCTGGAACAGGGTTTACTGCACTCTCGATACTGCCTACTAGCAGGATCTGGCCGGTACTGCACCCTCGGTGTCCCAGTATGTATTTTAACGGCAACATACGGGTCCGTGAAATTGAATAGAATATTAAAATCGAAAAAAAAGCTAAAACTATCCAAAAACGTATA
Organism: Notolepis coatsorum; assembly: GCF_963971535.1. Classification (NCBI taxonomy): domain Eukaryota; kingdom Metazoa; phylum Chordata; class Actinopteri; order Aulopiformes; family Paralepididae; genus Notolepis; species Notolepis coatsorum. The sequence continues at coordinate 52,928,904 of NC_140184.1, read as the reverse complement.
TATATATATACGTTAATGGCCCTTAACTCAATGGCGGCCAAACCCGAGATAAGTCGGGTTAACTCGCCAGCAGTTGGGCACCAGACCGGAGATTTCTCGGGTTTTGGTCGTTTATTTCTTTATTTGATATTTGTATTCATTATTCATCCATGGACCTTACTGTTACCATAGGGAATGAGTCTGATATCGCCAAAGTGCAATACCGGCCGCATCCAGCTAGATGGCGGTATCGAGCACCCTTTGTAGCCTTGTATCTTGGCCTGTGTAATGGCCAAATGTCTCCGGGCTCACTTTTATTTGCCGGGCGATTGGAGCGGTTCTCCTGGTTCCATTGAAGCACGTCAAATATCCCTGATCCATACAGATGCAGCCATTAATTGTCTGTCGACCGACGTTTGGGCACCGTATTAACAGTAACAATGACCAGTAGGGGCGCTCGAATACAGCTGGTGACAACGGCCCGACGCGCCGGCTGTTTGTTCATTCATTGGAGGAGCTCTGCGCTCGACAAAGCTCGAGTTACATTCAAATCGATTACAGCTGGTGACTTCATTACAACGTCCTATGTCTACAGACTGTATGAATTAATGTTGCTGCATTAAAGAATTAATTATTAAAATGTGTCAAATCTAGTCTAGTTATAGCTCTACAAACAAGGTGACGCACTCCTATCTTTTAAACTAAAGCGTGGCCTTGCTACGACGTGCCCCGTCTAATAGCTGGTGCTGAATGAGTTAACCGTTGGCGCCCAATAACGTATATAAAAATGGTTGGCCGTGAAAGAGGGTTAGCAATTTGGCTTAAAATAATTGGAAGATAGACAAAACATAAAATCTTTTGGTGAAACGCAATTTTCCCATTATCCCCACATCCAGTATCAAGGAAAAAATTACTAAAAAATGCACCAGCGCTTGTCATAATGATGTGACCACGTGAGAGGTCTATATCCGGGCCAAGACTTCCTCTTCCGTGCGCAGGTCATTGTTTACAGTCCGGGAGAATCTAAGGCAATTATGTAATCCAACTTTGAACAACAATTTGTTTCTTTTATCACTTGAGTCCAACACTTCTCCACACAGTACACACACACATCAATACTTTCTGTAAGTGTTTTAAGTCTGGACAACATTTTGGACAATGCATTCTGCCCCTTTTGCAACCAAAGCATGTTCCTGTAGAAATAGCCAACTACATTTCAAGTACCATCCCTACTTCCGATATCAAACTCTTGTTCCTTGCCTAGAGAATAATTTGCAGAATCTGTTTATAGAGATTATTAGCCAACTGGATCTTTGCTATAATTGCAAACAAAAGAAATACAAGTCAAACCAGATTGTTTGGCTCTAGGGTATGTATCCCACCAACTACCTCCAGATGAGAATGAGGCCAGACCCTTGAATAGCTTGAAATTAAATTATATATAATTATATAATTTGACATGTATATAAAAAAACAGCAGAGCAGAGTTCACAGCTAATCAACCGTGACACAGCCAACTATGTGATATTTTAACCAATTGCAGACAGGGGGCGGTCTGAACCGTTGAAAACTGCTGCCGAAATACTGGCCGCTATGAAAACCAGAGACAAAAAATGCTCTGAGTTTCGTAAAAGTCAGTCAAAGCTTACTAAAAGCACGAGCAGTGAACTCCAAGCCCACGTGACTGAACTCAAACTAGAAAGAAACAGACTAAGAAACGACGTAAACTCCATGATCAAAACTGCAAAAAAGAATTTCATCAATGACAAAACTGAGGAAAACAAAAACAAACCACGTGAACTTTGGAAATTACTCAATAATCAACTAGGATGCAGTAAAAAACTTAAAACCAGATTCTCAAACATAAACATAAAAACGGACAACACGCTCATCACAGACAAGCTGGATGTAGCCAATTACTTAAACATTTTCTTCACAAACATAGCCACAACACTGGTAAACAAACTACCCTCCCACTCAGGGCTTTATGGGGTAGAACACATAGTAGCTTACTACAAAAACCTAGGGGTCCGCAAGGACGACTTCAAGCTGGAAATGGTAACAACAGATGAGGTACTCAATAAACTGAGCGCCCTCCAACCTAACAAGGCCACTGGCCACGACAACATCCCTTCCAAATTCCTCAGAGACTCAGCAGCCGCCATCACCCCAATCATCACACACATAATAAACCTCTCTATAAAACAGGGACACGTCCCCAAGGACTTCAAAATTGCGAGGGTGACCCCTCTGCACAAAAAGGGCAGCAAATTAGACCCAGGCAACTACCGCCCTGTTTCTATTCTCACCTCCATCTCGAAAGTCATGGAAAAAATAGTCTACGAACAGGTCGAAAAGTACCTAACGGAAAAAAATCGAATCTACGAATTCCAATCTGGCTTCAGAACATCCCACTCCACTGACACATGCCTTCTCTATTTGAATGACCACATCAAACAAGAGGTGGACGCAGGCAAATACTGCGGCATGGTCATGCTGGACCTACAAAAGGCCTTTGACACGGTCAATCACTCCATTCTGATTGACAAGCTAAAAGCAATTGGTTTTGATAGTCTATCAGTGAGCTGGATGCAATCCTACCTTGAGGGGAGGGAACAGATGGTGGAGGTAAACGGCACCCTATCCCCCCCCCTCACAGTGAGCTGTGGTGTTCCACAAGGAAGCATACTAGGACCGCTACTGTTCCTAATTTATGCAAATTACATGTCGTCAGCTTGTGACTGCAACTTGTTCCTGTTTGCGGACGACTCAGCCCTGCTGGTCTCTGACAAGAACAAGTTACAGGTTGAAAAAACCCTCAGCTCGGAACTAGGCAGAATCTGCATATGGCTCGCTGATAACAAACTATCATTACACATGGGCAAAACAGAGTCCATTCTCTTCGGCTCAAATAACAAACTCAGCAAGACTGACGGCTTCTCAGTTACAGTGGGTGACAATATTGTCACAAGAAAAGATGAAATTACCTACCTGGGTTCCATCCTAGAGGCTAATCTCTCCTGTGACAAAATGGCATCCAATGTAATAAAAAAAGTCAACCAACGAACTCGATTCTTGTACCGGATCTCCTCTCTGGTAAACAAGAATACCCTGAAGACTCTGGCAGGAGCACTCATTCAGGGGTACTACGACTATGCTTGCACCTCATGGTACCAAAGCACCTCAAAGGCGCTAAAAACAAAATTACAAACATCTCAAAACAAACTGGTCAGACTACTGCTTGACCTTACTCCTAGAACCCAGTACAGCAACTTGCAATGGGCCTGGTCTACAAGATACACTACACGACCAAGGTACCCATGTACATGTCAAAATACTTCCCAAAGGTCAGTGAATACCACGATCACAACACCAGAGGGAGCTCCACAAATCATGTTAAACCCAGATTCGGCTCAAATAAGGGACTAAACACGTTTCGCAATTATGCCACATCAATGTGGAACGCCCTACCCAAAGCTGTAAAGGAATGTGGATCACTACCCACTTTCAAAACCTCTCTCAAGGGACACCTACGGGAGACTGCAATTCAACACTGGCCCCTGTAAATATCCTAACCCAACCCCCTCCAATGTACAGTCATTTACCTAGTATGGTTTTGTCAATAGTCCAATGTACAATTTTGTTTGTTTGTACAGTGTCCCCCCCCCCCCCCTCAATGTACAGTTTTGCTTGTATATACAGTGTGCCCCCCCCCCCAACCACCTCCAATGTAGATTACCCAGTATGGTTGTCAATATCCCAGTGTACCCAACCCCCCCCCACCCAACCTCCTCCAATGTACAGTTTCTACGTCAAATGTATATACTCCCTTTTCCTGACTCCTTCTGTATCACAAACAGTACTGTATTTGCAAATCTGGTATGTCATAAATGTATAGATGTAGCAGTACTGACTATCTGTATGTCATGTATGTCATATATGTCCTGATGAATTGAAAATGGGGGACCCTGATGTAAACAAGACGAAAGTCTTTCTCTGGTCTGCATCCCCTTAACAATTGTGTGTATTGAGCTGTACTGTATTGTACCCATTCTGCAATCTGTTAATACAGTTTTCAATCAATCAATCAATCAATCAATCAATCAATCAATCAATCAATCAATCAATCAATTCAATCAATCAATCAGTTCGCACTGGAAGGCTGCACACACCACAACAAAATGACTTAAAAACTGTGCCTTTTTGTTTGAAAATCGTCTTTTTGCTCAAAAAGTTCTACTTCATCGTTGACTGTATTTCCCTTTAAGATGTACAAGTTATGTCTTATCACACTAGGTACTTTTTGTGAATAGTGCCACCATGTGGCTGAAGGACTGTCCACACCTCTTTCCCACCATGGACAAAACACATGTCAAGTCTGGTGTAAATCAGACATGTGTTTACGTGGAACACCCCGATACCAATTCAAATTGTTCCCAAATTCTCTCACAACACTCTCTTAGCTTGACCGAGGAAAGCAATGCTTGTGATAGGAGGGTCCAGAAAAGAGGGCGTAGCTTGAAATAAGTCAATAGGGTGTGGCAGTCATATGGTTTGGCCTGGCAACATTCAGAAATACAATGAAAGACCATGGTCCCGATGCCACTAGCAGGATTGGTGAGAATCAGGTGGACCTAGGACAGGGCTCAGCAACCTTTACTATCAAAAGAGACACTTTCCCCCCCTCCCACAAAATAAAATGCTCAGGGAGCCGCACAACCTATTTACCCTTAAAATGAAGATAACACAGTGTATAACGTTTTATATATCCCCAAGCATATCCCACATAAGCATAAAACGCCTGACAATTGCATACCCAAAGTAATTTGCGATTTATTATACTTTATACTTATAGCACACAGTTTGTTGCATTAATGGAATTAAAATTGACTTTTTATTGCTGTTTTTACCTGTTATAACAAAAAAAACTCAAACTCTTATGAAGAGGAGAAAAAATACTGGCTGTGTAGACCTATTTTTAAATAAAACACAGAAGAGGAGACAAAACACTTGTGTCTGTAGACCGTCTTTGAAATAAAACCCTGAACTATTCAGGTATATTTGAGTCCTTCCCTTATTTGTGGAACATTTATAAAATAAAAAGTAGTCCACTTTGAAAAAATACTACCATGTGTAGCACCCTGAAAATATGGCTATTATTCAGAAGTGCTGACTTGCCTTTTATCTCCCCTTTGTGCACAAAGACATGTTGACTATAGTTTCCATTGATATTCTCACGAACAATGACGCAGGCTCCTCCTTCTTCTATCGGCTGGAATATGGATTATAAACAGTATCACTGAATCATATTCGATCCACCCAGTTATTTTCCTGTGGGGCTAGGTGCCAGCAGGGGGCGGCAGATGGCAGGCGGAGCGTGGAGAGAGGCAGGCAACGAGGAAGAGGCAATCACCTGGAGGTGGGGAGAACCGGAAGACCTCTTCAGCTTGGGATGTGAACGGTCGCAGCTACAACGGGAGGTGCTTTGGAATAGCCCCGTTAAAGAACCACCAGAGAGCCCCGCCGGAGCGAGCGATGGGTGACGAGACATACTTGCTAGTGACGGGTTATTCTAGAAGTATCCGTGATAGTGCATGAGTAAGAGAAACTGAACCCAAGGACTAACGTCTATAGGTAGCGTGTTATAGCAGCAGTGTGACGGTATAAGTAGCATGCTGCTAACGGCTATATTGACTCCAGTGTACAGCGAGCGTGAGGCGCTGAAGAAAACCGGTGGTATAGTCAGCCACGTTGCGCAACAGTATAACCGTGTAGTAGTTGGGCTGTTTGGGACCCAGAGAGTATCGTCGCGCGTCGACCCAGAGCCGGCTGTCAACAACCAGGCTTCGCCGGCGTTCGACAACTGATCGGCACCGGCTGTCTTCAGAGCACGGGAGTTCTTTCGTCCAGCAGAGGTCGCCATCACCCAGCACACGTTCTCAGCCAGCTACTGCCCTCTGCTCCAGCCCCGCTTGCTAGCGCCCGCAACGAGAGCGTTCGACGCCATCTTGCTACCTGGACGGTGGTGGCACGGCGAGGCCGCCATTTTGGTTGAGTACAATCGAGCATCAATGCTCCGGATCTATTACACAGTACACAGTGTGGTGCAGCCTGCGGGCGAAGCTAATGGTTGCTAAACACAGTTCACAGGGGTACCCCATCAACAATATATGCCGACATTAGTATAGGACTTTTGTTTGGTATTGTGGGCCCACATGTTTGATTTCCTTTGAGTGTGATCAAATCAAATCAAATCAAATTTATTTATAGGGCCCGACAACACACGTTAATGTCCCCATGGGCCGTACAGGTCTTCTTTAAACAAGTCAAGAAGAAAACATAACAATAAGTCAAGAACAGAACAAGAACACCATAATGTCCAAACATTTTTAGATGAATGCAAATAAATGAAAGAATGCAAGCACTCCCAGACATACCCCACGCGAAGGTAAGGAAAAACTCACTAAAACCTAACAATAGGGAAAAAAGCTCCACAGGCAGTGTGGAGGAGAGAAACCTTAGAAGGGCCATTCAAGGGGGGATCTCCCTTCTTAGATGTTGGTGATAGTAGTGTTGCAGACGGACAGTTGGTAAGCATGCACTCATGTGTGTAGTGAAACACAGATGAGTGCATGCAATAGCAACTGAACATTTTGAAAGATTAAAGATAGAGCTAATAGCGATAGCAACTGAACATTTTGAAAGATTAAAGATAGAGCTGATAGCGGATCTATTTGAGGCACAGGGGCGGCGCAAAGAGGGTCACGTCCTCCCCGTCTTAGTCACGGGACATTCAACACTCCGGTCATTGCTCAGGGACAGCCGGAGACAGGAAGATAGGGGGCGGCGCAGAGAGGGTCGCGAACTCCCCGACATCATCGCGGGACATCCGGCACTCCGGTCACCACTACGAGACCTCCGGAGACAGGAGGGCACGCAGAGGGGGTCGCAACCTCCCGGCCTTCATCACGGGACGTCCAACACTCCGGTCAACACTCCAGGACAGCAAGTCATAGGGGGACAGGGAGACGGGACAGGCGTTAGACAGCTCATGAGATTGTAGTGGGCGGACATAGCAATAGATACAAGTGGTAGGCATATATGTGAATGGAGTAGATATATGAAGTAAGCGTATTATGTGAATAGAATAGAAGTACTTAACCCAGCAATGAAACCGCGTTGACTGTTAATCTGTTAACAGTCTGTTAATACTGTTAATCAGTTGACAGGACCACGGACAGACGACGGTGAATAACTGATCCAAGGCCTCGGAGGTGCATGTAGAGCAGTCACTACAATCTTGGCCAAGACCCCGAGGCATCCATCACCTTAGTCAGCGCCAGGAGACGGGCACTCAGAGAGAAGGGGGAGGGAGGGGGGGGGAGGGAGGGGGGAGGGAGGGGGGGGGGGGAGAGTTAGAGAGTTCCCATGTTTGTGGTGCTGCAAAGGAGCAGACATGTAGTACCCTGTAGTGCCATGTAGTACCATGTAGTACCCCGTAGTGCCATGTAGTACCCTATAGTACCCTGTAGTGCCATGTAGTACCCTGTAGTACCCTGTAGTACCCTGTAGTGCCATGTAGTACCCTGTAGTGCCCTGTGGTACCATGTAGTACCCTGTAGTGCCATGTAGTGCCATGTAGTGCCATGTAGAGCCATGTAGAGCCATGTAGTACCCTGTAGTGCCATGTAGTACCATGTAGTACTCTGTGGTACCATGTAGTACCCTGTACCCTAACTAAACTACCCTGTAGTAAACTACCCAGTGGTACCATGTAGTACCCTGTACCATAACTAAACTACACAGATTAATCTAAAGGTCAGTCCCCGACTAGGTGAGATCAGGGTAGGTTGAAGGAGAGAGAGAAAAGATGAGTCTTAAGCAGGGATTTAAAAGCTTCGACAGAGCAGGCGCCCCTGATGACGGCAGGTAATTTGTTCCACAGGTAGGGAGCGCGGTAGACAAAGGCTCTGTGGCCGGCGGATTTCTTTTTAACCCTAGGGGTCGATAGAAGCCCCGCATTTTGTGAGCGCAGAGCACGAGCGGGCGAGTATCGGGAGATGAGATCGGATAGATAGAGCGGTGCAAGCCCATTTAAAATTTTGTAGGTGAGGAGTAGCACTTTAAAGTCAGAACGGGCTTGGATAGGAAGCCAGTGTAGGGCGGACAAAACTGGTGTGATGTGATCAAATTTTCGAGTTCTAGTTAGTATCCGTGCAGCCGCATTTTGCACGAGTTGAAGATTTTTGATGCTTGAATTAGGTAGGCCTGAAAAAAGTGCATTACAGTAGTCCAGACGTGATGAGACAAAAGCATGAATCAGGGTTTCAGCATCAGCCAGAGTTAAAATGGGGCGTATTTTTGCGATATTACGAAGATGGAAGAATGCAATTTTGGTGACATTTTTTATATGGGCATTAAATGAGAGGGAGGAATCAAAAATGACTCTGAGGTTTTTTATGGTAACGTGTTTGTTCTTTAATAATATTTTCCCATCTAATTAACCCTTTCCCTGTGGGGAGGTTACAGACCTGGTGCATCATAAGTAAAGCTTTAGAGAGGTACTGTTCTTTCCATATAATTAAAGCCTGATAGAGGTATTACACAGGGTACCGACCCAGACGTGGGTGATGAGTCAAACACATTGAAGTATATTATCCCTGATACTAACCCAGAGGTGGGTGTATAATATGAGGTATTGTCTATGAGGTATTGAGTTACAAACGGAGCTATAGTGGGACTTCAGTCCATTTGACTACTCCTATTAAATCATTGTAACTGAACAGTACAACTAATATTAAACATTAGATGGGATTCTGTGTGCGTGTCTATTCCTGTGCCCAGTATTAGCCATTTTGGTGTGGGTAACTTTACTACAATTAACCCCTTCCTACCCAACTCTCTCTTTTTCATTGTAAGGTTTCTAGTGGTCATCAAGGGAGGGTACTGCTTGCGGGAGGAACGAATCGATTTATGCATATCAGTCACTAGGTGTGGGAGGGTTAACGGAGGTTATCAGGGAAGTGAGAGCGAGTTGGGGAGTACTGCTGACCGCCCCGGAGAGGCGAGGAAGACCAGAGTACCAGACCAGGTTGGTAAATCCCGGGCCCCATTCACTCCCACTACCGGGCCCCAGTTTGACGCTCCAGGCAGTGGCGGCCGCCACTGGGGGGCGCTAGGGCGCCGCCCCCCCTGCCGCACCCCCTGGTAAAGAGAGCAGGAGAAGAAGAAAATGTTTTATTTTTATTTTTATTTTAGACCCCTAAAAATAAAATAAACATGTTTAAAATGAATAATATTTACTCATTTTAAGTATGTTTGTGTTTCCAATGCACAATATAACGTTAAAATATAAAATATTAATAATCGTTTTCCTGAACAGGAAGTGACGATTCTGTCTGATAAAGAACGTTCCATTACCTTAGCCGCATTTCTCCTGCCGTATTTCTCTCGGGCTAGACGCAATAGCGCTCTGAGTGCGCGTCACTGTTTCATCGCTGTATCCGTCGCAGCCAATCAGTGCGTAACGCGTTGTGCGTTGAAATATGATGTTTATGATGGAAGCCGGGCACGATTTGAAGCGGTCTAAGCAGCAGCGTCTATCATTTTTTTTTCCGTAGCAGCATTTTTTTCCTTAGCCGCATTTCGCGGAGACGCTCTCTGATTGGCCGACGCGGCGATGCCAGTTTTTTCCTTAGCCACAGTTTGCAACATGTTCGAGGCTGTGTGTTGTGAACTTGTGATTCAGTCTGGAGTCTGGACAGTGGGCAGTGAGTGGAATGGATATACATCGACAACAGTCTGGGGGACAGTCAGTGGACATACACTTTATTAAGCCCTCCGGCTGGACCACGTTTCAATTAAACAAAGTGAGTTAATTCTCTCTCTCACTCTCTCTTAGCCAACTCAGCTAACTTTAGCTGCTGTTAGCCACTCAGCTAATGCTTAACTAACGCTCTCTCTCTCTCTCTCTCTCTCTCTCTCTCTCTCTCTCTCTCTCTCTCTCTCTCTTCTGTTGTGCTGCCTGCACCCGCCGTGGTGTGTGTCTCTCTCTCTCTCTCTCTCTCTCTCTCTCTCTCTCTCTCTCTCTCTCTCTCTCTCTCTCTCTGCCTATGCGTGTGTTTGGAGACGGAGCGAGTTTGTTTCTAACGTTTCTATTTATATATTGTGTTTCAAGTTGTGAATTAGACTGTACTTTATTTGGCCAATGCGTGGTACATGTTTGGTATAGCGCCCCCTCTGGAGAATAATTCAGGAGCCGCCACTGGCTCCAGGCCCAAAGACGAGGGTGCAGTCAGACGGAGCTCTACTGTGTCCAGCTACCTTGTGACTGCCAGCAACCGTTCCCACGAAGCAGGGATAATCCACCCTGCTACACATGTGTAGACCTACTTTGAAATAAAACACAGAAAAGGAGAAAAAACACTGGCATCTGTAGACCTACTTTGAAATAAAACCCTGAACTATGCAGCTCCATTTGAGTCCTTCCCTTATTTGTGGAAAATCTATAAAATAAAAACAAAATTTTTCGTTGTTCGCAAATTTCGCACCACATATCAGGCATACAGGTAAGCCTGTATCGTTAGTCGTGAAAGCAAATTAATCTGTCCACGCTGAATTAAATCCTCTATTTTCCTCAGACTTTCCTTTTTTTTGGATTTATCCATGGTTAGCTTACTGGGGGGTCGGAAACTCAAGAATAGCCACTTGCAGACAGCAGGGAGAGGCGCCGGGTTGTTACGAACGGGGGTGGCGATGAAGGGAGGAGAACACAGTTGCAGGGAAGAAGGAAGAAGGAACGGAGGCAGAGACGAGGGGTGATGCTTAACGAGGAGATGTTTACTAACACAATCAGAATACAAAACAAACGAAAGGAACTAGTACTACTAAACAACAAAGGAAAACAAGAACAGGCAGGAACTCACTAGACATCAACAGGGAAGGCAGGCACGACACGGGGAAAACGAGGAGACAATGACACCACAACGATCCCAACTAACCACAAGCAATACATACAGACACTAATTAACACTGATTACAATGGAATACACCTGGGGGAAGAAGACACTAGAACAAATACAATAAACAACAATACTGACCAAGGACTAAACTAATACAACACACACAGAATCACAATGCCAACACAGAGAAACCCTAAACAGACAACATTTGTAATAAGGACACTAATTGCCACAATAGAATGTTATTCATATGCCCAAGCAGGGTCAATGTTGACTGCAGCTTCTGCAGGTGACCACTAGATGGCGGGATGACACTGGGGCATTGATTCTCCCAGACCTGAGCAGGTCTGGGCGTGTAACACCGGGTGTGACGTACTGTATATTTTAGTTGATGAAATATTTTTTAGTATGTGTAGAAATTATTGTGTCAATTGGACTTGGTATATGAGTTATGACTTTTGTTATAGTGCCACCAGCTGGCCAATATGTGTGACGCATTAGCATAGCAATAACTATTATTGTGGCAAATCGCATGTCTTTATCATGTATCATAATGGCAAAGTACAGATAGACTGATTTATACTAACTGTTTAGTTGCAGCTACAAATATATTGGTGCATTCCTACATGGAATAATTACAACCTACACTGTATTATACTCACACAACTGAATACACCTGTACCAAGTCAAGAGTGCATACTGTAACTAGTTGTACGTATGAATGTGGCATATGTGATCACTATCAATAAATAACTGTGATTTATTAGGCTTTTATACTCACCCAAGGACAGTTGTCTCATTACCAGTGTTATTACTGTTAGGCTCTACTGTAGGCTATGTGATCCCCCAGCCTCTAAATCCACAACTTGACACCTCATACAACATGAATAGCTCCGACTTAACATAGACTCGACGGCTCCTGGCTATTCACTCAGCGATGTATTAATGAATGGTTAATACATTTTCTTTAGCTATGGGGTGTTTTGTACTTTTTAGTCCACAGCAACTGCTCCTTGCTTTACCTTTCTACATGTCATTTTTCTTCTTAAGCAATACATTGATTTGCATTGTCTTACGTAGACAAGAGGCTACAGATCAGGAATGTACCCAAGGTCATGAAACATGAGTTATCCACGGGTGCTTTCATACCTGCCTTGTTTACACTGCAACAATGTCAACAGAAACTGATGGGCTTTGTTCCATGCACAATTTATTGGTGCTAATTTCTTGTCTTTGTTCTCTGCATTCAAATTTACTTCTCCACGGTTCACAGCCCCGAGGCCACCTTGTACAGAACGGACAAGGATGCAGTTGTTTTAGGTGCCGATTTATCAAGTTAAATTGGAGCCAAACACTCTACAGGGTTAAATTCAATTACAATAAACAAGGCAGGAATTAAAGCACCCTTAGTCAAATGATTGCTCTGCGTATCTTACAGTGGCCACTGTAGACAGTTCTACCTTGTGATTCGTAAAAGGCTGTGAACTGCGTCATTCCTGTGCTCCATATGATGTCTGAAATGGGGGGAAATAAACAGTGGTCTCTAACTACACACCTTCAAGACCCGTACGCTCTGCATCTTCTGGCCGCCTGAGACTCACTCCTATTTGGGATCCTGGGGGATCATTGAAGGAAGCATTCTCTTCTCTGTCCTGGCTCCATGGTGGTGACCTTCCTACCACAGTCAGGACAGCTGAAATCCACCCAATTTTCGACCATCAACTAAAACACACTTTTTCAATCAATATCTGAATAAAAAACAAACCTTCTTACTGTCTTTTACTATTACGTACTATGCTACTATGCCTATACTACTACCTACTATGCTAATATACATTACATTTACATTTAGTCATTTAGCTGACGCTTTTATCCAAAGCAACTTACAAGTTCTGTACGACAAGTCATCAGGAAGGGTACAACTCTATCAGCTGAGTAACAATGTTCATCAATGTGTTGAGTGCTACAGTGTAGGTTAGTTTATTAGGACAAGTGCATGACAGTAAGGTTAGTTAGGCTTAGATATATTTTTTTAAATTCAGATAATGGTTGAAGAAGTGCATCTTTAGTCGACGGTGAAAGATTGGATTGGTTTCGGCTGTCCTAACTGGGGTGGGTAGTTCATTCCACCATTGTGGGGCAAGGACTGAGAATAGGCGACTTCGCTTTGATGACCCTCCCGGAGCTTGGATAGGAGTAGGTCTGAGGTGGCCAGAAGATGCAGAGCGTAGGGGTCTTGAGGGTGTGTAGTTAGAGACCATTGACCGGAGGTAGGCGGGAGCGGTTCCCTTTGCCGCACGGTATGCTAGGTCGAGGGCCTTCAAGCGGATTCGTGCAGCAATGGGGAGCCTGTGCAGGTCCCTAAGAAGTGGGGTGACATGGGCCGACTTCGGTAGGTTTGAGATCAGGCGGGCCGCTGCGTTCTAAATGAGTTGAAGAGGCTTGGTGGCAGTGGCCGGGAGGCCAGTGAGCAGTGCGTTGCAGTAGTCGAGGCGGGAGATGACTGTTGATTGGACGAGGAGTTGGGTGGCTTCTTTTGTCAGGAAGGGGTGGATCCTTCTGACGTTGCTCAGGAGGAATCTGCAGGTTCTGGTTGTCGCTGCGATGTGAGCAGAGATGTTCAACTGGTCGTCGAGGACAACACCAAGGTTCTTGGCGGTCTATTTACTACCTACTATGCTAATATGTCTATACTACTATGCACTAAGTTCGGCATTGTATTGCTAGAGGAACAATACCACTTACCCTTAGCCAGAGGTGTACCCCTCCTGATGACTTGTTGTAAACAATTTGTAGGTCGCATTGGATAAAAGCATCAGCTGAATGCAAGGAGAAGAAGAAGCTCTTTCCTCTTGATGGTAGAGCAACAATGCAGTCCTGGTGCTGCAGGCAGGCTGTACACTGTGGGACATCTGTACTGTATACGGTATAAGAGAGAGAGAGAGAGAGAGAGGGCACTCTCATGGTGTCTGGCCTGGTTTACACCATGGTTTACTCACTCAATATATATAATTTTTTATTTATTTTTTTCATACGGACAACATATTCTTAAATAATAGCGCTGCCCGAGGCTGGGCATGATACAGTCAACATATAGCAAGAGAGAGAGCGAGAGAGAGCTCCCGTTCTACAGTCAATATACAGTGTACAGAGAGAGAGAGAGAGAGAGAGAGAGAGAGAGAGAGAGAGAGAGAGAGAGAGAGAGAGAGAGAGAGAGAGAGAGAGAGAGAGAGAGAGAGAGAGAGAGACACACATTGGAAAGAAATTGAAATGCTATTTGGCCCTAAACAGAGAGTACACAGTGGCAGAATACCTGAGCACTGTGACTGAAGATCCTTGACTAGGTACAGACTCAGCGAGCACAGCCTAGCCATCGAGAAAGGCAGCCATAGGCAGACTGTGTGTGTTAGAAAGAGAGAGAGAGCATGTGTGTTTGTCGTGTGTGTGTGTGTTAGAGAGAGAGCATGTATGAGAGAGATAAGCAAAGATGAGCCCCTAAAAGGATATTCAACTTTTAATGGAAGAACAAAACAGAAGGAAAAGATAACTTCACAAAGGCAACATGAATATACATAGATCCAAAAGGACAAAGATCAACACTTAAATCCAAAGAGAAGAGGGTATATACCAGAGAAAACAGCTAAACAGCATTCAGCTAAATAGGCTAGCCAGGTACTGACACCAGGCCACACACAGCTTTGGCCAACGGCCCAACGCTACCCAAGCTACACAAACGACCAAGACAATTCACACACTAAGCTAGCTACTAGCCGACATCATCATGGCTATATCCCGACTGAACCACACTTAATATTATAACGTAGCTAAAGCTAACTAGCTGTCCCTGTCTTTAGCCGGGATGGCTAGCCTGACTGAACTGTCTAACATGCAACAACTTTTTTTTTTTTTTTAAACTTTGGCCATTCTGCTGGCTCTTTTTTGCGTTTATCGCATCTTCTCTGGTCAAGAATGACCCACAGAAACAGGTTTGAATGGGTACAGATGGGGGGAAGACACTCTGAGAAAGATACGGCTGCAGTCCGGGAATCGAACTCGCTAACTCCAGATCCGTGACGAGCACGGTTGTCCCCGGCGCCGAAAATAGCGCTCGAGGTACGCGGTGAGCTACTGGAGCTCCCCACATGCAACAACTTTCATCTTCAGTCCATCTGCCGAACGATGTCCTCTTCATCTTGGCTGGCATAACCTAGGCTCCAATGCTGCACGCGCGAAATAGTCAGACGCTAGTGATGGGTCGGTCATGAGCGACTCGTTCATAAGAGCCGATTCATTGCCGTGAGCGTGAGTCGAATCGCTCACGTCTGGCAATGAGTCGGTTCACGCCCCCCCCCCCCCCCCCCCCCCCCCCGGCACGCACACAGACACACACAATGAACTCAACAGACGCTACCTTACCTGGCTGTAACCCCTCCCCCTCATTGAAACCAATTCTGCTGCCTGCAGAGCCTCAGAGCCAGGAACGTGTCTAATGTGAAATATATAAGCAAAACTAGATTTTAGGTCTGTGATGAAAAAGGGCCTCGCGGGAAGGGGGGCCTTGCAAAATTAAAAAAATAAAATAAAAAAACGAATACATTTTTTTTTAAATAATAAAAAAAAAAATAAAAAAAAAATGCGAGGCCCCCCTTCCCGCGAGGCCCTGTGCGACCGCACTGCTCGCACACCCCCTGAGGCGGCCCTGCACACACACATAGCACACATGCACATACACACTCTCACACAGTGCACGTGCACACACACACACCCCTGACAAATGCAAGTCTGTCACCCACTCTGAGATAAAGAGAGGCCTGCAGCTACAGTAGGAGGTAAGCAAGAGGAGGATAGAGTTCAAACCTCACAGCTAACTCATCTACTGCATTTCCTACCTGCCTCATACAGCACCATCTTCAAGGGTCATCCTGGACATGATGGTATATTCTTTTTATTTATGAATTTTTTACACTTCTCTCTATTTTATCTCTATTTATCATTTGTACTTTTGTTGCCGTTTTCCATTGGTTGGGTTTTGTTTGATATTGCCAAGCGAACCGTATGGTGACTGAATTGCGTTCCGTTCCACTTAATTATTCTGTGTGAAAGCGTGTCAGTCTGGCCGTCTTCAGGTGTTATTATTCTGATCAGCAGTTTCCCACCTGTCGAATTGCATTCTCATTTCAAACAAACTACTCCAAGGTTCACTTAGAAGCGGACCGAGACCTCCTCTAACAGATGGACCAGGGTGCGGTTGATTGGTGCAGACCAGAACTTGATTGTGGTGTTCTCCCCAAACAAACTGAACCACGGGGGAAAACGCTCCAGGGTTCGATTCTACCGGACTAAACAAGGCAGATGTAAATGCACCAAATTGTCACTACTGAATTGCATACCTGCCAATGTCTCCCGTTTTTCCCGAGAAAAACAGTTTGAAGCCTCAGAAAATCTCCTTTTCAGTCTGATGTTGATAGGTATGCCATTGTGGATAGTGCAATGTGCGTGCATATTTCCCTCTTATCTGATTAGTTGTGATGCAGTGTGACATTTTATCCTTCCTAACTGAGCTGTTGGAGTTGATGTGCTTTAATAAATGCATCATTAAGACTGGTTCTGCTGCAATCTGTGGCTATACTAGCATCTCATTCTGCAGCAGATTCTCAGTCTCTATTTCTCCCACTCTCTCTCTCTCTCTCTCTCTCTCTCTCTCTCTCTCTCTCTCTCTCTCTCTCTCTCTCTCTCCCTCTCTCTCCCTCTCTATCCCCTCTCCCACTCTCTCCCCTCTGTATCTCCCTCCCTCCACTGTAATTTTGCGTTTTACAGCTCGCCCTTGGGGGCCATTGCCTCTATTACACTACTTGGTAATAATGAGAGAGATTAAAGATTAAAGGCAAACTTACTCCAATTCCTCTTCGCTGCACTGTATTCTTATTGTGATATGTTTGTGTAATATTCTCACTGCCGTTGAATCATATCTGTTCTTCAAAGATTTGCATTAATAATATTTGTAATGCCATGCCCCAACCACAGTTTATGGGGGGAACTACATACAGAGACACGTTTGTGTTCACACTTCACAGACTGTTGATATAAAATATTATCTGGGCACATGGACTATATATACAGTAAGTCTATGTAGCCTTTTTTATGTTGGCTTAGACTCTTTTCATGTGTGCGTGTGTCAAAGCATTTGCTAGCATCCTACTTAGTATGTGTAGCATGTGTTCTGTCATAGCTTACCAACGTACGCAAAGACAATTTAATCATTAAAGTAAGCTTTTTCCTTTACATGAGTTACACGTACATTTTAATTGTCCATTGTTATTCCATTGTCCTCTTTTGTAACAAGTGACATTTGCACTCTGAAAAGAGAAAAGGTTTTGCAAGCAGTACATACTGCTTTGCTATGAGTGGCACAAAATATGTATCTGTTTTCAAAGCCAATGAGAGAGCAGGACTGCATACTGCCAAATCTGCAGGACACTTCATTGTATTATTCTCAATTAAAACCTGTCCTCGGCCGCATTAGTCATCTCAGTGCTTGCCATTCATATTAATTAGTGTGTATGCATTCAGTGGTTCATGCTGGACGAGGATATTTCAATATCCGATTAAGCGATTCAGAGATATGCCTTTGATTGACGTTTTCTTAAACCCGGGAAGTAATTACATTATATGCCTCAGTGTTTTTTTTGTGTGTGATCATTTACATTTACATTTACATTTAGTCATTTAGCTGACGCTTTTATCCAAAGCGACTTACAAGTTCTGTACGACAAGACAGCAAGAAGGGTACAACTCTATCAGCTGAGTAACAATGTTCATCAAGTGTTGCGTGTTACAGTGTAGGTTAGTTTATTAGGACAAGTGCATGACAGTAAGGTTAGTCAGGGTTAGATTTTTTTTTTCTTTCATTTCAGATAGTGGTTGAAGAAGTGAGTCTTTAGTCGACGGCGAAAGATTGGACGGGATTCGGCTGTCCTAACTGGGATGGGTAGTTCATTCCACCATTGTGGGGCAAGGACTGAGAATAGGCGGCTTCTCTTTGATGACCCTCCGGGAGCTTGGATAGGAGTAGGTCTGAGGCGGCCAGAAGATGCAGAGCGTAGGGGTCTTGAGGGTGTGTAGTTAGAGACCATTGACCGGAGGTAGGTGGGAGCCTACCTATCATTTTCTATTTCACAAGGCTTTCAATGATTTGATAATAATTTATACAGTGTAATCATACTATTCCTCTACATGACTACTATAGATCGTGTAAAAAAAAATAAAAAAAAGAACACAACACTATAGGCTACGTCTCTGCACTTTATAATGAGTCCAAAGTTGCAGTTTTTACCTGCATCTGCTCAATAGCACATCATACATTATATCATTGTTTTGTATGTTTTACCTGTGGAAGACTGTCAGCATATTGACAAATTCATGACTTATTGTACACAGCTAACTTTTTATTTTAAAATTACATGCTTTCAACATTTAACATGTTACTCATGTTGGCTGCTGTTGTTTATATCTACTTATTGTTTATACCATGAACAAACATGCATTATCTTTTTACAGGATACTATTACATTAAAAAAATATATAGATACAATATATATATATATATATATATATATATATATATATATATATATATATATATATATATATATATATATATATATATATATATCAATGTAATGCACCAACAACAACATAAAAACATTGCACTGCACCATGCAACAAATACTGTATTGTAGGAGGCAGTGCTCAGAGGCAGTAAGGGTACTGGACAGCCTTGAGGAGCTAGAACCACTGAGTTCACATGGGAATGAGCTAAAAGTCTCTGCGCTGACCAAGCGCCGGTTTTTAATGTCCACCAGCAGCCCATGGGCACACAAAAAATCTGCACCTAACAATGGGTTAGACACCTCAGCGGTAACAAACGTCCATGAGAAATGCTGTCCCTCCAAACACAATGTCACATGCCGTTCACCACAGGTCCGTATGGGACTGCCGTTGGCCGCCTCTAGTGGTGAACCCCGTACTCCGGCTTGTATATCCAAAACAGATGCGGGTAAAACGCTCACAGTGGCCCCAGTGTCGCACAAAAAACGCCGCCCAGAAAGTGTGTCTCTAATAAATAATAAACTGCCTTCATGGCCAACACTCATGGCAGCTAGCGGGTGCTGGCCCTCTCGTTTCCCCGACACCTTGGCATGGGGGTAGTTACATGTGGGTAGGCATTTTCTAGCCTTAGAGCCAAACTGTGCATGGTAGAAACACATACCTGTGGGCTTTTGTCTCTGGGCCGGGGCGGGGGCTCTGGACAGGGCAGCAGCAACAGCAAGGGGCGGAGAGTCATCCACCTGGTACACAATATTGTTAGCCACCTGACACTGTTGTGTAGCAGAGAAAAACCTATCAGCCTCTTTAGCCAATGCCCGATAGTCTATAATGGGAGAGTTAGCCAAAGCCGACCGCACTTGCCATGGTAGCTGCTGCAGGAATAGCTCCTTAAAGATAAAACAAGGCGTGTGGTTGCCTGGTAGTAAATCCAACATTCGATCCATTAGCTCCGATGGTTTTTCAGTGTGTCGTACTTACTATCCTCTGGAGCAGTGGTTCCCAACCTTTTTCCCCCCAGGGACCCCCAAACATCTCTGATTAAATTCGCGGACCCCCTCCTAATAAGATACCATAAAATACTTTTTTTTTTTCATTTTAATAACAAACTGCTTATACACAGACATATGCATCACAATTAGACCCACTATGCTTCTTTGACTTGTGCCTTCAATCAACAAATCTCATCTTGCACCATATGCATTTCAAAATGTTTGGCCAATATTCAAATGCTGTATTCATCCTCTCAAATCAGGCCCTAATGGTGAACGGTTTGCATTTATGGAACAAATCAATGCAACAAATTAAACTAAATATGAGACAGGAAATTCCAATCAGTAGCAGAGAGAATCTGTCCTAGCTGGGTTTAATACCTTTTTTTTGTCATTTTAATAACAAACTGCTTATACACAGGCATATGCATCACAATTAGACCCACTATGCTTCTTTAACTTGTGCCTTCAATCAACAAATCTCATCTTGCACCATATGCATTTCAAAATGTTTGGCCAATATTCAAATCCTGTATTCATCCTCTCAAATCAGTCCCTAACACTTTGGTTGCCTTGGGTTAAATTAATGATATACCATAGATTGCCAGCGCTATTTGTCTATGGAGAAAGTCCCCTTCTTTGCAGGGCTATAACTTTTTAAATTCTATTGCTACATTGCCATTATTAGGGCCCATTCAAAGTCCTATATGTATTGTTCATTGTGTAGCAACGTTAAACTTTTTCATTCACATATTCATAGTAAAGTATGGTCTAATGTATAAGTATGTTTTCATCTCTTTCTGCAACTTTCTCCAGAACGTGATATATAGCCCCAAATGCATTATATTGATGATGAAATACAGTTTGATGGCAATCAGCGCGATATAAAAAATTCCAACTAGACGTACTTCTAGAAGTTACTACACGTCATCTGATGTTGACCGGATGGGCGAGGGGGCGTTTATAATTCCGTGGGCAGCGTTATACCAATCATCTAATGTGGGTCAAATGTTGATAAAAGCAGTTAGTATCGAAGATGGTAACGTTACACGCTGAAACTCACCCCAGTCTCCGCGCGCCGTTGGGCGATCATCGTCGAGTAGAAATTTTATCATTATGGGATATATTATTACCCGGTCCATCTCCAGCTTGTATAATGGTATATACGTCCAAATCATGTTGTTTATCGAGTTATTGGCAATCGATCGCTATGTAGAGTGACGAGCTAGAGTGCCGGAACCTATACCGAGTGGCCGGAAGTAATAGGGCCGACCAGCAAAACCTCTACTGCGCTTCCTGTTAAGCGGTTGCGCCGATCGGCCACCAGATGGCGCTCCTGAACCGCCAGAGAGCTCAGTGGGTCCTGCTGGTGGATATCAGGCCAGCGGAGGGGGAATATGAATCCGATTCCAGATTTTTGAAATATTGATATAAGGACGCTGTACAGCGTCCCCCGGCAACTTTAGCATGGCCAGCAATGACGCTGTAAAGCGTTTTTAGGCAGTCAAAGTGCTAATGGTGAACGGTTTGCGTTTATGGAACAAATCAATGCAACAAATTAAACTAAATATGAGACAGGAAATTCCAATCAGTAGCAGAGAGAATCTGTCCTAGCTGGGTTTAATACTTTTTTTTGTCATTTTAATAACAAACTGCTTATACACAGGCATATGCATCATAATTAGACCCACTATGCTTCTTTGACTTGTGCCTTCAATCAACAAATCTAATCTTGCACCATATGTATTTCAAAATTTTGGCCAATATTCAAATCCTGTATTCATCCTCTCAAATCAGGCCCTAATGGTGAACGGTTTGCATTTATGTTGAATGAAGTAAGAATCCACTGCAGTAAAAATATCCTCACCTCGAGTGGTGGTAGTAAGGTTGACTGACATGAGAATGTCCTGCTTCAGATCCTCATTTTCAATATATTGCACATAAACGATGAGCACAGCCTCGTCTGCGACAGTTGTAGTTTCATCAAGTTGTATGGCAAATGGACCCTTTCTAAGCTTTTCTGACAGCTACTGCTCGCAATCACTTGACATCTTATCAATTCGGTCTTTCACTACATTGTTCGAGGGTGGTACTGATTTTAGTTTATCCGCCACCTGTGGGCCGCACAGTTTCTAAACCATTTTGATGCAGGCTGGTTTGATGAGCTGCTCGCCAATATTGTGCGGTTTCTTTGCTTTTGCAATTAAAAGCGAACACTCAAAGGAGGCTTCGGTAGCCTTCTGTAAATCACTGCCACCCCTGCTCCACGCTACTCTAACATCAACAGGCTTGTTCGCCTTGAGAGACTGTTCTTTCCTCCGAAAAAAGTCTGGATCCTTCCCAACGGTTTCTGGGTGCTTAGACGCCTGATGTCTCTTCAGCTTGCTGGGCTTCAGGCTCGAGTTTGCCAACTTTTCTCCACAAATCTCAGGTCGTTTGTCTGGTCCCTCAGTGAAGCCCATGGTGATGTAATTTTCGCCATTGCTGTAGGTCCTAACTTTTTTTGCAGATGAGCTGCCGTCATCTCCTTTTCGTTTGTCACACATTTTCGCCTCTGGCGGCTGACTGCAGACGAGCCGAGAAAGTTAACTAGCGTGCTAGGCTAGCTACAGAAAGTGATACAGTCAACTGATTCGCGTTTTAGCGGCTACTCGGTAGCCTACTGTTAACGTTCAAAAATCATGTCTAGATGTTTATTTATTTATCTTAATTTTTTATTGTAGTGGAGAGACTATTCATGCTTCTGATGATACATTTTTTTTTTTTAATAAAAAAAAAATCAAAAAAAAATTATTAAAAAAAAGACCTCAAATCATCTGTGGTCTGGCGGACCCCCTGCGCCCCCTGGCGGGTCCGCGGACCCCAGGTTGGGAATCACTGCTCTGGAGGATTTCCGAGCAGATGTGCTACTCTGGATGCGGTAGCCCCGCCGAGCGCCGATACCACGTAATAATACTTTGTATCATCCTCTGTTATCCTCCGTATAGCGAACTGCGCCTCCGTTTGCGCGAACCAAACAGCAGCCTGCTGCTCCCAGAACTCCGGTAGCTTCATTGCTACAGCGTTCACAGCCATGTTTGCTTGTTCAAAAAATTTAATCCAGTCTTTGAAAGCGTCCAAAAACGATCGTCAGAGTCACCAATGTAGGAGTGCGGAACAAACAGACTGCCAGACGGTTGTTTTGATGCAATACACGTAACGTCTCATGTTTACTTCCCACTTCCTTAATACAAACTAATACGTCATCACGTCAACCCGTGTGACTACATAACGTCAATGCCCTCTAACCACACCCTGTGCATAACATTGAACATGGAGGTGACAGAATATGAATGTGAATTCTATTGTCCATTATTGTCCCCCACAGTATAATAATTTGGAAGTCAATACACACACACATACAAAAACTTTAATTGTTACGTTTTCTCAACTCATTTGCTTAAAGGAACACGCCAACATTATGCTCTTACCTTCTTCTCCAGTCAGACAAGAAGACGCAATGGTCCTCATTCTCGAACGGACATACGAGAAAGTTACCAAGAAATTCCTTCGTAATTCGAATTATGAACTTTGTTGGCATTCTCGAACGGCTTCATTTAGTAAATTTGTTCGTAGGATTTACAAACTCGAAAAAGTCATAAGTCAGACAGACCAGTGTTAACACTTTCTCTGCCACACTTATATCCATCAATGTTTGATCACTGCCACCAGTCTAAGCATATGGAGATGTTTACCTTCTTTGCAGGGCTATAACTTTTTAAATGGTATTGCTAAATTGACATATGGCCCATTCAACATCGATTATCTATCGTTCAGGATGTAGGAACGTTTTACTTTTTCATTCACACATCATACAAAAATACCATCTAGAATATAAATATGTTTTTATCGTTTTCTGCAGTAAATCCTAGAATGTGAGATATAGGCATAAATGTATATATACATTATCAAATGCCATTTGTTGCCAATACACGCTATATTAAAAATGTCAACTGTACATGGCCTAAATGTTATGACTGATCATGCATGGGTGAACGGAGGGGGGGAGGGTCGTTTATAATTCTGTGTTCGTCGTTAAATGAATGATGTAGTATGGGTGATATATAGATCAGAGCAGTTTGCATCGATAATAATAAACAAAAACGCTGAAACTCACGGCAGCCTCCTCTTACCGTTGGGCGATGATACTGGAGCAAACAGATCCCAGTTATGTGATGGGGATCGAGGCGATCCATTTCCGGTTTGTATAATACTAATACACGCCCAAATCATGTAGATTATTGAGTTATGGCAGCGATCGCTACACATGGACGTGTGTCTTGAGTCCCGCAACGATAAGCGAGTGGCCGGATGGATTTCGGAGACGCACCGAGACCCAACCGTCCACTTCCGGTTTGGCAACTCGCCGATCATCCACCAGGTGGCAGTATTGAAGCGTTGCTGAGTTGTGCCGAGTCCCACAGCATCCCACAAGGCTCTGTGAGTGAAATATGAATACCATGGCGAAAATATGAAATATGATCAGAATAACGTCGTACGCTGTGATCTGGCAGAATTCGCATGAACTTGAAACCCGTTGTATGACGTTATTGGTGGAGAAAGTGTTAATAAATATGCCTATGGGGCAAATTCACAAAGAATGGATTGCGCAGTGCTAATAGCACCCTTAACACATTGGGCGCCGGGCATTGTGCCCATCATTATACCCAGTCTGCCAGCACTGTAACCCTATGGAGATGTTTACCTTCTTTGCAGGGCTATAACTTTTTAAATATTATAGCTATATTGACATTACTATGGCCCATTCAACATTGATTATCTATCGTTCCGGATGTGGGAACGTTATATTTTTCATTCATACATTGTTGTGTTAATACCTTCGAGAATATAAGTATGTTTTTAAGCTTTTCTGCTGTAATTCCAAAAACGCTAGTTATAGGCCCTGACGCATATGATAGATTATCGATTGGCGTTTCTTTCCTATACACGCTATATTAAAAAATTCAAATGTATATGATCGGTATACATTACGCTTCATCATGCGTGAAGGAAAGGGGGGGGGTCGTTTATAATTCCTTGATCGTCAGTAACGGCTTTATTTAGTATGGGTTGATATATTGATCAGACTGATTGCAAACAAGGAAATGGACAATCGGGCTGAAAATAACGTTAGTGTCCTCTTACCGTTTGCCGATGAGACTGGAGGAAAAACATCCCAATTATTTGTCGTCGATCTCCTAGATCCATTTCCGGTTTGTATGGCGCAATAAACGCCGAAATCATATCGATTATTGCGTTTCGAAAGCGATCCAAATGCACTTGAGTGTTTGTCTGGACCCACGTAACAAGATATGACTGCCGGAGGGATTTCCTCGATGCACCGATCGCCACTTCCGGTTTGACGTGAGTGTAACTCGCCCGACCATCCACCAGGCGGCGGTATTGAGGCGTTGCAATCTCAGACAGGGTGCCGCTGCAGTCCGGAGGGAGGCTGGATGAATTATGAATGCCATGGCGAAAACATTTAATATTGATCCCAAAAACGATTTACGGCGTTGTTGGCGTTCAACGCATGGTGGGCAATAACGACTTACGCCATTTATGGTGCACAATGTGTTAACTGCACGCATGTGTGTAGTCGTTGAAGTACACTGGCACTATCCCGTGCACGATTCGGTGAACTAGGCACATCCCTATTTGGTCAACTCCGTCTTCCACCTTTAGCCATCTCACGCTCTCAAAATGTGATGGGTCAAGGTGGGTTTGGGCAGGTAGCCTTAGTATTACCCTGCCTAGCTTGTTTTGTGAAATAGTCTGTAGTTTTATTTTCTGACTTTTGGGGGCGCTGTTGAACCAGGAGCCACACGCATAGTCATAGTGACACTGTATACACAAATCCGCCGATGTACCGGAAATAAACAAGTCGCCATTATTGTGGTTGCCCAGTATGCAGTATCTACTTTGGGTTGCCACCTTCCACTAATAGAAATAAGGGACACCTTTCATCGAGCGTGTGCGTACATTTTTTTTGGCGTTTTTTGGGTGGGCGGATTTTGTAAATTTTTTTTTTAACTTTATTTCGGTTTTAGGGTTAGGGTTATGTTATTTAATTATTTTGGGGAGCCAGCCCCCCAAACTCCTGATGCATAGAAAACAAACAGTCAGCACTGTTGTAGCTGAGGTTGTGTTTAACCGTGTGGTATACCTGTGTCACCTCAGCTGCAGTGACCTACAGGGGAGGAGTGGGGTGATAAAATTGAAATTAAATGAAATTGAACAGTATGACTTTTATATTGTTGTTTGAACACTATTTATTTATTTATTTATGTTTAAGTATTTATTTAAAGGGGACATGTACTGCTATTCCTAGCACTATTTGGGCAACTTTACACAATTCCTGTTAGTCTATTGAAGACATCTGTAAGGTTTTTTTCAAAAAAATGCATTGTTTTATATTTCTAATCAAGTACTCAAAACCATCATTTTTCAGCTTCAAGATTTCAGGCTGTTATGGCCTGGCTCCGCCCATAAGCACAGTGACAGTCAGTCCACACAGTCTGCGACTGGTAGACAGAGAGAGATAGAGAGAGAGATAGAGAGAGAGAGGGGGGGGGGGGGTGCGAGAGAAAGAGAGAGAGAGAAAAAAAAGACAGGCCGTCTCTTCCTTTCGTTTTTTCTCTCCCTGCGGCAGCTTGTGGGGGGGGGGGGCTCCCTTCCTCCCCTCTCCCGTGTGGCGTGGCAGACCCCCCCCCCCCAAGTGCTCCCTCCATCTCTCTCTCTCTGTCTCCCTCTCTCTCTCTGTCTGTCTCTCCCTCTCTCTCTCTCTCTCTCCCTCTCTATCTCTCTCTCCCTCCAGAGTATGCAGAGGTGTCGGGTTTCACTGCCTCGCAGTATGAGGAAGTGGTTTTCCACTCGCTGTCTAGTCTATGTCGATTGTGGGCGGGCATTAGCTACAACCACAGAGCCAATCACTGTCTTCTACCCAGAGCCTGAATGACGTGACTCAGGCCTTCAAATCAGGATGGGCGGCGTGGCTCAGGGGTAGAGCGGGTCGTCCAATGATCGAAGGGTTGGTGGTTCGAATCCCGCTCAAGCCCATGTCCATCCCACTGCCGTTGTGTCCTTGGGCAAGACACTTAACCTACTTGCCTCGTATGAATGTGTATGCATGTGAATGAATGTTGGTGGTGGTCGGAGATGATTATTCGCCACGCTTCCGTGAGTCTGCCTCAGGGCAGCTCTGGCTGCAATTGTAGCTTACCACCACCGGTATGACTGTGTATGACCAAATAATGGACTCTGTAAGTGATCTGGGGTCACTGGGGTGTCACGAAGAGCGTTATATAAATCCAATCCATTATTATGGACTAATTTACTGGACCAGGAAATTATCTGAGCTGAATCAGAGCAATCCGCCAATATGGTATTTAGACACTAAAACACATTGATACTAACTCCCAGAGGTGGGACCAAGTCATTGTTTTGCAAGTCTCAAGTCAGTCGCAAGTCTTGGTACTCAAGTCCCGAGTCAAGTCCCAAGTCAAGACAGGCAAGTCCCAAGTCGAGTCCCAAGTCAAGACTGACAAGTCCCAAGTCGAGTCCCAAGTCCTAACCTTTAAGTTTCGAGTCCTAAACAAGTCATAATACGCGTTTCACGCCGCGCAGGGAGGAGTCTGACTGTGATCGCAGACGTTACTGTAGCCTTTAGTAGGCCTTGTGTTGTGTATGTATGTATGTGACAAATAAACCTCTTGAATCCTGTCATATATTCAATCAGTTTCAATAACTACAGAACACATAATAGACAACAACTCACTTGTTGATGTAGTTGTGGTCCGGCCGTCTGCACAGCACATTCCATGATAAAAAAAAAGTATCCATTTAGTTAGATAGATGATAGATCCAACACTGTCTACAGTATCTCGTGAATCGTGATATCTCCTGTTCGAGGAGATATCGAGACTCCTGTTCTGATACGACCGCAGCAGGCGCCGGCACGGTCACCGGGCGTTGTCAGAAGTCCCCACCGCAGCAGCAGCAGCAGGTGTTTAACGGTGTCGCCTGTAGATGATCCCGCCTCCTGCTGCTCTGTCAAGTCCATTGACTGCTTCACTTTCATCGTGAAACCAAAATTGGTTAGGCGGGCTTACTTGTTCCATTTTTCGTTTAGACATTATCCATTCCTGAGTGACCTTATTTACCTGTCAAAACTATCACTGTCAAGTTCAACAAGTCACAGGTTACAACGTGCGGGTCAAGTTTGATTTGTGCCGTGCGTGCAGGCTGCAGCGCCGCGCTCCGAATGGTAATTGCAAGAATAGCATGCATGTTGCCATAATACGTGTGTGAATTAGTGCGCAAATCATTAATCATACATCCAAAATAGCATACGTTTATTATTATACACGATGATGATACAGAAAATTACAGAAAAATGAGAAATGCATGGCAAAAGTAGCATTTATTTTCAGTAATTTAGAGACCCCCCAAAAAATCACAAATCATGTTTTCAGGGGAGCTGATGTCTGATCTAAGGGAGCCATGGCTGCCCCAGCTCCCCCGTGGATCGCACCCTGGTCACAAGGAAAGATGAAATTACCTACTGTACCTGGGTTCCATCCTGTGACAAAATGGCAACCAATGTAATAAAAAAAAGTCAACCAACGAACTCGATTCTTGTACCGGATCTCCTCACTGGTAAACAAGAATACCTTGAAGACTAACAGGAGCACTTATTCAAGGGTACTACGACTATGCTTGTACCTCATGGTACCAAAGCCCCTCAAAGGCACTAAAAACAAGATTACAAACATCACAAAACAAACTGGTCAGACTATTGCTTGACCTTACCCCTGCCCATTTTGATAACCTAGGATGGCTTAGAGTAGACAACAGAGTACATCAACCTGCAATGGGCCTGGTTTACAAGATACACTACCACCTACATGTCAAAATACTTCCCAAAGGTCAGTGAATTCCAGGACCACAACACCAGAGGGAGTTCCACAAATCATGTTCAACCCAGATTAGTCTCAAACAAGGGACTAAACACGTTTCGCAATTATGCCACAACAATGTGGAACGCCCTACCCACAGCCGTAAAATAATGTAAATCCCTACTCTCAAAACCGCTCTCAAATAGCACCTACGGGTGGCTGCAATTAAAAACTGGCCCCTGTAAATGTCCAACCCCCCCCCCCCCCCAACCCCCTTCAATGTAGTTTCTTCCCCTTCGAATGTAGTATATATTTCTGTTTCTTCTGATCTATGTCTCTTATACAGTACTGTATACTTGTATGTCATAAATGTCTTGATAAAACAGTACTGTATGTCATAAGTGTCATGATGAATTGAAAATGGGGGACCCTGATGTAAACAAGATGAAAGTCTTTCTCTGGCCTGCATCCCCTTAACAATTGTATGTGTAACTGAGGGGTACAATTCCCTGACTGTATTGAGAGTATGGTATTATTAAACCACTACTGAGTTATGTACTTTAATTACTGGCCATACAGTACACGGTATATATGATGAACACCCACACAATAACACGGCTTAACAAAGAAAGTCCTGTTTAGAATATTTATTAGAAGAGCAGCAATAGTAGATTACAGTATTGAGAATTAGGGTCGCGCTTGTATGGCGAAGAATGTGCATAAATAGGTCAAGAGCGTAAGTCCATGAGCATATTACGATGGGGATAATTAATACCACCTGTAGCATAAGAATTATATAAGGCACACTCGTAGGTCAGCTGGAGATACTAAGGGGGGTTCCCTCCGGTTGTAAGCCAGCAGGGGAGAGGAATGTTCGGGAGCAAAAGTCTGGATCAACGAGGAATCAATAAGCTCCAGCTACGGGAGGCGGTACATATACTCCCCTCGATCGGCAGACAAAAGCAGCAGCTATAATCCAAGTATGCGCGACAGCATGGATGAAAGCCAGCCAGCCTCTTCCTAGAGACGGGCTCGAGTGATGCTCCTCACGGGTAGATCCCACACAGCAGTGGGGTAGACGGTTCTCTGCTCCAGCAGCCACAGTACCAAAATCGATATAATCCAGCCGGAAAAGGCTCTGCATTCGCCGGTGTAGATTCTCCTGTGCACTATACTTCACATTAACTAGGTCGAACTTGACGTTATTTCACTAAGCTCTGACACTTTTACTATCCTATTCGCACGCGGTTCTAAGTGCTCTATTTAGACGCAAGGTTGCTCACTTCACTTGGTCGTTGACTCGTGGTGAAGGCTTCAACTTGTTGGGTTAACTAACTGCTGTATCCACCTGCGACGTATTTATACGTAAGGTGAATAATCTAGTGCCAACCTCAGTTCTGTCTCGTATTACTGCGCAAACCTGGGCATGTTGAGACATGTCTTAGCGGTGGCTTTGAACTAGACATTGGGGGTATGGCCGTTGGCGCCTAGGGGGTCGCTGTCCAATAGGAGAACGAATATTATGGTCTGGCCTGTACCTAGGTAAAGGGATATTCCGTGTATACAAAGAATATACAAGGGATATCAGACGATATACAAATATTATACAATATATCTCAAGTAATAAATATATATATTCGGTTTAATCTGACCCTTTGTAACAGTATGTATTGAGCTGTACTGTATTGTACCCATTCTGCAATCTTTGATACAATTTTCAGCAGCATTAATGTTAGGCTTTCATCAAGCAAGACATTGCTGATTGTTTATAAACCAAGTTACATACCGTTATTTATGCAGCTTCAAATGTAGTTGGAAGTTGTTGCGTCTCCATCTGTGATTTTCTGCAATTCGTTTTTTGTTGACCACCACATCGTTTTTATAAGCAAACGAAGCAATATTTGGTATAATTTCCCACTGGATCCGTTGTTCTTAACATTCGTAACTTACTTCTTTTCTGGCGCAAATTGATTGGATGCTGTCGGATTGTTTCAAACAAAGTGGGCAGAAGATATGATCTTTGAGCCAAGACACAAATTACATTTAACTAATTTTGTGCTCGACAAAAGAGAAATTGTGACAATATCCATCTGTAAAAACGCGACTAGTGTCTCCGCGAGTAGGGTCCAGCTGCAGCGCCGGAGACTCCTCATTACGTTACGTCATAAGGAGCGGACGCGGCGCGGCCGGGGAGTCACGTGTATGCTGAGAGCAATACTAGTGTGCACTAGAGGGGTCCCCAACCTTTCTTGCACCATGGACCGGTTTAATGTTGGCACTTCAAGGTGTGGCAGCTCGATTTATATGGAATTCGTTAAACTTATCCATTGTCTGTTTAACGCTGTCTGTTTTTCCGGCAGTCGCCCGGACATTAAACAGCAGTCTGTTATAATCATATTTATGTTAAGAATTTTATTAGTGAACGAATTTTGTTAGATTGGAAATTTTTATTAATTATATCAAGCGGAGAACTGAGAAATTCTGCACTACTGATGAATGATACCGTTAATACGGCAGAGAGAGGGAGAGAGAGCGACAGGCATTTGATTTTCATGAAGCAGCACCACGGCGGTGCTGCTTCATGAAAATCAAATGCCTGTCGCTCTCTCAACAACATAATTGTTACACATGCACAGCAGAAACAGACCCGAATGTATGAAAAACACAACTCACTATAACGCAGAATAAGTGGGATCCCAAAGGCTTATCTTTTAATCCAGGGTGCTTGGTCTTGATCTGCAGCAGTTTTGAAGGCTTCGTTGCCTCGTGGGCTTATTATTTGAGTAGTATTTGAGGCTAAATTTGGCGTGTGTTTGGTGTTTTGTGTCAAAATGCTGACGTAAATTATATTCTTTGACGACTGACACCGCTTCATGACACAACAGACATACCGGTTTTTCTCCTGAAGCACAAACATGTATTGATCTTCCCATCTTTCTTGAAACTGCCTTCCATCTGCATCAACCTTTCTTTTCCTGGACATTTTTTACATCATATTTGTAATTCTACCTGTCCCACTGTCACTTCACGCGTTCGCAGGTCACCTCACTCAACTTCGCTCGTGCTTCGGGTTTCGAGTTACAAGCCGCTGTGGACGAGTGACCACGCCCATTTGTGAACGGACTGACTCGCGCGACTGAATGAATGGCAGCTTCCCGCCACTAGATTCTGAATTAATGAATGGCAGCAGACGGCCAAACCAGCAAGCTCTCGCAGGCCACATAAAATGACGTGGCGGGCCACATTTGGCCCGCGGGCCATGAGTTTGACACATATGACCTAGACTATGCCCACATCAGCAGCCAATATGTAGGCTACTGGCTGCCAGGGCAGGTAAATAGAAATACTGACATCTAGTTAAAACACAACCAGATAAATAAGATGTAATATCCCATACGAATCAATCTCAGGAGATGTTTCAGTCATGAAGAACTGTGAAACCTGTGCTTGGGTCCTCTGAGTTCTTATATTTCGGGAATATTTTTGTTCTCCTGAGGCATGCTGTCTGATGTCAGTCAGTCCACCATGCGCCACAGAAAACACACACCTACATACTTTGCAGTTTGCTTTATAAACATCTCCACTGACACTATCAAGCCAGGGGTTTGCCAGTTCCCACTCAGGTCTGTACTTCTGGAGGCGTTTTGTCTTTTTAGGAGTGGAGTGTCTGCTGTAGACATTTTCAAACAGCCCGGTGATGCAGTGACTGAGCTGAGCAGAAGTAACTTGAGGATTGGCACAACCGCACAGAACGTATTTTAGCAACGTGAAAGCGTGAATTCTCATTGGTCGTGAGCTGCTGAGCGCACACCCATCATACCAGAGTTGCCAAGTCTGTTTATTTTCCGCAACTTTTGGTCACAATTTTGCATGTTTTTGGCTTGTTTTTGTAGGACGGCTGGCTCATTTCTCTCACAATATTGGCAACGTTAAAATACGGGACAAAGTGCGTCCCGTATCAGTTCAATACGGAACGCGTCTTTTAGTTTCCAATTACGGGACGATTCTGTATTTTACAGGACGGTTGGCAACCCTATCTGCTAGCCAGCGCAGTACCTACTAAAATATGCGGCGCGTATTTGATCATTTAAACAATATTCAATGTTACTGTTGACAAGCAACGATGTCTAGGAAGTCGGGAAGAAGCTGTGTAGTCCTCGGCTGCTCAAACAGTAGTGGCAAACTTAAAGTTTTGAAAAAGACTGAATGCGAAATTCACAAGCCTCTACTGCATGTAGACTGCCCGTGTCTGAGACCATACAGTTTGCATCGATTCCCTGGCCGTGCAGACGACCAAACTATTCGCCAGAAGTGTATTAAGAATACCAACCGGGGCGGCTATGTGGCGCAGTGGGCAAGGCGCTCGCCACGAATACTGGAGACTCGGCTCGAACAGGAAAGCCTCCCTGTTCGAGCCCAGCTCTCCACATTGCTTTCAGTTTAGCTGGTCGTCCACACTAATACACATTGGCCGTATTAGGGGGAGGGAAACTGAAGGGTGGGGATCGGGCGTTGTGGACAGTGACTCCTACATGTCGGTTGGTGCGCCTGCGCAGTAGAATCAGGAAGTGACAGGGCGGGGCCCCTCCAAAGCCCAGACCCCCGACGCTGAAAGATCGAGCCGCGCAGGTGGAAAGATGCGACTGCTGTTACCTCGAGTATCGGAGAGGACTCGTGCTATGTATGACTTAGTCCACATTGCAGCCGGCTTGTGGGAGGCATGAAACAACGTTCAAAGACAGGGGAGGGTGGAATTGGACGACATGAAAAATTGGGATTGGAGAAAAATAGAAAATGGGAAGAAAGTGGATAAAAAAAAAAAATACCAACCGAAAGGACTTTGTTCCCACTAAAAACAGCACAGTAGGTTTTGTCAATCGACAATCTCACAATGGCTAATGTTAGCATACAGCTGCCTAGCCTAGCCAGCTGTCTAGCCTTAACATGGTGAAAACACGTCTTTAAGCTAACGTGCAGTTCTGCGGTGGTCGCACATAATAAATTAACTCATCAGTTAAAGTTAGATTGATTTATAAATATATGTGGCAAAAGTAAGAGGTTATTTTTGCATCTCACATTGCTGTGTGATATCGAGAAGATTTGGGCAGCATTTTCAACGGTGAAATTTCTATGACAGGACAATATTTTAGGTAGTATTGTTGAGTTATTGTGGTATTTGTTACTCATCCTAATTATTCTTACCACTCTAGATGTGTGGAATACACTTCCTGGATGGCAAACCAACGAAAGAACACCCATATCCTGTATTGCATATGGGATATGAATATCATGTAAGTTTGATTCCATTTCTCCTGAAGTTTTTTTTTTTAGTAATAATGATAATCAGATGTATGTACAGTGTTACAGGTATACAAACACTATGGTAGCTAGTAAAGAGTAGAGGTATATACAGATATTGAATTAATTGATCTTTTACACTTAAGCGTCCATTAATGAAACGTTTATAATGTAAGAAATCGAATAGGAATAGTTTGAATAATGGCTCATTGCCCATACATTTTGTTTCATGTATGATCTATTTCTGTCTTTTCCTCAGAGGATAATGTCGCCTGGTAGAGTCCCTCCCAAGAGAAGATGTCTTGAGCACACGTGACATGTGCGGAACCTGAAGTTATGGAAAATAGCATGCCTCTGCAGACGTGTGATGTTGGCACCCAGTGGCCAGATGCTACAGACCACAGCTACTGTTCTAACAAGTCTACAAAAGACAGTGCAACACAAACTGATCCTGCAGCCTGCACCATCAACATCAGCCTATGACTTGGATGACAAAGATTAAACGTTTTTCACAGGCATAGGTATAGACAGATTTTGGCACCTTTTGCACACCCTCATGGCTTTTCTCCCACAGCCAAGCATTTTCAAGTTGGCAGTCCACGATCAATTGTTACTTATTCTGATGAGGCTTCATCTTGGTTTGATGTTCACAGACTTGGGTAAACGGTTTGGAATAAGCAGGAGCACATGTTACGATAGGGGGGAGAGAAGAACCCAATATGCGGTTTTGACAGACAAGCACCGAAACTGCGGAACGACAGGTAAAAGGAGACGGTAGTTGCTCTTCTCAAAACGAGGTGTATCTTTTAATACAAGATCACAGGAGCTATGCAGAAATATATATAACAGATACAAACAAAACAAAAGGCACAGCCATGATGGCGCTAAATACAAACACAGACTGATACATGAAAACAAAGATGAACAAAACGGACAGGGAGAAATGCGAGGCCCTGTGCGAGATTTAAACGCGACCCCCCCCCCCCTAAAGGTTCAAAAATTTAAAAAAATATATATAAAAAAAATTCATACAGTCAACATATTCTTAACCTGTTCCACCCCACGGGGACGGTACCGACCCCTTTTTGACATTATTATCATATATTAATATGTGATGCAATAAATTAACATTTTTAAAATCAAACGTTTTCAAGTATTATTATCACTACTATGTCACAAATACATGTAGAATGTAAAACGTTAGGTTGGCAATAGTTTAGTAATAGGTTAAAAGTGAGTTTATATCATTTTAAGTTTTTATTTTCCACTCGCGTTTTTGACCCGGAAGCGGAAATGAAAATGTTGAACGATCGGAATTGGAATCTTTTTGCGGCCATTTTGAAGAGGACCTCGCTAGCTATCTGCCAGTGTTGGAATTTCTCCAATCTACACTCACTGTGGTCCGCTATGGTGGTTCAAAGTTCAGCGTTCTGAATTAATCATATCAATAATTGTTATGATTCGCGATAATAAGCTACAAAAGGTAACATTTTTGACAAATATTGAAACGCAGTCAGTTTCTCCACACTATTGTAATCATGTAGGAATAATTAGATCTGAAATTAGTTACAAAATGATTACACTGTGGGAGAAATAAAAAAGTACAGTCGATTACATTAAATATCAGTATATGTTATTATGCACGCCTGGTGATACTATATCCAAATTGAACTCGGCCATTTGAAAGATACTATATGTATATGCTCAACTTGGCCCTATATTTTGTTTTCAGAGCTGTCATGGATGAAAAGCCAGCTTCACACAGATATGTGGGGCTGAATGGTATCAACACCTTAACTGCAGCATCATGAGATACTTGGTACTCCGCACCACACTCTGAAACTAGCTCTCCAGGTGGTATCAGATGAGATTTCAATGAGTTCTTCCAAGAGTTTGGATGGAGATGTGTCAGGAAGCTTTGTCTCAATGTTGTCTGTAAAGTTTTTTTTTATCCAGAGTAACTTGGTGATCCTTTTCTGTGTTTTATTAAATAATGATTTTCAGATTTTTAGAAATGGTCAAACTTATCGAAATATGGTATTTTCATGGAAAACAGTGCAGCTGCAACAGATAGCACTTTAGGGATAATTTTCTGTAATCAAAAAAGAATTTGGATTCACTATAATATAAAGTGCCTGTTCACTATAAAGTGCCACGTTTTGATATATTGAGCTTTAAACTTTAAGTAAATTTTTTGGAACACGCAACCTAAAACACCTTCCTCTCCCAAACCGTTCCTGCAATTGTTTTATGTTGCATGATGATCATGGATACATTTATTATGTATTGTATTTTTTATGTTTAAATATCAACATCTGTCTGTCCACCCTCAGTACATTTACTATCAATATAATATAGTAGTCTGACTTCATCATATCTTTTCAAACGCACACACAGAAGAATGCCCCCCCCCCCCCCCCTCCTTCCAAGTCCTCCTTCCAACTAAGTCCCCACCCTGCTGTTCTCTGTCGCTCTGAACAGGGCTTTAGCTTGTTGTTAGCTTATGCTAACGGGACATTAATTCCGGTCTTAAACACATAAAGGAATGGCAAGGATTGCAAAGCATGTTATATGCATTTGACCCGTTGCGGAATAAAACAGCAGGGATTTGTTTTGGGTCGCAAAAACACTATCCTTGCTGTGTTTCAATGTCCGCATTCCAGATCCAGACGCTGGCTACTGCTGCTGAGCTGAGAGACGCTACTGCTCACTGCTCAGCCTGCTGTGTGGACATGCATCCTTATTGGCTGTGTGCTGTAGAGCGGATATGAGTCACGACACCACGGATTTTCAGAATAAGAGTATCATAATGACCTTAATGTTGCTAGCTTTCGGAGCCTAGTTATTATAGCTAGAGCTGTGCGTGGGCAGAAATGAGACCCGCTATAGGATTTTCAAAATAAGACTGTTGTCATTCTATATTTTTAAAGAACATTGCCAGGCATCTCGCGGCACCCCTGGCAGCTCTCCGCGGCACCCCTGTGTGCCGCGGAACCCCTGTTGAGAACCGCTGCCCTAAACAACATAATCTGGAGAGGGTTTTCTCCAAATGAACAGGGATTTTGTTATTAGTGAATGCTATGTGGTAAATTAAAAGGTATGGATGATGTTTATCAATTGACTTCACAATCACAACTGATGTTAATGAAGAATGATTCATGAGGGTAAATTCAATACAGCTCTGTTTGTTTTCAGTTTGGAGCAAGTGACATTTACCAATATGCTGGATGCTGGGCTATAAATGGGAATTTCTCATTGTTATGAGTGCAAGAGACGGAGCACAACTACAGTCTCTGCCAAATGTATCAAAGTTCAGTGTATGTCCCAAACCTTCAGCTAAAGGGTAACTCCAATGCAGCCCCCCATAACTGTGACCTAAAACAGATTTAATTTGATTATACATTTGCTAAAATCTTGTGCCCAAGAGCAGTGTTGGGCAAGTTACTTTTAAAAAGTAACTAGTTACAGTTACTAGTTACTTCTTCCAAAAATTAACTAAATTACTTACTTACTTCAGAAAGTAACTATTGCGTCACTTTCATTTTTTTTTTACATAAACAACATACACAAATCTAAACAATTTTAATGTTGCTGTGGGACAAAGTGAGACTAGCCTCCAATCAAATGCCATGTATGTAGATATTATAATTACTATGTTTATATAGTGGATCATACAAATACAATAGATGTTTTGGAACTTTTTATATGTAGGCTATTGCCCCTCAGCAGGCCACAACTGGGCAACATTAAATTATGCTTGTTAAGCACTATACCAAAAATAAATAACAAATATATACTGATTGATTGAACATTTTAATGAACAGATTACAGAATGGGTACAGTACAGCTCAATACACACAATTGTTAAGGGGATGCAGATCAGAGAAAGACTTTCGTCTTGTTTACATCAGGGTCCCCCATTTTCAATTCATGACATACACAACATACAGATATAAGAATCTAATCGAATCATTCTAAACTAATCTAATCATGACATTTAAGACATGCATGACATACAGATATATATATCTCTGCGCACCAGACTGGGGACCCTGATGTAAACAAGACGAAAGTCTTTCTCTGGTCTGCATCCCCTTAACAATTGTATGTATTGAGCTGTACTGTACTGTACCCATTCTGCAATATGTTAATAAAGTTTTCAATCAATCAATCAAAAGACTGTGCTATTAAACCAGGAAGTGCAGCACTATGTCGAGCCCATAGATATATATAGAACTATATATCTATGGTTGAGCCACTACTGCCCTGTGCTGCAACACAACAAGAGTGAACCGCGGTCTCACGGTGACTGCACGCTTATTATGTTGTTCCGTTGGATTCGTTTTGGATTATTTGGGCTCAAACCGTACAGTACACGGACCCGCGGTCTCACGCTGAATGAATCGCTTGTGTTGTGGCTCAGCCTCTGGATGCATTAGACCCGCCCACCTCTACCTCTGATTGGCTTACCATCACATTTTACTCAGCCTCAGCCAATTGTCAGCATGTATCCGCTTGACTCGCGCACTGCCCACTAAACAAGGAAGAACATATTGCCTCTCAGCGCAGATATCTGTCTGATGAAAGAAACAGGTTCATTCATAGTAACGCGCTGGATTTATTTGCAGTAACGGTAATGGCGTTATTGAGATTGGAAGAGTAATCCGTTAGATTACTCGTTACTGAAAAAACTAACGCCGTTAGTAACGCCGTTACTTATAGCGCCGTTATTCCCATCACTGCCCAAGAGTAATACAAAATTAACTAAGGCAACTTTTTAAGTAGGGTTGTCAAATCTGGTTAATACTCACATCCTACTGAATGCTCAAAGTGAAGAAAAAAAAATAGATACACTGCACAGCTTGTGGATGGTTTGCCTTCTGAAAACATGCAAGTCTAAATCGACATATTGCCCACTGGATACAAACAGTGCTGTAGGCTAAGAGCTACAGGCTATTCCAATTTACGCTTCCCAGCGAAGGTAATAGAGATCTCTGGTGTCATTTAAAGACAGTAGTTCAATTGGGTAGGCATATTTTGTACATTGTAGGCCTACATAGTGAAATGTGTTATATGGTGAGTGGGCCCTATGAAGGCAGAATAATTTTACGGTTACATTAAAATAACAGCATTTTCTCTTCCATGGTTCAATAAAATATCTTGATTTGTTTCACCCCCTTGGCTTCAAATCTCCTTTTTATAGCAAGATATTATGTGCAAAAAGAAAAGAAAACAATTCCAAATCCACTTTTCCAGTCTAGTTTTCCATTATCACAATGAAACCGTAAGCGCATCTTTACGACAGCTGACTCTTGGAAACATAAAAGCTGCTCCTGAGTGTGGTGTTGCCCTCTCAGGCGTTGTCTTTGAATTAAATGTCAACACAGGTGTAAAACAAAATGTAACCTCATATTCTGCTGAATATAAATGTGTCATGGGCTGATATACAGTAGATGAGTCCAGAGGAAAGAAAAGGCATGTCTCCCCACTCATAAATTAACCGTGGCCTGTCCCTGCTTGAGTGACACATGTTTGATTTGCTGCAAGTAGTTAATTTGAGTCTAAATCCACCATGCTATAATTTCTTTCAACTCCCCCTGTCCCCTGGTTGACATGCTTACCATCGTGCCCGACAAACCCAAAGACACTGCCGTCAAATAAATGACGCAGTCGTGGTGGAACCTCTCGCAGACACAAGTCATGTGCATGTTCAGATCTGACACATAACAGTGTGAACAGCACAAATCACATGGAATCTGATCTATTCAATTGTGATTTGGTACACTTTATATCTGGTCCTA
Source organism: Notolepis coatsorum (assembly GCF_963971535.1). Lineage (NCBI taxonomy): Eukaryota > Metazoa > Chordata > Actinopteri > Aulopiformes > Paralepididae > Notolepis > Notolepis coatsorum. The sequence goes on along the minus strand of NC_140184.1, from coordinate 52,889,332 downwards.
TATCAGATACAGGTCTGAATTCATGCGACTGTTGCGTCACTCTAGATTGACATTCATCACAATTCTGCACTGGTGGGAGTCACTGCATGGAGGACAGCGGTGATGGAGGTGGTCAGTGGAGGGACAGTGAGGTGTTTACCACATTAGAATTTGGGGTGATACTTCTGTACAAGCAAAACTTGAGGGGACGTACTGTATCATAACCGGAACACTAAGGCTTGCGTTGTGAACGTAGGCAAACACAGTGAAATCCCAGCAGAAAAAAGGAGTTTGGAAATAGACAGGGTTATTCTGTCAGAGCCAATCAGTCAGAACAAATTGCTGGCTTGTGTTGTTCTGGTGAAAACCAATTGACTTGATTTCCAATATAGATTTTGGTTCGGTGTAATTGATTTCCACAGTGTAATTAGCCTATTCGTCAGGAAAATACGCAGGTGTTTTGAGAGTTGAGTGTCATGTGTTGAGCTGTGTGAGAGGAGGATTGGGAGAGCAACCAGTTTGGACGGCGGCAGAGAGGATGGAGGGCTTGTCTGGATCTAGGCCATGACCCCTCTACTGTCTCTCTCCAAAACTGTCATCGCCATTAGCATAGACCAATAGACTCAGCACAGACACACTCTGGCCCCTGACAAACTCTCTCACCCCCCCTCCCTGTCCCCCATCCCCATCTCACTCCCATCTGATTGGACAACCATTTGAGTGTCTCTTCATAAATGTCTGTATTTATATTTTCTGAAGTGTGTGAATGTAGCAGAGCTGCTGGGGGAGAATGGCACTGGCAGATGCAACACAGAGGTTTCTCATCATCACTGCGTCTCCCATCGCTTTTGGTAACTTATGACTTACAGAGAGCATTTGCTGTCTACAACCTGGACCCTGTCCAAACACATGCTCTTGAGCGGTGGAATTTGGATTTACAATAATGATAGCTTTTAGATAATTCTCTGTGTTGATTGCAGTGCCATGAGCTCCACATATGGTGCTGGCTGCCCACAGTGAAATAGCATTTAAATACTGTATGTGGGGCTTGGTAGAAGAACTGCACCGACTGACTACTATAGTCATTCTTCATACTGGTAGATAAAGATATAAAATCAAATGTGTCTTGCTCTATAATTTTCTGTGTAATACACTACTGGAGAATGGCAGCTATCTACTTGTTCTTTCCTCCTGACATCAAGACAGTTATGTTGCATTGAATGCCAAGCGTTGTCCAAACCATGTTTTAGAGAATGGTTTCTTAAATGTTACACAATTACACAAAATGTTTATAAGTGTCACAAACGATGATATAGATACAAAATACAGATTAAGAAAGCCCAGAAAAAGCCTCTACATTTAGATCAAAAACATTAGTTATATTGAAACTTCAGACTGAAAATAATTGGTCCTGTCACATATTCGGGCCAATTACTATAGCAACTATGATAATATACATTATGTATTTATTTAGATATTTCATCTCATTCAAGCAGTGCATTATTTCAGTGATTGAGGTCTCAATCACAAGAATGGAATGAAAGAAAACACATTGATGGAGACGGACATCATGAGAGAAGACATGAGAAGACAAGACAAGAGAATAGAAGACAAGATAAGTAGAGAAGACAAGAGGAGAGGAGATAAGAGAAGAGAAGTAGAGACAACAAGAGAAGAGGAGAGAAGACAAAAGAAGAGGAGAGAAAACAAGAGAAGAGAAGATGAGACAGGAGTGAAGAGGAGTAGAGAAGATAAGAGAACAGTTCACAATACAACTGAAGAGAAGAGAAGAGAGGATAGGAGAGAAGAGAAGAGAACAGAAGAGACGAAGTAAGGAATGATCTCTTCAGACAATCCATTTAATCCAACATGCTTTGTCTTATAGAGAATGGTAACAACGCAGCGAGGGCCTTTTGTATCTCGGGCACACAGACACATGTTTCTCCCGGGTTGGACATAATTGGCATTCTTCCTCTCGTTTCCTATCTGGGAAGCATCAATCTTTATTGCCGGGTTGTCAGAACCAGCCTGAGTCACGAGAAGAAAGCCGGGCCAGGGCTTCCGAGTGTCAGGCTTTGTGAAGTGGCGGAGCAAACCACCACGATGTCACTGAGGATGAGAGGGAGATCATACCTGGCTCAGCCCATGGGACCAGATCCCTCACTATGCACCATGTGTCACCGACCGGCAGACTGCAGCACCAAAAGCAACCATACAAGGTGACGTAACAAAGAGGGTCTTTGTCTTGGCAATGGCCAAAATCTCAATAATAACAGCCCCCAAAAAAGGTACGGCAAAAAAAAAGGAGGTATTGTATAGTATAGTTTAGATACATTAAGAGTTAAAATTGTAAATTGTATATTGTATAGTAGTGTATATAGGAACCAGTTTCCCAGGAACTTAGCATGTCTTTTTTTATCATGCATATCTTGTGTCTTACCTATTTTCTTTTTTTCTATGCCCATTTTATTATTGTATTTTGCACAATCAATGCAGGCATGACCACCCGCATTTCAATGTATGCCCTGGTATGTCTGTGACAAATAAACCTCTTGATTCTTGATTCATATGGTGTATATATGAAAAAGGTCAAGGACCATGTGACAAGCGCACATGTTTTGTTCACATGTATATCAGTATGATGTTATATACAGTGTTAAAGGGGACACATTATATATCTTTTCAACAATGTTACATGACTTCCTTGAATGTGTGTTACATTTTATTCCAGCACTGTTACTTTTGAAAGGTCTGTGATTAGGATGCCTGAGGAATGTTTATGGGTCTTCCCTCCCTACCAGGGGAGTAGCAAGGAATTCTGGGCACTGTCACATGATGTGTCTCTGCCCCCCCCCCCCCCCCCAGCAGTGACTCATGCACACCTTTTAGTATAAACCCTTTAAGAGATGTTTTAATCCAGACCCTCTGAGGGCCTCCTCCAGGGTAGTCATTTCCATTTCCTCCACCACTTCTACGCCCCTGTTTGCTTGTATTGAACACGACATTTAGTATTTTATTTAGTATATTTACTTTATTTGTATAATTTAAATAAATTATTTCCTTCCCTGCCTGACTACCCTACACCCAAGAGTAAGGTAGTAAGTCCTGTTCCTGGCTCCAAAGAGCACAGCTAATAGAGTACCCATGTTTGACCTAATATGTCCACTTTCAAAGGAAGAAGGTCCTGATGGTTATTCATAATAAGCATAATAAGTCAAGAATGCTACTGAAATCTTTGGCCTTGGGCCGTCAAAGTGAAACCGTGAAATATACAAAGCATATCTCGGCCAACACCGTGAACATAAGACTAATCACTGTTTTTTAAATTCCTCACAACTTTGTGGATAAAAAAGATTGTTTGAGGGGAGAGGCGATATTTCACAGGGTGAAAGAGGTGGAGGCAATCTGCCTGAGGAGGGGAGCAGGCAGCGGTGTTTTATAATGGAAGAAATTCAATGTGACATGTCGAGAATGAATTGCTCAGCAAACCAGAAATATGCCTTGTTCTAATGGCTTGGGACATTCAATGGCGTGTTCCCATCCCCCCTCCCCCGTGCTTCTCCATCTCTTCCTCCCTCTCTCCTCTCTCTCTCTCTCTCTCTCTCTCTCTCTCTCTCTCTCTCTCTCTCTCTCTCTCTCTCTCTCTCTCTCTCTCTCTCTCTCTCTCTCTCTCTCTCTCTCTCTCTCTCTCTCTCTCTTTCTCTCTCTGTTTGTGAGCATGTATGTCTAAACACAATATGGAGCTATAACAAATGGCATTCTAAATGACCTATGATCACTGAGATTCAGCTGGATTGTGGCAGGTGAGATGTATTGCGGGCCAGATTTGTACAGATATGTGACAGGGCTTGATGATTATAGCCCGACCCATATAACTTGACCTATTTGAAAAAAAGATTACCTGGGGTGTCATTTACTATACATACTCATCGATTCGTTAGTGAAAACATTTTGTTGGGTCTGTTTTCAAAGGTTAATCGGTTAGTAATGTCGGAAGAAAGTGCTGCATAATACCATATCTGCATTTGCGTTATTAATTTGGATATATACAGTTCCTCGTTTCATACCTTTACCTTTGCAATGTTCATATTCATATATGTTTTACTATTTACCAGGTGAGTTGAGTGAGAGCATAACAAGATGAGCTGTGTATGTTTCAGCTTGCAAAGCACAGGCGTATTTTCACACTCTACAATGTCACTGCTACAATGTGACGTGTGAATTCTTGTTGGTGATATGAAATATGCATTTCCCCCTCTCTGTGACATAAGGGGATATATTGTCATGTATTCTTTACCAGTATTGGCTTGTGTACGCACTCTGTATGATTGGCACTTTGGATAGCCATCCTGTCTGCAGAGAATGTCTCTCTACCTTACTTGAAATATGATCTCTTGACGAGTGTAATCACAGGTTGGAAGATTGCTTTCTATTATACGGGAATGAAAATGATAATTGGTGCTGGGGGAGAGAGAGAGAGAGAGAGAAAACCTTTTCAGATGTCACTTTGGTTTCAGGGCTATTTTGCACACACACACACACACACACACACACACACACACACACACACACACACACACACACACACACACACACACACACACACACACACACACACACACACAACACACACATGCTCAGTTTCATTGTGTTGTGTGTCTGACAGAGGTATTGTTGGGAGATTGTTGTTGCCGATGCATACTTCTCATCAGCAGGTTTTTGCGAGGCGACAACACACAGTATATAATCTGCCCTCAGGACGGGTTAGCAAACAGTCAGAGGCGCAGGGGGGACCTGTGCTGCTGCCAACGCCACACAACTCCATATTCATAAACTCAAACTTGGCTGCTCTCTGCGTGCGCTGGATTACAAATTGGACTCTCAGGGGCTAAAAATAACACAATAGGGAGGTTATCTAGCTACTGATAACAGCCTTGTTACACATTAACCAAACTGTGTGGATTCAACACCTGGACACTGTAATACAGCCAGGCAGCTGTTTGTGATGCCTCCCCACTGGATGATGCCTAAAGGGGATGAGGAACCGGGGGCTGTGTCATTAGATCATTAGCTAGTAGTCAAAGCACCCCCCCCCCCCCCACACACACACAAAGACACACACACACACAACACACACATGACCACCTCCTGCATCAGGATCTAATTCAATGTTGTCTATTCACACACACACACACACACACACACACACACACACACACACACACACACACACACACACACACACACACACACACACACACACACACACACACACACACACACACACACACACAACACAACACAACACACACACACACACACACACACACACACACACACACACACACACACACACACACACACACACACACACACACACACACACACACACACACACCCCTCTTTCCGGGCACTAGTCGTGTTAAGCTAATATTCCCCAAGGCATTAAGCTGGGGCTACAATGTCCAGTGGATCTGGAGAAAGAGGCTCCCTTGTGCAGCTCTGTTCAGCACAGTGTTTAGAGTCACCACGCCATTAGTAAAATCTCTTCAGCCATGAAAACAAAAGGAGGTGTGTGTGATCGTGTGTGTGCGTGTGTGTGTGTGTGTGTGTGTGTGTGTGTGTGTGTGTGTAGGAGGGGGGGGGGGGGGGGGGGGGGGGTTGAAATCACAACAGAATATGCATGCATAAAATTCGACACATTTTGTTCCCATGGCAACCATTCAGCATGTCATTCACTTGTCAAGCCACATCAGGGGCGATTGGGTCCATTGTCTGGGGGCCCGGCGAGAGCCCTACTCCTGAAGCCTGGAACTGATTCACCCCTCCTCCTCCTCCTTCTCTCTTCTCCCCATCTGACCGACATCCAGGTCAGTCGCCATGCTGTTTTTTGTCTTTAATTCATATTCAGTTTTTTTTTCTCTCCCACTGCTAATCGCACTACAAATGACCACCACGGTTCCAAAAAAAGGAATGGAAGAATGCAGTGCAGTGGCATGGCTTTTAGTATTCTTTAGAAGGCGGGTGTGTGTATGTGAGGGGGGGGATTAGAGGAGAAATTTAGGGCCACTCCTTTCAAATGAACACCTCAAAGATTTTCCCTGCTTTATTTGATAGATTCGGTGGGCGGTGGAGGCAGCTGTAGGAGCCCCCCAGACGTATATGACTGGCTGTCAAGATGGGTTTAACAGGCACAATGGGAGAAAATGCCATTTGACTCCTGTAATGTCTTCTGGCGTGGTGGTGTGTAGTGTTACTCCTGATGGCATGGCTCAAGCGTTTCCCCTGCGAATGGTGGCACGCTGTTGGTAATGTTAGGCTTGTGGCGGGAGCGGTCGTTCGGTGAACGTGGCTTTGAAACGTTCAAGTAAACTGTTCAGGTTCACTGTAATTTACTGGTTCCGGAAGTTTCATTATTGCTCAATTAATTAGACACAATAGGATACGACTGCTGAACAATTGGTCGTGGAGTGACCAACAAATCAGTTTTTGGACGTGTACATGAAAGTGCATTAAGTCAACGCTGAGCGTACATTAACACAATATCTGCCACGCAATATCACCATCTTATAGCTCTACCGCCAACGCTGTAAACGGTGGGAGTCGCTCACCTTGTTTGCAGGGCTATAACTATTTAAATATTATAGCTATATCTGCAATACTATGGTTCATTCGATAGGCCGCGATGCATATTATACTTAAATCGATTGGCATTTCGATTGGCACACGCTACAATAAAAAATTCAAATGCATATGATCGGTATATATTATGTTCCATCAGGCATGCTGGAAATGGGGGGGGGGTCGTTTATGATTAATTGATTGTCAATAACTGCATTCGTTAGTACAACTGCATACGTTGATCAGATGGATTGCAATGATAGAAATGGACAATCAGAGGACGGCCGGGTAGCGCAGCGGACTAAGCACCTGTCTACCAACGCAGAGACACTGGTATCGAATCCAGCTGTCAGCGGTGCCTCCGGCTTGGCCGGTTGTCATACTGACACAATTGGCAGTGTCAGCGGGAGGGAAGCCAGTGGGTGGTAATCTGGTCGATGTAAACAGCGACTCCTACAGGCCGGTCAGGGCGCCTGCACACTGCACAGCGAGGAAGGGATCTGGGTGGGGTAGTGTGCCCTCCCACGCGTTACACTCACCCAATGAGAGTCCTCACTGCCAGGTGAAAAGAGGCTGCTGGCTGTCTCCTATGTATCGGAGGAAGCATATAGATATAATTCTATAATAATATAGAATATTCCAGCAGAGTTTATGGTCTAAAATCACTCCCAGGAATTTATTTTCATATACTCTTTCTATTCTATTATTATATATTATCAACTGAATGTCAGGCTCAGAAAATCGCCAGGTTTTAACATTAGAATAGGAGATACTGTTCTCACAGACAAAACATCTGTGAAATATCTCGGTTGCGTCCTGGAAAACAGCTTATCAGGGGAAAGCATGGCTCACCAAGCACTTACAAAGATAAATAACAGGACTAGATACCTAGCCAGAATCTCTAATTTTTTAGATCAGTCAGCGATGAAGATTCTTGCTGGAGCTCTCATACAGTGTCACTATGACTATGCGTGTGGCTCCTGGTACAACAGTGCCCCCAAAAGTCAGAAAATAAAACTACAGACATCACAAAACAAGCTAATCAGGGTAATACTAAGGCTACCTGCCCGAACCCACCCATCCCATCTCATCATGAGATGGCTTAAGGTGGAAGACAGAGTAAATCAGATAAGGATGTGCCTAGTTCACAGAATAGTGCACGGGGTAGTGCCAGTGTACTTTAACAACTACTTCAACCGAATCAGAGACACCCATGCATACCAAACTAGGCGCAGCTCAACTGACTTTGTGCCAGTCAGATTCAGGAGCTGTATGGGGAAGGAGTCTTTTCTGTATTCAGCAGCTGTCTATTGGAATAGTCTGCCCAGTGAACTGAAAATCATAGACAATGCCGTTAGATTCAAGTCCAGCCTGAAGACATGGCTCAAAAGGGACTATACTTGACCTAGACATTTAGCTTAAGGCACCCTTGCATGTTGTATGAGTCTGTATGTATATAAATGTTAAATGGTATATGTGATGTGTTGTGATGTCACGTTTTGTATGATGCATGTATTAAGCATCACACTCCCCCACCCCCCTACAAGGACCACAATGGAAATAAGCTCTGAGCTTTTTTGTGTTTTATCCTTGGCAGTATATCCTGACTGTGCTCTTCTGTCACATGTTTATTTTTATATTGTCAAATAAAGTCATTCATTCATTCATTCATTCATTCATTCATTCATTCATTCATTCATTCATTCATTCATTCATTCATTCATTCATTCATTCAGTCTGTTTTTATCTGGCAGTTTCCAAACACCATAGATTTTGCTTTATTTAGATTTAAAGATAATTTATTTATATCAAACCAGAGTTTGTATTTATTCATTTCTATTGTTAAGACCGTCATAAGCTGCTGGATGTCCTCCCTGGATGTCCTCAAACAAGCCGCCTCTCAACACACAGTCCACCTTGAGAGAGGAAAACACACAATGCTACCGCTCCACCCAAACACCTGCCACGGCCAAATCAATATACATCAGCAGGGATAATATATGATATTGAACGATGTATAAATCTGCGTCGTTGTCAGTTCACTGTATTTCTGTTTGATCTACCCTCTCTACCACTGCCCTAAATTGAATGGACATGCACCTATAATCCTACAGCGCAAACAACAGTTTTTACGTAATAACAGATTCATCTTCAGAAAGTGGTGGTTTGCAATCTCATACCACGCTGAGGAAATGCAGATTCAAAGTGTTGTGAGTGCAAAACGGGTCATATAAGACCCGGTGAAGTCAGAAGCTCCTTAGCTAAAGATGTGTTTGGGTTGGATTCCTCCTTCCGCAAACATCACAGAGAGTCTCTAGTGAGCCCCATCACCAAAATGGTCAACACCTCCATTCGAGACGCCATGTTCCCACAGGCCTGGAAATCAGCCATTATCACTCCGATTTTCAAGGCAGGGGATGCTACAGAGATTAGCAATTACCGACCTATTAGCATTCTTCCAGTAGTATCAAAGATAACAGAGAAGTGCATAGCAGAACAACTCATCACTCACCTTAATAACATTCCTTTCTCACTCCACCCCATGCAATTCGGGTTTCGAGTGAAGCACTCAACCGAAACAGCAAACTGCTTCTTTCTCGAGTCCATTAAAACAAAGATGGACAAGTGTGGTGTGGTCGGAGCAGTGTTCCTTGACCTGAGAAAGGCATTTGACACCATCAGCCATGACCTACTTACTACCAAGCTTTCCAGGTTCAACTTTTCACCCACTGCAATAAAATGCAATCTCAAGGGTAGGACACAACGTGTCAGGATCACACCCCCCCCCCCCCTTGAAATAGGATGTTGGAGTGCCTCAAGGATCGATCCTAGGACCTTTGTTGTTCAGTTAGTTCATAAACGACTTGCCCTCTGTCTGTGGTGGCACAACAGCCCAGATACAGATGTATGCTGACGACACAGTGGTTTATGTGCACGCAAACAACAAAACCCAGGCAGCACACAAACTGAATGCAATAATGGCACGCATAGTAAAATGGCTCTCAGAAAACTGTCTCCACCTCAATGCAAAGAAAACAGTCTGCATGTTCTTCGAAAAAAGATCATCTGTAACACCTGACCCAGACGTGTGATAGATATCGGTCATAATCAGCCAGTATCACCTCGTCACCTGTGTTCGTGAAGTTTCTGCCTTGTGTTTATCTCTTACTCCGAAGTCGACCTTCTCATACTGGCTGTACAACTGTTTCATCCCCTAACAGAAAGTGTGACGGTCTGATTCCTACCTCCACTGCATCCTTTGTAATGGCTGTCCTTTATCGCAGGCCCTTACTCCCTGTTCATAGATGAGTTTTCCACTTTCATCTCTGAGCTTGTTACGCACTCAGATAAGATATTAATTGTTGGTGATTTTAACATTCATTCCAACAAAACTCTAGATCCCCTAAATAAGGCTTTTACCGACATCATTAAATCTGTCGGTCTCATTCAAATCGTTCACCAACCCACTCACTGTGGCGGGAACACCCTTGACTTAGTCCTAGCCCGCGGTCTCACTGTGTCAAATTTGACCATTTCTCCCTATGTTCCTGCTCTCTCAGACCACTACCTCATCAAATTTCAAATTGATTTGATGGTTTCTCTCCCAGACAGTGTAGAATCCTACATGAGCCGTCGTATTAACACCTCCACTGTCCCAAGTCTTGTTAATTGCCTACCAGACACCCTCTCTCCCTTCCTCTCTTACTCTGGCCCCCTTGATCTCTTTACAGATTAACGCCACCCTTCGTAGCATGCTCGACATTGTCGCTCCCCTTAAGCCTAAAATTAAACGTGCTCCGCAAAAACAAACTCCCTGGTTTACGGAGGAAACTCGCTCCTTTAAAAAGGCATGTCGCAAACTTGAACATAAATGGCGTTCGACCAAACTCGAAGTGTTCCGCCTTGCCTGGAATGATAGCTTACATAATTACAAAAAGGCACTATCACTTGCCAATACCTCATATTTTTCCAGACTCATTAACGAAAACAAAAACAACTCAAAGTTTCAGTTTGACACAGTTGCAAAACTTACTCAGAAACAACCTACTGCCCTAAACCATGCATTCTTGGCTAACGGATTCATTAAATTCTTTACCAAGAATAAGAGATGAAATTGTTGACTTACTCAACAATCAGAGTCCCTCCAAACCTCTGATGGGCTTTCCTCCTGACTTTGAATCCAGCCATACGCAATGCTGCCTTGAAAACGTCTCACTTAGTGCCCTTTCTAAATTGGTTGGTGCGGCTAAACCCTCAACCTGTCTGTTTGACCCTCTTCCAGCAACTCTCATCAAAAAACTCTTCCCAACTCTAGGCCCTGCCCTACTCTGGCGTGGTGCCCTTGGCCTTTAAATCAGCCGTCATTAAACCACTACTTAAAAAACAGAACCTCAACCCTCTAATCTTGAAAAACGACAGACCCATCTCCAATCTTCCGTTCCTATCCAAAATATTAGAACGGATTGTCGCAACGCAACTTACTGACCATCTATCAAACAATAATCTTAATGAATCTTTTCAATCTGGCTTTAGAGCCTTACACTCCACTGAAACGGCGGTTACCAAAGTCACAAATGACTTACTGCTCTCTCTGGACTCAAACCTAACTTGTAGTAGTAGTAGTAGTAGTAGTTTATTATCATGAATAAAGTACAGGTACATTACAGTGAGATGCTTGGTTCATACACATACAGCTCATTATAGTAATATTCCACAATTATTACAGTTGATAGTAATAATGGTGTGTGCTCTTATTGCTTGATCTCAGTGTGTGCTCTTATTGCTTGATCTCAGTGTCGACCATTCGATTATTCTAAGTTGGCTCGAGAATCATGTTGGCATTCAGGGTCACGCACTCGCTTGGTTTAAATCTTATTTAACTGATAGAACACAGCATGTTCTATAATGATTTAACATCTGAGACCCTCCCAGTGCAATGTGGTGTCCCACAAGGCTCTGTTGTGGGCCCTTTGCTATTTTCGATTTACATGCTACCCCTCGGCAATATCATACACAAATTTGGCATAAACTTTCATTTTTACGCTGATGACACCCAATTATACATACCTATTAAACCAAACGATTCCTCCCAATTACAAAATCTTGAGGCTTGCCTGCTTGCCATTAAAAAGTGGATGTTGCAAAACGTTCTACTCCTTAATGCAGATACAACTGAGATGTTAATCGTTGGCCCCCCAAACCACAGAGGCCTGTTTGAGGACATCTGCCTCAACTTTGATACTTGTATCTCAGAGCTCCACCATAAAAAACCTTGGAGTAATTTTTTATTCCTCCTCTCATTTAATGCACATATAAAAAAAATCAACCAAAATTGCCTTCTTCCATCTTCGTAATATCGAAAAGATTCCCCCCCCACATTTTAACTCTAAAACCCTGAAACCCTTATTCATGCATTTCTCTCATCACGTCTAGACTACTGTAGACGTCAGGCCTACCTAATTCAAGCATCAAAAATCTTCAACTCATGCAAAATGTGGCTGCACGGATACTAACTAAAACTAGAAAATGTTATCACATCACACCAGTTTTGTCCGCCTTACACTGGTTTCCTATTCAAGCCAGATCTGACTTTAAAGTGCTACTCCTCACCTACAACATTTTAAATGGTCTCGCACCACTCTATCTATCCGATCTCGACTCTCAATACTCACCCGCCCGTGCTCTGCGCTCACAAAATGCGGGGCTTGTATTGATTCCTAGGGTTAAAAAGAAATCTACCGGCCACAGAGCCTTTGTCTACTGCGCTCCCTACCTGTGGAACAAATTACCTGCCGTTGTCAGGGGCGCCTGCTCTGTTGAAGCTTTTAAATCCTTGCTTAAGACCCATCTTTTCTCTCTCTCCTTCAACCTACCCTGATCTCACCTGGTCAGGGGCTGACCCTTAAATTAATCTGTCTAGTTTAGTTAGGATGTCTATTTGCTCCCATGTCTGCTTTTCTGCAGACATGGGAGAACCTTTTTAACCTCTGTCTCTGTCTCAACTGGTCCCATGGAACAGCTTCATATCGCCTTCTGTCTGGCCTGCAGCGCTGAACCTTACGTGCTCTGCCCTGACCAATTCTCAGTGGTTTCTCCTGCCCTCCGGGGCATATGGCCCTGAGCCATTGTCTTGCATCTCATCCTGTATACATATGCTTGCAGTAGTTCTTAGTTGTATCTACAGTATTACTCAATTTCACAATTTTCTTATATACTTTGATTCTACTGTCACCATGTATGCATATGCTCACTACATGTATCTATTGCTATGTCTGCCCATCACACACATGGGAACTCTCTAACCCCTGTCCTGTCTCCCTGTGAGTGGCTGTCTCGTGGTGATGACTGGAGTGGTGGACATCCCGTGATGATGTCAATGCAACCCTCTCTGCGCCACCCCCATGCCTCAAATAGATCCACCATCTGCTCTATTTTCAATCTTTCAAAATGTTCAGTTGCTATTGCATGCACTTATCTGTGTTTCATTACACATATTGTGAGGATTGGCTCATTCCCGCCACACGCTTCAAGGTACTGTGAGGAGGATTGGCTCATTGCCACCACACGCTTCTAGGTCAAGTACCAATTGCCGTCACGCACCTGTCGGTTGTTTGTAATCAGCGCCCAGAGCCCTTCATATACTCGGGTCTTTCTGTCAATTGTTGTCGGGTCGTTTTGGATTACCACTGCTACTGCCTGTTCCCCCCGTTGTTGTGCCTCGTCTGTTTTTCTTCAGGACGTCCATGGAAGTCGCCGCTGTTGTGTATCTCTATCATCCGTTGGAGCTGTGCCTCGTTGCCCGCTTTGCGCATTTGCGCTTTGGTGAGTTTTTGGAACGAACCTTTTGGATTCTCTGTTTTCTGTGTGTTTGGATAACACTGAAGATTTGCCGTTTTTGTTTTGTACTGGACTCAGCTAAACTTGTGTGTTGGTAACACTGAAGATTAAGTCACGTGGGATTGTACTGGGCTCAGCTAAACTTGTGTGTTGGTAACACTGAAGATTAAGTCACGTGTGTTTATACTGGACTCAGCTAAGGAGGACTGGACTGCCTCTGTATTCCGTTGGCTTGTTTATTGACCACTCTCTCTCTCTCTCCGTTCCTCCCCGAGTTGGATCCTGGAGTAGCTGCAGAGCCGCAGAGGCAGTGGCGCTACGCCGCTTCTCCATCTCAATACCGGGACGATCTGCAGAGCCGCAGACAACTCTGCCAAGAACATTCTCCCCTTTGTTTGTTCTTATTGTTATTTCGCTCATTCCTGTTTCAGAAATAAATACGCCCTAGTCTTTGGCTAACTCTGAACTACCTGTCTGTGCCGCGCTGTTGGGGTCGGTTTCAAACCATAACACATATGGGTGTATGCTTGCCAACTGTTTCACCTTTTTTATTGCAACACTACTATCACCGACATCTAAGAAGGGAGATCCCCCCTTGAATGGCCCTTTTAAGGTTTCTCTCCTCCGCATTGCCTGCAGTGAATTTTTTCCTATTGCTAGGTTTTAGTGAGTTTTTCCTTACCTTTGCGTGGGGTATGTCTGGGAGTGTTGCATTCATTTATTTGATTTATTTTACATTTCTTGGACTTCACAGTGTTTTTGTTTTGTTCTTGATTTATTGTGATGTTTCTTCTTGACTTGGTTAACCTCTTCCACCCGACGGGACCGGTACCGGTCCCGAAATGACACCTGGTCATAAATCAATATTTTTTAGACTGTTGTATAAAAGTTGCGATTTTAATTTCAAACGTATTCAAGTATTAACATCATAAACATGTCACAACAGCATGTAGAATGTATATTATCATCAATACGTTAGTTTAGCAATAGGTTAAAAGTGTCATTAGATAGATTTAACTTTTCGATTTGGTCAAGTCTATTCAGAGAGGGCAACCATTTTGGAAATGTTTAACCATGGGAATTGTAGTTTCTTTGTGGCCATTTTGTAATAGACATCGCTAGCTGTCGATCAGCGTTGGAATTTTTCAAAACGACACTTCCTGTACATTTCTATGGGGTTAAAGGTTCAAAGTTCTGTATGGATTATTTCAATAACTGTTAATATTCGGGATAATTCTACCACAAAAGGTAACGTTTTTGACAAATATTGAAACGCAGTTAGTTTATCCTCCCTATTGTTAGCATGTAGCAACAATTAGATCTGAAATTTGTTTCAAAATGGTTGCACTGTGGTGAAAATAAAAAAGTACAGTAGATTACAGTAGATTTCATTATCTGTTCTTATGCACGCCTGGTTAGGGCGGGCCATATTTTTTTTGGAAAATCAATGGAGTGGGGTGTCTAAAATATGTGTTTTCTTGTGGGGAATTCAAATATGGGATTATTTTTCTAATCGGATAACTCCTACCTACATTGTTTTGGATTTCAAAATGGTCGATTTGACCATTTTTCACCCCTTGGCCATACATGGATGCCAACATGAATCTGAAGGAAATCCTAACATGCAAGGTGTCTAAATGATGTGTTTCTTAATGGGGAATTCAAATATGAGTTCATTTTTGGCATAGGATAACTCTAACCTACATCATTTTGGATTTCAAAATGGCAGATTTTACCATTTTTCACCCCTTGGCCATACATGGATGCCAACATGAATCCGAAGGAAATCCTAACATGCAAGGTGTCTAAATGATGTGTTTCTTAATGGGGGATTCAAATATGAGGCAATTTTTGGGATAGGATAAATATAACCTGCATAATTTTGGATTTCAAAATGGCTGATTTTACCATTTGAACCCATTGGTATTGTATTACAAATTTGCAAAGATAAAAAATATATGGGAAATCATTTATAATGACAAAGCCATCAAATGTATTAACAAGTGAACTGTATATAACTGGATACAACTCCAAAGATCAATAATACTAACAATAATAAATTGTATTTGTAATGCACACAAACACCTAAGTGCTAAATCTCGATCTCCTGACTTCTTGAACTTTGCCAGGTTCCAATATCTTGATTGGACTCATTCTTGGATGGCAAGATCTCCTACTGTACTGCTTTAGCCACCAACCTACAAACACAAACTCAACGTCAGCCATAAATAGGTGAGCTCTTTCCAGAACTACTCAGCAGAAACCTCTGTAACCATTTTAACAAACGTCTCAATGTATTGAGAAAATCCATGGGCCTCCATCAATCCTCTATCTTCTTAAATTTGATCAGGTTGCACAAGTCCTGCTTGGATTCATTCTTGGACATCAGCCTCCTGCTGGTCTCCTGAGCCCTGATCCCTCCATCCCTTTTTTCTTGTGAAAAGTACTTAGCAGAGGCCTCAGTCACCATTTTAACAACCCTCTCGATGCTTTGTGTGTGGCAAGGCCAGTCGAGAACCTCCATGGGGGTGTTGATTAAGTTCTTCACCTCGGAGGTGCTTAGGGAGCAGGTGAGAGGTGGCTCTGACAAATCTTCTGACCAGCTGATTAAGCCACCAATGCTGGAAGCGTCACTATTGATGTGAGGTGTTCTTCTGATCCTGACACAGGAGTCTCCCAGCTGAGTGTCTGGATCCCCCTCTCCCCTGATGGCCAGGATTCTCTCCACCCCCTCAATTCTCTCTTTTTGATCCTCAGAGCACAGCAGTGTTTGGAGGATGGCTTCACTGTGGGCATACCAAGCAGATCTTCTCACAGTTGGCATCACAACATCCAGCACCTCCTTCCTCTGAGACTTGAGGCAGTCCAGCTGAAACAGGATGTGCCTAGGCCCTTCGATCCAGGAGTGCTTGACCTTCATGTTGAACCAACATGGATAATACACTCCAATGATGAATTCCACAATGCATTGTAGATTATTCAGGTTCTTTCTTTTAAGTTGATGCTTTGACACCCAGAGCCTGAGGAGTCTGTTTGCTGTGGTGAGCCAGCGGCTGTGGTTTACCGGTCCAATCTCCAGCAGAGCCAGCCTTGCAGAAAGCACTCCATCCCTGATTGCACAGACCAGCTTATAGCCATAGTGTTGATCAGTTGAGAGATCTTGAATGATCTTCTCAGGCAGCTTGATCAGCGGAGGGCCAAGAAAGATCCTGGTGAAGTTAGGATTGATCTCCAAGTCTGTAACAGAATCAAGGAGCTGTCCTATTGGCCCAGACAATTTGTTGTCTGACAGAGTAGCCCCATCAACTTCAACAATGAGACGGCGCAGTGGAAGTTCACCAGTGTGCAGGTTGCACACCAACCAGACCAGCTTTCTCCCCAGGTGCAGCTCCAGCTTCCGCATTACACCTGCCTTCACTCCAGTGTTGACATTGGTAGAGTCTCCTCCAATGGCCCACAAGGTCTTATCAGAACCTCTCTCTTTCAGCCAGGCAAACAGGACCTTAGCAATCTTCTCTGCATGGGACTCCTCTTTAGTTGCTTTCTCTGGTGTAAAGTGGAACAGATAGTTGCTGCCAGGCTCACTAGCAACACTATAGTGTTCTTCCTTGATCTTTGCAGGAAAAGATTGGTCACTGCCCTCAGCTTCCATCATCACATTGGTCATGTCAATCCGGCCATCAAAGAGGATACAGGAGATCCCCCCCCCCCTCCCTGCACTTCTCCTCAAACTCTTCCCCCAGCTCTTGCATCAACTTTTCTTGTGCTCTCTTAACCTTGTTCTTATCAATCACTTTACTTGTGTCATCATGAGTCCTGCATCAATCAGAGCTGCAGTTGCTATAGCTGCAGTTGGCCTTAGACCTATGCCATATCTTACACTAGCAAGGGCGATGTTTGGAATCTCATCATAATTTTTCCGTAGCTTTGCTGAAGCTGCAGGGTCAGTTTCAGGAATGAGCTCAACTTCAGGGACTGTAAGGAAGCTCTCAACATCCTTCCTGGCAACCTTGTCTGCTGCTGCAAAGCTTTCTTCTTTGCCCCTTCTCCTTTTCTCTGCCTTCTTTTCCATCCCCTGCCTTTCCAATGTTTTAAGAAGATAGAGGATTGATGGAGCCCCATGGATTTTCTCAATACATTGAGACGTTTGTTAAAATGGTTACAGAGGTTTCTGCTGAGTAGTTCTGGAAAGAGCTCATCTATTTATGGCTGACGTTGACTTTAAGTTTGTGTTTGTAGGTTGGTGGCTAAAGCAGTACAGTAGGAGATCTTGCCATCCAAGAACGAGTCCAATCAAGATATTGGAACCTGGCAAAGTTCAAGAAGTCAGGAGATCGAGATTTAGCACTTAGGTGTTTGTGTGCATTACAAATACAATTTATTATTGTTAGTATTATTATTATTGATCTTTGGAGTTGTATCCAGTTATATACAGTTCACTTGTTAATAAATTTGATGGCTTTGTCATTATAAATGATTTCCCATATATTTTTTATCTTTGCAATTTTGTAATACAATACCAATGGGTTCAAATGGTAAAATCAGCCATTTTGAAATCCAAAATTATGCAGGTTATATTTATCCTATCCCAAAAATGACCTCATATTTGAATTCCCCATTAATAAACACATCATTTAGACACCTTGCATGTTAGGATTTCCTTCAGATACATGTTGGCATACATGTATGGCCAAGGGGTGAAAAATGGTAAAATCGGCCATTTTGAAATCCAAAATGATGTAGGTTAGAGTTATCCTATCCCAAAAATGAACTCATATTTGAATTCCCCATTAAGAAACACATCATTTAGACACCTTGCATGTTAGGATTTCCTTCAGATTCATGTTGGCATCCATGTATGGCCAAGGGGTGAAAAATGGTCAAATCGACCATTTTGAAATCCAAAACAATGTAGGTAGGAGTTATCCGATTAGAAAAATAATCCCATATTTGAATTCCCCACAAAAAAACACATATTTTAGACTCCCCTCGATTGATTTTCCAAAAAAAATAAAGTATGGCCCGCCCTAACGCCTGGTGGTACTAAATCCAAATTGAACATGGGCATTTGAAAGATAATGTATATAAAATGTATATATATATTAGAGCTGGGCCTTTAATGGCGTTAACGTGCTGTGTTAACGCTATACTAGTATCGCGCGATAATATAATTAACACATTCATCTAAACAAAAAACAAAAAACAAAAGTTTTACATTTATATTTTTTTTACCTTTATTTACCCAGGGTAGGTTCAGACCTGGGAGAATCAAGACCACAGACAGGAGGTGAACAATGGTCTCCTACCACCCTCTGGTGGTCACCCGCAGACGGTGCAGGCCAGCACTTTGGAAATGCTGACTAATGTTTTGACTTTGATTAATACTATGATTAATGTGGTGTCATGGTGTGTGCTGTCGTTGATTTTCCCTTCCCTCGTTTGATGTGGGTTCACTGTTTTGGTTTTGTGTTGTGAGTTTGCTTTAGTGTTTAGTTGATGTTATTGTTTCTATGTTTTTAGACTGGCCTGCCAGGTGTGTTCAATGATAATTAGTAGGGGTATTTAAGTGTGTGTCTTCCTCTCCTCGTCGTGGCGACATACCTCCAGTTTCCCCCCCCCGTTCCTGTCCACGTCGTGTTGCCCTGTTTTTATTCTAGTAAGTGTTAGTGCTTTGTTGTTTTGTAATGTGAAGTGTTGTAAGTAGTTTCAGTATGTTATTTGTATTGCACTTGGTTCACAAGTAAACTTCCTTCTCCAAGCATCGATCCTCGTCTCTGCCTCCGTTCCCTCTCTGCAAACTGTGTTCTAACCTTCATTTAGCAACCCCTTCGTAACAGAATGTCGCCACCATTAAAGAACGCAGCAGAAAGGGCAATCGGTACCATAACGATCATCCAGAGCCTGATGGCTGGTGACATGCAGCGTTACTCACCTGCCAAGTGGGTGTTCCTGCTCCAGATGATCGACCGGGTCACCACGGAGAGTCCGACACTGGAGCCAGTGATGCGGGAGATGGCCGAACGTGTTGCTGCCCTCATGGAGGAGTACAGATGAAGCCGGGAAAAGTCCTGGAACCACTGTTTGGGGACCGTTTGGGCACCGTATTAACGGTAACAATGACCAGCAGGGGCGCTCTCATACAGCTGGTGACAACATGCCGAGGTCCTTGCTTTCTGTTCATTCAGGAAGAGCTCCGCCCTCGACAAAGTGAGAGAGAGGCAGAGAGATAATGAGAGCGAATGGACTAAATCCACTGTGTTCTGACCACATGTTTTGGCTAAAATACATAGTATTGTATTGTATGTATAGTATTGTATCATGCCTCGTTTTATAAAATGTCCTTTGGGCGCAAGCGTGTTTTTTATTATTTTTTAAGTTGCCGCTTTTATTATGAAATTCGTGGCTCTCTACCTCACTTGTGTTCAACTTGACCGACCACTGCCCGTGTCTTGAGACCATACCATTTGCATCGATTCCCCGGCCGTGCAGACGACCAAGATATTCGCCAGAAGTGGATTAAGAATACCAACCGAAAGGACTTTGTTCCCACTAAAAACAGCACGGTAGGTTTCAAAACGCGTTACAACGTCAAGTGACTTGATTTCTCCCAATGACATTCCTCCAACTCAGGAACTAGGAAGTAAATATCGCGTCTTGTCTGTTGACAACAGTGGATTTAGCTCTGCATTGGTAAGCTCTTAATTCATATACATTACTATTGAAATGCATTTTTACTTAACTTTACAGCATTATTCAAACGTGATAGGAAGTTATGAGTCATCAGCAGTTTATATGCAGTCCGTTTTGCCTTCAGCCCGTGACGTTAGAAGTTTGAGGTGACGTTGTCACAACCGTTACATATGTACAAAATATACTGTCTCATAAATATACTCTTCCAATATATAAATATACATATAAATATATTGTTTTAGATGCTGTTGTCACTATGAATTAAAAATGGGGGACCCTGATGTAAACAAGACAAACGTCTTTCTCTGGTCTGCATCCCCTTAACAATTGTTTGATATTGGATGGTCCCTGTGCTGTTGTTTTTCTTGTACAGAAATACTGTGTAATCTCTGTAACATCTGAAATGGTACTTTGCCTCTGCAGCAACCAGATCCACCCCACGTATATGGAGGAGCGGGCCTCTGCTGCATCACATGTTGTAAGACTCTCCTTGACCTTCTTCCGACTGTGACTTTCTGTGAAATATTTCTCACGTCTGCATATTACACATTGGACTGGAAGGAGATGTGGTTTTTCTTTGTTGGTGGTGGTAGTAGTGTTCTGCTGTGTGTCCCTCTGCGTATTCTACATTTTAAAGGGAAACAAAGTGTGTGTGTCTGTGGTTAACATTATTACCTGGACTGGCATGATGGTACCTACTGTAGCTACTGTGGTTAACATTATTACCTGGACTTGCATGATGGTACCTACTGTAGCTACTGTGGTTAACATTATTACCTGGACTGGCATGATGGTACCTACTGTAGCTACTGTGGTTAACATTATTACCTGGACTGGCATGATGGTACCTACTGTAGCTACTGTGGTTAACATTATTACTGGACTGGCATGATGGTACCTACTGTAGCTACTGTGGTTAACATTATTACCTGGACTGGCATGATGGTACCTACATGTAGCTACTGTGGTTAACATTATTACCTGGACTGGCATGATGGTACCTACTGTAGCTACTGTGGTATGTGGGGGGGGGGCATAGATAGTTAATGTGATGAATAACGTTATCTATTGTAGTAACAATGCTCCAAAATGTAGTGATTGTTTTTCTGTTTCCCCAGATGCTCAACATCTGGACCACACATGGTCATCCTCTCACAGAAGCTGTCCAGGGACGACTCTCACACAGCTCTCTACTCTCTGGGCCCTGGACTAGACACCCCTGCACTGTACTAATTACACATCACAAAATCAACATTCTGTTCTCTATTCCAGGCTAGATCTGACCTTGACTCATATGATCCCCTGCTCTACGCAGATGATTCGGCTCTCATGGTGTCAAATAAAAGCAAAACGGATATTGAAAGCAGACTTAGCATGGAGTTAGGGAATGTCAGTCAGTGGCTGTCAGAAAACTGGCTGTTTCTCCATTTAGGTAAAACAGAATCCATTTTATTTACTACCACTAGGAAACAGAAAACACAGGAAGATTTCAAGATACAGTTAGGTATCTCAGTGGTCACCAGTACCAAATCAGTGGTGTACCCGGAACAAGCTAGTTAGGATAGTCCTGCAGCTCCCCACTCATACTCACCTAGACCAGCCCCACTTCAACAGCCTGGGGTGGCTCAGGGTGGAAACAAGAGTATCAATGATAAAGCTATGCCTAGTATATAGAATGTATAAAGGGGAGGTGCCAAGCTACCTTCAAAATTACTTTCAGTATGTAAAAAACAACCATAGCCATGAAACCAGAGGTAGAGACACAAACATAGTTCCATTTAGATTTAAACTAATTTCCTACAGCCAGCAGACCTTCCTTTACTCAGCTGCAGTTCTGTGGAACAGCCTGCCCAGCAGCATTAAACAGGCCCCCGGGTTAACTGGCTTCAAAAAGCATGTACGATCATGGCTATCGGCATAGGAAAGAGAGGGTAGCATATTTATTTATTATTCTTTTATCTTCAACTGTATATGCATATTGTATCTTAATGTTTTATGATGCTGTTTTATGTTGATGTTTTATGATGTTGTTTTATGTTGATGTATGTCCTGTTTTTTTAATACCAGGGACCATGATGGAAATAAGTGCTTGGATTGTATCATGTTTTTATCCCTTTATCCCTATAATCCACAATAAAATCAACCAATCAATAACAGATGCTATGCCCATGTTACAGGATGAATACACATTTTCTTACACCCATATAGCTAGTTTTCACATGAAGGACATTACAGGGCCAGTCCAGTAAAAAATACATTAATCATGTATCATATGTTTAAAATAAATTGCATTTGGTACAATGGTCTTTGTCAACTTTTCCTTCCTCTTGCGGGCTATGCTCCTTATATTAGCAAATTGCATGAAACATTCTCTGTGGTAGCCTTTAATAGCTGGCACATCTGGAATTGGGCTGTTCTCCTGAATGTTACTGTATATGTTTTTTTTTTAATTTCTTTATTGCAGGAAAAGTAGTACATACATTTACAATCGTCAATATTATACATTCTCCATCTTTTCTTCTTTTCTTCCCCTTTCATTTCCCCTTCCCCTCCCTCATACCCACCCCATCCCCCCCACACCGAGGTTTTTGAAGACACATCTGCAAAACATCCAAACATACAGCATAGATGCTACTGGGAAAGAAAAAGAAAAAAAAAGAAAAACAAAAAACAATAATAGTATCAATCAGACCTATCTGTATCATGCACAAATATTTAGATACAAAGAAGTAAAGAAAGAACTAAAAACACAGAAAGAAAACTTCTCCAGCACGGCTGTGGCTGTGGAAGAACGTCATCAATGAGGTTATTTCACTCCTTTCCCCACCCCTGCCCATAATATTGTGGTAATTCTTGAGTAGTCTGACCTTCCGCAGCTGCGTCTCCCGTTCCCCTCTCCCTCCCCCAGTTACCCACCCAGCCCCCAGGGGTCTCATTCACACCCATACATACCAGGACAGGGAGGGGGGGGAATTAGAAAATAGGAAAAAAATAACGATAAAAAATAAGGAAGTGTAGTTAGAGGTGTAAAGCTCTATCCTTTCTAAGTCTCTTCATTGATAGTCAGGGTATCGATGTGTTGCAGAAATGGTTGCCAGGTCACTGGAATGTTTCAAGGGAGCCCTTTAGGGAGAATCTGATTCGCTCAAGCTTAACGCAATGTAGTATCTCATGTATCCATCTGTTGTGAGTGGGTGGGGAAGGGTGTATCCAATAAAAAGAGAATAAGTCTCCTAGCGAGGAGGGTAGTAAACGCCACAACTCATTTTGCAGCCCTAGATATTATCATAGGGGTATTCGGGATTCCGAAAAAGGCAGTGAGTGGATCTGGGTCTAACGCCACTCCCAGGACCCTACTCAGTGTATCGAATATTGTAGTCCAAAACTCTGTGAGTTTGGGGCACGTCCAAAACATGTGCATATAATCGGCTGGAGATTGTTTACATCTATTACACGCATCCGTTCTATCCGGGTATATCTTTGCTAACCTCGCATTGGTGTAGTGAACTCTATGCAGTATCCTACACTGCAGCAAACTGTGTCTTGCACTGTTACGACCCCTGTGTGTCTAAGGGTAAAGGGCTGTAACATAACAGTTGGTTGACAGAAAAGATGGACCAGGTTTGTAAACAACAATGATATTTATTGAATAGATGCAAAGGAAGCACATGTAGCTCAGGGGTGAGCCCAGGCCAAAACAACAAACAAACACCACTATACTCCAAATAAACACAATCTAATCTATGGTAAAAGAGATTACATTACCTAAACTACTCTTACCTAACCAAAACAGGAGAAAACAATGTCCAAAGGAAATGGCAGCTCACCCCATCTGTGCTTCCTGAGAAAGAGAGAAAAACACATTAATTATACAGAAACAAAAGCAGAATATATACAAAAACAAACTATAACTAACAATGCTCTCTCTGTGGCCATACACACACAAGGAAATTACTACTAAGCACCAAAGGCCAATAAACGAGATGCAATACTGTCAACGTTACAGGTTTACCAAAAACACAACAAGCCTAGCCTCATGCCAGAGAGAGAGAAAGACTGAAGTGAGAAGCCATGTTTTAACAGGTGTGGGGTGATCCATGATTGGGTGGTGTGGATTGAGTGTTGGAGTCTGAAGCCATCCACCAATCGGTGCTGTATTGCAATAATGGAAGAATTGACCAATGGTGAAGGGAACAATGGCTGGAGGGAGGAAACAAACAAAATGGAGAACACACACACATGGAGACACACTGGGGAATATATACATTGGGATGTAACACCCCCATATATAAGACAAAAAACATGCCTACATAAACTACCAACTAAACATGTTTTTTTTTTTCTTTAACAACGAGATAACATCCCCGAGATAACATGCACTCCAAAACAAAGAGCTATGAAAAAACTAGCAGCAACATAAAACGAGTCCACAGCAACATAGACCGAGTAGACAGCAAAAATAGATCAAGTCGACAGCACGAGAGATTTAACACCATCAAATGCATTTTGACAATCAGCTGTCCAAATGAATGGTTTGGACGGGCTACACAGGCTAGTGAGAGAAGTGACGACAGAAGAAAAGTTCCGGCAAAAACCACGGTAATACCCAGCCATCCCAAGGAATCTACGCAATTCCCGCCTAGTAGTAGGCACTGGAAAAGTTGTGATTGCAGATATTTTTGCATCCACCGGACGCACTTGGCCTTGTCCTACCTGCTTACCAAGATAGGTAACCGTAGCCTTGCCGAACCCACACATGGCAAGGTTAAGGGTCAGGGAGGCTCCAGCTAAGCGGTCAAAGACAGTTTGCAAGGTTGTCATGTGGTCACGCCAGTTGGTCGAATAGACAACCAGGTCATCGAGATAGGCATTACAATTTGGAACACCAGCCAGGACTAGGGTCACCAGTCGCTGGATAGTGGCCGGGGCATTACGCATTCCAAAAGGCATCACAGTATATTGCAAAAAATTGTCAGGAGTAACAAACGCAGAGATTTCCGAGGCACGGGGGGTCAAAGGGACCTGCCAGTAACCCTTTAACAAATCTAGTTTGCTAACATAGGTGGCAGATCCAAGGTTGTCAATACAATCTTCCATGCGGGGCAGTGGGAAGGAATCAGGCACGGTGACAGCATTTACCTTTCGGAAATCAGTACAAAATCTAGGAGTTCCATCCGATTTGGGAGCTAACAAGCAAGGTGAACTCCAGGGACTGCAACTTGGCTTGGCTAAACCATGTTTTAACAAATAGTCAACCTCCTGTTGCATCATGGCCCTCTTGGTGATGTTAACACGGTATGCATGTTGCTTGATAGGCACAGCATTGTTAACTTTAATATCATGGGCCAATACAGAAGTACAAGAGGGAACATCACCAAACAGAGCCATGTAGGCCTGAATCAAATTTGTGATGTCCTCTCGCTGCTCCTCAGGTAAGTGTGCTAAGTGAGTGGGCAGGTTCAATAACATCTCAGTGTTGGACAATCTAGCACCCTGATGGGCTGCATCGCGCAACTCCAAGCCATCTACATCCTCACCACTAACGTCAGGAGAGTCCGGAACTATTGGAGTTGAGGCAACAGCAGAGACGGCCAGTCCGGCTGTCTGGTCTGAGGTCTTCACCTGCACACTATCTCTGGAAAAATATGGTTTAAGCATATTGATGTGGCAAACACGAGAGTGACGTTTACGATCAGGGGTGCGAACCACATAGTCTGTATCACTTATCTTCTTGTCTATTGCATACGGTCCGGAAAAACGAGCGGAAAGAGCAGAACCAAGGATAGGTAACAGGACTAGAACCTTATCACCTGGCTGGAAAGATCGAGAAACAGCTTTCTCGTCATAGCGCCGTTTCATAGTTCTCTGGGAAGAAGAGAGCGCTTCTTTTGCGAGAGAGCACGCCTGATGCAGTCGCTCTCGAAACTGGCTAACAAAATCTAGAACATTAGTGGGTGTGCTGGCACCCTTTGACATGAACCGTTCTTTAAGAACTTTCAGAGGCCCTCTAACAGTGTGCCCAAAAACGAGCTCAGCAGGACTGAAACCAAGAGACTCCTGTATGGTCTCTCGCGCAGCAAATAGAACAAGGGGGACACCCTCATCCCAATCTTTCTCTGTGTCTAAGCAATATTTACGCAGCATGGACTTTAAGGTCTGATGCCAACGTTCTAGAGCCCCCTGAGTTTCAGGGTGGTAGGCACTGGACACTATATGTCGGATACCCAGGGACTGTAACACTTGCTCAAATAACCTAGACAGGAAGTTGGTGCCTTGGTCCGTTTGTACTACCTTAGGCAGTCCAAACGTGGAGAAGAACTTCGTCAAAGCCTTAATTATTACAGGCGCTGTAATTCTGCGAAGAGGGATAGCCTCAGGGAAACGGGTGGCGGTACACATTATTGTCAACAAAAACTGATTGCCGGCTTTGGTCCTTGGCAACGGACCAACACAGTCAACTATGACATGTTCAAATGGTTCACCGACCGCTGGTATAGGACAGAGGGGAGCTGGTGGAATTACCTGGGTTGGCTTTCCGGTGATCTGACAAGTACTACAGGTACGACAGTACTGTGCTACATCGGACTTCAAACCGGGCCAAAAGAAATGTTGAAGTATTCTGTTGTATGTTTTAGTGACTCCCAAGTGTCCAGACCAAGGGTGGTCATGGGCCAAGAACAGTACATGCTGACGATAAACTGCAGGGACAACAATCTGATAAACAGTGCTCCAGTCTGGTACCTGATCTGGTAGCCCTATCTCCGATTGTGCATGCTCTGCCAGTCTAGTACCATGGGACCTCCATGTACGCATCAAAACTCCTTCATCCACAAAATAAGAATGCAACTCTCTCCTCTGTTCTGTTTCAAGAGAAAAGAAACATTTTGCAAGAGAAGGGTCAGCCTTCTGGGCAGTAATTAGCATTTCACGAGTAACGGGTAACTTCAAAGCGTCCGAACTAGTTACAGTTGTCTGTGGGGGTACCTTACTATGAGTCGGTGGTTTGTCAGCGGTATCAGAAGTTGGAGCTAGCAACTCCTCCCTGACAAAGGCTGAAGCAAAAACAGAGTCAGACAAATTAATTTCATCACCTCTCTTTTTCAATTGAGCCCGAGTGACAACACTTGCAGAAAAAACTTCAGGGAAGTTCTGTGACAAGTCATCAGGCAGAGAATCTGTGTCTGGGTGATCCAACACTTCCAGCACAGCGTTCACCTGTCCTCCAGCTAAATCATTTCCCATGATAAAGGAAATGCCTTTAACTGGCAAGGAAGGTCTCACCCCTATTTTAAAGAAACCAGTGACCAAATCAGATTGTACATGAATACAGTGTAACGGGGCTGGCACGAAACCCATCTCAATACCTTGAACTAGGACACTAGAACCACAGGAAGATTTCTCAGACAGAGGTAGTACATCAGAGAGGATAAAGGATTGTGAGGCTCCAGTATCTCGTAAGATCTGAACTGTACACT
Source organism: Notolepis coatsorum (assembly GCF_963971535.1). Classification (NCBI taxonomy): domain Eukaryota; kingdom Metazoa; phylum Chordata; class Actinopteri; order Aulopiformes; family Paralepididae; genus Notolepis; species Notolepis coatsorum. The sequence continues at coordinate 52,861,730 of NC_140184.1, read as the reverse complement.
GATCTTTTGGATCCCCTGTCAAGGAAACTAAACCCTTGGAAGTAAATGGCCTGAAACAAGGATCGATAACATCCTGATCATTGTGCATCCGTTGATCGGAATCAGGTGCCATTTTAATCAGACCAACCCCTTTGGGTTGTCTAAAGTTCTGAGAGGACGGTTGCTGCTTACGTTTCAATGTTAAACAGTCAGAAATAACATGACCAGATTTATGACAGTAGTAACATGTCCGCTCCTCTTTTGAGCGTGGAGGTGACATTTTTGGGCGGGGGTGTGTGAATTCTGAATGGTTGGGGACAGAAGGTCTCTGAGAGAAATCATGGGGGAGAAACGAGTCACGCCTATCTACAAACACAGTTTTATGGGTTAGCGCAAACTCATCAGCTAATACAGCAGCTTGCTGCAGAGTGGACACTTTCTGCTCACTCAGGTAAATTACAATACACTCTGGCAAACGATTCTTAAACTCTTCTAATAGAATGAGTTCTCTGAGAGAGTTAAGATCTGAGGCCTTGCTTGCTGCACACCATTTATCAAAGAGAGTTCCCTTCTCTCTAGCAAACTCTACAAAGGTCTGGTTGACAGCTCTCTTGTGACTGCGAAACCTCTGCCTATAAGCTTCGGGCACAAGCTCATATGCACGAAGGATGGCAGCCTTCACAGTATCATACAATAGACTATCTTCTAGGGAAAGTGTTGAACAAACCTCTTGGGCTTTACCAGTCAATTTGCATTGAAGCAACAAAGGCCAGACCTCTCTTGGCCAGCGCAATGAAGCAGCAATACGCTCAAACACATTAAAATAAGTATCAACTTCGGTCTCTCGGAACGGAGGCACCAAAGCAATGTGTTTACTTATATCAAAAGTGTGTGATGAATAAGCTGTGGAGGAGGACATACCCGGGCCTTGTGGAGGAGTCGGTGTAGCAGAGTTGGATCCACTCCTTTGGTCTCCCAGCTCCAACTCCCGCAGTCTGAGCTCTTTTTCCACCTCAAGCTCCAACCTACGGATGTTAATAGCCCTTTCATTTTCCGCCTCAAGCTCCATTTTACGAAGCCGATACTCCGCCTCACGTGCTTGTGCCTTCTCCTGAGCCTCCATCTGGAGACGGGCTATTCTAACCTTGACCTGGGCCCCTTCTCGAGACCCAGATGACACAGGAGAGGTCAAGTGAAAATGTGGCAATGTGACTCTCACACCTGCCTTTTCAGCACCATGGGCTTGCTCCTCAGAAGGCTGTGCTTCCGTAGGTTCACCAGGAGGACTTGCATGTTCATCAGAGACCGCAGGTAAAACAAGCGTCCCCTGCTCCAACAGCTTATCTACCACAAGACACCTGATATCCTGCTTAAGATGCTTTTGTTGAACCGAGAGTTTAAGTTGTGTGGCAATCTCCACTAAGTCTGCCTTGCGGCAGCTATCTAGCGCTTCCCAAGTAGGATTGCTCAAGAATTTCCCCAGATCAAAAGTACTAACTGCCATTTTTTTTTTTTTACACAAATGCCATTTTTACACACAAATCAATTAATTACTATACAAGTGTAAACAAACACAGTTCACCAAATCCATCAACCAACAATTGAACACGGGTTACAAGATCCAGGCAGAGCCCCCATTTATGTTACGACCCCTGTGTGTCTAAGGGTAAAGGGCTGTAACATAACAGTTGGTTGACAGAAAAGATGGACCAGGTTTGTAAACAACAATGATATTTATTGAATAGATGCAAAGGAAGCACATGTAGCTCAGGGGTGAGCCCAGGCCAAAACAACAAACAAACACCACTATACTCCAAATAAACACAATCTAATCTATGGTAAAAGAGATTACATTACCTAAACTACTCTTACCTAACCAAAACAGGAGAAAACAATGTCCAAAGGAAATGGCAGCTCACCCCATCTGTGCTTCCTGAGAAAGAGAGAAAAACACATTAATTATACAGAAACAAAAGCAGAATATATACAAAAACAAACTATAACTAACAATGCTCTCTCTGTGGCCATACACACACAAGGAAATTACTACTAAGCACCAAAGGCCAATAAACGAGATGCAATACTGTCAACGTTACAGGTTTACCAAAAACACAACAAGCCTAGCCTCATGCCAGAGAGAGAGAAAGACTGAAGTGAGAAGCCATGTTTTAACAGGTGTGGGGTGATCCATGATTGGGTGGTGTGGATTGAGTGTTGGAGTCTGAAGCCATCCACCAATCGGTGCTGTATTGCAATAATGGAAGAATTGACCAATGGTGAAGGGAACAATGGCTGGAGGGAGGAAACAAACAAAATGGAGAACACACACACATGGAGACACACTGGGGAATATATACATTGGGATGTAACATGCACATATAGAGGAAGTGTGTACCAGGTCTAGTATATGATCCCATTGTTCATCTGTAATGATAATTCCCAGATCCTCGTCCCATTTGGCTTTCAGGGAGTCTAAGCAAGTTGGGTTCATCCAAAATATTTTATCATATAAAATTGAGACGAGCCCTTTCCGCCCGGTACCGAGCGATAGGAGAGGGTCAGTCCTAGAGTCTGGAGGACGGCCAGGGAATTGTGGGAATTGGTTCTGAACAAAATGTCTGATCTGAAAAACACGGAAAAGGTGGGAATTTGGGAGACCAAATTTTTTCGACAATTCTGCAAACGACGAGAACACACCTCCGGAGTAGAGGTCATTAATCGTTAGCAAACCTTTGTTTGCCCAGCTTCTGAATACAGGATCAGAACAGGATGGTAAGAATAGGTGATTACGAGAGATTGGAGCTAGCCCTGACGGAGCGTGTAGGCCAAATTGTTTCCTAAACTGACTCCAGATTTTCAACAATTTGGTTCTGAGCCACCTGTTTAATAGGGATTAGGCAAAGCCAAACCCCCTTCCGATTTGGGAAGTTGCATAATCGTCCTCTTAATACGTGCTCTTTTGTTACCCCACATGAATGAACCTATAAGTTGATCAATCGAAGTGAAAAAGGCTTTATTACTAAATATCGGTATATGCTGAAAAGCGTATAGAAATCGGGGTAGGACCACCATCTTTATCAGGTTAACCCTTCCCAGAAGCAAGAGGGGGAGAGAGGACCATCTCGTCAGATCTAGCTTAAAGCGCTCCAGCAAAGGACGGAAATTCTTTGCGAAGAGCTCTGTCTGTGATTTGGCCATTAAAATCCCTAGATATGTGAATCCTTCCGTGGCCCTTTTAAAGGGGAAAAGTGATTGAGGAAGCCGTTCCGCAGACGCATTAACCGGTAAATATTCACTTTTCTGGAGATTGAGTTTGTATCCAGAGAGCTGCCTATGTTGTTCTAGAATATCAAGGATAACAGGGATGGACGATGACGGATTGGAGACATAAAGTAGGAGATCATCGGCATACAATGAGAGTTTAAGAACCAGGCCGAACCTCTCAATCCCCTCAAATCTAACCTCACTGCGAAGCCAAATGGCTAAGGGGTCTGCGGCGAGTGCGTAGAGCAAGGGAGAAAGCGGGCATCCTTGACGAGTACCGCGATAGAGCGCAAACTGGCCCGACTTGGTACCATTCACATTGACCGAGGCCACCGGGGACGAGTATAGGAGTCTTATCCATGAAATAAAACCCGGTCCCAAACCGAATTTCTCAAGTGTATGGAACAGGTACCTCCATTCCACTCTGTCAAACGCTTTCTCAGCATCTAGGGAGAGTACCATTTCTGGCGCGCCAGTCGTGGTTGTGAAAAGGATATTTAGCAGCCTTCTGGTGTTAAAGAAGGATTGCCTGTCCATGATGAAACCCGTCTGATCCGGGTCTATCAGGAACGGGACCACCTTCTAAAGACGGCATGAAAGGACCTTAGCCAATATTTTACAATCCACATTAAGGAGGGAGATTGGTCTGTAACTGCTACAAAGGAGAGGGTCTTTACCTTTTTTGAGCAGCAGGGATAATGACGCCTCTGATAGCGTGGGTGGCATTTGGCCCTTTAGAAGGGAGTCGTTATATACTCTCAGTAGGAAAGGAGCAACCAACACAGAGTACGTTTTATAAAATTCTGTAGTATAGCCATCTGGCCCGGGTGATTTACCACTTTGTAAAGATTTGATTGCCTCAGTCACTTCAGAGATGGTTATAGGTGTGCCTAACTCTTCAGCCTCCGCTCTATTCGCTTGAGGGTACTTGAGAGACTTGAGGGGGTTTGGGCAATCCCAGTCCTGCTGTGAAGATTCCGACGTGTAAAGTTTGGAATAATAGTCAGAGAAAATTTCAGAAATTTCCGTAGGGTATGTTGTAGTGACACCTAATTGGGATTTTATCCTAGGAATCAGTCTAGAGGCACTCACCACTCGTGCTTGGTACGCAAGTAATTTTACGGCATTATCCCCCTGTTCGAAAAAACGTTGCTTGGTGTGCAAGAGTAGTCTCTCGATCTTACTAGTTGAGAGCAAATCATATTGTGATTGGAGCTGGAGTCGTTTCTTGTATAGAGCAGGAGTTGGTTTAGATGAATACTGGATGTCCAATCGTTTAATCTCATCTGATATATCCGTTAATTTGGATTGTTCCTGCTTCCCAAAATGAGAGGTAAAGGATATGGCCTGTCCGCGGAGATATGCCTTAACCCTTAGGGGTCACGCTGGAGCTTTGAACCCGTCGGCGGACAACAAAATAATTAGAATCCCTCTTAAATGCTCAAAAAGGACATCTTTTCAGAAATCGATAAAAATAGAAAAATGGCCATTTCTAGTGCTTTGACATGTAAGGTATACGTCCCCCAACTTGCTAAACCTAATACGACTTGTAAATACGTTTAATTCTTGCTAGATGGTATGATTGTAATAATCTCCATTTACGATAAGAACTACATCGCGTCACGAAACGCACATACATGGACGCGCGCACACACAAACAGCGCATAGGTGTTAATCACTGAGTGATCTAATATGCATATTCTTCAGCGCGAGAGGGGGGGGGTTGTGTTTCTCACTGTCTGTCGTTGATAATATAATCTGAAGAGGTCCTGCATTATTATTATTATTATCATTCTCGAGAATACACAGGACCCGACGGAACGTTAATTTATGTATTAAAAGTAGTCTTTGCTTTTCATCCTCGCCCGTGTATATACCCACGTCGCGCTAAAACAACATAAACTACTGTATGGCAGAGACAGAGTGCGTGTGTGTATGAGTTATGAGTTATCTCGCAGTTCATTCAAGCGCGCATCACAGTGATGACAGCTCTCTAGAGTAGAACGGTGCCCTTGGAATCATCCTAACCCCCCCCCCCCCCAGCTACTCCCCTGTACACACACACACACACACACACACACACACACACACACACACTCTCTCTCTCTCTCTCTCTCTCAAACAGAGAAATCAAAAGAAATCAGTACATTACAGAAGGAATTTCTTGTACAGTCTTGTACAGTGGGTGACAATATTGTCACAAGGAAAGATGAAATTACATACCTAGGTTTCATGTCTATCTATATCTCCCTCTCTCTCCCTCCATCTCTCCTCTGTATCTCCCTCTTTCTTTCTCTTCCTCTATATCCCTCTCTCCCCCCTCTCCCCCTCTATCTCTTCTTTCTTTCTTTCTTTCTTTCTTTCTTTCTTTCTTTCTTTCTTTCTTTCTTTCTTTCTTTCTTTCTTTCTTTCTTTCTTTCTTTCTTTCTTTCTTTCTTTCTTTCTTTCTTTCTCTCTCTTTCTATTATATTACTATTATATATCTATCTAAATATCTAAACATCTGTCTATCTAGTGTGTGTATGCATGGCATCAAATCAAAGTGTGTGTTGCTGTAGGCCTGCCTGTATTGATCAGTCACACTATACCCCCATTCAGCCGTAATTGTTCCCTGCTGGGCCTTTGTTTCATGGTGTGAATTAGTCATTGACATTGACATTGACATCACATTGCATTCTGGGAAGGAGTGTAGTTCCCTTATCATTAGCTGAATTCACTGAATTCTCTTCAGGGGCTCCTGCTGCAAATTGGTAATGACTGTACCAGAATGTTTGATAGGACATTGATTGAAAACTATCGTCTCAAATTTGACAATTGATGGCTTATTTTGAAGGTATGAATCTGTAATTTTACATTATGTAACAAAAAAAAGAGAATATTCTGAGAAGGTGGAGCTAGAAACTCTAGACCTCAGGGGGTTAAAGGCCTCCCAGAGCATGTCACTGCCAACTTCAGGTGTGTCGTTTATCTCAAAGAAGACTTTTATTTGTGCATGGATAAAATCCTTAAATTCAGGTTCAGATAATAAGTGGGAATTGAATCTCCAAAATTTAGAGGGTGTTCTACCCTGGGGGAAGTAAATTTCAACGGATGTCGGGGCATGATCGGAAATGACTATACTATGGTAGTTAGTAGAGACTACATTATGTAGTAGTTTTTCATCTAGCAAAAATAAGTCTATCCTCGAATACGTGTGGTGGACATGGGAGAAGAAGGAGAAAAGTTTATCGGTAGGAAATTTTGCTCTCCAAGGGTCTATAAGGCCAAGTTGTTCCATATGAAATGTCAGGATGTTCGCTGCTTTGGAGATGGTAGTTCGTCTATCCGAGGACCTATCCAATTCTATGTTTTGGACCTGGTTAAAGTCTCCTCCGATAATTATGTGATGATCATTAAGGTTAGGTATCGAGGAAAATAAGTTAGACACAAATTTATCATTGTCCCAATTTGGCGCATATATTGAGGCCAAAACCACTGGAATGTTTTGCAGCCTGCCCGACACTATAACATATCGTCCGTCAACATCAGTTAGAATGGTGGCAGGCTCGAAGGGTACATCCCTATGTATAATGATTGCAGCTCCCCTGGCTTTTGCTGAGAATTTAGAATGAAAAACGTGTCCCATCCATGCTCTCTTAATGCGGGGGATATCTGAGGTGCAGATGTGTGTCTCCTGTAAAAAACAAAGGTCACCCTTGAGGTGTCGTAGATGGTTAAGTACCTTATTAGCCTTGATAGAGCTATTCATCCCTTTGACATTCCATGAGACGAAACGGATGTTCCTGCCCGTCACTGCCATGTTCTGTTAAGTATATACATACCTGAGTTGAGAAGATAAAACATTAGAAGAGAGGAGAAAGGTAGAGGGGGATAGAGAAAAAGGGGGGGGGGAGAGTTGACACTAGAGATGTTCCGATACCATTTTTCCCTTTCCGATCCGATTCCGATACCTAAGCTTTGGGTATCGGCCGATACCGATATTTATCCGATACCAGTGCATAAAAAAAAAATTTAAATTTTTTTTATATAAATTATATATTTTTTTTTTTTTTTTTTTTCAGATACTGTTTTTTAGTAATAACTAGAACGTATGGTATTTATTCAACAACAGGTGATTGTATAGATTTGTATTAGTATCATTAATCAATGAGTATGGGCTGCAGCACTGCAGATATACCCTACTCCAATGATCCACACGGACATTAAACGGTGTTGCACTCGCTACTCAGTGGCTCTGCAGATATACCCTATTCAGTCTGTAAGCTAGTGGCAGACGTTCATGTTGTGATTTTTGATGCAAAATAAATATTCAACATTCTCTTTTGAAACTCCGCCTCAGACTCTTATCCTTTGGCACTTGCTGTACTTTGCTTGCAGGTCTGCAGCCATTATTGCTGGATTATGTGAATAGCACCAACTTTAGACACAGTAACGTTATCAAGCTAAGCTAACTGACCTAGCTCGCCTTCCCGCATCGACATTAAGATAACGTTAGTAATAGTCAGCTAACGCTAGTCCGTAGCTACTTAACTTAAATACAATTCACCGTGGGTGCATTATTGTTGATAGACGGTCACGGACAGTGTTAGGTCCTGGAGAAAGGACAGGCGATCATCTGATTTGATGTAACGTTAAAAGCGGATGTTGTTCCAACTAGCTATCTTTCCAGCTAATGCTATCATAACACCAGCCAAACACATCCCGATTCCCGTCCGAGCTCCCCGTCACACCGCACTGTCGGGGACAATGGAATTTAAGAAAGTGTATCTGCTGTTAAAATGACACAGCATCACACTTTAAAACATGTTCATTTTATAATCCTCACTCTCCGCAGGACTCGGCAGGAGATAAATTACATCATGGGATCGGAGGCTAGAATTTACGTGTACTCGCCGATACCGATACTAGCATTTTAGGCAGTATCGGCGGCATTTCCGATACTAGTATCGGTATCGGAACAACTCTAGTTGACACACACACATACACCCACACAACCATACACAACCATACTCACCCGGGGGTACATCCCTTGGTCCCTAAGGGAACAGCAACAGCCTCTGTATCTCTCAGGATACTTTCCTTCCGGTGGAGACTTCATCCTCACTCCCCTTTTCCCCCCTCTCTCCCGTCAATTTCGAAAAGCCTCCAATATGGTTACGTATAAACCTTTAGAACATTCGAACTGCCAGAGAAACAAGAAATAAAAGCCAAAACAACAAAAGGGATGCTTAAATTCAAAAATTAAAGACTGGGATAAAAATGAAAGATATTTTCAAAACAACTCGGGGCTTATCCATTAGAGATTAGACATAAAAGCGCTACCAATGACTCCCAATAAGGAGTGTGACCCATAGAAAGTTAAGAGTGGACAAGTAAACCGAGGCGTTACAGTGTGTGTAGGTCAGCCTATAATTCAGTGGACCTGGGCAAAGCCCGCCTCCAACCTACAGCAGCTCGGGGAGAGTGTCTTTAGCCCCTGCTACCAAGCCCACTAGGGATATAAAGATTGCAAGACCAAAACAAAATTGAAAAAGAGGTGCCACTCTCCTCTTTTCTCTTCCCCCCTTTCTCCTTCTGCCTATCTAAAAAACAAAAAATTATATACCTACATTTAAAGAGTAAAATATTAATAAACATGAGGTATATGCAGCTACAGGGGTTACACAATTCAGGGACCTCACAATGTACCTAAAATATGTATAGGGAGGTAATATGGTTAGTCACATTCAGCAGTGTCAGAGACCTATACCTTAAGACAGTAAAAAGAAGCGTGTGCAAATTGAATTGGTTCAGTCAGTACCTTGGGTGCTTCTTGAAACATGCATACACAACCCCCACTACCCAATAGATACTATCCGGTTTATGTGTATTGAGACACTCAAATATTAAGAGGATATGCTGAATATGCTCACCCTGCATAGAGAGTCATATGTATATAAATAAATCCATACAAAAGAAAAGACAAATTAAGTTAAGAAAAAAAGGAAAAGATTATATACATATATAAAAATAGAAATAAAAAAGAAGGGGGGGGGGGGGCAAAAACAAAAAATACAAAATAGAGAGCAGAAGAAAACGGCATGCAATCATTCACAAGGTCATGGCTATAGCAACCTGGTTGGCATAGGGTTCCTTTTGAAGGAGTCCCTCCGATTAAAATAACAATATCATCAACGGTGAAAGAAAGTAGGCACAGAGGTAACTGTCCTAATAACGTCTGTGAGGGGGAACGGGATGGCAAATGCTGGGTCACGCTGGCTGTGACTCTCAACAAGTACCGACCCCCTTCAACCCCCCTGCCCCTCAGACTATACGGATCACCAGCCGCCACTGCACTGCAGCCTCCGAAAGAAAGCGAGACGCTTATCTTCAGAAAGTTCAAGTGAAATATGGTTTTCGGCAACGTTAACTGATAATAAATGTCCTTGCAGGCCATTGGAAAAGTTTAATCTGCATGTTGAATATCGGCGCTGTACAGTTTCATCAGACAACAGGTACAACTTTCACACAAATGTTTCCACCTGAAATCATACAAATAATTGGTCTGTAAACTTGTAATGCCTTTCAAGGGAGAACTCACTGGTGGACGATTTGGAAAGGAGAGTTGAGAGGGGAGATGTCGCCTCACGGCTATTCCAACAACAACAACAACAACAACAACAACAACAACAGCTAAGTCAGCGCAGGAGCAAAGGAGATTAATTTGTGAGAACTTTATTTCAGTATGAGAAGAATGAAAGTGAGAGGCGCAGTCGTACAAGCACTATAACACACACACATACATACACACACACACACACAGACAGACAGACACACACACAGGCCTGTATCCATGGAAATTAAAAGAGTACTGTATGTGCTGCTGCACTCCTGTCCTTTTATTTTGCTGGTTGAATGCACCAGGAAAGCAATTCAGTAAAATATTCATTTTTGTATTCAACATCTGTTACACAGCATGTTCTCTACTCTGCCCACTATTGTTAAAGAAACACAGGGACAGCGTCCTCTCTCCATTCACATAGTTAGAGAAAGTGCTTACTATCACATACAGTATAAAACAAAACACCTTATGAACAGGACAATTTATTTTATTGCACTGCACTCTTGCACTATGTTACTCTCTCTATTCGATTTGACTCTTTTTTATTATTGTCTATTTTAAACTGCCATAGAAGCAAACGATAAACAAGGTGGCATATTGGGATGTTGGATCCTAATGTGAAAAACCTTTCACTTTTTATATGTCTGCACTTTGTGTGTAGTATTATATTATTATTATAATTTAATTTACTGCATTCACATGACACAATGGAAGGTACCCCCCCTCCCCCCCCCCCTCCCCTCAAAGTAAGGGACGCGGGTGGTTTACTTGATTCTGAACGATACGCTAAGTAAAAAGCCTTGTATTAACCCTGTTGTGTGAGAGCAGGCTGGCTCTGGCTTTTATTAAGGAAGATATGGCTGAAGGCCGTATGGATTGGAGAGACAATCACATGAAGAGATGGAAGGATAAGCTTGGACAAATGAAAATACCCTGACGGTGCACTCTGGCCCCGCTATACCCGGCGAAGAGGGGGTGAGAAAAGGGGCGTTAAACAGTAGGGCAGTGGATCTTTTAGCCTCCTTAACAATTCCCCTCAGTGGGTAAAAGTTTGGGTTTGGGAGTTCTGCCCCCTTAAAGAGACGTGAGACAGGCCGGCCAGCCCTACTCACAGCCAGCGCCGGGCCTAATGAGGCATTAATGGGAGGTGTGGGATGTTGTTCTTTGGAAAATCACAGGGTCAGCAAAGTACAATGAGGACCACAACAAAGACCGGGCATTTGCTAAATGAGCGTTTTTCCTCCAAACTGCACGCTCAGCACGCACCTCGAAGAACGCTGTGGCAGAATATTCACCAAAATGGCAATGAAAAGAAAAAAAACATATGAAAGGGGCCCTTTTGAACGTTTGTAGATTTCCCCCCTTTTCCATGATTGTTATTTGCCCGTCAAAACCCCTGTGTGAGTTCTAGAAGCAGTTGTACTCATGGCCAGAGAGAGAGAAATAATGTATTTATTTTTATATTAATTTCATAATATTAAATATTATGAATGCTGCTGAAATTCATATTATGGAATGCTGCTGTTTCCAGTACTGCGTTTCGTTCAGCTAACTGTTTACTCAACAATAACCCATTTTCATAGAAACCCATGATCCATTCCAGGCCTCTTACATTTATGATAATAATGTGCATAATTGCACACAAGACTTGGCTAAGAAAGAGAGGAAGTTGTTTGCTGTCATCAATGTCCATTCAACAGTGATGAATGGGAGACCTTTGCATGCAGTAGTCTTTCTCTATGTAAATGAACTGTGCAGCCATCCTCTTGATTGTAATTTAGCCTTATCTCCGCCAGTCAATCTCCCACCCTTTAATCACATGAAAGGTTATGGAGGCTGATTGGCTGTTGTTGGTCTTTATTCAAAAGGGAACTTGATTTTTGATATTCCTGCAATTATACCCCAATTTGACCTTTGACCCCTGGGGTTGTTTTCAAAACCCAAATTGTTTCCATTGTCTGAGCCTGGAAAAAGAACAAGCGTGTCCTAACAATAGAGGTTTCATACAAAACGCAAGGTAATCAAATAGAAAAGGCTACTTGACTACTCACAAGTTGCATCATGGAAGTATTGCTTTGGGCCATTTTCATACCGAACGACCAAAAGAAATAACATAATTCTATAATAACTTTACTCCTCCAATAGTGTGTGTGTGTGTGTGTGCGTGTGTGTGTGTGTGTGTGTGGTGTGTGTGTGTGTGTGTGTGTGTGTGTGTGTGTGTGTGTGTGTGTGTGTGTGTGTGTGTGTGTGTGTGTGTGTTTGTGCGTGCGTGCGTGTGTGTGTGTGTTTAAAGGCATGTGAGACACAAGGTTGATGACCATACGCTGGTATGGTGTTATTCATGCTTGCGTCGTGTGGCCACAGATGGTTGTTAGATGCAGCCATCTGGACGAAAATGTTCCTTTTCGCTGTGTATACCCTCTACCCATATTTAAAGGCTCAATCAGTGATCCACATGTAAATAAATGGGAAGTCCTACCACCAAATATTATAATTGTATATGCTGTATATGTTGCTTATGTTGGTAATGTTTATGCTGGAGTAAAGCAGATCTATATTGAATGGGATAAGAAGCTCCAAATAGTGTATTTTCCATCTACAACTCAGCTCAATAGTATGTGACTGGTCCATAAATCCCAGATTGGGGCTTTAGGACTTGGTTTGGCTTCCCAAGTTTGAGACTAACTAACAACAGCACTCAAACTATCCGCACCTCCTCTCCAATTTCTCCATTACTATTTTTAGTGAGAAAGGTCTTGTTAGAAGATAACTTTTCAGATACAAGTCATATATAATGTTGCAATATAGCTAATACCCATCCTTGGAGTACGTTGGCAGTGTGGAAAACTGAATACCCAAGCAGCAGGCTAAAGGGTTGAGGAGACTAAAGCTAGTAGTAGTGTAATATTTCTTCTTGAATAGAAAATGTTTTGGAAACTTTCATTCCACTACATTTCAAAGGAATTTTCAACCAGCCAGCCAACCGACCGACCGGCCGACCGACCAACCTACAACCAACCAACCAACCAACTAACACATGAATGAATGAATGAATGAATGAATGAATGAATGAATGAATGAATGAATGAATGAATGAACGAATGAACGAATGAATGAATGAATGAATGAATGAATGAATGAATGAATGAATGAATGAATGAATGAATGAATGAATGAATGAATGAAAACTTTATTTAACAGATTGCAGAATGCGTACAATACAGTACGGCTCAATACACACAATTGTTAAGGGGATGCAGACCAGAGAAAGACGTTTGTCTTTTTTACATCAGGGTCCCCCATTTTCAATTCATAGTGAATTCAATTCATAGTGACCAACCTACAACCAACCAACCAACCAACCAACCAACCAACCAACCAACCAACCAACCAACCAACCAACCAACCAACCAACCAACCGACCAACCACCAACCAACAACTTCTATGTAGTAATGTAAATTGGTCATTTGTTTAGTAGTGCTTCGTAAATAAACGAGAGACAGCTAACCATTTCATACAGTGTACAATTATGGTATGTATCACCAGTAATACATCTAAGAGCAGAGTGATATATGTACTGTAGGTATCACCAGTAATACATCTAAGAGCAGAGTGATATATGTAGTGTAGGTATCACAATAAATACATCTACATGTAAGAGCAGAGTGATATCATATAAGGGCTTAAGGGTGTTATAGCAGCATGTCTACAGGTATATATTATAGACAGTAATACTGTTTCAACAATTATTTGTCTACTAAACATGGGAAAGCAGATTATATTTATATAAAGAAAGCCATGTTATGTTCACAGCTTTTTAACCAGATTATCAACATGAACTTTAAAAGTGAATCCATCATCAATCCAGATGCCTAAATGTTTATAATGTGCGACTCTCCTGGTGGGAAGTGGTTTTGGATTTTTCTATTCAAGGTAAGAATCAAGGTAAGAATGTTGAGTCCAATTGTAGAATGGAAGAAGGAGGCGGAGATGGTGTTGCTCTTCTCAAATATTGTGTTATTTTATTATTAGAAACACTAGAGCGATAGAAAAGGGAACAAGAAAGCATAAACGTAGCCAGGCTACAACTGAGAAGCAATTAGGAAAGAGACGAGTTCTCAAGCTTGAGAAAAACTAACAAAACATAATAACAACACCGGGCCAGATATTCCACTTCTGCCCGTGGACGACTGCTTCCAGTAACACTGTTGAAGAACCGACAACAGACAGGAGAACAGAGGGTTACTATAAAGGGCAAAAATACCCAGCAAACATCACACATTATACAGTAATTAGTGACCAGTGTTGTGCTAGTTACTGAAAAATAGTAACTCAGTTACTTTACTAGTTACTTCATTTCAAAGTTACTTCGTTACTTTACTAGTTACTTACACCCAAAAGTAATGAGTTACTGTGAAAAGTAACTATTTAGTTATTTAAAAAAAAAAAAAAAAAAAAAGATTGCTCCCCAGTCCCATGCCCCAGATACTCAAAATCGGTTGATCAACTTGACAGTTTCCATTCACATCACTGAACTCTGCTAAGCAATGTGGTCTAGATACAAACACAAATCTGACACAAACAAATGTTGTCCCGAGTCGATATAATAAGAAGTGCGCCCGTTGAAGGAACAGCAACTTGCAATGGGCCTGGTCTACAAGATACACTATACGACCGGGGTACCCATGTACATGTCAAAATACTTCCCAAAGGTCAGTGAATACCACAACCACTACACCAGAGGAAGCTCAACAAATCATGTAAAACCCAGATTCGGCTCAAACAAGGGACTAAACACGTTTCGCAATTATGCCACAACAATGTGGAACGCCCTACCCAAAGCTGTAAAGGAATGTGAATCACTACCCACATTCAAAACCGCTCTTAAAGAGCACCTACGGGAGGCTGCAATTCGAAACTGGCCACCGTAAATGCCCAAAACCCCCACCACCTCCTAATAGACAGTCTCCTCCCCACCGCATGTATATATTCCCTCCCCGCCGTATGTATATTTCTCTCCCACCCACCCACCCCCTCCTAATGTACAGTCCCCTCCCCATCATATATACTCTGTCAGGATCTAGGGGTAACAGTACTGTATATTTGAATACCGTTTATGTCACAAATGTATCAGTACTAAATACCTATATGTCCCTATGCCATAAATGTCATGTATGTTGTGTATGTCATAAATGTCTATATGAATTGAAAATGGGGGACCCTGATGGAAACAAGACAAACGTCTTTCTCAGGTCTGCATCCCCTTAACAATTGTATGTATTGAGCCGTACTGTATTGTACCCATTCTGCAATCTGTTAAATAAAGTTTTCATTCATTCATTCAGCCTTGATGTCGCCGGAGCGTTTCATTAACCATCTTGCAACGTTGTTTAAGATATCAATCAAAGCATTGCAACGTTAGAATAGTTAGGATATCAATTGTGCATGAAAGGACTATATTTATATTGTTTGATTAGTATTATGAGATTCCCTGGCAGATTTCGTACAGTCAAAATCCGTTGATCAACTTGAGTTTCAGTGAACACATTGCACTCACCCAAGTCTGTGGTGGTCGAGATGTAACGTTAGTCCAGCTGACTCCAGCAGCCCATCAAACATGTTCTTTATCTCGTTTCCATGTTGTATATTAATTATCTCTCCAAGTAGTTGCTAAATGGTTTGTTAGTTCATTACTGCGTTCTTTTTATGTAGATTCATAGCGAGCGTCCTCCTGTTGTTTACTATAGAGAGCGTCTATTTCTTTCCGTAGCCGCATTTCTGGTTTCCGCATTTCTGATTGGCCAGTGGCCACTGACTGACGCTCTCTGGTCAGAGAACGTCAGAGAACGTCAGTCAGTGGCCAATCAGAAATGCGGAAACCAGAAATGAGGCTACGGAAAGAAATATACGCTCTCTACAGTAAACAAAACAAACGCAGGCGAAATAAGGACGCTCGCTATGAATCTACATAAAAAGAACACAGTAACGAACTAACAAACCATTTAGTAACGGTAACAGCGTTACTGAATTTAAAAAGTAATGCGTTAGAGTACTAGTTACGGCAAAAAGTTACTTCGTTACTGTAACGCGTTACTTTGTAACGCGTTAGTCCCAACACTGTTAGTGACACAACAGACACAGGTGACAATCAATCACAGATAATTGCAGAGACAGGGTGAAGTATTCCAGGATGGCAGTAGGGATAGAGAGGATAGAAAGCCCAAACGTTACAATTATAGTAGATTTCGACCGCTAAAAATATAATATTATTTTAAAAATAAATAATAATTACTCATTTTAAGTATGTTTGTGTTTAAAATGCACAATAACGTGTAATCTATAAAATATAAATCATTGTTTGTGCTTCCTGTTCATCACCTCTCTCTTCTGGGGCGCTAGAAACATTGCTAGAAACATACTAACTGCAACGCACCTAATAAAAAAATGCACAGGGCAACATCAATCCACCTAGCAACAAAATTATGCCTATCGGCGTCTTCAAATATGATGCCTAAAGGGCGATTAATTTAGCGCCCCAAGCAGAGTCATTGGTGTGTTAGGGGGTACGGACTGACGTGATGGCGACAATGATGAATACAGGGACTCAAGAAACAGGATTACAGCTGCCCAGACCAGGCTGCAGAAACAAATTAGTGGGGGGGCATAAAATGTTCTCGGGGGGGCACAATGGTTTTTCAACACATAGGTTCCCTTTTATACGTTTCAGCTGGGACAACAACGCTGTGGCTTGCTTGGCGCTGCCCACGGTGCTGAACTAAACAGCAGAGAGGCAATTGAAAAATCTAATTTCTCTCTATCTTAAGAACATTCACTTATACAAAAACAGACTGAACGGATATATATAACAGACCTGCTGGGGCAGCGGACTGAGAGCAGGGGACACAAACAGGCTGGATAAGATGGTCAGGAAGGCCAGTAGCGTGGAGCTGGACTCTAGCGAGGGTGGCGGACAGGAGGAACCTTGCTAAGCTCCAGGCCATCAGGGAAAACCCCTCCCACCCACTATACACAGACTTGGCTGACAGGATGAGCATGTTATAGGCTCACACTACCTAAATGCAGCACTGAACGGCACAGGAAGTCCTTCATTCCGACAGCCATCAGACTATACAATGCATCACTGAGCAGTGACAGTTACCATCTTCCTGGACTCTTAAACAGCACTGTGCAATATTACACCTAATGTAGACTTCAGTATATTTTTACTGTATTTATTTACTGTATCTTTTATTCTATTTTTATTCTATTTCATTTTATTCTATTCTTAGGCCATTTGTTTTGTTATTCTTATTCGTGACTTGTTCTGTCTAAATGTTTAATGTTGAGTGATTTGCAGTGTCAAATTTCCCTCAGGATAATAAATTTCTATTCTATTCTATTCTATATCTTTGAAAAGTCTCCATTTATTCAACACTTCTGAATTCACTGACAAACTGAACTGAACTGACAAAAATAAGGTGCATAAAAAAGCAAATAAAATTCCTCCACAGGCTACTCACCATCATTAGTAGAGCGGCAAGCGGCGTTTGGGGACAGAGTGAAATCTTCTTAAAACACTGTCCCTCCACTCATTCCTGAACTTTTTTGTTAAGTCCTTCTCAAATGCCAACTGAATTAAATTGGCCTTGCGTCGATGAAGCATACTAAGGCGATGTTCTGTAAAGACGTTATTGAGGGTAGAAAACGAATTCTCACAGAGTGCCGGGCTAGCTTCAGTAGTGTTGTTGTTGACATCAGTGCCCACTAGGGCTGTCCCCGACTAAGGATTTGGATAGTCGACTTTGATTGACAAAGAAAATAAAATAAATAAAAAATCTTCTTTTTTTTACCAGGGTGGGCACAGCTGACTCAGTGGGCGGGCCCGGCCCCCTAATGCCCGCCCATGGCGCCGGGTCTGCAGCTGCCCCAGAATTCAATAATATCGCTTCTCCAAAAGCGATTTGATAGGAGAAATTTGGTGGAGAAAATACAAATAAAAGCTTGGCGCAGACATCACACCCAGAATCAACCAGGAAATAACTAACGCTAATAGTTGTTGTTGTTGCGAATTGGATATCTGAAATGGTTTGATTCTGTTGATATAGAGGGGGGATAGAGATCAAATAGCTCTAGTCTGCATTTTCACAGCAACAATTGTAAGATTTTGGGCATTTCTAGATCAACACACCTGTTCATGAATGCAATGTGGTTGAAAAACAGGATTTTCATTGTACTGAATCTAAGTAACTTAAGGAATTGTGTATTTTATCAACCAGTGCAGGTTGACACACACATGGGGGCGAGGCGCTCCTGTCCAGGGACATCTTTGGGTCATATCAGGAAAAAGGAATTGAATGAACAAACACTAGCAGGCTGCTTCCCTAACAAAGCCGCCGGTCCCAGCCATGCAGTCTTACGGCGCTGTGGGCTATGACAAACAGCTCCCACTAACACGACCTTGGGGATATTAGACTGGATGGAAATTTGCCCTGTGCTTCATCACTGTTTTCCAGCAACTCTGCATGGAACTTGTGTCTCGGAATACAAATGGTGGGGGTCGAGCTAATGAGATTTCATTCACTGGGTTGACATTGACACGTATTTGTTTTCATGAAACTTATTTTTGGTGGCGTACCCTCTGTGCTTGGCAATAGGTTAACCAGAAATCAAGTGCAGCCTTTCGGGCTAATTAGCTCTGCAGCTGTCAGCTATGCTGGCAGGTTGGGAGCCGCACTCTGAAATCAACCGCAGATGGGATTGCCTGCTTGAAAGGATTCAAATGCCCACAACCAAAGTTTCAAAGTGATGTGAAAATATGGTGTACATTAGAAATGTAATGAGAATCATACAAATCTGACTGTGTGAGGAAATGCTAGATAGTTACATTACATTGTGTGTGTGTATGCAGGCATGCACACATTTAAATACACATTAATACACTGTACGTGTAGGCTATTTGTGTTACACAAACCAGGCTTTTTTTTTTTATCTCTCAATTAATGCATTTATATTCATGTCATATTCTGACATTATTCCAGAAACTTGAATTTTCATCTTTGAGTTGGTGCATGTAAACACAATATCCAGCATAAGCTCATACTGATCATGACCAACCAATGAGTGCATTTACATATGAGTGAATTTATATGCATCACTCTTTTTTTTTTATACCCAAAGTAATTTGCGATTTATATACTTATATATATATATATACTTATATACTTATATCTTTTGAAAGATAACATTCTGAGGATTCTTACACAATAAAGTAAAATCACAAACATTTTTGTAACAGAGGTTTGAACACACTGAAGTAAAAGTTTTGTGTACTCACATTTATTTTTACTGGTTGCCAGATGCCTGTTTTTACGTTCCAGCTGAGAGGTAGGAGCTGGAAAACATAATGGTTCCATAGCCTGAAGTCTTATGTAGTACAGGTCCATGGTTTATAAAAATCCCATGGAAAATGATTGTTTCACAAAGGTTTTTGTAATGTGTGTACCGGTACAAATTCAGCGTGATTATCCAAAATGGCCGTCCACTCGAGTAAAAACAAAGGACTTCTTCGTCTTCTTGTGTTACCTTCCCCCACACAACGGTGGTCAATAATTTTCACCATCAACGGTGACTGGTCAATTCAGGGCCGTTTACAACCGGACGTGGTCTGTTTCGTCTTGTAACTCGAGAATGGAATCAGGCAATAGGTTGAGTGAGGTGACGATCGAAAGGCGGCAAATTAAACGTTCCAAAAATGTATTGGTTGATCGGCAAAAGCACAGCTCGGAGCCGGCAGACGAACGCATGGTGCCGCGACATGCGTGCGAGTGCGTGACGGCCCAAAGACAGGCCACCCGATCCTTATAGAGATGACACTTTTTTGTGGGATTGTCACAGGTTGACAGTATTTGTCTGTGTATATGTCCTACTGTTTTTCTAAGACTGTGTGAACGGCAGTCTTGTGCCATCACTGAGAACATAGACATTGGACTTGATTGCTAGACGAGAGGCAGCCATGACGTTGGACTTGGACTAATTGCGTAGGGGTAGCAGGCTTATTGACTGTGTGTTATTGGATGTTATGCTGTTTGCTCCTTCTGTTGCTCTCCATGGGCTCCTATAGGAGGATGATGACATCACCGGCTGGAGCCTCTGGAATAAAACCAGGGAAGAGGTGATGAATTGCGACTTCTAGTCTATACACACCACCTACAACGGTCCTAAAAACCTCTACAATGCCAATCCAGCCTTTTACAACCCAACCACCACCCAGCAGAACCAGCTAAATGGCTTGACTTGGGAACCATCTGTACTCGCCCAAGTTAAGTAACGTTATTTTCTGCTCGCAAATTGTATGTTGGATATTGATATTGTGTCTTTTTTGCTAACGGATCATTGTTGTTGTTGCACCACCTCATGTCCCATATGGTACAGTAGCTGGCATCGAGTTTTTTTTTCAACTCATACCCCCTTTCCATTTGAGTTGTTTTCCTGTTGTCTTGTATCTTTCCCTCCCCATTCCATTTGTTGATTTTAATGATAAGATATGTACAGCCAGGCAGGTGGATTTAGCTTTCCTCTATTGTAAACAGGATGTGGTGTTTAACTGTACTAATGCATAAACAAAATGTTGGAATATTCATGTACATGAAAGAACACACCCTATGTTAATGATCGTTTGGCCTGTGTGAGTTCCATTTCTACACTCGTAAAATATTCCATTTCATGTATGGTGCCATTTTGGTAAAAAGGATATGCAGATGCATAAACAGCTTATCCCATCTATGATTTTAACAAGGCTACTAGTTAATCTCCAGAATATTCATATGCATGTAAATTCCATTTTGACCCAAATGTAATCATAATAATAATGAATTACATTTATATAGCGCATTTCTAGACACTCAAAACAATAAGGGTGGAAATTGCCTCCTTCACCACCAATGGTAGCACCCAACCTTGGGCTATGTAGGCTCAATGGCTGCCATACACTGGCACCAGGCACACATCACAGGCTCAGGAGACAGGGATTGATATCAGCCAAGGGGAAGGGATGATTAGGTGGCCTTGATGTCAGAGACCTGATTGGAAATTTGGCCAGGAACGTCGGGGAACCCCCTACTCTAATACGAAGGACGGCACTCGCAGCTATACGGTGTCCCTATCATCGTAACATGTCCAGAGGACAGAGTGCCCCCTGCTGGACAACAACACCACTTTCCGACAACAGCCTTGACTGGGGCTTGAACCGGTGATCTTCCGATCATGAGTCCGGAGCTCTACACATGTAGCCCTGCTACCAGACAATGGTAAACATCTGTTGTCTCCACAAGGTGGCATGGGGAGATCATGTAATCAGTCTGGTGTGAGTGTCTGTCTGTTTATGTGTATGTCTGCAGCTAATCTTGCAAACTACAGGGCTGATTTGGATTAAATGTAACACATAGCACATTGAATATTTTTCAAATCAGTCAACGACAAGTATTTTATTTGAAATAATTTCCATCAATGTCCATTGAAATATATATTCAATATGAAGTGACACCTATATTGAAATTCTTTATTGGGAAAACCACATTGAGATACAGTATCTCGTTTTCGAGAGGGTCCCACATTTTGTGCAATGTAATTCAGAATCAGAACACATAACACAAAAAAAATTATAATAAAGGACACATACAAAAACACAACAGAACAAGTACACATTATAAGAGGATATGTCTCATTATAAGAGGATATGTCTCTCAATCTCCATCATAATAGGCCCACTCCACGGCAGCCACATGATGGTGCCACCGCAGGGCAAACAAATATGCTTACCCCGCGATGACACCGCCAGGCAGCCGCCGCGAGAAAGGCCCAACAAACCATTCAAAGGGTTAGTAGAATACAGGATGTAATAGATATTGAGCTCCAGGACTGGCAGGAGAAGAGGAGCAGTCAACCCACCCAACGAGCGTCCCAAATCCACCAATGCACCTTTTGAATGCAAGAGGGTGGTCCTGAACAAGTTCACTGC
Source organism: Notolepis coatsorum (assembly GCF_963971535.1). Taxonomy (NCBI): domain Eukaryota; kingdom Metazoa; phylum Chordata; class Actinopteri; order Aulopiformes; family Paralepididae; genus Notolepis; species Notolepis coatsorum. Next base: position 52,839,869 of record NC_140184.1, on the reverse strand, counting down.
TCAGAGCCCCCAGGAATCAGCTCTCTGGTCCCTGTTACAACATGGACACACCATAGTGAACCTATTGTTGTTGCCAAGCATTAAAACATTTATGAGTAATTTCCACCATTGTCCATTGAAATAAGCCCATGCTTAAGTATGCAATAATGTAATAGTGTACATGTAATAGTGTGATAGTGTAATAATGTAATAGTGTACACGTAATAATGTGATAGTGTAATAGTGTGTAATAGAGTAATAATGTGATCGTTTAATAGTATGTAATAGTGTGTAATAATGTGATAGTGTAATAGTATATAAGGTAATAGCATATAATAATGTAATAGTGTAATAGTGTGTAATAATGTAATAGTGTACACATAATAGTGTAATAGTGTTTAATACTGTAATAGTGTCAATAGCTGAGTTTGAACCAAAATTATCCTGATTTCACAGTACTTTTTTGTTCCTTCAGCCCATTGTTGTCTGCATTTCCACTGCAGCGTAAAGACCCACGAAGATTAGGCAAATTAGTCTGTTGACGTGTGAAAAAGGTCTCTAGGCATTTCAGTGTCTCACTAGAACACGGAAGGACACTTTTCTCTGATCAGATCTTCGTAATGATGGTTAAATGAACAGACCAATGTTCCCTGAATACTCTTTTGCCATGTATTGGTCCTCACATTGAACTGGAATGTGCAACAGACCGCTCAATGCACTGGCAATTCACAGAAGTCCAGATGACTCATATTTCCAAACAGGGCTTGTAGTAGATTGTTATCGTATGATTCAATCCCTGGACTATCACTCTGCCCTCAGATTCATCACTAATGATAGCTTTTTTCTTTTTTCTTTTTACCATTACGCATATAGACTGCCCTTCCAACTGAAAAATGTCAGGATAGAATCTAAATATTAGGTAAAGAGAGAGAGATGCCCCATATTCCATTGCAGTTTGCACGGCCTCCTCAGCGTGCCTCTCCGCGGACCTATATATTTTATGCATAGCGTGGGTGGTGATGATGATGATGATGATAGAAACCGCTGTGGCGCATACAGTTGAATGCTGGTATTACACTCATTGAGGGACACGAAGAAGTCAAGTCCGATGGGATTTGGGAATCTCAAATACAAATCGGGATCGGAATAAAAAATATTATGATATTATATTAAACAATACAGAATATACAGGACTTCTTGGGGTCTGTAGGGTAAGCACGTATTCCCTCGCCCCTGAACATTTATGGAGATGTATGGGCCTTTTAAGTCAGTGATAAAAGTGTCTTTCAAGGATAAGTGAGCTCCTGCACTGATTATTATAGTTCAATATTCAATATTTGATTACCAAAACCCCCCAAAAAGGATAAAAAGGGGCCCCCCCCCTGCCCGAAAAGGGCCCTTAAAAATCGGGCTTGCGCACTACGTGCGCTCGGTTAAAACACACACAGGTATAGTGCCCTTTTCAGCCTTTGAGTACCTGCCCCTCTAAAGTCCTGTGCACGTCCCTGCCTAGGATGGCTTAGAGTAGACGATAGAGTACAGCAACTTGCAATGGGCCTGGTCTACAAGATACACTACACCACTAAGGTACCCATGTACATGTCAAAATACTTCCCAAATGTCAGTGAATACCGCCACCACAACACCAGAGGGAGCTCCACAAATCATGTTAAACCCAGATTTGGCTCAAACAAGGGACTAAACATGTTTCCCAATTATGCCACAACAATGTGGAATGCCCTACCCACAGGTGTAAAGGAATGTAAATCACTACCCACTTTCAAAACCACTCTCAACGAGCACCTACGGGAGACTGCAATTCGAAACTGGCCCCTGTAAATGTCCTAACCCAACCCCCTCCAATGTACAGTAAATGTCCTAACCCAATAATACACAAGACCCTCTTCTTGGGACCAAGTAAGGTTTCGTCGATAATCCAATGTACAGTTACCCCACCCCGCCTAGACCCAACCCCCCCCCCACCCACAAATCGCTCACATTAAACATTTAGACAGAACAAAGTCACAAATAAGAATAACAAAACAAATTGCCTAAGAATAAGAATAGAATAAAATATACAGTAAAAATATACAGAAGTCTACAGTGTAATTGTAATGTAATATTGCACAGTGTTGTTTCAAAAGTAAAAGTCCAGGAAGATGGTAACTGTCACTCTGTGCTCACGCTCAGTGATGCAGTGAGGCACAGTGATGCATTGTAAAGTCTGATGGTTGATGGAATGAAGGACTTCCTGTGCCATTCAGTGCTACATTTAGGGAGTGTTAGCCTAGCACTGAACATGCTCCTCCTGTCAGCCAAGTCTGTGTAGTGGGTGGGAGGGGTTTTCCCTGATGGCCTGGAGCTTAGCAAGGCTTCTCTTGTCTGCCACCCTTGCTAGAGAGTCCAGCTCCACCCCAACCACGCTACTGGCCTTCCTGACCAGCTTATCAAGCCTGTTTGCGTCCCCTGCTCTCAGTCCGCTGCCCCAGCAGGTCACAGTGTAAAGAAGGCGCCCGCCAACATCCTCAACATCCTTGTACAGACATTGAAGGATCTCAGCCTTCTGAGGAAGTAGAGTGGGCTCTGGCCCTTCTTGTAGAGTGCCTCTGCATGTTTTGACCCGTTCAGTTGTTGTCGATGTGCACATCGAGGTATTTGTAATCCTCAACCATGTCCACATCGACTCCCCTGATGGAAACGGGGGTCACAGGTACACTCCTCCTCCTCCCCAGCTCCACAACCAGTTCCCTGGTCTTCATACTAAAAATCTAAGCAAATAAACAAGTAAAAAAGGGCAGATGATTTACAGGGTTTTTTGTAGATACAGTAATGACTTTTGCCATCCGGACACATGCAATATGAAATATGAATATAGAATATAGAATATTCGTCGCTGGCGGATAAAAACCTTGTAACTCCAAAAACCCAACTTTTCAGGAGATGAAAAAATCAACCTGGTTTTGACGTAATTGAACATCATGTCACAATAGTTGGTACAATGTCTTCATGAATGGTCAGTTACTTGCAGGCAATGTTCCCTCAAATTCTTTTTCGGTCTGAGCAAACACTCAAACCTCCTGAGCAGACATCAGCAACTACTGAGCATTGAGCAACATACGTCACCTGCCGATTAACCGGTTAGTTGATAATAATTTTTGTAAAAAATCTGAGAATCTTCATTTTATGTCTAACATACAAATCTATACATTTTGCTGATACACAGAAATAATACAAAAAGGCATATTATATTCCTTAATCAAATATTTATTTTACCATTGATTGACGATACAGAGCAGAGCCTTGTAGTATAATTTGACTGTTAAATTATACATATTCTTAAATAACTATTACCTCCCAAGTTGGAATTCAGGAAGCCATTTAGAGAAAATCTTCCCGTGACCTTAAACAGCTAAATCAATATAGGGGACCATTTGTCCCAGGTCATGCGAGCCAGGATGTCTCCACAGAAACCAATTTTGTATACAGACACCTCAGTGAGCTTCAAAGCAACACACAACAGAAGAAACCAAGGAATATGATTCACCCCGAAGACTCAAACAATGGTTCGGCCAATAACGGTGATAACATTCAAATGTATATGTGATAAACAGCTGTATCAACACAGTGTTGCGTGAGCAACTAGGCTGCTCTTTGAAAACCACTTAAGATATAATCATGAAATAAAGCTTCTGGTTGAATCAAGCCTTTTAAAAAAGTAATTTAAAGTACTACATCTTCAAAGTATTATGTGGGATAAAGTATATATCTTTTAAGAATAACTCATTCTGTAACTAATGCAAGTAATCAGAAAATACTGTGAGTAGCTGGAAAGGGAGACCAAGGCATTTGCATGCAAGCAGGCTCAGCAGCTGTTTCTCTCAGAGGTGTGAAAAGCTCCAACTTCTGTTGGGGCACAAATAGACAGGAGGAAGGAGAAAATGTTTAGTAAATTAGGACACATTAGAAATGTATTTTTCTATATTCAATTTAAACCAGATTAAACTACAATTATTACTGAAATGATGTGTTTAACCTGGGAAACATTTTTGATTCTTTAAATTTGGAGTGGTTTATAGCCAAATGTACAGGATTAAGGGAGGTCAAGTGATTTTACTAAAGTGCAAAACTATTGTGTAAACTAATTAAGTTTGAGTATCAAGGGTAACTGGTTGAATTAGTATCATTTAAGATAATTATTTAGACAAACTCTGTTTTAAAGAAATTTAAGTAAATAAGTTTAATGAATAAGTCAAATAAGGTAATATAGATCTTGATATTCTGAACTGGAAATAACTCATGTGAATGTCAGCTTTGTGGTTTACTCTGGGACAAAACAGTTAATGTGTTATGTTGAACTATGTGTCTTTGAGAGAAGTACCTTAATATTCATATATAATGTGTTGTAAATGTAATAGTAACAATGTTTTAGTCTTAAAATGAGTTGAAAAGAAATACTGTCTTCAGAAGGGCAGTTAGCGATAAGCCACGCCTACATTTTCAAACTGAAAACGAACTGTTTGTGGATTGGAGGAAAACCTGTTATGATGTCACTAGCTGTGATGTCATCAGCTGGACCCCGGCCTGCTACAAATACAGGGCCATCAAGACACTAGATCAGAGTTGAAAGAGAAGATGATGAAGAAGAAGAAGATTACGTCGGACGGACTGCCCCATCGGTGAAGAATAAGCTATATCCACGTTGCCAATGACGGGATACCATCAGCGGACATTCTTGTTAGATTAGTTTGGAGAACGCTGATTCAAACCTTGAATTATTGTATACATCCAGTGTCATTGTGTGCTTTTGTTAATAAACTTGCAAGAAAGTCAGGAGCGCCTGTCTGGACTTCCCATTTTTAACAAGAGTATATTGCTGGTCTGACAACGCGGGTACTTAGTATCATTATCAGATACAACATCCTCCCTCCCTCTCTCGCTCTTCTCTCCCCCCCCCCCCCCTATATCTCTCTCTCTCTCTTTCCCTCCATCCCTTTCTTTCTCTCTCCCTCTCTCTCTAAACCTCTCACCTTCCCCTCTGCTTCATTCCTCCTTTCTCTGTTAGTCAGATACACATCAGAAAAAAGTAACTTGTTTCGAGACTCCTCTGGTCTGGTCTTAGCTCTTCCTTAGTCCTTTCTGTTAGTCTGTTATTTTTCCCGTCTGTTTTTCTCAGTTATCCAGTGGTTGTACACAGGGCTTCACATTAACTTTTTAGCTCACCAGCCACTGTGGCTAGTGGTTTTCCAAAGTCACTAGCCAGTACCACTCAGCATTTTCACCAGCCAAAAATCATAATTTTGTCTCGGTCTCAATGAAGACTGAGCCGGCGAGCGAGAGTGAATCCAATGATGACTTTGCTTAGCTAATCCGCACAGTCCGCTTCCATTCATTATGCTAAGCTAGGCTAATAATAATAACTGGACTTTGGAGAAGTCAGCCAGATACTGTAGCTTTCTACGGAACGAGTCAATGAATTAATCACGCTAGAAATAAATAACGCCTACATGCTGGCTGTGTGTGTGTCTCTGTGCATTCAGTAGAAAGCTATCTGGTTGCACGTTATTAGCCTAGCTAACCGGCACTATCCGCTTCCATTCATTGTGCTAAGCTAGGCTAACGTGCAGCCAAGCTAGGCTAACGTGATAAAGCCCAAGACATCACAACTTCTGTATTGCTTTTTGTATAAAGTTGATCAATTGCATGTCTTTTAACATACTGCAAAACATCTTGTTATGGTTTGTAACCGACCCCAATCGCACAACACAAGACAGGTATGATGGTTTGCCAAGAAACAGATATTTATTGAGAGACAGGGAAAAAGGGCACTGTCCCTTTAAGGGAGAACACAAATACAGGAATATAACAAGAGGGGAAAAACTAGGTGCCTTTAAGAGGCGGGCAGGAAAAGGGAACACTAAGGGAAGGTTAATGAACGCTAGGGGAAAGTTAAAGGAACACTAGGGGAAGGTTAAAGGAACAGAGGAACTAGAGACTAGGAGAAGTCGGGACAAGGAGAGCTAGGGAACAGGAGAACTGGGGACTAGGAGAACTAGGGACAAGGAACTAGGTGGAACTAGAAGGGGAGAACTTGGGACCAGGAACTAGGTGGAACTAGAAAGGGGAGAACTAGGGACAGAGGGGACTGAGGCCCGCGGAGGCGGGCTGGGGAACAGGGAGGAACTGGGGACAGAGACCCGCGGAGGCGGGCTGGGGACAGGGAGGAACTGGGGACTGGTGGGAAAACATCTGGGCCGCTCTGCAGAACAGAGGAGAGGGTTAATATTCAAAAGGGAACAAACAGAGCAGATGCAGAACAGTCCAAATAAACAAGGTAACAAAGTAATAATATCTTCGTGTGACAAACACACAGGGGGAGATGTAATGTCCAAAAATACTATCTAAGTGAGAACAAAAACAGAGTGGGAGATGAAATGTCCAAACTACTAACTAAGTGAGAACTAAAGGAGGCAATACGCTGGGTGAGTGACATCACAATCAAAACTCACCCAGGCGTATGCGTAATGGTACAGGAACAGCAGCGAGACGGGGGCAAGAGGCATTACGCTGGGTGAGTGACATCACAATCAAAACTCACCCAGGCGTATGCGTAATGGTACAGGAAACAGCAGCGGGAACGGGGGCAAGAGGCATTACGCTGGGTGAGTGACATCACAATCAAAACTCACCCAGGCGTATGCGTAATGGTACAGGAAACAGCAGCGGGAACGGGGGCAAGAGGCATTACGCTGGGTGAGTGACATCACAATCAAAACTCACCCAGGCGTATGCGTAATGGTACAGGGACAGCAGCGGGGCGAGGGCATCGCCACCGGGTGGCTGGCTGTCCGAGCCGAGGAACAGAGTGCTGGAACAGTGGCGGTGGCGAGGGTGTCGTCCACCGGGTAGCCGACTATCGGAGCCGAGGAACAGAGTGCTGGAACAGTGGCGGTGGCGAGGGTGTCGTCCACCGGGTAGCCGCTGTCGGAGCCGAGGAACAGAGTGCTGGAACAGTGGCGGTGGCGAGGGTGTCGTCCACCGGGTAGCCGCTGTCGGAGCCGAGGAACAGAGTGCTGGAACAGCGGCGGTGGCGAGGGCGTCGTCCACCGGGTAGCCGCTGTCGGAGCCGAGGAACAGAGTGGCGCGCCACACCTTGGTGTGCGCGTCGGAACCGAGAGACGCATCGGGGTGCGTCTGCGAGGAGGAGTGTGCCAAGCACGAGGATCCTTGGAAGATGCGCGTTGCGCGCTGGAGACTGGAGAGCGTGCCAAGCCCTTGAAGATGCGCGTTGCGCGCTGGTGACTGGAGAGCGTGCCAAGCCCTTGCAGATGCGCGTTGCGCGCTGGTGACTGGAGAGCGTGCCAAGCACGAGGATCCTTGGAAGATGCGCGTTGCGCGCTGGAGACTGGAGAGCGTGCCAAGCCCTTGAAGATGCGCGTTGCGCGCTGGTGACTGGAGAGCGTGCCAAGCCCTTGCAGATGCGCGTTGCGCGCTGGTGACTGGAGAGCGTGCCAAGCACGAGGATCCTTGGAAGATGCGCGTTGCGCGCTGGAGACTGGAGAGCGTGCCAAGCCCTTGAAGATGCGCGTTGCGCGCTGGTGACTGGAGAGCGTGCCAAGCCCTTGCAGATGCGCGTTGCGCGCTGGTGACTGGAGAGCGTGCCAAGCCCGAGGGTCCGGGAGATGCGCGTTGGTCTAGATGTGCGTCAGGACGAACAGCTGCGCTGGGGTCTGCAGTGGAGCGCTGGGGTGCCTCCCGTGGAAGTACAGGGAGCGCAGAACAGTCTCCTCCACAGGCTACGGCGACAGCAGACGAAGGCTGGAGCAAAACATCTCAAGGCTGGAGAAATCCATATACAGCATTGGTAGACCAGAGGATCTCCCGAAAGAGTCTAGATGTTAGAGAATATGACTCAGCATGAATACAACACGACCCCACGCCGAAACGAGGGGAAGAGCCCTGGTATTTAAAGCCCACAGGGGAACTAATTAGCCTGCCACCACAGGTGCGAGAGGTAATTGATAATAGTCCAGGTGTGGCCACTGAGAGTAAACGAGAGTAAAGAACGAGAGGGTGGGGACTAGAGAGAGTGAGTGAGAAGGGAATTTCTAACAGTAGGCTTAAAGAAAACAGAGAAAGTTGGTGAGCAGCGGACAAAACCTCACACATCTCATCAGTGTTTGTGAAGATTAACAAGTTGAAAATAAAATGGAACACTGATGTAATGATTGTTTTAGATGTTACTGTTTATTATTTATATATGTTTATTCTTCTGATTACCAGTAGCAGCTCATCAAAATATACAATCCCTCCTATAGTTACACATACACAGTCCTTATATCCCTCCTAGTTACTCATACAAGTAAAAATAACTGAAACAAATCTAAAGCATGTGTTGCTTTTTGTATAAAGTTTATCAATTACATGTCTTTTAACATACTACAAAACATCTCTTCAGTGTTTGTGAATATTAACAAGTTGAAAATAAAATGGATCACATCTAATGATTGTTTTAGTTTTTACTGTTTATTAGTTCTATATTTCTATGTTTATTCTTCTGATTACCAGTAGCAGCTAATCAAAATATATAATTTACTACTTTTTACAATGGAAGATAATGAATATTGAGCAGAATTAAGTTCAAGTTATCATTGGTTCGGCCCTCCAACACAGTTCAGGTTTCTTATGTGGCCCCTTGTAAAAAATAATTGCCCACCCCTGATCTAGGAGAATCAGGACAGAGGAGAGGCCTTTCGCTTTTGCTAAGTGAAGTGCCTCTGTGACCGCAATGAGGGCCGTTTCTGTGGAGTGGCCAGTCCGGAAGCCAGACTGATTAGGGTCTAGGAGATCATTCTGTAAGAGATAAGCAGTAAGTTGGTTGGATACAGCACGTTCAAGTGTTTTAGAAAGGAAGGAGAGAAGAGAGACAGGACGATAGTTGCCTATGATGGTGGGGTTCAGGGTTGGTTTTTTTATGAGTGGCGTGACTCTGGCTTGTTTTAGGGAGGTGGGGACCAACCCCGAGTTGAGTGAGGAGTTGATGGTTGCAGTTAGGAATGGGAGGATGTCCGGTGCTATGGTCTGGAGGAGTAGGGACGGTAGCTGGTGCAGCTGGCATGTAGTCGGACGGTTCAACGTTACCAGTGTTTGATAAAGTTCAAATGGAATTAATTGGTTTTGTAAAACAAATGTTGTGAAAATATGGCTATAAGAGATTTTGTTATTCAATGATTCAAATGGCAGTAACGTGTATTCCATAATGTTACCAAGTGTCTATTTGTAAATACTCACCAGGAATTGTCACTGACCCTTTCTGCTGAAAAACAACTTTATATTAGGTGCTTTTTTAATCTTAGCCTACAATGCTCCCACCCAGTCGCGGACTGGGGCCATAATTCCTACCGGGAATTTTACTCAGGCAGGCCAGGCCAACAGAATATAATCATAGCCACGGAACGCATTTATAACGGGATGCTGAGGGGGAAAAATAAAACGAAAAGGGAGGGGGGGGGCGCAAATTAACGAGCAGAAATGACTCAACTGTTAAGCTTGCTAAACAACTCACAGTTTAGCAGGGCAGCACAGACCACAGATCAGATCAATCACCATGGTAAGTTAACAGACGAAGAAAGTGCCAACACAGCCCAATGCCTGATGCTGCACGGCGGCAGTTTTAAACGACAACATTATATATTGTCCCTACCTTAGATGCGCCATGCCCGCTGCATGCATCTGATCCCACATCTCCAACTCCAAATGTGGCCTTTCTCTCCGGGTTGGCGCCACCACCCTTTCTCTTCATGTTGGAAAGCAGACGCAGTGCTCCACCACGAGGATTCTCTAACGATAATAAACATCCCCATCTGACATGCCCGCGCACTGCTCATGTGCGCTGCGCTGCCTCGCGCTAGTTGTGAATTTGTGAGAACTGATAAATTAAGTCATTCCTGCCGAACGAACGTATATAGAGAGCACATCTCCGCGCAACTAGAAACACATACTGACCGTGGCCTGCTTCGGAGTTCAGTGGCCTGACTGCGGGCAACAAAATAATATAATATACAAATAAATAAAATTAAAAAACATTGCCAGTCTGACAAGGCCAGGCCATGCCAGTCTGCCAGGCCACCGGGAATACACCCGGTGCGCCCGTTGCCCAGTCCGCTTGTGCTCCCACCGCAGCCAGGGGAAAAGTCACCTACGCTGCGCTGCAGTCTAACGTTGTTGTTAGCGTTTTGTACTTGCTGAAGCTTCTCTCTGTATAATATTTTTTTTATTTTAAATATCAACATTATCTAGCCATCCTCAGTAAATACTATCACTCCTCTGACCTCATCTGGTTTCCTTAGACCAGTGTTTCTCAAAGTGTGGGGCGCGCCCCCCAGGGGGGGCGCAGAGGCAGGAGTGTTGAATGTTCCGTGACTAAGACGGGGAGAACGTGACCCTCTTTGCGCCGCCCCTGTGCCTCAAATAGATCCGCTATCAGCTCTATCTTTAATCTTTCAAAATGTTCATTTGCTATCGCTATTAGCTCTATCTTTAATCTTTCAAAATGTTCAGTTGCTATTGCATGCACTCATCTGTGTTTCACTACACACATGAGTGCATGCTTACCAACTGTCCGTCTGCAACACTACTATCACCAACATCTAAGAAGGGAGATCCCCCCTTGAATGGCCCTTCTAAGGTTTCTCTCCTCCACACTGCCTGTGGAGTTTTTTTCCCTATTGTTAGGTTTTAGTGAGTTTTTCCTTACCTTCGCGTGGGGTATGTCTGGGAGTGCTTGCATTCTTTAATTTATTTGCATTTATCTTAAATTTTTTGGACCTTATGGTGTTCTTGTTCTGTTCTTGACTTATTGTCAGCGACTTCGGGTTATTGAGAAGCGCTATATAAATTAAATTAATTATTATTATTATTATTATTGTTATGTTTTCTTCTTGACTTGTTTAAAGAAGACCTGTACGGCCCATGGGGACATTAACGTGTGTTGTCGGGCCTTATAAATACATTTGATTTGATTTGATTTATGACAGGGGGGGCCTTGAGATAAAAAAAAAAAAAAAAGAAAAAACGTTATCTTTTTTTTATTACAGAAAATTATCACTAAAGTGCTATCTGTTGCCATATTTGGATAAGTTTGACCATTTCTCAAAATCTGAAAATCATTATTTAATAAAACACAAAAGGATCACCAAGTTACTCTGGATAAAAAAAAATTCACAGACAACATTGAGACAAAGCTTCCTGACATCTCCATCCAAACTCTTGGAAGAACTCATTGAAATCTCATCTGATACCACCTGGAGAGCTAGTTTCAGAGTGTGGTGCTGAGTACCAAGTATCTCATGATGCAGCAGTTAAGGTGTTGATACCATTCAGCACCACATATCTGTGTGAAGCTGGCTTTTCATCCATGACAGCTCTGAAAACAAAATATAGGGCCAAGTTGAGCCTTGAGGATGACATGCGTGTTGCCTTGTCAAAGACTGACAGCAATAAAGACTGTTTGCTTATTTCCTATGTTTGCTTTGTAAATTCCCAGTCACTGAGTGCAGATCTGCTGTTTTGCAAATATGTCAAAAACAGAGCGACAGCTGATGAGCTTTTCAAAATTATTGACAGTTACCTGACAGAACATGGACTGAAATGGGAGAACTGTGTGGGCTTTTGCTCTGACGGTGCGCAGACCATGGCAGGGAAAAGGAGGGGGCTCATCAAACCTTTATTTGAATAGGCAGGTTAATTAAGAACAAGTTCTTATTTTCAATAACGGCCTATTTGGGGGTAAAAAGCCCCCTAGGGGAAAGGGGATGGGGGATAAAATCAAATAAATAAAAATAAAACACAAAGGAACATTATTAAAAAAGGCAGGACATACATACAGAGCAACAACTGAACTGAACAACAACTGGTGGACAACAGAACAATAGTGGCAGCATGGTGTTAGCACATGGAGAAACATCTACATGAGTGCTCTAGGGAGTTTGTTAAAGTTTCCTTAAACAATCGAATTGAAATAAACGTTTCCATTTTTAAGGTTTTTTGTAGTGTGTTCCAGCTATCAGCTGCTGCGTACTGAAAGGAGGAACGGCCTTGTGAGGAGTTGGCATGGGGGGCGTTTACCAGGATATGTGTGGCTGACCGGGTGTGGTAATTTGGGAGTGGACGAGGGTGGACTAGGCGAGTAAGGTAAGGGGGATTACGGCCTAGAAGTGTTTTATATACAAAGGCCAGCCAGTGGATGTTGCGTCTAATCTCCAGGGAGGGCCAGTTTACTAGGGAGTATAGCTCACAGTGGTGGGTCCTGTAGGGGGCATTGGTAGCGAAGCGAATGGCGGAGTGATATAGGATATCTAAGCGCTCTAGATCACCTTTACGGGCCAAGCGGTAGATTACATCGCTAAAATCAAATAGCGGCAGGACAGTCATCTGGACCAGGGTGAGTTTAGCAGATCTAGTGAAGGAGGAACGGTTCCTTAACAGAAAGCTTGCTTTGACTTTGGCCTGTAGTTTAGTTAGGTGTTCAGAGAAGGAGAGTTTGGTGTCGATCCACACTCCCAGGTATTTATAAGAGGTGACCAGTTCAAGCTTTTTGCCATCGGCGGCTACAATGGTGCCAGTCTGGGAGGTACCCTTGTGGCCGAACCACATAACTTTGGTCTTGCTGGTGTTTAGGACCAGGCAAAGGGCGGAGAAACCAGCTTGGATTTTTAGAAAGCTCTCCTGGAGAGTTTTCAGGACAGCATCCGGGGAGGGACCAGAGGTGTACATGACTGTGTCATCAGCATAGAGGTGAATTAGGGAGTTTCCAGCGAACTGGCCTATGTTGTTTATATAGATGGAGAAGAGGATTGGAGCTAGTAAGGAGCCTTGGGGGACCCCCTTAGAGATGGATAGGGACTGGGTTAATAGGTTGTCGGTTTTTATTGACTGAGTGCAATCAGAGAGGTAGTTCTCGAACCATGCTACACTGTGATTAGTGACACCAATGTCTCTCAGCCGCTCCAAAAGCTGTTCATGATCCACAGTGTCAAAGGCCTTGGCCAGATCTATAAAGGCAGCAGCACAGTAGAGTTTGGAGTCAAGGGCATTGAGGACATCATTGAGGACTTTCATCGTAGCAGTCTCACATCCATGCCCTGAGCGGAAGCCAGATTGGTTTCCCGAAAGTATGTTGTAGGTTTCTAGAAAGCTTGTGAGTTGTTTGCAAACTAGTCTCTCTAGCACTTTTGCTATACAGTGTAAAATTGAAATTGGGCGGTAGCAGTTGGGGTCGGTATTGTTTCCTCCTTTGAACAGGGGCCGTACCAAGGCTGCTTTCCAAGCAGAGGGCAGTTCTGCTGTATGCAGGGATAGGTTACATAGATGGGAAATAGGTTCAGCAATGATGGGGGCTGCAGTTCTGTAGAAAAAGGGGTCTAACCCGTCAAGGCCAGGAGGTTTCTTGGGGTCGAGTTTGCTGAGTACTTCTAAAACGTCCTTCTCAGTAAATTCCTGCAGTGCAAAACTGTGATGCGTGGCTGGATTAGGGGCACGAAGGTTGGATGGTGAGGCAGGTGGCACTGTAGGGCTGAGGGGCAAGGGGTTGGATGGTGGGGCAGGGGGTGCCATGGACTCAAACAGGCTCCCAGCTTTAATAAAGTGATTATTAAAGGCCTCTGCCACACGCTCATTTCCAGTAATTACCATATCCCCAGTTACTAGGGAGGTGGGCAGCTGGGAGGATGAGGGTTTGTTCTCCATCTCTTTAACTGTTTTCCAAAACCTGCTTGGGTTTGAGCTACTGAGTCTAAACTGCTCTTGAAAGTAACCAGTCTTGGTTTTGCGGATAGCCTGGGTGCATTTATTTCTTATTTGTCGAAAGGATAACCAGTCTTCATGAGATTTTGACTGACAAGCTTTACACCAGATGGGCTACAGGCGCTCATCAAGGGGGTCTCGCCAAACGCGCAATGGACGCACTGTAAATTCACAGAGAGGCGCCAGCGTCAAGACAGCTTAGCCCTGAGCTGAATGAGGTTTTGACAGAAGTTATAAATGTGGTAAATTTCATCAAAACCCGAGCCCTGAAAGCGCGCCTGTTCTCTGCGCTGTGCAGGAGGAGATGGGAGCTGACCATTCTGCAGTGCTGTTTCACAGCGAGGCAAGGTGGCTCTCGCGAGGGAAGGTGTTGTCAATTTGAAAGGTCACGATATTGGTGTTATTTCAATAAATTTAAACATGGCCCATTTCATGACTATTTAACGCACCTGGCCAGTCCTTCTCACCATTGCTGGTAACCACGTTGAGAGACTCCAGTTTTTCATCACCAGCTCTCCTCTTGTCCCTGTAGTCCTGGGCAGGCCTTGGCTCGCGCTGCATGAGCCCCACATCGCCTGGTCCTCCGGTACCATCAGAGGGTGGAGCTCCGCCTGTCATGCCCAGTGTCTTCAGGCGGCGTCCTGTCCCTCGCCCCGGAGCCCTCTTTGTGAGCCGCCTCCGGACCTCTCGACGATACCCCCCGAGTACCACGACCTCGAGGAGGTTTTCAGTAAGTCCCGGGCTCAGGCCCTTCCGCCTCACCGGCCTTACGACTGTGCCATCGACCTTCGCTCAGGGGCTCCCCCTCCCGGCAGCCGCCTCTACAGTCTGACCGTCCCTGAGAAGGCAGCGATGGATCGATATATCTCTGAGTCCTTGGAAGCAGGTCTCATTCGGCATTCCTCCTCCCCTGTGGCGGCCGGTTTCTTCTTTGTTGGGAAGAAGGACGGAGACCTTCGACCCTGCATCGACTATCGCCAGCTCAACGAGATCACCATTAAGAACAAGTACCCTCTTCCTCTCATGAACTCCACCTTCGAGCCTCTCACCCAGGCTACCGTCTTTACCAAGCTGGACCTCCGGAGTCCCTACCACCTGGTCCGTATCCGAGAGGGCGATGAGTGGAAGACCGCCTTCAAGACTCCCAGGGGCCACTACAAGTACCTGGTAATGCCGTTCGGCCTCACCAACGCTCCGGCGGTATTCCAGGCGCTCATGAACGACGTCCTTCGTGACATGCTGGAGGAGTTTGTGGTGGTATACCTAGATGACATCCTCATCTTCTCTAAGACCCTCGAGGAACACATCCAGCATGTCCGACGTGTGCTGGAGCGCCTCCTCCACAATCGGCTCTTCGTCAAGGCAGAGAAGTGCCATTTTCACTCCGACTCCGTCGATTACCTGGGCTTCATCGTGGAGAGAGGCTTGACCCGGGCTGACCCTCGCAAGATCCGGGCCGTGGAGGAGTGGCCGGAACCCACCTCTCGGAAGGAGTTACAGAGCTTCCTCGGGTTCGCCAACTTCTAACGAAGATTCATCCGGAACTACAGCAAGGTGGTGGAACCACTTACCAGGCTAACCTCTCCCGCCTTGCCGTTCGACTGGTCCCCAGCGGCGGGTGCTGCATTCCGCTCCCTCAAGAGGAGGTTCACTACCGCCCCAGTCTTGCTCCATCCAGACCTCAAGAGACAGTTCATCGTAGAGGTGGACGCCTCGGATACCGGACTTGGGGCTATCTTATCTCAGCGGTCGGCAACGGACCAGAAGGTACATCCGTGCGCCTTCTACTCACGTCGTTTCCTCCCTGCCGAGAGGAACTACGACATCGGCAATCGGGAGCTGCTGGCGGTTGTGGCTGCCTTGGAGGAGTGGCGTCATTGGCTAGAGGGGGCCGAGGAGCCATTCACCATTTGGACGGACCACAAGAACTTGACGTATATCCGTGCTTCCAAGCGCCTCAATGGCCGGCAGGCAAGATGGGCCAGCTTCCTCAGTCGTTTCGACTTCTCGCTGACGTTTCGCCCTGGTTCCCGCAACACGAAGGCCGACTCCCTGTCCCGGTTACACTCCAAGGGGGCCCCAACCACTGAGGACCCGACTCCCATCCTCCCAGAGGGCAGGGTGGTGGGAGTGGTCACCTTGGGCATCGAGGGGGTGGTAAGGCGTGCCCTACGCTTCCATCGCGCTCCAGGCAATGTACCGGTTCATCGCCTCTTCGTCCCCGACTCAGTCCGGTCCCGGGTCCTCCAGTGGGGCCATACCAGCCGGTTCGCCTGCCATCCAGGCGTTCATCGCACGTTCTCCTTCCTGGCTCGGCGATTCTGGTGGCCCACCATGAGGAACGACGTCAAGGAGTTTGTACTGGCCTGCGCGGTCTGCGCCCGCAGCAAGGCCTCCCACCAGACGTGCTCCGGGCTTTTGCAGCCGCTTCCCATTCCGAGCCGCCCTTGGTCCCATGTGGCGTTGGACTTCGTCACGGGACTTCCTTCTTCCCAGGGGAACACGTGCCTACTGACCGTAGTGGATCGGTTCAGCAAGGGGGTTCACCTCGTGGCCCTTCCCAAGCTTCCCTCGGCGGCCGAGATGGCGGACCTCCTGACACACCACGTGTTCCGCCTCCATGGGTTTCCCCAGGACGTCGTCTCGGACCGGGGGCCCCAGTTCACTTCCCAGGTATGGCGGGCTTTCTGCAAGGGATTGGGGGCAACGGTCAGTCTTTCCTCTGGTTATCATCCCCAGACTAACGGACAAACGGAGAGGATGAACCAGAGCGTGGAGTCTGCTCTTCGGTGTGTGGCTGCCGAGAAACCTGCTTCTTGGAGCCGTTTCCTTCCCTGGGTCGAGTACTCCATCAACTCCATGGTCAGTTCCGCCACCGGCCTCTCACCTTTTGAAATATCCCTGGGCTACCAACCCCCTCTTTTCCCTGCACAGGAGTCGGAAGTGGCAGTTCCCTCCGTACAGGAGCATCTCGACCGGTGCCGTCGTGTCTGGGAGATCGCCAGGACTGCGCTGCTCCGGGTCCCTGCGCCGACGTACCACCCTGGGCAGAGGGTGTGGCTGTCCGCAAAGGACCTTCCGCTTCGGTCCTCGGCCAAGAAGCTTAACCCCCGGTTCGTCGGTCCTTTTGAGGTTCTGAAGGTGCTCAGTCCGGCGGCGGTGAGTCTTAAGCTTCATGCGTCCATGCGCATTCACCCCGTTTTCCATGTGTCCCGGGTTAAGCCTGTCTCTCTCAGTCCCCTGATGCCTCCTGCTCCGGACCCGCCTCCTCCCGAGATGGTGGACGGACACCCCCAGTGGCAGGTCCGCCGGTTGATGGGCGTTCGATGGCGGGGTCGGGGGTTCCAGTACCTGGTGGACTGGGAGGGATACGGCCCGGAGGAACGGAGCTGGGTCTCCCGCCAGCTCATCATGGACCCCGGCCTGATCACCGACTTCCATCGTGCCCACCCGAACGAGCCGGGTCGGGCTGGTCGCCGGGTGGCTCCCGTGGAGGGGGGGGTACTGTGAGGATTGGTTCGTTCCCCGCCACACGCTCCTTTAAGGTACTGTGTTGATTGGTGCATTCCCCGCCACACGCTTTTGGAGCAAGTATCAATTCCAGCACGCACCTGTCATAGTTTGTGATTAGCGCCCCAGAGGCTTCTTATACTGGGACCTTCCTTCAATCGATGTCGGGTCGTTTTGAATACTTCTGCTTCTGCCTGTTGTTCCCCGTTGCTGTGCCTCGTCTACTTTCCCTCCAGGACATCTGTGGATTGCCGCTGGTGAAAACCTTGTCCCCCCGTTTGGAGCTGCGCCTCGTTTACCCGCTTTACGCTTTGCGATTTGGTGAGTTGGAATCAAACCCCTTTTTGGACTATTCTGTTTTGTGTGTTTTGAAGAACACTGAAGAGTTCCATTTTTGCTTGCACTAGACTCAGCTAAATTGTGTGTTAAAGGAGACACTGAAGATTATCATTTTGCTTGCACTGGACTCAGCTGAAGTGTGTGTTAGAAGAGACACTGAAGATTATCGTTTTTGTTTGCACTGACCCTCAGCTAAATTGTGTGTTGTGGAGAACACTGAAGATATCGTTTTGTTTGTTCTGGACTCAGCTAAGGGAGGAGGAAACCGCACTGCCTCTGTGTTATGTGGGACTGTTATTGATCTCTCTCTCTCCTTTTCCACCTCGAGTTGAAGCTGGGAGTATCTGCAGAGCCGCTACGGCGTCAACACCGTTTCCCCACCTCCAACACCAAGAGGATCTGCAGAGCCGCAGATAACTCTGCCGAAGGCAGTCTCCCTTTTTGTTTCGAAATTGTTACTTGACTCCTTTTTGACTCTGTAAATAAATACGCCCTAGTATTTGGCTAACTCTGAACTACCTGTCTGTGCCGTGCGTTTGAGGTCGGTTTCAAACCCTAACATCCATGTTGTCTTCGAAGAACTCTGGAAGGTCCTGGAAGTTAAGACTATAGAAGAGCTTGGAGATGAGTGTGAGCGAGGCGAAGAGGACCTTCAAGGCATTGATGTCTGTAGCATGAGTCTGACACAACTCAATGGTGGCCTTGAACAGTTTCGTCAGAGGTAGAGAAAAAGTGTCCAGGACCAGTTTGATTTCCAACCACAGCTCATTTGACTTGAACTCATGACGATACCTCTTGAAGATGGAGTGTGCAGTCCGAAGCACTCCGTCGATGATATGGAAGTCTCCACTCTGGAATCGGGTCACCATCTCAGTCAGGAGGTCAGGCCACTTCTGAGGTAAATCTTCTCTTCCAATGATACTGATGGCATCACTCAACTGTTTTTGAATCTGTTCTAGGCTGCTTAACATCAGATTCACAATGTTGGCTTTGATTGTCGTTCGGTCTGTATCCGAAATTTTATTTGGTTCATCTTCAACTATGTGCCAATTCCTCCTGATGTAATTCTTGAATGTGACTGCAGCACAGACCCGGATTACATTGTCCTGAGATTTCTCCAGCAAAGTGAGAAGTAATATGGGGTAGTTATGGTTTCCTTCAACAGACTCGAGAAACTTTTCAGCTGGACGTCTCACTGAGGGATCTGGATCCAATGTTTTCCTCATGAACTCAGTCAGGGGTTGAAGGTTAGCATCGTTCAGCTCCATGCTGGTAGCCTTTGTTTCAATAACAACACACTGTGGTGCTGAGAGACGGGAGTCTGAGGCGATGTCCTGAAGTCGAAGGTAACTTGTTTAATATTCATCAGCACAACTACAAGATACAATACATTACTAGAAAGCTAAACAGAATGCCGGTGGAGGAACTGCCACCGCTTAAATAAGAATGTTAGAGGTTCTAGAAGGTGCTACTATGACATCAATCACCAACGTTCCAGCATGTACTACTATGACATCATCACGAACGTTCCAGAAGGTTCGGGCAGGACTAAGGTTCTAGAATGTTCTGCCATGACATCATCACAAAATGTAATGAATCCTACTGTCCTTGACGCTGTAGTGCTCCCGAGGCTTGAGACGACGTGGTAACATCTCTCTGCACTACACTGGTGACCCCGACGTTGGTCTCGCTGAAGTTTCAGAGACCAAACCGAACATGGCAAACAATGCCGTTATTCTTTTTGGGAGCAGTCTGCGGCAGCGTGGTTCGCTCAAACAGAGGCGCAGTTCGCCCTACGAGGGGTTAACAACGACGCCGCGAGATATTACCATGTCGTCTAGAGCCTCGGGAGCACTACAGCGACGAGGACGGTAGGATTCATTACAGCGCCACCTGCCCGGAATAAGTATGAGGCGTTTGTCGTGACCAGAGCGGGCCCGACGCCTGTTTGCTATACAGGGCTTGGGGGACAGCAAATCTTCGGAGCACATGGAGATGATGTTAAACCTGCTAGGTACAGAACGGCCTGATTTCCTGTTTATCGAACTGTTTCTCAGGCACATGCCGCCACACGTGCAGACGGCACTTGCCAATACAGCGATTACTGATCCCCATGCTTTGGCAGAAGAGGCGGACCGCTTCTACCTGGCCACTCGACACTTAGCCCCAGGGCTAATAGCCTCGACAACGTGAGGGGTTTGTGGTCGGTGAAAGCCGTAAGAAGGCCTTAGGAGTGCCCCCAAGGAAGACCTGCAGTCCTTGTCCGCGGAACTGGTATATGGCCAGACATTGCGCGTCCCAGGGGATTTTATTCTGGACGCGACGACCCCCCGGTCCGCGGTCAGCCAACGCGCCTCCCTGTGGGAAGCAGTGCAAACCTTCGCCCCGATCCCCACGTCGCAGCATGGTACCCCTGTTTCCCGGATGCCGCACGGCCTGCACAAGGCGGAGTACGTTTTTGTTCGCCACGACGCGCACCGTGGGTCCCTACGCCCCCCTTACGATGGCCCGTTTAGGGTCCTGCAGCACGGTGACAAGGACCTGATTATCGACATGGGCGGTAGGAAGGAGACCGTGTCAGTACAGGAACAAGCCCGCACACGTGGACGTTTCCCAACCCGTAGAGTTGGCCCTACCCCCCCGCAGAGGCCATCCGCCGTTACTCCGGGATCTGCCTCCCACAAAGTCACCGGCGATCTTATCTCTTGTAGTGCCGAGAGATGGGAGTCGGAGACGGTGGCTCGAGGCGGAGCGAATAGTATTTATTGAGTACACCTACACGATACAGTACGACAGACAATGTCTCACATATGATATGCTAGGTGAACCGTCAGTGCAGAACAAGGTGACCGTGAATTCAGCAGTAGGATACACAGTACAATGGCCACCGATAGTGCCCGCACCGCACCACAGTCCACTACCACATCCATTGATACCCTTCGTAATGTCATGGTTGCATCAAATTTTTTACAGCCTTCCACGACATGCCCAGTATGCTTACCGTCCAACCGACACCCACGGTCCACCCACATTGGGAGTTTGTTAGGGGTTCAAGCCTGAGGGTGAAATTGAATGGTTGTGTTTGGTGATTTTCGGAAATGTCAGGAGCCATTTTTTTAAGGTCAGGGAGTGTGTGATGCCCACTAGAAGTGGTATCACGTTAATATCATTAGATTATGTGTCAAAACGGTGTGAACATACTGGTACAGGATTACCTCCATCAGAAACAAGGTAGAACAGTCATGTTATATTTAATGGGAGACATTAACATAATTTGGTCAATAGGTGGCAGTATAGGACTTGTGTTTAGTGGCTTCGCCTTCTAGGGAACCGTACTTTGCTGCTTACGGGCACACGAGGCGAGCTGAGCCTGAATGAATGAATGACTTTATTTGACAATATGAAAATAAACATGTGACAGAAGAGCACAGTCAGGATATACTGCCAAGGATGAAACACAAAAAAGCTCAGAGCTTATTTCCATTGTGGTCCTTGTAGGGGGGTGGGGGAATGTGATACTTAATACATGCATCATACAAAACGTGACATCACAACACATCACATATACCATTTAACATTTATATACATACAGACTCATACAACATGCAAGGGTGCCTTAAGCTAAGTGTCTAGGTCAAGTATAGTCCCTTTTGAGCCATGTCTTCAGGCTGGACTTGAATCTAACGGCATTGTCTATGATTTTCAGTTCACTGGGCAGACTATTCCAATAGATAGCTGCTGAATACAGAAAAGACTCCTTCCCCATACAGCTCCTGAATCTGACTGGCACAAAGTCAGTTGAGCTGCGCCTAGTTTGGTATGCATGGGTGTCTCTGATTCGGTTGAAGTAGTTGTTAAAGTACACTGGCACTACCCCATGCACTATTCTGTGAAATAGGCACATCCCTATCTGGTTTACTCTGTCTTCCACCTTAATCCATCTCATGATCTCAAAGTGAGATGGGTCAAAGTGGGTTCGGGCAGGTAGCCTTAGTATTACCCTGATTACCTTGTTTTGTGATGTCTGTAGTTTTATTTTCTGACTTTTGGGGGCACTGTTGTACCAGGAGCCACACGCATAGTCATAGTGACACTGTATGAGAGCTCCAGCAAGAATCTTTATCGCTGACTGATCGAAAAAATTAGAGATTCTGGCTAGTTATCTAGTCCTGTTATTTATCTTTGTAAGTGCTTGGTGAGCCATGCTTTCCCCTGATAAGCTGTTTTCCAGGACGCAACCGAGATATTTCACAGATGTTTTGTCTGTGAGAACAGTATCTCCTATTCTAGCCTGACCTTTGACCCGAATAGAATGGACTCCAGAGCTCTTTTTAAGTAAATCAGTGTTGAAGTCTCCCATGACAACAACTTCAGATTTCTCAAAATCAGTGCACTTGGAGCATATCTCCTCTAGATCAACATAAAAATTGCCCTGATCTGGTGGCCTGTAACAGACTCCAAAAATAATTGGTTTGCTTTTGGGTAACAGAATATCAAGCCACATCGCTTCTACCGCGTCGTGTTCAAGATCTGATTTAATATTAAAACCAAAAGCCTCACAACCGGGGAGGACTCAGAACCAGTAACACCATGTCTGCGCCTTCCTTTGTTCAATGACTAACTACAACCTGTTTCATAGGTGGGTAATATATTACAAAACACACATAAAGGTTAACAAGGATACATGCAATGTCGAGGGCCCAAATGAGGTGACTGTTGTCGATGTTTGAGTCAAGTTTAAGAAGTTTAAGACGACAAGTAACGTGGTTTAGAAGTTGACCGTCTATTGATGCCGCCGTGTCTCGTGGTACATTGAAATAGAGTATTGAAATACAATTGCCCATTTAATCACTAACGTGTTTTTAATCACTAACGGAGTTAAATATCTCCAAGGGGATTATAAAGGTTTATGTTTTGAATAGAGGTGGGCATAGATAAAAATTTTTAATCTAGATTAATCTATCTGCTTAAAATGGCTAAATTTTTTTTAAAAAAAACCTGCCAAAGGCATTCAAAATGTGTGTTCTACCCAAATAATGACCAGAAGTAAGTCCTTACTTTTTCTTTCCTCCTTATGTTTCTCAGGCCAGGTGGCCCATTACACCATGAGCCCATCTACCGTTTCCAAAATGCATTACAGACTGTTTTATTTGAAGTTGTTTTATTCAGAAGTTAACACAAATAAATAATATGACCAGTACAGTACAGTATCTAGCACTCTCAGGAGCAAAACAGAAAGATTCATTTCAAACTTGAACTATGTGACATGGCTTGAATCAACTGCTCCAGTGGAGTTGCTCAGTGGCCAATGGTGTCAACTGTGGTTGTACTGGGCAGCTCCCAGGTGTGAATGGAACTGTGTGAATGTGAAGCAGGGCGTTCCTGAAAAAGAGCATCTGTGCTCAGCGAACCTACCCTGGGTAAATAAAGGTAAAAAAAAAAAAAAAAAAAAAAAAATTTAGATTAATGCGTTAATTATATTATCGCGCAATACTAGTATAGCGTTAACGCAGCACGTTAACGCTGTTAACGGCCCAGCTCTAGTTTTGAAATACATACTGTTTGGGTTGAATTGCTGTTTAGTAAATGTAGATATTGTGTACAAGTGTTATAGACGGTTAGAGGGAAATTACTTTAGCTCAACACCGGAGCTGTCCCACATGCTCTCTCTCTCTCTCTCTCTCTCTCTCTCTCTCTCTCTCTCTCTCTCTCTCTCTCTCTCTCTCTCTTTCTCTCTCTCTCTATCTCTATCCCGCTCTCCGTTAAATGTAAATATAAATCTATTCCCTTGAGTTACACCATGGTCACGGTTTAGCAAATTCCTAGTAAGGCTGAGATTGGCCAGATACATATATATATAAATGCACTTTCGTTGCACATTTGAGGTTCAACCGAACTTGAGCTGGAACACAAATATGAGTGACACCGAGGTGTTGAGGTATTCCTGTACACTAGAGAATAGTGGATATGACTGATGATAAACGAATGATGATAAAGGTAACAGCTATTGATGATGTAAGGAATTGTTTGACAGACAATTAGAATGACAGTGTTGTTAAAAGACATACGATGTTCTCTTCCAATATGCCTAGACAGAGGTTAATAGGAGAATGTTTCCTTTTTCACGTGCTTATACTTAAGACGTCAAATATGTATAAAGACATAATTAATTACAATGTACAGTATATAATGCTGGATAACTACATTTGAAAGGAAAATGCTATTGAAGTGAACCAGGGTATCCTAAAAGGGTAGAATGTGTGTTGCAATGATGAATATGCTTTTGAAGTAATGACAAGAATGAAACTATAATTGAATGTATTAAAAGTAATGTAAATGATTGAACTAAATGATGGTACAATGTTATGATGATGATTGATTGAATATTCTCATGAATAAATAAATGCCGACCATATAATCACTGGCTACCCCCTCTACAGCCCGCCCTCAGAAGCTGGCCTTTTCAACGTAGGATAGAGACTCGTGTGACTTGTGTGACTGGGAGACGTGGTAAATACACAGGTCACAACATGTTTACAGGAACGTTTGGGAGTTGTATTTTGACTGTATTTGGAGTATATTTCCTGACTGTAGTGAACTAGGCTAGATGTCTGCCCCACTTCCAGTGATGAAGCTAAGCTAGGCTAACGGTCCAGGCATTCCCTAAGCCCAATGCATGCAGAGAGACGAAAAAGGTATGTATCTTCTTGTCTAACTCCAGGGAAGATGTTAAATAAGCTAATTTCCCAAAATATTGGAGTTTTCCTTTAAGCCCCACCTAATAGTAGGCCACTGTCTGCTGTCATTGGTAAGCTAGTGACTTGTCAACACAGTTGGGTATGTTGTGAGTGTGTTTGGATACCGTTAATTATAATGACTGATAATAGTCTCTGCATTTGTCACATATTGTAGGCATGTTTGTTGTGAGAGAGCAAGAAGGAATGTGTGGCTGCTGCCTGGTGGAGATTTGCACTCTACTGAGCGCACCTTTTTAGTTGATGTGTTGGACGAGGAGTCGGCTGTTAAGTCACCTCATACTGGCTTTAAATATAGCTTTCCTCGTCCTGTATTGATTTAAATTGCCTCCCAGACACTGCCTCATCATGCCTCAAAACACATTAGAGTTTGATTGAAAATGCCTTTAAATTTAACTGTGCGAAAAGGTAATTTATTGGGCAGCTACCTAATTTATTCTTCCTCTAATGCACATTCATCACACAGATCAATAATCAAATGATTCCACTGATTATGTGAAATTAAATGTAGGCTCAGTTTAACAATAACTTATATCCCATCTGCATACTGTATGACTGCGTAAATATGGACGTCTGTATTATATTAAATTAGCTGCAATATTGTTATGGGGGGAGGGGGGTTTAGATTAATTTCAAAAGGTGTTTGCCATTTACACTTCATCTTTTGTAAAATGCAAATGAGTGCAGTCAAAGACATCTGGCTAAGTGCATAGGGGGAATATTTTGACAATGAAACGCACACACAGCGGAAGACAGCGGATGGAGAGCCAGAAAACTACTGTTGATGTATAAAGATTTCCCTGGGCTTTTAGTAGTTTGTTACATTTTCTCTCTGTCTCATTTGAATAAACTATTGACCTTGCGCTCAATGATCAAAAGCTTCATTCCCTTCAACAAGGGGATATTGAACACTTGTTCTTTGACAAGGGTCTGTCAAACGCTGTTGCCATGGGAACACAAACCCAATGCTAAACAAGACTCGCCTATGCTCGCCTGAGATGCCTTTGCGCTCATGTAGGAAGACAGATATATAGGCTACATAAAAAAATAGGGAGATCTTTTACAATAAGGAGCGGCAGATGGGTTCTGCATCCCAACATTAATTACTTCGTCTCCAGCACAGATCTATTTACCTATGTTGGACCCTGTTTCGCAGCATCTCCAGAGGAATACATTGATCTGCCTATTCTCCCTAATAATCCCTCCGCGAATCACTTCCGCTCTCATGGTCAATGCCATAATTGAGATGTATCCATTTACTTGTCTACCTTTTCTTTGCTGCTGCAGCAGCCGCTTCCTTCACAATAATCACTTGAGGGCGAATTACATTTGACAAATACAGTAGTTCCTGTCATCTCTGTGCGTCTTATGTAAATGTCTCTGAAGGGGCCAGATAATGTCACCTCCCATCAAGGATCGTGGACCGTTTTCCCTGACAAGGACAAAAGGTGTCACAATGACACCCCAAACAAACCCACTTTACCTTAGTGTATACCAACTCGACTAAACTGACTAAAGCTGTAGGTTTGACATAATACTCCTGCTCTAGAGCAACATAACTCTAAGCAGTTGTTTGTCTTAAGTGATGCCCGAATTAACTTGGCTGTAAAGTCAAGTGTCAAGAACAAGTTGTGGGGGCGTCTCAGTTGAACACAACTCTGTGGAGATTTATCTGCGGAAGGCAGCAGGGAGATGTTGAGGTTGGTGGAGCGCACTATAAATACTCCAGAGAACAAAAGAGCAATTGACTGCTGCCGCGTAGGTGTCCCACCATCTGTTAAGACAACACACAAACTACCTTCTGGAATCTTCATATTTACCAGGAGGAGAACTCAGAAAACATGTTCCCTTAATGTACTCTTATAAATTATTTGATAAACAGTGGCGAGAGGTATAGGGTTGCTTTGACTTCTGACATCAGGAACACAGTCGGGCTGGGAATAAAAGGTCCCTTTGAATGATCTTCATGTTTTTCTCTAGTTTACTTTATTAACATAATAATTCAGAGAAGATGATGATGTGACATGCTGTATGTATCATCCATGTTAAACGTGCCACCAAAGCTTCATTCATTCATTCAATCTTTATTTAAACTAAAATATTAATTGAGGGCAAACCTGTCAAGCATACATACAATAATAAATACATGATAAATAATGAATAAATGTAATAATATGGTGGACCTGTTGGTGAGTAAGGACCTAAACTGACCAAAGGATACCAAAGTATTGAGTTTTAGTTATAACTCCAGTTATGTAAAAACACAAACAATACAAATAAAAGTAAAACTGTGACCTTGTGCTTCCCATCTGCATCCTGTAGTTTTGATTAGAGGGGTTATCTGACCCTGGAACCACATTACAATTACTATGATTTTGCCTGCTGTCAGAGCATATGGTATTTTAATCTCTCACACTCACACTGTTCCACCCCTCTGGGTCGGTACCGACCCCTTTTGACATTATGATCATATAGGCATATTTTTATGAGTGATGAAGATAATTTGTGATTTTAAAATCAACCGTTTTCAAGTATTAACATCACTACTATGTCACAAATGCATGTAGAATGTAAAACGTTAGGTTGGCAATAGGTTAGCAATAGGTTATAAGTGGTATAATATGATTTTACCAACAAATTGTAGTTTATTTGCGGCCATTTTGTCGAGGGCACTCATAGGTGTAGAACAGCGTTGAAATTTTTCAAAACTACATTTCCCTTCATGTTCTATGGGGGTTCAAAGTTCAGAGTTGAATTATGGAATATGTCAATAACTGTTATTATTCTTGATAATAAGCCACAAAAGGTAACGATTTGACAAATATTGAAACGCAGTTAGTTTCTCCTCCCTATTGTGAGCATATAGGAACAACTAGATCTGAAATTCGTTTCAAAATGGTTGCACTGTGAGAAAAATAAAAAAGTACAATCGAGTACAGTAGATATTATTATCTGTTATTATGCATGCCTGGTGATGCTAAATCCAAATTGAACTCGGGCATTTGAAAGATACTATATGTATATATATATATAAATGTGCGAATTGGCTATAATAAGGTAATGTATAAGCATATATTCTATATTCTATAATAATATTTCAAATTGCATTGGTCCGGATGGGAGAATTCAGTACTGTATATACAGAACCTTCGGTTTTATCATCTTCCCTTTATTAATTTCCTTAGATCTTTTGTACACATTATCTCAAGAGGGTACTGAACGAGGTCAGTGGCAGTTCTTTAAGTCTGGTCAATATTATCATGGTGTTATTCACTGTCAAAGATGAAAAGAAAAATCATAATTCATATTTTCCTTTGTTTCATCACAATTTAAGCAAGCCTAGTAATAGACACAATATTTCTGACTGAGAATACATTCATTGAGGTCCATAGATGTACCTAGATACCAAGAATATGCAAATAGCCCTTGTAGAAGTGGAGCAATATTTTATTTACCTAGGTATACATTTTATGCAGATTTTCACCTGGGGTGGAACAGGTTAAAGGGAAATAATATGTGTTGTTTCTCTTTGGGACAGTGGAATACATATTTGTGAAGAGAAAGAGAACTTGAGCCTGTGATGCCATTAAGATGTTAATCAGTTCCAAGACACTGCGTCGGTCTGCAAGCATCCAAAATACATTGACTGCAGTATTTTGTTGTGGATGGTTAAAACGATAGGTTATGTAGATAACCTAGTTATATTAGTATTGGCTGAGCGTCCCGCTCTGAGCCTTATGAGATACCCCTTATCTCCTATGATACCTACTGTATCTCCCACGAACAAATACATGCACCCCACCTGTATGGGGCCCCGCCCCCATGGTGGCACCGCCCATATAACCGTGACTCTGGTCACCAAACACTCTTCCTCGCCAAATCCCGTCCCAGGAAAAGATCCCTCAAGAGGGAACTCAGGGCCGCGCAGAGCGGGACGCTCAGCCAATACTAATATAACTAGGTTATCTACATAACCTATCGTTATATATCGTATTTGCTTCGCGTCCCGCTCTGAGCCTTATGAGATATGGGGAAGAGCGGACGCGAGGCCCGACAAATGTATCCCCTGAGGACCCGTAAGCCCACATCAAGGGGTGCGGGGAGCCCTGTCACCCCATCCTTCCTAATGAAGGAGGGGCGCAGTCAACTCCACCTGAATGCGAACAAGAGGGAACTAGAACCCCTTGAACACACCGTACAGGCGGAACCACGTGTGACCCAACACACTGTGGCCCATACCCATACACTCCTGCTACCCGACCAAAGGACGGGAAGCAGGAAAGGCCTCAGACCCCAGAACCGCCTGGGAGACAGAACCCCCGGTCATGTCCATGAGGTAAAACCTTACAAAGGGGCCCGGGGAGGACCATGAAGCTGCAGCACAGATGTCCCCCACCGAGGCCCCACCCAGGAGAGCGGCAGAAGCAGCCACCCCACGAGTGGAGTGCGCCCTGACGCCCCCAGGGGGATCCTGCCCAGCCAACGTGTAGCAGAGGGTAATGCCCTCGCACAACCAATGGGACAGGCGCTGCTCCGACAGTGCCTTACCAGCACGAGCCCCACCGTAACAGACAAAGCTGGTCGGTAACCCTGAAGTCCTGAGTACGGCTGAGGTAAATCCCCAAGCACGGACTGGACATGACAGGTGAAGGCCCGCATCTAACTCACTAGTGTGAGGAGGAGGACGAAACGCCTGAACCACAATATCCCGGGAGCGGAAGGAACTCCGGATATTCTTAGGCACGAAAGCAGGATTAGGTCGCAGAGTGACACCGCAATCGGTCCGAAAAGACAGGCACTCTGGACGTACCGAGAGAGCACAGAGCTCACCTACGCATTTAGCGGAAGTGACAGCCAGTAGGAACGCGGTCTTGAAGGACAGCTGTCCCAACGGCGCCTGCTCGAGCGGCTCAAACGGGGCCAAGGACAACCGACCGAGGACCAATTGAAGATCCCAAGTCGGAGCCAAGGAGCGTTGCACCGGCTTAACGCGTCGAGCGCCAAGCAGGAAACGCTTCACAAGAGGGTGGCTGAACAAGACATCCCCTCAAACCCCTCATGATAGGAGGATATAGCTGCTGCATATACCCTCACCGTCGAAGCCGACAGTCTATCAAGGAGAGACTGGAGGTAACTAAGGACAGCATCCAGGGGGCAGGAGACTGAGTCCCGGCCCCCCGCCTTACACCACACTTGGAACATACGTCATCTGCCCGCGTAAGCGCGACAGTGGAGGGAGCATGCGCATTCCAGATGGTAACACCATCAGGAACAAGAACCCGCGCCCCTCAACGTACCCGTCCCAACAACTGACCTAACAGATGTATGGGGAAGAATCCCTGGCGGCACGGCATCGGTCCCAGACCTGCCTGGCCATGTCCAGATGTAATCCTCACCCGTGAGGATGAGGACCGCCCCGCGACAGTACCTCTGCACCCACATTCTCCCTGCCGGGGATGTGGGGAGCCCTCAGGCCGCGCAGATGGAGGACGCCCATAGCCAGCCGCCCGCCGCCTGGTGCAGACAGGGGGAGCGTACTCCTCCCTGTCTGTCGATACACGACACTGACGTCGTATCGTCAGTCCTGATCAACACCATATGTGGACCAGAAGGACCGCTTTCAACACCAACACATTGAACGTAGCGCAGACCGGGCAGCATGGTTTGCCAGCTGCCCCCTACTGCGTTGGCCCGACGCGTCACCAGCGAGGGAGGCGTCGGTGAAATCGCGACGTGAGACAGCGCCGTAACCGTCCTAGGACGGAACCTCCCGAGCGTGTTGACAACACGCTCTGAGATGGATGCCCATAGCCCTCCAACCGTTGACTGGGAAGAGGAGTACTCTACATCCAGTCTACAGCAACCCCAGGCTGGTAGAGACCTGCCTGGTACGAGACCTGACGATCCACCTTGACCGCGAAGGACCAGAACGTCATCAGGGCAGAACACTCCGTAACCCCGGACGACGCAGAGGCCCCAGTGCGACCTCCACGCACTTGGTGAAGATGCGGGGAGCCAGAGAAAACCGAACGGCAGCCTCTGGTACTCATACGCTAACCCTGCAAAGGAAGCGTAGGTAAGCCCTAGGATGGAAGATCGGGGATGCGCATACGCATCCTACAGGTCTATGGAGGAGAACCAGACCCCCACCTGACAGTGTTCAACAGGTAGGAGACGATCCAAAAAATGCTGAACCTTCCCATGGGACAGGTCCAGCCTGGGTCTTACACCCCACCCTCCCGACTTCTCGGGCAGAGAACACCGGGAGGAGAACGCCACGACGATGGCTTGCTTCGTCCACAGAGATTGGATCTCGTTGACCAGAGCTGTCACTGCTGGAGACCCTGACAATAGGGTCTGTACCAAACCTGAAAACGGGTGGGGTTGTGTAAACACAAGTCCCCGCCTCAGCGTTCTCTCCATCCACCTCGACATATGGTACTGCCGTAGTCATATGTGACGACACTCCCAACGCACCCGCCGTCACGTGGCGCAGGTCCGCCAGGAACTGTAGATAGTTGGCCCGGTCCCCCCGCTGTGCGTAGCCAAACCTGGAACCGTGCGAGGAGCGCGTTCCGTGTCGGAACACCTGACCCTGACACCACCCACGAGGCAATCGCACCCAAGGGGGAACCCCGACAGAAAGGGCCGGTCTGATACGGGGGGCTTCCGATGAAAAAAGCCCCCCCACTGAACACCCCTCCAGAACATGCTGAAGGAGTTGTTCTGCAGCCGGACATGCAAGGTGTAAGGCCCCCATGGGTTCCTACACACCGTAGCCCTGCAGTGATATTACTACCACCCCAAATCATGTGAGCTGCGACCACTTGCCAATATTTCAGGAGTGGGAGGCACCAACATGATACCTGGCCTGGCGAAGGCGAGGCCGGGGAAGCCCGCACTGTGTGCCTCAAAAGGTTTCGAGCCCCCCTGCTGACAACACTTAACACTTTGGTTGCCTAAGGTTAAATTAATGATATACCATAGATTGCCAGCGCTATTTGTCTATGGAGAAAGTCCCCTTCTTTGCAGGGCTATAACTTTTTAAATTCTATTGCTACATTGCCATTATTAGGGCCCATTCAAAGTCCTATATGTATTGTTCATTGTGTAGCAACGTTAAACTTTTTCATTCACATATTCATAGTAAAGTATGGTCTAATGTATAAGTATGTTTTTATCTCTTTCTGCAGCTTTCTCCAGAACGTGATATATAGCCCCAAATGCATTATATTGATGATGAAATACAGTTTGATGGCAATCAGCGCGATATAAAAAATTCCAACTAGACGTACTTCAGCATGGGGATGTGGGGAGCCCTCAGGCCGCACAGATGGAGGACGCCCATAGCCAGCCGCCCGCCGCCTGGTGCAGACAGGGGGAGCGTACTCCTCCCTGTCTGTCGATACACGACACTGACGTCGTATCGTCAGTCCTGATCAACACCATATGTGGACCAGAAGGACCGCTTTCAACACCAACACATTGAACGTAGCGCAGACCGGGCAGCATGGTTTGCCAGCTGCCCCCTACTGCGTTGGCCCGACGCGTCACCAGCGAGGGAGGCGTCGGTGAAATCGCGACGTGAGACAGCGCCGTAACCGTCCTAGGACGGAACCTCCCGAGCGTGTTGACAACACGCTCTGAGATGGATGCCCATAGCCCTCCAACCGTTGACTGGGAAGAGGAGTACTCTACATCCAGTCTACAGCAACCCCAGGCTGGTAGAGACCTGCCTGGTACGAGACCTGACGATCCACCTTGACCGCGAAGGACCAGAACGTCATCAGGGCAGAACACTCCGTAACCCCGGACGACGCAGAGGCCCCAGTGCGACCTCCACGCACTTGGTGAAGATGCGGGGAGCCAGAGAAAACCGAACGGCAGCCTCTGGTACTCATACGCTAACCCTGCAAAGGAAGCGTAGGTAAGCCCTAGGATGGAAGATCGGGGATGCGCATACGCATCCTACAGGTCTATGGAGGAGAACCAGACCCCCACCTGACAGTGTTCAACAGGTAGGAGACGATCCAAAAAATGCTGAACCTTCCCATGGGACAGGTCCAGCCTGGGTCTTACACCCCACCCTCCCGACTTCTCGGGCAGAGAACACCGGGAGGAGAACGCCACGACGATGGCTTGCTTCGTCCACAGAGATTGGATCTCGTTGACCAGAGCTGTCACTGCTGGAGACCCTGACAATAGGGTCTGTACCAAACCTGAAAACGGGTGGGGTTGTGTAAACACAAGTCCCCGCCTCAGCGTTCTCTCCATCCACCTCGACATATGGTACTGCCGTAGTCATATGTGACGACACTCCCAACGCACCCGCCGTCACGTGGCGCAGGTCCGCCAGGAACTGTAGATAGTTGGCCCGGTCCCCCCGCTGTGCGTAGCCAAACCTGGAACCGTGCGAGGAGCGCGTTCCGTGTCGGAACACCTGACCCTGACAACACCCACGAGGCAATCGCACCCAAGGGGGAACCCCGACAGAAAGGGCCGGTCTGATACGGGGGGCTTCCGATGAAAAAAGCCCCCCCACTGAACACCCCTCCAGAACATGCTGAAGGAGTTGTTCTGCAGCCGGACATGCAAGGTGTAAGGCCCCCATGGGTTCCTACACACCGTAGCCCTGCAGTGATATTACTACCACCCCAAATCATGTGAGCTGCGACCACTTGCCAATATTTCAGGAGTGGGAGGCACCAACATGATACCTGGCCTGGCGAAGGCGAGGCCGGGGAAGCCCGCACTGTGTGCCTCAAAAGGTTTCGAGCCCCCCTGCTGACAACACTTAACACTTTGGTTGCCTAAGGTTAAATTAATGATATACCATAGATTGCCAGCGCTATTTGTCTATGGAGAAAGTCCCCTTCTTTGCAGGGCTATAACTTTTTAAATTATATTGCTACATTGCCATTATTAGGGCCCATTCAAAGTCCTATATGTATTGTTCATTGTGTAGCAACGTTAAACTTTTTCATTCACATATTCATAGTAAAGTATGGTCTAATGTATAAGTATGTTTTTATCTCTTTCTGCAGCTTTCTCCAGAACGTGATATATAGCCCCAAATGCATTATATTGATGATGAAATACAGTTTGATGGCAATCAGCGCGATATAAAAAATTCCAACTAGACGTACTTCTAGAAGTTACTACACGTCATCTGATGTTGACCGGATGGGCGAGGGGGCGTTTATAATTCCGTGGGCAGCGTTATACCAATCATCTAATGTGGGTCAAATGTTGATAATAGCAGTTATTATCGAAGACGGTAACGTTACACGCTGAAACTCACCCCAGTCTCCGCGCGCCGTTGGGCGATCATCGTCGAGTAGAAATTTTATCATTATGGGATATATTATTACCCGGTCCATCTCCAGCTTGTATAATGGTATTATACGTCCAAATCATGTTGTTTATCGAGTTATTGGCAATCGATCGCTATGTAGAGTGACGAGCTAGAGTCACGGGACATGTACCGAGTGGCCGGAAGCAATACGGACGTCTAGCAAAACCTCTAATGCGCTTCCTGTTAAGCGCTTGCGCCGATCGGCCACCAGATGGCGCTCCTGAACCGCCAGAGAGCTCAGTGGGTCCTGCTGGTGGATCTCAGGCCAGCGGAGGGACATTATGAATCCGATCGCAGATTTTTGAAATATTGATATAAAGACGACGTACAGCGTCCCCCGGCAACTTTAGCATGGCCAGCAAAGACGTCTAAAGACGGCTCCCGGCAGTCAAAGTGTTAAGTTGACAGACGTAACACCAGGCTCAACCAACACAGTTCAAGGTGTGGGAGCCGCTTGACAGCACAACATTCTCACGGACAGACCCAGGCTCAGCCATAAACTGGGTGTCAGCCCCTGTCCCCATGAGAAGCGAAAAGGGGGGCCGCCCGCGCATCAACGAAGGCACGCGGCCCGCAGCCAAAGGAAACAATCAGAGCCCACTTCTTCCGCTGGTGTTGGGGAAGGGAGTGATCGGAGAGCGGGCTGCTCGCGGCAGGACGGTGACGGCTTGTTTGTTCAAGCCGAACCCATCCTACATGGCCGATCCCTCGGCCGCCAAGGCTGTCGGCCTTGTGGACACCTGTCGAATCAACGCCCAGGATACCTCTGGCGGGGGAAAAACATGGCCGCCTGTTGAGGGCCCCGTCATCGCCGCTGACGAGGCCGTGCTCTCTCTTCTTCTGGCTGCGCGGTGTGAGGCGGTGTAGGGCCTAGGACAATACCGCCCGCGCTCCAGCAGAAGACCAAAATCCCCTGCGGAGAGGGGAACCCTGAGCGGTTATAGCTTGCGGCTGGGTCAAAGCTAATAACGTCAACAACCTCGCGCGATGTGTCGACGTCGGCTGGCCCTCAAGGCCCCTCCACCAGACACCATTTTTTTAATAGAAAAAAACAGCAATTCGAACACAGTTCTAATCGTTGCCAATTCCATACCGTGGCGGTACAAGCCTTAACAGCCCACCAGCCACTCGCCAGGCCGACCCACCCATGGTGTCGGCCGGGCGGGGCATTGTTTCAATATGTCAAAAACAAAGGACTGATGTTAACACGGAGCACCAGTGGTGATTGCAAACAGCAACCTCCACTGTGGTGTGCACCATGAAAGGGTTAAATGAATAAAAGAGCTAAACCACAAAATACTGTAGAATGAGCAAACCCATACACACAAAGTTAAGGGGAGACGGACCAGAGCAAACTAGTCCCGCCTTCATTCAAAATATTCACAACAGGACACCAGCCCTAGTTTAGCCCATTTACCAAAAAAGGTAAACAAAGCCCCCCCCCGCACTACTCCCCCAGTATACCGATTGACCGTCAGTATGAATGGTTGAGAGGAGAGAAAACTGTAGCAAGACAGACCTTCTCATAGCAGAGTGACAAAACGAAACAATAGCCCACTACACAGGGCCGCCTCAGGGGGTGGGGGGCCTCGCGTCTAAATACGCACAGGGCCTCACATTTCTCCCAGGCGGCCCTGCCCTTATACTACTGCAGCCTAGCGCGAGGCGATGTGGGACCCAGAACAACAATTGCCTGCGCACAGACACGCAACATGTTTACCATGTCGGCTGGACCCATAGCCCCACTACCCGACGCCAACCCAGATGGGAACACCGTTCAACAAACCCCGCCGGAACACAAGGTAACATACCTGGCTAGGCAACCTAGCCACGGCCTACCCTGTTGTCAACCCATTTACCCGAAAAAAGGTAAATAGGACTCAGCAAAAAAACCCACAACAGCTACCGACTGACCTTCATTGATGAACCGGGCAAGAGGAGGGAGAGTGACAACATCTCACGGCGGAGACATTAGAACAGCGTAGCAATTAGCAGTAGTAATAGCATGCGGCATTAGCGATAGCATGTAGCATAGCATTAGATGTTTTAGTAGTACGCCCAAGACAGCTTGGAAACCGTTCCCTGCAGTGAACGTTCAGCAAACCATCCTGCCCCCGGCGCCAACACACAACATGGTTGTGTAACAAAACAAACCAGCATTACTAACACTAATACCCATGCCTGAAGACACAGGGCCTACCTGAGTACAAGCTGGCCCGACAGCCAGTCTTGTACAGCTGAACCTCGATGTGCTGT
Organism: Notolepis coatsorum; assembly: GCF_963971535.1. NCBI lineage: Eukaryota > Metazoa > Chordata > Actinopteri > Aulopiformes > Paralepididae > Notolepis > Notolepis coatsorum. The sequence goes on along the minus strand of NC_140184.1, from coordinate 52,803,875 downwards.
CATCAAACGAGGAACATCAACATAGGCCCGTCGTGTCGCCGAAAACATGCGTCGAAGATGCCAGGGGCCAGCAACCTCCGGTAAGCTTTCAACATTATGACTCTGATCCTTTTCATCCTGCTAGTTATCGTATGGTGCATGCATCCATTACGCTGGGACAAAAATAGAGGAAGAGTGTTTGGTGACCAGAGTCACGGTTATATGGGCGGTGCCACCATGGGGGCGGGGCCCCATACAGGCGGGGTGCATGTATTTGTTCGTGGGAGATACAGTAGGTATCATAGGAGATAAGGGGTATCTCATAAGGCTCAGAGCGGGACGCAAAGCAAATACGATATATAACTGTTGTTTGGTGTGGATTCAAACTTGATTTGTTTCTGGACCCCGTTGGCTGCCTGTCTGAAGCTGCCCGGCTCACTCGGAACATGGACAGCATTTTCCAACATGGGTCTCGTTTCGGTAAGTAAGCTAATGGCTATTCATCTATTACACCACTGGCAAGTATTTCATGCTATGTCAAAACTATCCCTTTAAAGGTAGAATCTGAAATGCTGTCAAACAGCGACCTCTAGGCAAAAGGGCTCCGCTTGGTATTGCACTTTGTTTACTTTTTAATTTTTGGTTTGATGTGTGGGTTGAAGTTTATTAAGTTATTATAATGTGAATTTCTCCAAACATCTCTTGGCAGAGCCTGAGAAAATTCAATAGTGCACGCCCTTTGCAGCTTGCCAACCTATCCACTAAGTTTGAGGCAAATCGGATGAGAAATGCGAGAGTTACCATGGTTAAAATACAGACACATGTGATTAGAATAACCTATACAAATATGATAACAAAATAAACTAAGTCTAGAGAAACTCGGAGCATAGGCCATCCCTCTTTAACCACACAGACATGAACCAAATGCAGCAATATTAAAACATACATTTTAGATCTAATCATACACAGTTGCTGATATTTAGTTGTTTTTACATGCAATTAGCAGTTACTTTCAAATGAGACAGTACATGCTATTTTGGGATATGTTCTCAAGCTTGTTTCATTATTTTCATTATGAATTGCCCTCATTTCAATCATCTGTTTCCAACTAGCTCTATTCCTACGGGGTTTTGATGATTAGCCAGTCTTCACTGTAGTTAAATCTGAGCCATTCAGAGCCAGTCATTTTCAGCAATGTCCTACTTCACTTTCTGTCAACCTTGACTGGAAAAAAGGCGATTATATATATATATATATATATATGAAGGACGGGAGATATTACTGCCACGGAAGGAGTGGAAACAATTAGGTAGCTGATTAGTACTGATAGAACACACCTGTGCATTATTAGTTCACCCACATCCCACACGCACACACCCCAGACACACACACTACAAATACACTAGGATAGAGAGAGTTGAGTTGAGTGGAGGTGAGGTTGGAGTTATTGTATTGAGAGAGGGATTGTTGTGTATGGAGTTTTGCGAGGTGAGAGGTTGTGAGAGGAGAGGTGAAGGTGAGAAGGTGTTAATTGTGTACTGGACCCTAGACTGGCTGAGAAACCCCCTTGTGTACTGACCCTGGACCGGACGACTACTCCGGTAGTATTGAACAATCCCTTTTTTGTACGAGAGCCTGTTATTGTGTTTTGACCATCGGACTGTATTACGACCATTCTGTTTGCCTATCGAACTATATTCTGCCTGTAATCAATAAATATTCTTATTGATTGATATTGCACTTGTGTTGGACATTTGAATTTGAGTCTGAACATCACCAGGCTCGTCACGATACATACATACATATATATATATATATATATATATATATATATATATATACACAAACACACACTGCATTGCTTAGATAATGGAGTCTAGATGTATTTGTCCCTTGTTCTCTGAATTGTCATGCCTTTTTGAACACGCACCCAGGGGCAGACAGAGCTATTTACTTCATTAGCTTTGAAGTTCAGACCTGGTAATTGAAATCCATTAGGACGATCTGAAATGGTATCTGATGGTAAATAAGTGAATTTCATGGAAACAGGGGCAAACAAATGTAAATGTGTTTCTGTCAAGGGTGTATATGTGTGTGTGTGTGTGTGTGTGTGTGTGTGTGTGTGTGTGTGTGTGTGTGTGTGTGTGTGTGTGTGTGTGTGTGTGTGTGTGTGTGTGTGTGTGTGTGTGTGTGTGTGTGTGTGTGTGTGCGTGCGAAAAGAGAGATAGACTGCTCGAGACAGAGAGAGAGATAGACTGCTCGAGACTGAGAGAGAGAGAGCTGGGTGCAGTAATATCCATTCGATTTATTGTGCTGCGATTCCCGGTCCCTCCCGTTTTGGCCAGAGGGAGACTATATTACATTTCATCACAGTTTCATGTTCTCCTGCAGATGAGAAATGGGAGCGCCGTTGCTGTAGCATAGCATGTATGCGTTAAATCGCATCTCTAATCAAATCAAAACACATCACACACAACTCCTGTTACTTTGGCTACGGTGCCCTGGCAAAATAAATGAAGCGCCATCTGTTATCACATCAAGACTGCCTTATTAGAACATAAAATCGAACGCACCATGGGATGAGAACAAAGATAATGAATACTGGAGGTAATGGCATGAATGAATGAATGAATGAATGAATGAATGAATGAATGAATGAATGGATGGATGAATGAATGAATGAATGAATGAATGAATGAATGAATGAATGAATGAATGAATGAATGAATGAATGAAAACTTTATTTAACAGATTGCAAAATGGGTACAATACAGTACGGCTCAATACATACAATTGTTAAGGGGATGCAGACCTGAGAAAGACGTTTGTCTTGTTTTCATCAGGGTCCCCCATTTTCAATTCATATAGACATTTATGACATACACAACATACATGACATTTATGGCATAGGGACATATAGGTATTTAGTACTGATACATTTGTGACATAAGCGGTATTCAAATATACAGTACTGTTACCCCTAGATCCTGACAGAGTATATACATATGATGGGGAGGGGACTGTACATTAGGAGGGGGTGGGTGGGTGGGAGTGAAATATACATACGGCGGGGAGGGAATATATACATGCGGTGGGGAGGGTGGTGGGGGTTTTTGGGCATTTACGGTGGCCAGTTTCGAATTGCAGCCTCCCGTAGGTGCTCTTTAAGAGCGGTTTTGAATGTGGGCAGGGATTCACATTCCTTTACAGCTTTGGGTAGGGCGTTCCACATTGTTGTGGCATAATTGCAAAACGTGTTTAGTCCCTTGTTTGAGCCGAATCTGGGTTTAACATGATTTGTTGAGCTTCCTCTGGTGTAGTGGTTGTGGTATTCACTGACCTTTGGGAAGTATTTTGACATGTACATGGGCACCCCGGTCGTATAGTGTATCTTGTAGACCAGGCCCATTGCAAGTTGCTGTACTCTGTCGTCTACTCTAAGCCATCCTAGGTTGTCAAAGTGGGCAGGGGTGAGGTGGGTTCTGGGGTTCAGGTCAAGTAGTAGTCTGACCAGTTTGTTTTGTGATGTTTGTAATTTTGTTTTAAGCGCCTTTGAGGTGCTTTGGTACCATGAGGTGCACGCATAGTCATAGTACCCTTGAATGAGTGCTCCTGCCAGAGTCTTCAGGGTATTCTTGTTTACCAGAGAGGAGATCCGGTACAAGAATCTATTTCGTTGGTTGACTTTTTTTATTACATTGGATGCCATTTTGTCACAGGAAAGATTTGCCTCTAGGATGGAACCCAGGTAGGTAATTTCGTCTTTCCTTGTGACAATATTGTCACCCACTGTGACTGAGAAGCCGTCGGTTTTGCTGAGTTTGTTATTTGAACCGAAGAGAATGGACTCTGTTTTGCCCATGTGTAATGATAGTTTGTTATCAGCGAGCCATATGCAGATTTTGCCTAGTTCCGTGCTGAGGGTTTTTTCAACCTGCAACTTGTTCTTGTCAGAGACCAGCAGGGCTGAGTCGTCCGCAAACAGGAACAAGTTGCAGTCACAGGCTGACGACATGTCATTTGCATAAATTAGGAAGAGTAGCGGTCCTAGTATGCTTCCTTGTGGAACACCACAGCTCACTGTGAGGGGGGGGGATAGAGTACCGTTTACCTCTACCATCTGTTCTCTCCCCTCCAGGTAGGATTGCATCCAGCTCACTGATAAGCTATCAAAACCAATTGCTTTTAGCTTGTCCATTAGAATGGAGTGATTGACAGTGTCGAAGGCCTTTTGTAGGTCCAGCATGACCATGCCGCAGTATTTGCCCGCGTCCACCTCTTGTTTGATGTGGTCGTTCAAATAGAGGAGGCATGTGTCAGTGGAGTGGGACGTTCTGAAGCCAGATTGGAATTCGTAGATTAGATTTTTTTCCGCCAGGTACTTTTCGACCTGTTCGTAGACTATTTTCTCCATGACTTTCGAGATGGAGGTAAGAATAGAAACAGGGCGGTAGTTGCCTGGGTCTAATTTGCTGCCCTTTTTGTGCAGAGGGGTCACTCTCGCAATTTTGAAGTCCTTGGGGACGTGCCCCTGTTTTATAGAGAGGTTTATTATGTGTGTGATGACTGGGGTGATGGCGGCTGCTGCGTCTCTGAGGAATTTGGAGGGGATGTTGTCATGGCCAGTGGCCTTGTTAGGTTGGAGGGGTGCTCAATTTTTTGAGTACCTCATCGGTTGTTACCATTTCAAGTTTGAAATCGTCTTTGTGGACCCCTAGGTTTTTGTAGTATTGTTATGGTTTGACACCGACCCCAAACGCAACGACACAAGAGAGTGGATTCAGAGTTGCCAAAAACAAGGGCTTGTTTATTTACACTAAATAAACAGCATAGACTTGGTAGAGATCAAACAAAGACTGGAATACAAGCATGGAAGAATGTTGCTGCTCTGCAGCTTCTCCCGGGATGGTAGTCTGGGGAAGCAGACGATGACGTCAGAGCCGCTCTGCAGACTTCTCTCGGCAGAATCTCCGAGGTGGTAGCGGGACCGAGAGGGAGAGAGGGAGCGAGTTAGCTCAGAGTGCAGTTGGAACAGAGCAGGTGACAGGAGAGGTGACTTGTACCCAAAAACAGAGTAATCCAAGTGACTGAATCTTCGGTGTATATACACACTGTGAGTAACGTCCCAAACACAATTCCACGTGATAGAAATCTTCGGTGCAAAATAAACACTGTGAGCGAAGTCCCAAAATACAATTCCAAGTGATAATATCTTCGGTGTGTAAACACACAGTGAGCGATGTTAAGGCCAAAATATTATCCCAATGAAACTATCCAAAAAAGCTGAACGCTGGGTGAGTGACTGTCTGATAAAAAGCAGGAAATCTTCAGTGTTATATAAACACACGAAAAGCGGATAGGATCAAAGACAGTCATAAAAACTCACCCAGGCGCTGTGCGTAAAGAGCGTTGGAACAAAACGGAGCGAGCGCGTCGCCACGGGAAACGGGTGTCCAAGAGGAATACTTCTTGAGTATCCTGGAGGCAAAGCACAGGGAAAAACAGCAGGCAAGGCAGGAACGGCGAATGCAACTGAAATATCAAAACGATCCAACAAAACTTGAATGGGGAAACGGGGTATAAATAATCAGGGAATGCTTAATTGCCAAGCAGTGACAGTTGAGGGATGTGATTGACAAGCGTGTGGTTGGGGGAGCACCAATCAACGACGTCTATGGGAAGAAGCGTGTGAATAGGGGAATGCAATGATTAACAGAAAACAAAAGGAAAAACAGAGCGAGTAGGCTTAAAGGAACAAAAACCTCACAGTATCCCCCCCTCCACGGGAGCCACCCGGCGACCAGGCCGACCTGGCTCGTCAGGGTGGGCACGATGGAAGTCAGTGATCAAGCTGGGATCCACGATGAGCTGCCGGGAGACCCAGCTCCGCTCCTCAGGGCCGTAACCCTCCCAGTCCACCAGGTATTGGAACCCCCGACCCCGCCGACGAACGCCCATCAACCGGCGGACTTGCCACTGGGGGTGACCATCCACCAACACGGGAGGCGGAGGATCAGGAGCTGGAGGCATCAGGGGACTGAGGGAGACGGGCTTAACCCGGGAGACATGGAACACGGGGTGAATGTGCATGGACGCAGGAAGTTTCAGGCGCAGGGCCGCCGGACTGAGTACCTTCAGGACCTCGAAAGGTCCGACGAAACGGGGGTTGAGCTTCTTGGCCGAGGACCGAAGCGGGAGGTCCTTCGCGGAGAGCCACACCCTCTGCCCAGGGTGGTAAGTCGGCGCAGGAACCCGGCGCCGGTCGGCCCCACGACAGGCGCGCTCAGATGTCCGGAGCAGCGCGGTCCTGGTGATCTCCCAAACTCGTCGGCAGCGGTCGAGGTGGACCTGTACGGAGGGAACTGCCACTTCCGCCTCCTGTGCGGGGAAAAGAGGGGGTTGGTAGCCCAGGGAAACCTCAAATGGTGAGAGGCCGGTGGCTGAACTGACCATTGAATTGATGGAGTACTCAACCCAGGGAAGGAAACGGCTCCAGGATGCCGGTCTCTCGGCTGCCACACACCGAAGAGCAGACTCCACGCTCTGGTTCATCCTCTCCGTCTGTCCGTTAGTCTGGGGATGATAACCAGAGGAAAGACTGACCGTCGCCCCCAATCCCTTGCAAAAGGCCCGCCATACCTGGGAGGTGAACTGGGGCCCCCGGTCAGAGACGATGTCCTGGGGAAACCCATGAAGGCGGAACACGTGGTGAGTCATGAGGTCCGCCGTCTCGGCCGCCGAGGGAAGCTTGGAAAGGGCCACGAGGTGAACCCCCTTGCTGAATCGATCCACCACGGTCAGAAGGCAAGTGTTCCCCTGGGAGGAGGGAAGACCTGTGACGAAGTCTAGCGCCACATGTGACCAAGGACGGCTTGGAACGGGAAGTGGCTGTAAGAGCCCGGAGGGTGCCTGGTGCGAGGCCTTGCTGCGGGCACAGACCGCGCAGGCCAATACGAACTCCTTGACGTCGTTCCGCATGGTGGGCCACCAGAAACGACGAGCCAGGAAGGAGAACGTGCGATGGACGCCCGGGTGGCAGGCGAACCGGCTGGTATGGCCCCAAAGCAGCACCCGGGACCGGACAGAGTCGGGGACGAAGAGACGATGAATCGGAACGTTGCTTGGAGCACGCTGGAAGCGTAGGGCACGTCTAACCACACCCTCGATGCCCAAGGTGATGGCTCCAACCACCCGGGCCTCCGGGAGGATGGGAGTCGGGTCCTCAGAGGGTGGAGCCCCCTTGGAGTGTAACCGGGACAGGGAGTCGGCCTTCGTGTTGCGGGAACCGGGACGGAAGGTCAGCGAGAAGTCGAACCGACTGAGGAAACTGGCCCATCTCGCCTGCCGACCGTTGAGGCGCCTGGAAGCACGGATGAACGTCAGGTTCTTGTGGTCCGTCCAGATGGTAAAAGGCTCCTCGGCCCCCTCTAGCCAATGACGCCACTCCTCCAACGCAGCCACGACCGCCAGCAGCTCCCGATTGCCGGTGTCGTAGTTCCTCTCGGCAGGGAGGAACCGACGCGAGTAGAAGGCGCAAGGATGTACCTTCTGGTCCGAAAGCGAACGTTGGGATAAGACAGCGCCCAGTCCAGTATCCGAGGCGTCCACCTCTACAATGAACTGTCTCTTGGGGTCAAGGTGGAGCAGGATAGGGGCGGAAGTGAACCTCTTCTTGAGGGAGCGGAACGCAGCACATGCCGCTGGGGACCAGTCAAACGGCAGAGCGGGAGAGGTCAGTCTGGTAAGTGGCTCCGCCACTTGACTGTAGTTCCGGATGAACCTTCGGTAGAAGTTGGCGAACCCGAGGAAACTCTGTAACTCCTTCCGAGTGGTGGGTTCAGGCCAATCCTCCACAGCTTGGATCTTGCGAGGATCCGCTCGGGTCAAGCCCTTCTCAACGATGAAGCCCAGGTAGTCGACGGAGTCGGAGTGGAAACGGCACTTCTCCGCCTTGACGAAGAGCCGATTGTGGAGGAGGCGCTCCAGCACACGGCGGACATGCTGGATGTGTTCCTCGAGGGTCCTGGAGAAGATGAGGATGTCGTCCAGGTACACCACCACGAACACCTCCAGCATGTCACGAAGGACGTCGTTCATGAGTGCCTGGAATACCGCCGGGGCGTTGGTGAGGCCGAACGGCATCACTAGGTACTCGTAGTGGCCCCTGGGGGTCTTGAAGGCGGTCTTCCATTCATCGCCCTCACGGATACGGACAAGATGGTAGGCACTCCGGAGGTCCAGCTTGGTGAAGACGGTAGCCTGGGTGAGTGGCTCGAAGGTGGAGTTCATGAGAGGTAGAGGGTACTTGTTCTTGATGGTGATCTCGTTGAGCTGGCGATAGTCGATGCAGGGTCGAAGGTCCCCATCCTTCTTCCCAACAAAGAAGAAACCGGCCGCCACCGGGGAGGAGGAAGGCCGAATGAGTCCTGCTTCCAATGACTCAGAGATGTACAGATCCATCGCCTTCTTCTCCGGAACGGTCAGACTGTAAAGGCGGCTGCCGGGAAGGGGAGCCCCTTGGCGGAGGTCGATGGCGCAGTCGTAGGGGCGGTGAGGTGGAAGGGCCTGAGCCCTGGATTTACTAAAAACCTCCAAGAGGTCGTGGTACTCGGGAGGTATGGACGAGAGGTCCGGAGGCGACTCACCAGCGGGCCTCCGGGGCGGGGGACAGGACGCCGCCTGCAGACACAGGGCGTGACAGGAGGAGCTCCAGCCCTTGATGGTACCGGAGGACCAGGCGATGTGGGGCTCGTGCAGCGCGAGCCAGGGCCTACCCAGGACAACCGGGACAAGGGGGGATCGGGTGATGAGGAACTGGATTCTCTCGACGTGGTTCCCAGTGATGGTCAGCACGACTGGGCCGGTGCGTTGAGAGATGTCGGCCAGGCGGTGTTGGTCCAACGCAAAGATCTCCAAGGGCCTCACAAGGTCCTCAAGTGGAATGTTGGCTCGGGTAGCAAACTCGAAGTCGAGGAAATTCTCGTCTGCCCCAGAGTCGATGAGGGCCTCCACCGTGGCTCGTTGGTCCCCCCAGGCCAGGGTGACGCTCATCAGATGGCCAGGTGGTGCGCGGCTCTGGGAATGGGAAAAACGGCTCACCAGGATTTCCCGGGGTCTCGGCGAGCCTGGTCTTTTGGCCGGGTGGGGCAGTCGGCGATTCGGTGTCCCTCCCTTCCGCAGTAGAGGCAGAGACCGGACCTGAACCTTGCCTCACGTTCAGCCTGGCTCAGATGAGAGCGTCCCAGCTGCATGGGTTCCTCCTCGCGAACCGAACGGGAGGGTCCGCTACCACCAGTCGTGTTGAGGGCAGGGCGACCAGCAGTGACGTCATGCGTCAGGGGAATGCGGCGTACCTCAGGAGGTAACAGTCGGGTCCTCTCGCGCCTTCTCTCCTGGAGGCGTCCGTCGATGCGGATGGCGAGGCTAAACAGGTCCTCGAGGGAGTCGGTTTCACTGACACCTAAAATTCTTGCTGTAGAAATGTCTAGATAAATCACATCGAGATAGGTAAGAACCCATACCTTCCGGCACATTTTTTCCGGTTGAAACCATTGTGATGCTATCAGCTTTTTAGCCGCTGTGAGACCAGATAAAACTAGTCTCTTTAGCTGTATAGGGGCTGCAAACTGAAAAACATCATTCAACAACAATACATAGGGGTGTACAGGTATGTTCAGAAATAAGAATTCTGATAATTGCTTTCCAGAATATCTTAACCGGTGGGCAATCCCAATACATGTGCATAAATGTACCTTCATCCCCATTTGTACATAAGGAACATCTGGAGTTTAAGTCCCATTCTGTTCAATCTTATAGGGGTCAGGTATGTCCTATGAATATAATTAAGATTAATCTGTTGATGGTCCGGGTTACGTGACGCAATTCGAACGTTTGCCCAGACTTCTTGCCAATCAAAATCTATTTCCAGTTCTGGTATATCCCTCCTCCAGACTGAGTCTAGGGGGAGGATTCCATACGAGGACGTTAGTAAGTGATGATAAAAATCAGATACGAAGCCTCTCGATGTCTCTCTTTCATAGAAGAATTTGTGATATCTGTGGTGCTCAATTGGTATCCTTAATGGGACTCCATGAGCCTTCAAACAATCCAATAACTGTACGTAAAAATAATATGTGGAACTGGTGAGGTTACATTTTTTATGTATGTCCTGATAGCTACAAAAACCCTGTTTGTTGAAAACATCTCCCAATGTGTGTATGCCATGCTTTTCCCATTTGGGGTATCTTATAGGTCGTTTTCCAATAAGAAGTGCATTGTTATTGAATAGGGGAGTATGACTATGCCATTTATGTTGGTTAGAATATTTTTTTTGTGTTTCACGCCATATCCGGATCACATGAGTAATAAGGGGGCCAAATTTCAATTCGCATTGCTTAATTGATAATATGGTGTATACTATGTCCTGCAGTCTATGTGGTGCTACTATATTTTCTTCTAAGTTTCTCCAGGATACAGATGCTTGGGAATCAAACCAGGTTGTCAGTGGTCTTAAAGAGTACGCTTTAAAATAGTTTTAAAAGTCTGGAAATGCCATACCTCCGTCTGCTTTGTTTCTCTGTGCGGTGGGTCTTTTTATTCGTGGAGGTTTGTTATTCCAAATATATTTGTATGCGGTGGAGTGTAATTTTTTCCAGTAACCATCAGGAGGGGGTAACGGTAACATTGAGCTAATGAAGTTGATTCTAGGTAAAACATCCATCTTAACTATTGATACTCGTGCCTGTACTGAGTTTTTAAGTTTGGACCACCTGTCAAAGTCGTATTTGATCTTATCTTTGGAATTTTATGTAATTGTACTTCACCGTTTGGCTTATAGTAGGGAATACCTCAACTCCTAAACATCTGAAGTGTTTAACCATTGGTATTTTTTCTGGAAGGAGTATATTCTTTGCGGGGGCATTAAGTGGAAGGAAGGCCGACTTTGGCCAATTTATCCTAAATCCCGATAAATTACCAAAGTCATCAATCAACTTGAGAAGATGAGGCATTGAAGTGTTAGGGTTTTGCATGAACAATATTACGTTGTCCGCATATAAACTAATATGATGTTGTGTGCCCTTCATTTCGATTGATTCTATGGATTGGGATTGTCTTATATATTGTGCTAAAGGCTCTAATGATAAAGCGAATAGTCTGGGACTAAGAGGGCAACCCTGTCTGGAAGAGCGCGATACCGGAAAGATTTCGGAGGTGATTATACCTGTTATAATCATGGCCGATGGGTCTTTGTATAATACTTTAATCATATCAATGAATCCTTTTCCTAATCCCATCCTTTCTAGTACTGCCCATAAATAAGACAATTCCAACCTATCAAAGGCTTTCATCGCATCCAGGGACAACATCGCTATAGGTGGGGTGTCATCCTTGCTGGCATCTAACACGTGTAATAACCGTCTTATATTATCCGTGATCAAGCGGCCTCTTATGAAGCCAGTCTGATCAGGATGAACTAAAGACGTCATATGCTTTTGAAGTCTGATGGCTAATACCTTGGAATACAGCTTGATATCGGTTCCGAGGAGGCTCAAGGGTCTATAACTACCGCAATCGGTGGGGTCTTTGTCTTTTTTAAGGAGGACTGTTATGAGTGCAATATTGTCGATCTTATGGAAATTCCCCTCCTTAATTGAGTATAAAATCATATTAAGTAATAGGGGTCCTATTACATCCCAGCATGAGAGGTACATTTCTGGTGGGATACCGTCCCTTCCAGGAGCCTTACCACTTTGCATTTCAGATATGGCCTCCCTAACTTCATCTAGTGTGATGGGTGTTTCTAACTGTTTAGCGTCATCCTCTGATAGTTTGGGAAGGTTAATTTGATTAAGATATATCTCCATTTTGTTTTGATCGAGGGCCATTTCTGATTTGTACAAGTTGGAGTAAATTTTTTTGAATGACTCGTTGATTTTTTTAGGGTCTGTAACAAGTCCTTGCTGTGCCTTAATAGTAGGGATATCTGCACATTTTGTGTTGGCTCGTATCTGCATAGCTAGTAGGTGACTTGGTTTAGAACCATGAAAGTAATACTGTTGTCTTGTGCTACGTATTTGAACTTCAGATTGTTGTTTTAAAATGGCATTAATCTCTTTTTTTAACACCGTAATTTGAGATTCCAATCAAACCGAGTAGTTGTATTGTAAAGAGGAAAATAACGTAGAGTAAAGTGTTTCCAGCTCTGCCAGTTTTGAACAACGATTCTTGCGTATTTTGGAGGAAAAGACCCCGGTAAAATCCTTGATAAATCCCTTTACCGACATCCATAATATTCTGGGGTCCTGTACCGATTGCGCATTCTCCAGCAGGAATACAGCAAGAGCTTCTTTGAATTGTGTAATGAATTCCTTGTTTTTCAGCAATATCGAGTTAAATCGCCATCTTGGGGCTCGGGATGACAGTATACCAAATGATCCTTTCAAAAATAAATAACAGGGATCTGATAGTGCATTGGGTACCATTTCCACGTCATAGTTATCAAATAGTCTAGGGGATGCAAAAACATAATCTATTCTGGAAAATGTGTTGTGTCTTGCAGATCGACAAGAGTACTTTCGGGTCGTAGGGTTGAGTGATCGCCATAGGTCATTTACACCTATATTCTTAGACCAATCCTTTAATGCATTAGATGAATTTTTCTGATCATTGGAAAAGGTGGGATAAGATTTATCCATCCCGGGATCCCAAATGGCATTAAAATCTGCGCCAATTATAAATGAGTATTCAGGAAAGTTTAACATTGTTCTGGTAAGTGTAGCGTAGAAATTAGCCTCGTAAAGATTTGGGGCATATGCCGCTACCAATGCTATTTTCCTGTTCCTGTATACAATTTTAGCTATGGTTATCCGACCATCTGTATCAGACCATACTTCCTGCAATTCAATATTCAACTTCCGTTTCGCGACTATAGCAACTCCACGGGATCTCGTTCCAAAGGAAGAGTGACTAATGTTATGATATATGTTGTCTGCTAGCGTTGCTTTGTCTTCCACTAAAAGGTGCGTTTCGCATAGAAGAGCCACATCAACCTTCTTCTTCTTCTTCTAAGTGTATGAATATGGAAGAAACTGGCCACAGTCTATTGTATTTAAGACGTACATTACACAGGTGCAGTGAGAGGGAGCCTGATTGTAACAATTTGCGATTCATAAATCGTAATTCTGGAATCATGACACACCAGTCCTATTCACGCACATTATGTTGTTCATTTCATTTTCATTGAACCTCTATTTAATTATCAGAAAAGATTGTGGGTTAGACCCTCATTTCCAACGATGTCGAGATTACATTAGGCTGAGAGAAAACTAAAATAACAAAAGCAATGATAAGTCAGACAATAAGAACAAAATGTTAACATTGGCTAAAACAATACCTAGTTAAAACAATTACATTCAAAAGCATTAAGAAGAAGCATATTCTTTTTTAAATGTCCCAATGTTACTAGGGCATTCATATTTATTTCTGTCTTTCTGAGTTTGGAATTGACCTGATGAACACGTAGTGTAATCCAGTCCTGAGAGTGGGTTTGATAAACTCCTACATTGAGGTCTAATGTTGCATGTTCTCCCGATGCTCGCAAGGGTTTCCCCTCCGATAAAATAAACCAAATGCAAAAGCATGCAGAACAGATCGCTAATGCTGTCACGTCCCTGATGAAAACCGACAGGAGCACTTGGATTGTCCCCCGGGCGCGGCCCCGCGCCGCAGCCCATGTCTGCTCCCGGCTGCCCTTGGGGGGAAGGACGACGGGATGGGTCAAACGCAGAGAGGGACATTTAATCGGTGACCCAAAAAGAAAAAAATGCATGTGTGTGTGTATCTGTGTGTTTCGTGTTGCCAGTAGTGGTAGATTGCCTGCCACCTACTAAAGTTTGGTTTCTGGAACGTTATAACCATGTTAGAAGCTGGGAAGTTGGCACAGATCACAAACTAAATGAGACGCTACAACCTTAACATCCTCAGGATAAGCGAAGTGAGATGGACCGATTCAGGGTCAATCAAAACAAACACTGGAGAAACAGTCCTATACTCTGGGCGAGACGATGACCGGCACAATGAAGGGGTTGCCATCATTCTCCAAAAGGGCATAGAGAAATCATTCATTGAATGGAAACCCATCAACAATAGAATAATAACAGCCAGATTCAAGGGACAACATAACAACCTTAGAGTTATTCAAAGCAATTCTCCCACCAATGATGCCAAAGAAGAGGGAAAATATCTTTTCTATGATAACCTCCAATCTGAAGTCCAGAGAACACCTGCCCAAGATCAGCGGTGACTTAATGCAAATGTGGGCAGCGATAACACCAACTATGAGAGAGCATTGGGCAAACATGGATGTGGAGTAATGAACAACAATGGTGAGCGATTAGCTTCATTCTGTCTATCAAACAACATATTGGTTGTTTGTTGGTTATTGGAGGTACTCTGTTTCCCCACAAGAACATCCACAAATTGACATGGCTCTCACCAAATGGGAAAGACCAGAACCAGATTGACCACTTGATGATCAATGGCAAATGGAGACGCTCATTGAGCGATGTAGTGAGGAGAGGAGCAGATGTCTCCAGTGACATCATCTTATAACAGCAGATATCTAACTGAGGTTGAAAAGACAGGACCGACACCCAAAGGGTCCCCAAGATTTGATGTTTGCATGTTGAAAGACCCATCCATAACGAAGAAATTCACAATACAACAGATACCAAGCTCTCTCCAATAGTACAAGGGATGATAATGTTGATGGGATTGACATCAACAAGCATTGGGAAAATATTGTTGAAACATAAAAACGAACCAGCAAGACAACTATTAGACACAGGAAAAAACAGCATAAAGAATGGATCAGTAATGAATCATGGAAGACCATTGAAGAGAGAAGGAACTTGAAATCCAGAATAAATAACACCAAATCATCAAGAACTACAAATCCAGTACATAAATACCATCAAACAGGTGAATAGGCTAGTAAGGAGGGGCAAGAGAGCCTACCTGGAAGAGCTAGCAAGCACAGCCCAAAAAGCAGCATCCCATAACCAACATGGAACAGTCTACAAAATCACTAATGCGGAAGAAAATTCAGAAACACCAAGCATATCAAAAGCAAACAAGGACAATTACTTACAACAGAAAAAGAACACGAAGATCGCTAGACAGAAAACTTCTGAGAGATTATCAACAGAGAGCCCCCTCTATACCCAATAGAAGCACAATAAGCCGTAGAAGATCTGGACATTAACATCAACCCACCAACACAATTAGAAATCATCCAAGCCATTTAAACACTCAAAAAACAGAAAATCCCCAGGCTCTGATAACCTAAACGCAGAACTCTTTAAAGTTGATCGGGAGCTAGCTGCAAACAAATTGAATCCATTATTATTATTATTATTATTATTATCTCCAGGAAAATACAGACAGACTCTAACACTATGGCCATCAAGTTGGACTGATTGTAAACAACAATAAAACCAAATTCATGCCCATCAACACCAATACACCAACACATATAACAATAGAGGAACAGGTCTTGGAAAATTCAGATAATTTCACATACCTTGGAAGCATCATTCACCAAGATGGGGGAGCAAGTAAGGACATCCAAAACCGGATTAACAAAGCATACACAACCTTCAAGACTTAAACAAATCTGGAAGTCAAGCCAATACAGCACCAAAACAAAACTCTGGATCTACCAAAGCTGCATACTCTCAACACTACTATACGGTGCAGAATGCTGGAAAACCACAGAAAGCGACATCCATAAAGATCATCTCCAACAATAACCTCCTCAACATTACCCAACAAGATGACATGCACTGTATAATTAATAAACGAAGGTGGACCTGGATTGGCCATGTCCTCAGAATGGACATCAACACGATCCCAAGAGTTGCATTAAACTGGACCCCAGAAGGCAAAAGAAAGAAAGGGAGGCCTAAGATGACATGGCGTAGGACTATAGAGAAGGAGCTCCAGCAACATTGACTGCACTGCACTAGTCCGTACTGGATCTCTGCACACTTCACTTTATATATATATATATGTATTTTATTTATTGATTAATCCCCCACTGCACTGTTTTCGTTTCTTGTCTGTGTTGGTGTTTGTTTACTGTGAAAAAAGAAAGAATGCATACACTGTATTGCTGCAACAATTACCAATGTGTTTTACACAAATGGCTCAATAAAGGAATCTGAATCTGAATCTGAATCTGAATCTGAACACCACCAGAGCTGGGGGACCATAGAGAAGATGGCCAAAGACAGATGCAAGTGGAGAAACTTTGTTGCTGCCCTATGCGCCAGCCGGCGTAATGGGGATAAGTAAGTAAGTAAGTATCTGTGTGTGCCACCCATCGCATGTGTGTGTCTCACTGCATAACGACATTGTCAATGTGTGCAATGAATAAAGATTTCTTCTTCAAAGTCCAGTTTAATATTATCATGAAGTAATGTCAATTGGTCATTTGCTTAGGAGCACTTTGTAAATGCTGATCTCATCTCACAGAGAGAAGGCCTGCAAACTTGAGTACAATGATCGGTACTGTAGGTATTACCAGTAATAAAGAGCAGAGTGATATATAACATCTAAGGGCTTAAGGGTAGTAACAGCAGCATATCTATTATGTCATCATAGAGTAATATAAAGAAAGCCACAGCTTTTTAACCAGATTATCAACATGAACTTTAAAAGTGAATTTATCATCAACCAGATGCCTAAATATTTATTATGCAGAACAATTATTTTCATTAGATGTCCTTGTTAAATGTAAGTAATAATATGATTGAATATAACTGCACTTTACCTGTTCCACAAGAGGGCGCTATAGGTGTAAGGAGACGCAGCTATAGCAGCTGACGTCAGGTAGCAGGTATAAGGGACTGTTCCCTCCCCCTCTGTCTCTCTCACTCTAGCTCTCAGGGAGAGCCGGTCTCGTGGTGGAAATGTACATATGAAATAAACCACGCCAGTTAAGGCTAAAGAGGACCTCGTTGTCATGACCAGTTATTTTGCTCCCCAGGTAACTCTGTCAACAGGTTATGGGCCCAGATCACGGAAGAGCAAAATAACGATAGCTAGTTAGCTGAAAAGTTTAGGCTAGTTTAGCAGCGGGAGAACCGCGAGACGCTAAAGCTAAGCTAATGGGCAGCTAAGCTAAGCTACAATCAAAAGATGGCGACCAGAGGCAGGAGCAAGTGGCCCACGTTTAACGGAAGGGCAGAAGAATACGAGCTCTGGGAAGAGCGGATGTTGTGCTGTATGCACGGAGTGGGGCTGAAAAAGAAAATTTTGACGAGCCTCACGGGAGAAATAACGGAGGCCGCAAGCCCTGGATACAAAGCTGAATGCTGACGCATACTGTGAGCTAGCACCACTCCTAGACAACACAAGCTTGGGGCTGATATTCCGGGACACAAAGGACAAAGGCCGAGAGAGTCTAAAAGTGTTAAGAGAACACTACATCGGCAGAGGTAGGCCCCGGATTGTATCCCTGTATATAACTTTGACCGCGCTGAAGAAAGCTAACACACTGAATACGTCATCAGGGCAGAATAGATCATCACAGCGCTCAAGAGTGCAGGAGAAGCACCGAGCGATGGACTAATGATGGTGATGGTTATGAGGGGACTACCGGAGATGTATAAACCATTCACACTGTTGGTGACAGTTCAGCGGACATGTCGCTGGGGGAGTTCAAGCCCAAGCTGCGGAACTTCGAGGCCTCAGAAGACTCAGACCCGGTCGTCGAAGAGGCGGGAGAAAGGGTAATGAAGGCCCGGGCAACGTCAAAGAAAAAGACCAGACCCCTGACGGAGATGGCGTGTTGGCGATGTGGAGAAAAGGGTCACGGAAAAGATAAGTGCATAAAACTTCGGGACACACGGACAGAGTCTGTAGAAAGAAGCGCGAACAGAGTGCTCGGTACGCGCACGTGCAAGATGGCGGCTGTGTGGAAGATGGCGGCAGCGGTGGACGTGAGGCGAGTCGAGACGACGCCCGGAGAGCGGCGGGAAGAGAGGACTTCACCTTCGGGGCGCAGACAGCATACGTCAGCCAGTCAACGCAGCAGCAGCAGGTCCAAAGGAAGGGACTGATCGTGGACACAGGTGCGTCGTCCCACATTATCAACGACATCATTATTCAAGAATTTTGACAGCACCTTCGAGCCGGAGAGACACAGCATGGAGCTGGCAGACGGGAAGCGCACATTCGGGTTGGCGCAGGGGAGAGGAGACGCACAGGTATGCCTCATAGACAGTGAGGGGCGCCGGTGTACAGTGACGTTGAAGAACGCCCTCTACATACCCTCTGTAAAGGCCATATGAGTGTTTTGGTTATTATTATTATTATTATTATTATTGATTGGATTTAGATAAAGTCATTGAACTGTCGTATTTGTCATAATAGGGCATTCTGGAACCTAGAACCTTCTAGAGCGTTGTGGTGATGTCATAATAGACTTTCTAGAACATAGAACATTCTAGAACCACAGTATGACATCATGATAGAACGTTCTGGAACATTCGTGATGTCACTGTATGATGTCATAACCGAACCTGCTAGAACATTTGGGTCTCTATATATAGCCACGATTCTCTCTCTGTCAGTGGCATCTTCGACCAGACTGGACGGGATCAAAAGGATGGACTCAACAATGAACTGAAGCCAGAAGCCAGCAAGTAGATTTACGGCTGGACGGCTGGTACACTACGAAGGATTTTTCCTGTGTGGAGTCGGCGGTGAATTTGGAGACTAGGAAAATACAGTTTTCTTACCTTGTAGTAGTATGTGCATGAGTGACAAGAATATTTAGGAAAGTAGATTTAGGACCACTTCTGTAAAGAAAGACTTTGCAAATAAACCATTTGAATATCTTTAATATACACGGAGCGGCTGTGGACATTGCTTTTCTTTATCAACAGACGTACTACTCACGAGTAAGTAATTTGACCAGTGGAGTGGAGCCCCGGCCCGCACATTAGTAAGAAAACTTTGTTCCAAGAGGAAAAGGGAACATGAAGGAAGGAAGGAAGGAAGGAAGGAAGGAAGGAAAGAAGGAAGGAAGGAAGGAAGGAAGGAAGGAGGGAAGGATAACTACAAGAACACGAGAACCACAAAATGTCGAAACTTAAGAAGGTTGAAAAGGTGCCTAAGCGTACAACGGAGTCTAGGAAGCACCAAGATGATATTGAGATGGACGAGAGCGCATCCGGCTTCGGAGGGAAAGGATCGAAAGCACCCTCCACCACGCTTTCCAGGAGATCATCGGCAAACGCGCGTCGGAAAGTTGAATTAGAAAGGGTCGGGTTGATTGTCCGGCTTTCCGCGCAAAGGCTAACCCGACAACTCGAGGAAGAGGAGGCTCAGTTCTTAGCGGACTCATCTAAGCTAAGAAGAGAGAGGACGGCACAGGATGCAGAGAGGGCGGCACAGGATGCAGAGAGGGACGCAGAGAGGGAGGCACAGGATGCAGAGAGGGCGGCAGAGGATGCAGAGAGGGCGGCACAGGATGCTCGGGATTTAGCTAAAATAAGAGAAAAGAGAGAGGAGTTACAGAGCCATGCTGCGTTAGCTGAGGTAGAGGCTAAGTTCCAAGTACTGGGAGAGCGTGGGGGCCAACGAACCCCCTACGAATAATCCCAAGCCCGCAAGCAGGCTCGGCCCGCTTCACTGACCGTCCCGATAAAAAGGGAACCTGGTGACCGTCTCAGCTCCAGGGCACCAGGCGGCGCTACCCAGAAAGAACAAGAGAAGTCGAGGGACGACCTCCAGTTTCTGGAACTGGTCTCGCAGTCTGTGCAACTTAGGGCCACTCCAGCATCGGCCTACCAGTGAGGAATGCAGTCCTCAAGATGCCGAACCGCAGAAGAGTAGCTGAACGGCGAGCTCTCAACGACAGCTCTCTGCTACAGACGAGTGATGACAACAAGCTTCATGTTGCATTCGTCATGGCGAAGGCGAGAGTGGCCCCGCTCAAGCCCCTCCCTATCCCGCGCATGGAGCTAGCAGCCGCTACCATGGCAGCGCGCATGGACAGGCTATTGAGATCCGAGCTGGAGCTCCAACTAAACAAATCTGTGTTCTGGTACGACAGCACCACTGTGCTCAAATACATGACAAGCAGAACCAGTAGGTTTCGCGCCTTCAGGGCGAATCGAGGGGAGACCACCTTGAAGCTGTCAGAAGTGGGACAGTGGCGGTACGTAGATACTGCAACAAAGCCTGACGCTGACCACGCGTTGAGAGGACTCAATGTGGAACCATTCCTGCGCAATGAGACTTGGATACAGGGGCCGGAATTCCTCACCACGTCCGAATCATTCCTGCGCAATGAGACTTGGATACAGGGGCCGGAATTCCCCACCAAGCCCGAAGAACCCCATGGGGACCTAACCACGGAGGACCCAGAGGTAAAGAACGCTGTGGCCAGCGCTACTGCGGCTGAAGAGCAGTTCGACACAGTTCAGCAGTTCCTGGAATATTACTCCAATTGGAACCGTCTCCAGAAGGCAGTCGGTTGGATTCTGGAGCTTAGAAGCACTCGGCGGATGCTGTACCGCAAGAGACAGAAGATGAATGCTTCGCTTACACAGTCTGGGGTACCGACACAGATGGAGATCTTCAAGGCTAGCCTGGGGAAGACCAACCTCCCTGTAGGGAATATAAAAGAAGCAGAGCTCGAGATCTTCGTGAAGAAGAAGCTGCATGAGGCGGTGGTAAAGACCGCCCTCCTACGGTGGGCCATGTACTAGGGACCTCTGGCACCGAGTTTGGTTGGGCTCCTTGGTTTTTAGTAGTTGGTGGGGTATCATAAAAGAAAGAGAAGACAACAGGAGTGGTGTTTGATTCACCCCACCTTTCCAAGACACCACCCTGGCAAAAAAAATCTGGAGTGAAGTGGATTGTGGATCGACTTGAAGATTTTGTTATTTTGTGACAAGGAATGTCCAGAAGACGGAAATATGGACTTTTGAAGAAGAATGGCCAGCTATAATGAACACTCACCTGACCAGGTTATTTGTTTAGTAATTGTGTAGACACAATTAGGGGCCGGTGTAAAGGCCATATGAGTGTTTTGGTTATTATTATTATTATTGATTGGATTTAGATAGTCATTGAACTGTCGTATTTGTCATAATAGGGCATTCTGGAACCTAGAACCTTCTAGAGCATTGTGGTGATGTCATAATAGACTTTCTAGAACATAGAACATTCTAGAACCACAGTATGACATTATGATAGAACGTTCTGGAACATTCGTGATGTCACTGTATGATGTCATAACCGAACCTGCTAGAACATTTGGGTCTCTATATATAGCCACGATTCTCTCTGTGTCAGTGGCATCTTCGACCAGACTGGACGGGATCAAAAGGATGGACTCAACAATGAACTGAAGCCAGAAGCCAGCAAGTAGATTTACGGCTGGACGGCTGGTACACTACGAAGGATTTTTCCTGTGTGAAGTCGGCGGTGAATTTGGAGACTGGGAAAATACAGTTTTCTTACCTTGTAGTAGTATGTGCATGAGTGACAAGAATATTTAGGAAAGTAGATTTAGGACCACTTCTGTAAAGAAAGACTTTGCAAATAAACCATTTGAATATCTTTAATATACACGGAGCGGCTGTGGACATTGCTTTTCTTTATCAACGGACGTACTACTCACGAGTAAGTAATTTGACCAGTGGAGTGGAGCCCCGGCCCGCACACCCTCGTTCCCACAAGAACTATTCTCTGTAAAATCTGCTACTGCAAACGGTGCCAAAGTGTTCTTCAATGAAGGTAACGATGTTCTTGTGGAGCCTGACGGTACGAGGTTTAACATTGAGGTGTACAAGAGAATGTATTATCTACAAACAGAATGTAATGAAAATGATATGTGTAATGTCAGTCATGATATTCAGACATGGCATGAGATCATGGGTCATTGTAATTACGAGGATATACTGAAGCTGCAGGCGGTGACAGTAAGCATGCACATTAACGGTGAAAAGCATAGACCTAACATAGAATGTGATGTGTGTATAAAGGGAAAGTTCACTCAAACAAGGAACAGAGGTCCCACGAAAATGTAAAGACACCACTTGAGCTATTTAACACAGATCTAGCCGGTCCAGTAAATAATCCTTCAAATAAAAATAATGAGTCCATAGGTGGCTTTAAATATGTGCAGTCTTTCACAGATGTGTGTACAGAAGCAGTGTTTGTTTACTTTCTCAGAGCAAAGAGTGACACACTCCAGGCCACAGAAAAATTCCTTGCAGTCACTGCTGAGAAGGAACAAGATCAGACACGAGACGTCCTGTCCTTACTCCCCGCACCAGAACGGGATCGCAGAGAGGGAAGGACGCACTCTTTTCGAAATGGCTAGGTGTAAGCTAATAGATGGTAACTTATCTAAGAGTCTATGGCATTATGTGGTACAAGAAGCCGCTTACACCAGAAATCGGTGTTTTAACAAGCACACGGGCACCACCCCGTATACAGCACTGACAGGAAAAAGGTGTGATCTAGCCAGGATGCACAAGTTTGGGTCAGTGTGTTATGCTTACCAACAGGACAGAGGAAAGCTCAAGTCCAGGTGTGAAAAAGGACTTTTTGTAGGGCATGACAAGGGCAGCCCCGCTTTTCTAGTCTATTATCCCGGTAAGGGGAAAGTGCAAAAGCACAGGTTAGTAAAGTTTGTCACAAAGACAACATGTGAGAACGAGACACAGACACAGGAGCCAGAGTTGGACTCCAGAGTAGGGTGTGAGGAAAGAGAGACACCACAGCCTAGTGTACTGAGCACAGACATGCATACAGACGGTCAACAACCCCCAAGGGATGATGACGAGAAGCACCCTAGGGTGACGTCACATGCCTCATGCAGTGGGAGATATCCCTCCCGGGAACATAAACCCCCAAAGTATCTGAAAGACTATGCCCAGAGAGAAAGTGACGAGGATGACAGTACACCAGCATAGATTACTGCTACAGAGTAGTGAGTGGTGTACCTCAGACCTTTAAAGAGGCCATGATATCCCCTGAGTCAGGAAAATGGGAGATAGCAATGTATGAGGAGATGAGGTCCCTAGAGGACAATCATACTTTTACTCTAACAAAGTTACCAGAGGGTAGACAGACAGTGGGAGGCAAATGGGTGTACTCAATCAAGGAGGGTATTGAAGGGCACGACAAGTACAAGGCCAGGTTTGTAGCTAAAGGCTACAGTCAGAGGGAAGGAATAGACTACGGTGAGACATTCTCCCCTACAGCCAATCTGACCAGTGTACGGGTAGTGATGCAGAAGGCAGCTGAAGACAACTTGATTTTACACCAGATGGATGTGAAGACAGCCTACCTGCACGCACCCATTGATAGAGAGATATATATGGAACAACCTGAAGGTTACGAGAAGAAAGGAGAGAAGCTAGTGTGTAAGCTAGAAAGATCCATTTACGGCTTGAAACAGTCTGGACGAAATTGGAACGAGATGCTTCATACATGTCTAATTGAAGATCACTTAATACAGAACCCAGTAGACCCCTGTGTTTACACAAAGGAGCCAAAAGAGTCAGGAAAAGTGATAATTGTGATTTGGGTGGATGATTTAATCATCGCAGCAGACAACACTAGAAACCTAGAGCAGGTGAAAGGTATGCTCTCCACCAGATTCAAAATGAAAGACCTAGGTAGGTTAAAACATTTTCTAGGCATGGACTTCGAACAGTCTGCCAGTTGTGTAAAAATATCCCAGAAGGGATATGTGGAAAATATCCTGAATCGTTTTGACATGCAAGAATGTAGAACTAGGGAAACACCATGTGATCAAAAGCTAGACTACAAAGATGATGCTCAGAAATTGACAGATGTAAACATTTACAGAGAAGCTGTAGGTAGCCTCATTTATTTGACAACATGTACTCGCCCTGACCTATGTTTTGTAGTGAGTAAATTATCACAGCATTTTTCTGATCCCACAGAAGAGCACTGGATTACAGCAAAACATGTTTTTCATTATCTCAAAGGCACAGCAGATAAACAGCTTTGTTTCAGAAAGAGCAGCGAGGGCTTAGGGCTTCAAGCCTATAGTGATGCAGATTGGGCGGCAGACGCCACAGACAGGAGGAGTACCACAGGGTATTGTGTGAGTATGGGTACAGACAGCTCACTGGTTTCATGGAAAACAAAGAAACAGCCCACAGTGGCACTATCAACTTGTGAAGCCGAATATATGGCTCTAGCTTTGACAATACAGGAATGTATTTATCTAGAACAACTGCTCGAAGGAATGGATACCTATGTATATAAGAAAACTGTTGTTTATGAAGACAACCAGAGAACCATTGCACTCACCAGAAACCCTGTGTGCCGACAGAGGTGTAAACATGTGGATATAAAATATCACTTCATTAGATCTGTCATCAGAGAAGAAAGGATGACACTCGTTTACTGTCCTACAGACGACATGGTTGCAGACGCTATGACCAAGCCTGTCTCCAAACTGAAATTGAAAAGATTTGCAGGGGTCATGTTTGGTGTGTAAAATATTGCCTGTTCTGTATCGTTAGTGGCTTAGCTTGGCATCGCCTTCTGCACTATCTCGCGTACGTGCACGCGTACTGAATAAACCACAAATGTACCTCTAATACCAGTATTAGTCTGACCACACCCCTCATCAGCTTACCTTCATAAGCAGGTGTGTGGTCACCTGCTCTCCTCCTTCTCGCTTTCACCACAAGGAAGAGGTGCCTCGGTAGATCCCCACACTTGACACCATGATGGAAGAAATTGGATTAGGAACAGCTTGGGAAACAAGGATACGTTGACATCATATCTTTATTTTCTCTCTCACTATTTTCGAGAAAATACGGCGATATTGTCTTCGTACTGGAGTGTCTAGAAGATGATGATCATTCTACAAACCCTCCACCGGTTTTCGTATTGGGAGCACGCCGCTGCATGCTTCTCAACTGCAGTTCCTTGCTGTGTTTGTTGGGGTGAAACCTGTCAGGCCACAGCTGAACTGTCGGACATGCCGCTGTTGTGAGGAGCGGTGCGTTCCAGGTTGGGTGAGTAGTGTTTGCTGGCGGGCTCCACTTGTCTGTTAGTGCTATGGGGGCTACTTGACAAAGTTTATGGAAACCGGCCCCAGGCTAGGGTCCTTTGTTTAGCCGTCTAGGCGACAGAAGGCCTTGGTCTGGCGACCATTATAGTTTTAACTAGTGGGCCGCGACCATTGACACTGGTGATCCCTGTGTGTTCTGGACGAGTGGATTCTCTCTGTCACCGTGTTAAGACCCCATCTTTCATATCCAAATGAGAGTATTCCTTCACGAGGGGATATGTGCATGTAATGTGCGATAGCGGCAGATTCATGTTCAAAGTCAGCTATACAGGCCAGTTGGTACTGTGCTGATTCCGCCGGACGTGTTAATGTCACCGTTGTGAAGCGGTGTTGACGTCTTGTTTTCTCTTTTCTCTTAAAAAGTGAGGAGGGTTCAGAACGGCGGCCTGTCTGGGTGAGTGTTATGTCATTGTTTACATGTTCATAGCTTACGGTTAGCCGGTCGGTGGCCTGGCGCGGGGTAGCTTGGCTTCTCGCGCGCCGCCGGGAGCTCGCTCCTGATCGCGTGCGTCGTAGATCGGCGTCTCGCGAGCGGAAGCAATAGCACCCGAACGGTTGGAGCAGCCGTTAGCTTGATGCTATTCTGTTGAACGTGCTTTGATTTTTAACATGTTTTACACTCTTGACCACGACGTCATCCTTGACAGGGGATGTTCGTCGACCCTGCCTGAGCCTAGACGGGGATTGCGTCAACAAAGAGGACTGTAGCGACTGGTGGAGCGGCGACGCTGCCCGGATCGAACAACACGGGACGGCTGTGTTCTACGGTGGCTTGTGACTGCACTTCGCTGATCTGCGTTCCGGGCAGGTACGGGGTTGGCCAGACCTCATAAACACGTCTTCTGGTTTTACCTTGCTAAATGTATTGTGAATAACAGTGTTTTTTCCCAAAACGTGTGTTGTTGCAATGCATTTGAGATACGTTGCGGGTTGTGTGTGAGCTGTTTTTGTCACTGGCAGTTAGCTTCTCCGTGCAGGTCGTGATGTATTGATCTGGTTGTTGTGTGAGAAACATCATGGTGTTTATGTGTACCGTGTACTCACTACTAAGGCAACTAACCTATGAAGCTATGCTTGGTGACGAGTGAGTAAAAGAATGTTCTTTCTCAGACTGTAATGACAATGAACAGTGAGTTCACACATTAACAGGTTTTCCTGTTTTAACTGGCCGTATTGAGGGTAAAATAGGAGGATTGTGTTTCCCCCCCCGGTTCCCTGGGGACTTTATCACCTCCTATCAGACATGTTGTGCATTAATTGTGTCTTTTGTGTGGTAGGGATACGATGTAACTCTCAGCTTGATTGCTGAGGTTGTGCTAAATCTGCTGGAGAAACTTATTTCCTAAAGGGAAATTGGTTTGGTTGCTGTCATGTGTGCTTAGCAAGGCCTGTGGTCGATACTAATCAAGAATGATGTATTCTCTCATTGTGAAAAAAACGGCGTTCCTCTGTTGAGTGTTTTTGCCATTTTTTGTAGGTGATGATGGGTTGTGTGTGTCATGTGACCTACAACTGGGTTGTACTGGCCACAGAAGCACATGTGTATGTTGGACCGGGGTTCTTAGAGCCCTCTCTATTCTGTGTTTTTCCTTAGTAAAAATCAGATAGCAGGTTAGCTCGTGCGCTGTGTGGAGCTGTGAAACGCTTCATAGAGCTGACTATGACTGTGTCATATTCTCTTTTTGTCGTTACGTCGTATCATGGGTGTGGGGTCGTAAAGGGGTGAACTGGTAACCTTTCCTCTCCCCATTGTTCTGTCGGTCAGGGGTACACCCCCTGTCCTTCAAGGTTCCCGTCACGTGGCGGTTCGGCACGTTACGGGGGGGGGGGGGGGGGGGGGAGGGAGTTCCTGGTCCCACGGCCTGGTATATTGGGCGTGTGCACCGCAGGAATTCCCCCGCCATAGAGTACGTCACCGTGCGCGTCTCTGTTGGTAGGACTTCCGTGTGCTGTTCAGGTCCATGTGATGGATCTGTTTTCAGGGGGGGTGGTCAGGGCTCCTCCTCACCAAGCGCCTACTCAGGCCTTCTGTGAGTTCGGACTCCTTCTTCCATGTGAGGAAGCCTCCATCAGAGTACAGAGCCTTCCTCCTCAGATTGTCAAAGTGAGTGGACCCTCTAGAAGGGTCCTTTTCTATTGTATGTATATTCGATTCAATTCGTTTATTGAGTGTGTATGGGTTCGGTGCCTCTTCCCCGGAGGCCCTAAAACCAGTTTTTTACATGGCTCAAGGTGCAATATATTCTTTTCAATCTGTACAGCTCGCGTGGGAAGTCTCTCTGGGGATCCCCGTCTCTTTCCTATGGGAGGGTGGTGGGATGTAAAAATGTGAACATTTTTTACCCCGGCTGTGTAGACTGGGATACATACTGTTGATGCTTCCTTCTTTCTATTCCAGAAGTGTTGGAGTTAGGGAGTGTCACACCCCTCTTGTCGTTCCCCTGGGCGCCTTGGGGATTCAATGACAGGTCTAAATAGCCTGTTCATTGATGGGGGTGTGTCCCGACGCACGTATAGTGCTAGCTCGCTGTAAACAGGCGATTGACTGGCACGCCTTAGTTGCTTGTGGTTGAAACAGCGTTTTTATAAAGCAACTGAGATGGGGGTTTTTCCTCTTCCGGCGACCACATCCCATGACCTGGGTGGGTTGTCGACGGATTCTCGTTCATGTCTGGGGGATGATGACGGGATGGATCTGAACATATGTAGTGGGGTCTCACGCCCTTGGGGTGGGCCACCAGGCGCGGTTCGTCCCGACGTCTGGGTGGCGCCTTCTTTTCATGTTAAGATCAACACGCATATCTGCCCTTCTCCTGGAGTAGGCATGTCGGCGTGGTTAGGGCACGGGACTGGTTCTGGTCACGCTGGTCCAGATCAGTTGAACCCGTTGTCCGCCGGGGATGCAGATCTGCTGTTCTGGTACCCTGAGGGACTTGGGCTTTTTTCAGGGGGAAAAATGCCAGGTCGGTCTGGGTGTCACAGGGTTAAGCGCTATGGAGACCCTGGTTGGGTATGTTTTTACTCAGCACTGTCGTCATGGCTTACAGCCATGCCATTCTGTACGCGCTCGATCTCGTCGGATCTCGGCCGCTACACAGGTTGGTCCTGGTTAGTACTTGGTTGGGAGACCGCCGGGGAATACCAGGTACGGTGTGCTTAGGGGCTGGTTCTCCATTATTTTTCGCTCCTCTCTCACGCATGGCGAAGAGGGGCCTGTGGGGGTGGTTTTTTGACCTCCTCTGGTGACCCTGTGCTTCCCGTACCGCCAGGCCCGGTCCGAAGTGATGTTTGCGACCCGTAGGCCTGGGTTAACCCTTTTTGGAAACTGAAACACTTGTACTGCGGTATAGCCGGTGTATACCCGCAGGTGTGTTTTGGAGTTTTTTCTTGAGGGGTTATAGGAACAACCACCGCATTGGGTAACACCGAGGTGGTTGATTCCCTGGTGTGTTGGAGCAGTGTCAACTCCCGGGTTCACCGTTTGAGGGTGCCCCTGCACGTTCATGACGTCTGCCAATCGTGTCAGCCTTCTCTGCCTCGACCCCTCTGGGTGGGGGTTGTTAAATGGAGGCTTGGTCATGCAACACCGCCAGCTTACGCTCCTTCCGCCGGGGCGGCTGTGTTCAGCTGTCCCCTCTGGCGCCTGTCTCGTCCGCAGTCTCCAGGCTAGGGTTAACAGCCTGTTGCCTGGTTTTTCCCCGGTGCGCTGCCTGCTTCCGTTGGTTAACCTTTTTTGTGTGCTTACGGCCATGCTGACTGCCTATTCTGCAGGGTCAGTGTGCCAGGCGGTGTACTATTGGGGTGACGGGGCCCGCTCGGCTTACGGCCATACCGACCTGAACACGCCCGGTCTCGTCCGATCTCGGAAGCTGGGCAGGTTCTGGCCTGGTTGGTTCCGCCTGGGAATACCAGGTGCAGTAACTGAGGGGCCTTTGTCCGAATACGCTGGCGATGTGGGGGGCGGGGCACTACGTGCCCACCTGGTGGGGTCTTGATGCTGGCATCATGGACTTCTCCGGGCCCCCATTCCAGGGAGTCCAGTCCTTTTGGTGGGTCTGGGTCTTCCTTCGTGCTCCGCTGCTACGGCCTTGCCACGGGGTTGGGTTTGCCCTTGACCCCGTGATTCTGGGGGCAGTAACGAGGTTGTTCCTCCGTTCGTTCCCGGGTGGCATGCGGGTTGTGCGTGTGTGTAGTCGTGGGGTCAAGCCACGGTCTGCTCACCCTGTGCGTTGAGTTGCTTGAGTGCCTCTTCGCACGGTCGGGTCCGTCGCCCTCCCGTGACGTCCCTAATAGGGGGGCTACCCTCCATTAGGGGGGGTCGGGGGGGCTCGGCCCTCCCTGTTCTGATGGTTTTGGGGGGCTGTCAGCGGGGTGTATTTGTCAGCCAAGTGGCTCCGCTTGGCCTCCCTTGTGCAGAAGGCGATGCCAAGCTAAGCCACTAACGATACAGAACGTTAGGTTATGACTATAACCAAGTTCTGTTAGTTAGGGGCGATGCTTGGCATCGGACGCCGCTGCAGCCCTTGTCCTCACCTTGTGGTGAAAGCTTGGGAAGGAGGAGAGCAGGTGACCACACACCTGCTTATGAAGGTAAGCTGATGAGGGGTGTGGTCAGACTAATACTGGTATTAGAGGTACATTTGTGGTTTATTCAGTACGCGTGCACGTACGCGAGATAGTGCAGAAGGCGATGCCAAGCATCGCCCCTAACTAACAGAACTTGGTTATAGTCATAACCTAACGTTATGTAATATTGACTGCTATGTTCTTTTGATGTTTTGAACTGTAGCTTTTCTTGGAAAAGTTGTACAGTATACACGTCATTCATAAATGGGAGTGTTACATGTAAGTAATAATATGATTGAATATAACTGCACTTTAACTGTTCCACAAGAGGGCGCTATAGGCGTAAGGAGACGCAGCTATAGCAGCTGACGTCAGGTAGCAGGTATAAGTGACTTCCCTCCCCCTCTGTCTCTCTCACTCTAACACGAACCTAAACTAACTTTAGGTTAGTTGTAACGTTAGTTTAGGTTTGTGTTAACGTTAGATAATGTACAAAATAAACGTATTTCCGCTGCTATAGACGTCGCTCTTTTATTTTGGAACCCCTCGACCGGAAGTTATTACCCTCGTTATCTGCTTGAGTGTCCGGTTGTTGGTTTTCGTTAGCTACAGTAGCAGCATATCAACACCAGCCATGGGAATACTGTTTTCTAAATTGGGGTAGCTTTTAATCGTCAAGGTAAGAGGATTTTAAGTCATGGTATCCATAAACGTCAATCGGTTCGGATCCTTTGAATGGAATGAGAATGTAAACAAACACGGCGTCACGTTAGTAAGTATCACTGCGTTGCGTGAAATCACTGACTGCGCCCAGAGAAAAAATTCAGAGTATATTTGTCTAGAAAACGTAATTGTCGAATTCAATTATTTTTTATTTCTCCACGTGGTAAATACACAGGTCACAACATGTTTACAGGAATGTTTTGGAGTTGTATTTGGAGTGTATTTCGTGACTGTAGGGCACTGTAGGGAACGTCAGGGTACAGTTCTGACCCACTTCCAGTGATGAAGCTAAGCTATGCTAAGATAAGATATTCCCCTATTCCCCTATTCCCCTATGCCTAATGCACGCACAGAGAGGAAAAGGGTATGTATCTTCTTGTCTAACTCCAGGGAAGCTGGCAAATAAGCTAATTTCCCAAAATGTTGGCGTTTTCCTTTAACAATAATTAACCTTGACACTCGATCATGAGTGAAATGTGGTTGTGGTAATGTTAATCTGACCACAAAGTCTGACAGCATTATCTTCCTTTGCAGGGAATGGTCTAAATTATATCTTATGTCATACGAGAGCAGATTGAATGAAGCAGCTTTTTTTTGTGCCATATATGATATGTCTCTATCTAAATAGCCGGTAACAGGTGGAGGATTACATTCATGGCTCCGCTACTAATAATACCATGAACCCGGTGTATCGTTTTACTCATAGACAATGGACAATCATACTGTACGCTCAAGTACAGTGTTAGATTAGATTATCCCATTATTAACATAGACTTTCCTCTCTTCTTTTTGATAGGTGGAAATCCAATCAAAAGCATTTGATCTACAATGAAGGATCATCAAATACATCAGCATAAATAAAAAAGCAAGAGTGAGGGTGAAAAAAATACATTAGAGTTTAGAATAGTTTACTTGGTCAACTTGCCTTCTCCAGACACACATTAAATAAGTAGTGTTGTTGTTGTTTTAATTATCAACAGTAAAGCAATATGTTCATAATTACAAACATTTGCTTGTAGCAATTACAAACAGAGGCTGGTAGCGGTTTAATTTGCCCGCTCTAATCGTGTCTGTAATTAGAGCACACACACAGGCAGAGCACTGGAGTTGTTCAGCTCCGAGGCAAACAAGGCACGACTGAAAGTCCCATTATATCAAACTACCGAGTGCCTCCGGCGCACATGCACTCATACACATACATACATTCTAATCTATTTGTTCTAGCTTTACGACGCAATTGCCCTTACGTGGGTTTCTTGTTTCACCCCGTTGCAAAATAACTAGCCTTCCCGAAGCCGAATGAAATTGGGAGGTATTTTTATGATGTTACACTATAGCCAGACCCAGAGTGATTTCTTTGTGTGTTTATCTAGTAAAAAAAAAAAAAAAAAAGGCTAATCTTAGAGCGTAGTAATACGTAAGTCAATGTCTGATGCAAAACTTACATCAAGTGAGCGAAAACAGGGGGGGGGTTATCATAATAAGAAATGGTCTACCAACCAGATGTATCTTTATTCTGCATGTAGTGGAGAGATGAGACTTGAGCCTCAGCAGTGTAGCAGAGATGGCTGAGGGTAAACATTGATTGCTGACTTTTAATGGGATGGTCTTCTATCAAGATGGGAGTAGGGGGTGTGGGGGGCTATCTTCCACCAGGCCCCTCCACTGCAATCCATCTCAGTATCACAGTATGATGGGGAAGGGGGGTGAAGGGGGCTGAACAAATGGTTTGACAAGCCGGGATATATGTGTGTGTGTGTGTGTCTATCATCTGCTTGGGGTCTCCTCTCACATGCCAAGTACATGTCTAGCTAGCGCTCATCAAGGTCAGCTCGGAGATGTTGTGTCAAGCTGTGTTGGGAATTAGAGAAGATGCCGTGGAAAACAAGAAGAAAAAAAAAGCAATGAAAGATAAACCGAGGCTGGTGTGGCATTACCGGGCCTTGTGCTGCAGAGCCCACCGTAATCAAAACATGCAATTCATGAAGTCATATGGCATGAACTGGCTGGAGGATTCACAGTGGGTTTCATTGACCCTATGGTGTCACAAAACCTGCTCTCAATACAGATAACTTTAAATTAAATTCAAGTAAAAACATAAGAATTACCAAAATTGGAGATACAATGTTTTCATACACTTCCCCCTCTGTCTTTCTCTTTCTCTCTCTCTCACACACACACACACACACACACACACACACACACACACACACACACACACACACACACACACACACACACACACACACACACACACACACACACACACACACACACACACACACACACACGCATGTCATGTCATAATAACAATAACTCCCAGGGAACATCTTTCACTGTCACTAAACCTCATTCCCGTCTGTCTCAGGCCTCTTCTCCTTTCAGATGATAGCTATTAATTCCCCTCAGAGGCCGCTTGATGGAAAGCTAACAACATGTTATACTGTTGATACACTTCTGACTCCAGCTGCACGCTCTCAATTACAGATGAAGGGTAGCTAGTAACCTGGTTACAAATGGGCTTCACTGTTCAGATGATGCGACGCTCCTTCATCAAGGCGAGATGGAAATAGAACGGGGCCGCGCTAACGGTCTCATTCGTACCCCTTAAAGCCCTGATGCTGTTTTTTCTTCTCCTGTCCTACTGTAGGTGTAAAGAGATGGTTAACTGCACATCCATTTTGGCATGGTGACAAGCCAATCAGCTGGTTTAAATGATTATCATTAGCCTTGTCTCTCTGTCACTGACATCAGCTCACCATGACGTTTTCTGTGGATCTGTGCGGGAAAAAAGACAGGCAGTTTTCATTTGAGTCCCAGTATTTGAAAGGTGCAATTTGTGTCTGTGTCAACCAAAATAACTGCAAAAGCATTAAAAAGGAGGGAGAAGTGTTTTTCTGTTAAAGAGCTACATTCTTCTCACAATAATTCGATTTCAAATTGGACCGGGGTCTGGAATCTGGTTCATTATCAAGGAATATTTACAGATTTCAGACCCCAGTCCAATTTGAAATGATGGTTCAAATGATGATGGTTCAAATATGGTTTTAAGCCTTTTCATTATAAATTAAATCCATTTAGAAGAATTGTATTTCTTTGTCAAGGATAATTATATATATTAGATATTAGATTCCATCACTATAGTTGTTTTTCTTCTCCATTAGTAATTTTCTATCAAAGAGATAATAGAGAGAAAAAAGAGAGCTGACAAAATATGAATACATTTATGTTTTCTTAAGTGGATCTCTGAATGTTTCAGCACCCTGTGGCCTGAATACAAATGCCTGCTGTTACATAATGAATGAGAGCTTTACTTAGGGAATAAAGATTAGCAGCTGACCCTTTTACATCACCGTCTTATTTCAGGAACAAGAACCTCTTGGGCATGGCAATTTTTCTGCAGCATTTTTCCCTTCCCTATTCCCTCCCAGAATACTCAACTAATATAGGATCAAGGGGGGGGGGGTATGATTTAGTAGAATGCCTCATCAAATCAAGTACTGTATATGGTTAGGTTAGGTTTTTTTGTTTTGTTTGTTTGTTTGTTTGTTTGTTTGTTTGTTTGTTTGTTTTGCTTTACACAAAATTGAAATGAAGCTGGCAGACGACCAATGCAATTCCAGTGAAAGATAAAGAATAGAATTGATCGATTGATCAGAGGAGGGAGATAGGGGAGTCTAGCACACTTACCATCGAGGGTCAGCAAACAGACAGAGCACGGCTGATGGTTCATGAACTTAATGAATAAATCATTGAGTATGTCCCCCCCCCCTCCTACACACACGCGCGCACACATGCATGCACACACACACAACCCATGCATGCATGCACGCAGGCACACACACACAAGTATGAATGCTCACACACACACACACACACACACACACACACACACACACACACACACACCCCTCCACAACAGTCTCTGAAGTCCCCCTCCCCCTCCACTCCCTGCCCCCCACCCTTGCACCCCAGCACATCTGCTACTGTTACATACACTGGCCCACATTGTAATTCATTATATTGTGTCACGGTGTGCTCTGGGCCTCTGCCAGCAGAAATTAAACTCTTCAGCAAAGATAAACATCATATTACTTCATTACCCTTTTAAAACACATGCAAATTAGAGCCATTATCCACCCCCACCCTTTCTCTTTATTTTCGTGGGTGATGAAGTTGATCCGGTTGGAGTCCAGCCAAGTGTCTTTTGTCACAACTGACCGCCAGACGGCTGAGGCCTCGCGCCCCGGCTCCCTACATTCACCCTGCTTGTTTTCCGCTGCTGAATTAAACATTAACGCCACGCGACGGCAATAAATAACGTTCATCACAATATGGGGATGTGATAATGATTTGGCTGGAGCTCTGGCTGGGAGCTCCTCGGAGCCTGTCAGCTGACAAATACTGCAGAGTGATTAGACCAGCAGCTGTGTGTGACAACTGCATCTAAATCACCTCCTCGCAAACTCTTTGATCTCCTGCATGCGTGGAATTACGCTACTGCTGCAAGAGATGCCGTCTCCATTCATCGCCCTGTTCCATTTGCTGCCCAATTACTCTGAGCGATCAGAGATATCATTATGGTATCATTAAAGCAGTGCTGCTGCTTCCAGTATCACTGCACATTCAGTAGAGTGGAAGGATGGAGGGATGGATGGATGGATGGATGGATGGATGGATGGATGGATGGATGGATGGATGGATGGATGGATGGATGGATGGATGGATGGATGGATGGATGGAATAATGGATGGGTGAATGGATGGACGGGTAGAAGGATGGATGGACGGACAGGTGGATGGATGGGTAGAAGGATGGGTGGATGGGAGGGTTTGTATGATGGGTGGAAGGGTTGATAGGATAGATGGGAGGGTTTGTATGATGGATGGGAGGGTTTGTAGGATGGATGGGAGGGTTTGTAGGATGGATGGGTGGGTTTATAGGATAGATGGGAGGGTTTGTAGGATGGATGGGAGGGTTTGTAGGATGGATGGGAGGGTTTGTAGGATGGATGGGAGGGTTTGTATTAGGGATGTCCGATATTATCGGCCTACCGATATATCGGTATCGGTTGATATCGGTATCGGAAATTAAGAGATATTGTTGGTATATCGGATATTGGTAAAAAAGCCAATATCGAACATCCCTAGTTTGTCGGATGGATGGGAGGGTTTGTAGGATGGATGGGAGGGATTATAGGATGGATGAGAGGGTTTGTATGATGGATGGATGGATGGATGGATGGATGGATGGATGGATGGATGGATGGAAGGGAGGGTTTGTAGGATGGATGGGAGGGTTTGTATGATGGATGGGTGGGTTTATAGGATAGATGGGAGGGTGTGTAGGATAGATGGGAGGGTTTGTAGGATGGGTGGGAGGGTTTGTAGGATGGATGGGAGGGCTTGTAGTAGGGATGTCCGATATTATCGGCCGATATTGGCATTAAAATGTAATATCGGAAATTATCCTAGTAATGTTAATTACCTGAAATTATTCCATTTGGGGGGGGGGGGGAACCATGCATATATCGGTATCGGTTGATATTGGTATCGGAAATTAAGAGTTATTGTCGGTATATCGGATATCGGTATTGTCGGAATATCGAACATCCCTAGTTTGTAGGATGGATGGGAGGGTTTGTAGGATGGATGGGAGGGATTATAGGATGGATGAGAGGGTTTGTATGATGGATGGGAGGGTTTGTATGATGGATGGAAGAATGGCTGGATGGGAGGGTTTGTAGGATGGATGGGAGGGTTTGTATGATGGATGGCTGGATGGGAGGGTTTGTAGGATGGATGGGAGGATTTGTAGGATGGATGGGGTTTATGGCAGTGGACTAAAAAGACGCTGTACTACAGTATATCTGAAATAAGCCTGCACTTAGTTGTGGCTTCTGGGGAGTGATCATGAGCCAAAGTGGATG
This sequence comes from Notolepis coatsorum, assembly GCF_963971535.1. NCBI lineage: Eukaryota > Metazoa > Chordata > Actinopteri > Aulopiformes > Paralepididae > Notolepis > Notolepis coatsorum. The sequence continues at coordinate 52,767,537 of NC_140184.1, read as the reverse complement.
GAAAATATGCATGATCTGCCCTCAGAACTGAGTCCAAAGTGTGTGTGTGTGTGTGTGTGTGTGTATGTGTGTGTGTAATATTATGCAAATATTTGTGTTTATGTATGTGTGTGTGTGTATGTATTTGTGTAAAAATCACAGTGTATACATATCTGAAACTCTGAAGTATGTGTGCACAAGTGTGTGTCTGTGTGTCTATCTATGCTTATGTGCATTCATGTGTGCATGTGTGTTCAAGGGGTGGTTTGTCTGACACCACTCCTCCCGGCCCGGTACTTGTTGGAATCTATACAGGCAGCGCGGTGAGAGAGACTGTAGTCCAATCAAACATCACTATGAAATTAGACAAAAGCTCTGCCTTTGATCTCTCCAACTCTTATGACTTGACAATTCCCTGTTTGATCTCCAAAGGCATAATGAAAGCCAAGGCTATGTACCTTTAAGATTAGATAGCCAACAAAAGTTGTAGAGAGTAAAAATATCAAAGATAATTAGAATGAAAATGTAAGAGAAAAGAAAAGGTAATTCAATTGGATGCTACAAATGTTAATGGTACATACTGCATTTAATAAGCAGATTTCATCGTGATGTAGCAGTATTCCATTTGTGTATGATTAATAATGAGCCGGGCTAATTTAGTAAGAATAAAACATTCATCATCAATACACATAAATCAACTAATGGTATTTCGTTGGCAAACAGTACAATTGGATTTCATCAAAGTCCCTCTATTCAGTGGTATCCTGCATGTTAATTGAAATGCCTCAGAACCTTGCTAAATGTGTTCAAGTGAATCATTTCAGCTTGATTCACAATTAGACTCATCTCTGTCAGGGCAAAATGGAAAGTCCGGCCTTGGAGTGTATCAATTCAGCCTGATGCTGCGGTCTGCGTTGCCTTTCATGCCTGTGATTGGTTGTGAAATTCCATAGCAGAGGGGATAGCAGGAGACCGCACAAAGCAGCAGCTCATTAATCTTCCATTAAACTACAGGAAATGGAGTCCAGAATCAAGACCTAAATCCCCCCCAAAATTGTTTTATGCGAATGCCTTCTTCTTGATAGCATGCAAGATTGATTGAAACTGCCAGTTCTACACAGTAAATTCCGCAGAGTACATTTTACTCAAACTGAGTACATTTTACTCAAACTGAGTAAAATTTTACTCAGTTTGAGTAAAATGTACTCAGTTTGAGTAAAATTTACTCTGCTGTATTAGATGCATTACGAGACTGACTTTGTCTGAGCATTTACATCCATATAAGCTGTATATACTGTAGGCTGGTATCAGTTCTTAACACAAAATGTACAGTGACATTATATCCTAATAGAGGCAACAGTGACAGTCATGTTCTCCATCTTTTTCAATTGACTTCACAATTCTTCTAGATTCTATATGGCGCATACTTTATATTCGTATGACATCACAGAGTAGGGGGCTAAACACATTTTCCTCCTTGTTCCTGGCAATATGGGACAGTTGGAGACAGACCACACTCTGCAGGGTATAGCGGTAATTCGTTTGAATACTGGGTACACACTCAGCAGTACAAGGGGAGAGTCACTTCCTCATTCAAAGGTAGGTCGATAATGATCTAATATAGTTGGCTCCAGTTGGCTGATGCTATCTCTGGGTATTTCCCATGAGTAGATGGTTCCAGAAGCTCTATGTCACTGCATTCAAGTTCACAGTGACTACATGGAGGAAATAATACTGTGAACAACAACACAATGGGGAAGCTTGGTGGTTAGAGAGGTGGTAAGGAACTAGAAGGTCACAGGTGTGATCCCCATAACAGCCAATGCATCTGTCACTGTGGAAGCGTCCTTGAGCAAGACACTTTGCTGCTCGAAGGGTGCTGCAATTGGCTGACCCTGCACCCTGACCCTTATTGTGAAATGCACACATGTATACAAATGATTAATTATCCTGTGTGTAATATACAGTAGCGATTACTCCTTTTGATCTGAACAAAACTCAGCAAAATACAGTTTGTTGATAAAATTACACTTCAGAAGGATTATTTGAAATGCATTTACAAACATCTAGTATGATGCTCATAGATTATAGCTCATAGCTCTCACCACACTCTGGGCTCTATATAGCCCAGTTTAAACGAGGTATGATGCAGAGATGCCAACTGCATATTGGGAGATAATACCTTTGACTGCATAAAATAGCCCTTTAGTATACTGTCCCTGTATCTGATGGGTGGTGTATGATTGAAAACGAACATACTTAGACACATGGCAGGAGCCTCAGCCTAATCTACTCTCCACAACATTCCGTATGAGGCTAGTCAATAGACTGATGTTTTAAGAACGGATGGAGGGAGTCAAACACATACAACTTCTTACTGGCCTTGTGTAGAATTCAATCTATTTTCCACTGACACACTAATCTGACACACACAAACACACAAGCAAACGCGCACACGCACATATGTGTTTAGCCCACGCTAATTTAATTTCAATGAAGTGAAATATAACTGCATGAGGTAATACCACTGATATACACAGTGAGGCCTTTGAAAAGTATATTAGTAATGACCTCAATCAGTGGAATGGAGCGAAACACTTGTCAGCCGAGCGTTTTCAATTTCAGGCCCATCTGTTTACATATCGCTGGTGTTTGGATTATATCACAGACAAATCCCCATGGCAAACCTCAGTGAAATGTTCTCATAAAGCTGTGTTTACTGTTGCATTAGAATCATATAATCCTTTTGCAGAGCAATTTCCATTGTGAGACATTAGGAAGCTGTTATTAGGCTCTGGTGGCATCTAGATTTAATGTCCCCCTCCTCGTAGAAAACAGCCTCCATATAGTCCAAATGAACCCATCTCATACAAGCTCCCTAGTAGTTTGGAATCAAGTCCAGGGCCCTCATTTATCAATGGTGCGTACGCACAGATATGTGCGTAAACCGTGCGTACGATCATTTCTAAGCAAAGTGTGGGACTTATCAATTTGAACGTGTGCTTGACATTCTGCGTATATCTACGCACAGCTCAGACCGTGCACGTACCTGGCACCCAGCTGTAGAATATGAAGACTGCAACGTGGAAATAAGCTTTTGTGCATTAGTTTCAACACTGGCGTGTTCGGTATGACCCGTAATTAATTGTAAAATAGCGACATTAGTGTTATTATTGTCAAACCCTATAAATAGCATTTGGAATAGGTCTTTCCAAATGAATGCATCTTATTTATTTATCGTTGCATTTGGCTGATAAGTCATTGCCTGTGGCCGGGAGGAACGCATTCAATTGCAATGTTATTACTGGGGTATCTGTAATTAAAATATCACTTAAATGCAGGGGATCGGGGCTATCTAATGAAGCCATGGCTGATGACTCCTCTGATCAACCCCAACAGGAGCGCATCTACAACCGGGCACACTCGCGCAAAAGAGTCACCGTGGAGCGTGCAATTTGCCTGCTGAAAGGTCGATGGCTCTGCCTGTCTGGCACAGGGGGGCACGCTGCAGTACCGACCTGAAAAGGTTTGCCACATCGTCATGGCTTGCAGTGTGCTCCATAATCTGGCCATCAGAAATGGCATCCTGCTGCTGGAACCCCCAAGACGCATGTCAGACGTGGAACAACCACCTCCAAAACGCCACAGAAATACAGACAATAATAATAATAATAATAATAATAATAATAATAATAATAATAATAATAATAATAATAATAATAATAATAATAATAATAATAATAATAATAATAATAATAATAATAATAATAATAATAATAATAATAGATTGAATTTGTAATGCACTTTTTGTTCGCTGGGATCCCAAAGTGCTACACTACAGGGTTAAAACATTGTTAAAAAAATAAAAGAGTTATTAGTAAAACAAATAAAATAAAATACAGAATAAAAATAAGATAAAAATAGAACATAGTTAATTAAAAACATAGTATAAACAGAAAATTTAAAAACAACAGCACAAGAAAATAAAAATAAAAATAAAAAGCTAACAGTCAAAGGCCTTTTTGAACAGGTAGGTTTTCAGGCCTGCTTTAAAAGAGTCCAGGCTCTGTGGTGCCCTCAGCTGGATGGGGAGGCTGTTCCACAGGCGTGGTGCAGCCGTGCAGAAGGCTCGGTCACCCATGGTGCAGAGCCGGGTATTGGGGACCTGAAGGAGCAGGCTACATGCGGATCTGAGGGTGCGGGTGGAGGATTGTGGAGTGATGAGTTCCTGAAGGTAGAGGGGTGCGAGACAAGAGTTCATAGAGCAGTTTTATGTAAATCCATGCAAGATATTCAGGGATTAAAGCAAAAAACCTCCACTGTATATTTTTTATTTAATAGCGTTAGTGTTTTAAGGGAACTATATTATTTTGAACATCTTTTCTATTGCCAGTTTGCTTTTACGTAATATCAACGTTGTTTTCAATTAATTAAATACAACTTTTTGCAAGGGTTTTTTGTCATATTTGTCATACAAATAATCAACCATCTACATCAGGGGTCTCAAACTCGCGGCCCGCGGGCCATTTGCGGCCCGCGGGATGATATTTTGCGGCCCCCTACTTGACATCAAAGTGTAGTGTTAGTGCGGCCCGCGCGCAATTGTTTGCCGAGTCGTTGCGCGAGAGTTGGACGATTATGGGGCTGCGGCACTGCAGATCCAATGATCCACACGGACGTTAGACGGTGTTGCACTCGCTACACCCAGTCTGTAAGCTAATAGCAGTCGCAGAGGCTCTGGCTAGTAGTACCGTTATCATGTTGTGATTTTCGAAGCAAAATAAATATTCAACATTCTCTTTTGAGACTCCGCCTCAGACTCTTATCCTTTGGCACTTGGAACTTACTGTACTTTGCTTGCAGGTCTGCAGCCATTATTGCTGGATTATGAATAGCACCAACTTTAGCCAAGCTAAGCTAGCTGACCTAGCTCGTCTCCCCGCATTGCCATTTGATAACGTTAGTCAGCTAACGCTAGTCAGTAGCTACTTGACTTAAATACGATTCACCGTGGGTGCATTATTGTTGATAGACGGACAGTGTCAGGTCCTGGAGAAAGGACAGGCGATCATCTGATTTGATGTAACGTTAAAGCGGATGTTGTTCCAACTAGCTAGCTTTTCAGCTGTTAATGCTACAGTATAGTCAAGTCAAGTCAAGTCAAGAGTTTTAATTGTCACGGCATACAAGTATACAATGAAATGCGGGTGGTCTTGCCCGCGATGATGTGCAATACAGTGGTACAACATATAATAGAATCCAATAAAAATACAGTGGTACAACATATAATAGAATCCAATAAAAAACAACAGTGCAATAAACAGGTAACATGGTGTGACATCTCGGTATAAAGTATAATAACACCAGCAAGTGAAACACATCCCGTCCGAGCTCCCCGTCACACGCTCTGTCGGGGACAATGGAATTTAAGAAAGTGTATCTGCTGCTAAAATGACAAACAGCATCACACTTTAAAACACGTTGATTTTAGAATCATCACTCTCCGCAGGAGATAAATGACGTCATGCGATCGGAGGCTAGAATTTCCGATACTGGTGAATGAATGAAAACTTTATTTAACAGATTGCAGAATGGGTACAATACAGTAAGGCTCAATACACACAATTGTTAAGGGGATGCAGACCAGAGAAAGACTTTCGTCTTGTTTACATCAGGGTCCCCCATTTTCAATTCATAGTGTGGTCTTCAATTCATATGCCTTTTCATAGATAGATAGATATATTTATAGACATTTTACAGCAGCAAGCATGCAAACTAAACGGATGTCCTGAGGAATTGAAAATGGGGGACCCTGATGTAAACAAGACGAAAGTACTTCTCTGGTCTGCATCCCCACAACAATTGTGTGTATTGAGCCGCACTGCACTGGTATAAGATAGATAAGATAAGATATTCCTTTATTGATCCCCTTGGGGAAATTCAGGCATCATAGCAGCATGGGGGGGGAGGGGGGGAGGGGTACAGGTAGTAAAACAACACAGTATACAGGTAGTAAAAGACAACACAGGCAGTGTAAACAATTTGATCAATATGGTCAATATAATTTACTATCTGACTAGCTGAGGAATATTCACATTATTCACAGTGTCACATGAGGTGCAGTATGCAAGAGGTAGTGTTATAATTTACTATCTACTGAGTGTACATTAATCAAAGTACCAGGGTAGTCTACTTTGTCCCCCTTGGGTTCCTATAAGTCCCAGGTCAATGTCTGGTAGCAGTCGCTGTCGCTGCCCCCTGTTGTGGGGCCTGGAGGCTGCTAGTCGCTGCCCACTGTTGTAGAGCCTGATGGCCGCTGGTATGAAGGACTGTCCGAGGCGGTTAGTTGAGTGTCGGGGGGGGATGAGTCTGTGGCTGAACGAGCTTCTCATCTTGACTAGCTCGTCGTAGAGGGGGTGGTAGGGGTTCTCCATGATGGCATCCAGCTTCCTTATCATCCCCCTCTCTCCCATCACCTCAAGTCTAGGTAGCTCGACTCCCACCACGGAGCTAGCCTTCCTCACCAGCTTGTTGAGCTTGTTGGTGTCCCTTGAGTTGATGTAGCCTCCCCAGCATGCCACAGCATAGAAGAGGATGCTGGCCACAACAGACTGGTAAAAAGACTGCAGCAGTTTGTTGCACACATTGAAGGACCTGAGTCTCCTCAGGAAGAACAGCCTGCTCTGTCCCTTCCTGTAGAGGGCCTCTGTGTTGTCCGACCAGTCCAGTTTATTGTTCAGGTGTACCCCAAGGAACTTGTATGAGTCCACCATCTCCACATCCACCCCTCGGATGGAGATGGGAATCGGGGGGGGCCTCTTCTTGCCCCTCCGGAAGTCCACCACCAGCTCCTTGGTCTTACTGGTGTTGAGTTGGAGGTGGTTGCTGTCGCTCCACCCCACGAAGCTCTCCACCAGGGCTCTGTACTCCTCCTCATCATCGTCGGTGATGTAGCTTACGATGGAGGAGTCGTCTGAGAACTTCTGCAGGTGGCACCCGCTGGAGTTGCGGCAGAAGTCTGAGGTGTAGAGGGTGAAGAGGAAGGGTGACAGCACAGTTCCCTGGGGGGCGCCGGTGTTGCTCACCAGTACGTCAGACTGACTGCCCTTTAGTCTGACGTACTGTGGCCTCTCAGTGAGGTAGTCCTTGATCCAGGCCACCAAGCCGTGCTCCAGCTGCATCGCAGAGAGCTTCTCCGCTAGCAGTGACGGCTGGATGGTGTTGAAGGCGCTGGAGAAATCAAAGAACATAATCCTCACTGAGCTGCACGGCTTCTCCAGGTGCGTGTACGCTCTGTGGAGCATGTAGATGATGGCATCCTCCACCCCGATGTTTGCCTGGTATGCAAACTGCAGGGGGTCGAGGGAGTCACGCACCAGGGGCTTGAGGTGTTGCAGGACCAGTCTCTCAAACGTCTTCATGACGTGTGACGTCAGAGCGACTGGCCTGTAGTCGTTGGGGGTGCTGGGACGTCCCTTCTTGGGCACCGGGACAATGCAGGAGGTCTTCCAGAGCTGGGGCACCCTCTCCAGCCGCAGGGAGAGGTTGAAAAGATGCTGGAGCGGTGCTGCCAGCTGCTCTGCACATACCTTGAGCACCCTGGGATTGGTGTTGTCCGGTCCTCTGGCTTTGTTTAATTTTAATGCAACCTTTCCTCAAAATTCAGTGCTAAGAACCACAAAAATAAATGGAATGAAATCATCATATCAAGCTGCAAGCAGAATTATTGTTAAATCTATGTCACAACGAGAAAAAGCAACCAAGTCCTCACTCAGTGGCAAGAAGCCATTCTCTCTCTCTGATGCATACATAATAAAATAATGTATGACTGAAGTGATGGAGACCATGTTTGAAGGCAAACAAAAGCAAATCCCCCTCAGATCGCACAGCAACCAGAATAACTGAAATACTGGCTAGTGATTTGATTAAACAGCTTTGTGATAGAATAAAAAAAATGCACAGTGCATTTCCATAGCTGTGGATGAGTCCACTGACACCACTGAGAAGCCTATGTTCTGCAGAACCGTTCATGTTCTGAAGAACTGTTCATGTTCTCAAATGTTATTGCTAAAGATTGAGAAGATTGGATCAGTTGTACTTTTGTTTGGAATACTTGAAACCCTTTTTTTGTGGAATATTTGATGCGGCCCAGCCTCACCCAGACTCTACCTCCAGCGGCCCCCAGGTAAATTGAGCTTGAGACCCCTGATCTACATACTGTAACTTTTCAGTGCACGTTTTTATTTACATTGTGACAACACAGTCTATTTGTGCGCTCCCGCACAGACGTGATTGAATTCAAGTTTGAGTTTTTATTGATCACATACGCAGGCTACACATGGCGTAGGCTACATGGCAGTGAGATTCATTGTTCTATGCTCTCGTATTATTGTTATACTGTAAAAAAAAAAAATTTACAGGACTTTCACTGTATTATTTTACAGATTACTTTTGTTTTTCTACTTTAAGTGTAAATACCATAAAAATACAGTAAATAACCTTTGATACAAATATTAACCATTAAATAAAGGTTGTAATCTGTAAATTGATTTAATAAGAAATTCTCTTTTTTTTACAGGATTATTCCATTGCTTAATTGTCTTGAATGTTAAATTACATGTAAAACACCTAGAATATACATCATTTTACTGTATGTGAAAATAAGGCAACTTCCTGTTTTTTGCTGTTAAACTTTAAATGTAATGTTAAATAATGTTAAAAAAGAAAATAATATAATTAAAAAACAGTAAAAACCTTCAGTTATCCTACAGGTAATTATTTTTAAATACATGTGTTTGCTTAATTGTGTTGAATGTTAAATTACATTGAATTGTATGTAAAAACACATAAGATACTCATTATTTTACTGTATGTGAAAATAAGGCAACTTTCAGTATTTAAAAAAATTATGATCAAACACCTTCAATAAAGTGACAGGACTTAAAGTTCAGCAGTGAAACACTGTTATTTCACAGGTTTTTCCTACATTTACGATGAAACACCTTCAATTAAGTGACAGAACTTAAAGTTCAGCAGTGAAACACTGTTATTTTACAGGTTTTCCCATAATTATTACAATCAAACTCCTTCAATTAAGTGACAGCACTTAAAGTTCAGCAGTGAAACACTGTTATTTTACAGGTTTTCCCATTATTATTACAATCAAACTCCTTCAATTAAGTGACAGAACTCAAAGTTCAGCAGTGGAACACTATTATTTCACAGGTTTTTCCTACATTTAAGATGAAACACCTTCAATTAAGTGACAGAACTTAAAGTTCAGCAGTGAAACACTGTTATTTTACAGGTTTTCCCAAAATTATTACAATCAAATTCCTTCAATTAAGTGACAGAACTTAAAGTTCAGCAGTGAAACACTGTTATTTTACAGGTTTTCCCATAATTATTACAATCAAACTCCTTCAATTAAGTGTCAGAACTTAAAGTTCAGCAGTGAAACACTGTTATTTCACAGGTTTTTCCTAAATTATTACAATCAAACTCATTCAATAAAGTGACAGAACTTAAAGTTCAGCAGTGAAACACTGTTATTTGACCGTTTTTTCCTAAATTATTACGATCAAACTCCTTCAATAAAGTGACAGAACTTAAAGTTCAGCAGTGAAACACTGTTATTTCATCGGTTTTTCCTACATTTATGATGAAACACCTTCAATTAAGTGACAGAACTTAAAGTTCAGCAGTGAAACACTGTTATTTTACAGGTTTTCCATACATTATTACAATCAAACTCCTTCAATTAAGTGACAGAACTTAAAGTTCAGCAGTGAAACACTGTTATTTTACAGGTTTCCCCATTATTATTACAATCAAACTCCTTCAATTAAGTGACAGAACTCAAAGTTCAGCAGTAAAATACTGTTATTTCACAGGTTTTTCCAACATTTACAATGAAACACCTTCAATTAAGTGACAGAACTTAAAGTTCAGCAGTGAAACACTGTTATTTTACAGGTTTTCCCATAATTATTACAATCAAACTCCTTAAATAAAGTGACAGAACTTAAAGTTCAGCAGTGGAACACTGTTATTTTACAGGTTTTCCCATTATTATTACAATCAAACTCCTTCAATTAAGTGACAGAACTCAAAGTTCAGCAGTGAAACACTGTTATTTTACAGGTTTTCCCATAATTATTACAATCAAACTCCTTCAATTAAGTGACAGAACTCAAAGTTCAGCAGTGAAAAAAATGTATACATCCATTTGCTATATATTCTCTGTATTTTTACAGCCCAACTGCTGTATACAAACTCAAAATTACATTAAAATTACCCTATTTGAAATCCCTTTAAAAGTATCTCGTCAGCATTACGCTTTTACTTTCCCATCTATTTACAGTAAATTCGTATTAAATATTGGTTTTATACTGTACAAAAAAAGTAAGATCATGTGACAATAGCTTACAGAAAGTTTTAACAAACTTTACTTTATATAGACATTTGATAGTAATTACTAGAAAGGGTTATATAATCCCTATATAAAGCCGAATGGGAAGAAACTGTACACACTAAGCTGCTGGTCAAAGGCCTTAACCACAGTATTACATTAGCTACTGAGCTGCTAGTTAAAGGCCTTACCAACAGTATTGTTATGTTAGCTACTGAGCTGCTAGTTAAAGGCCTTAACCACAGTATTGTTATGTTAGTTACAGAGCTGCTAGTTAAAGGCCTTAACCACAGTATTACATTCGCTACTGAGCTGCTAGTTAAAGGCCTTAACCACAGTATTACATTAGCTACTGAGCTGCTAGTTAAAGGCCTTAACCACAGTATTACATTAGCTACTGAGCTGCTAGTTAAAGGCCTTAACCACAGTATTACATTAGCTACAGAGCTGCTAGTTAAAGGCCTTAACCACAGTATTACATTAGCTACTGGGCTGCTAGTTAAAGGCCTTAACCACAGTATTACATTAGCTACTGAGCTGCTACTTAAAGGCCTTAACCACAGTATTACATTAGCTACTGAGCTGCTGGTTAAAGGCCTTAACCACAGTATTGTTATGTTAGCTACTGAGCTGCTAGTTAAAGGCCTTAACCACATTATTGTTATGTTAGCTACTGAGCTGCTAGTTAAAGGCCTTAACCACAGTATTACATTAGCTACTGAGCTGCTAGTTAAAGGCCTTAACCACAGTATTACATTAGCTACTGAGCTGCTGGTTAAAGGCCTTAACCACAGTATTGTTATGTTAGCTACTGAGCTGCTAGTTAAAGGCCTTAACCACAGTATTGTTATGTTAGCTACTGAGCTGCTAGTTAAAGGCCTTAACCACAGTATTACATTAGCTACTGATCGCTGCTGGTACGCTGCTGGTACACAAGGACTGGAAGCAGTAGGGAGCAACTAGCCTAGCTTAGCACAAGGACTGGAAGCAGAAGGGAGCAGCTAGCCTAGCTTAGCACAAGGGCCTGAAGCAGTAGGGACGGGAGCATGTCTATGTTCCCCGGGTCCTATGTTCCCCGCTTTGATTGATTGATTGATTGATTGAACATTTTAGACCACCAGCCCTGATTCCAAACTCTAACCTTAACCAGTTCGAAAGAGGGCCTAAGCTTAACCAGTTTGAAACAAGGCGGACATTAATAATTAATAAAATAATAAAAATTAGCCTAGCTTAGCACAAGGACTGGAAGCAGTAGGGAGCAGCTAGCCTAGCTTAGCACAAGGGCTGGAAGCAGTAGGGACCAGCTAGCCTACCTAGCTTAGCACAATGACTGGAAGCATTAGGGAGCAGCTAGCCTAGCTTAGCACAAGGGCTGGAAGCAGTAGGGAGCAGCTAGCCTAGCTTAGCACAAGGGCTGGAAGCAGTAAGGACCGGCTAGCCTACCTAGCTTAGCACAAGGACTGGAAGCAGTAGAGAGCAACTAGCCTAGCTTAGCACAAGGACTGGAAGCAGTAGGGAGCAGATAGCTTAGCACAAGGACTGGAAGCAGTAGGGAGCAGCTAGCCTAGCTTAGCACAAGGACTGGAAGCAGTAGGGAGCAGCTAGCCTAGCTTAGCACAAGGGCTGGAAGCAGTAGGGACCAGCTAGCCTAGCTTAGCACAAGGACTGGAAGCAGTAGGGAGCAACTAGCCTAGCTTAGCACAACGACTGGAAGCAGTAGGGAGCAGCTAGCCTAGCTTAGCACAAGGGCTGGAAGCAGTAGGGACCAGCTAGCCTACCTAGCTTAGCACAAGGACTGGAAGCAGTAGGGAGCAGCTAGCCTAGCTTAGCACAAGGGCTGGAAGCAGTAGGGACCATCTAGCCTACCTAGCTTAGCACAAGGACTGGAAGCAGTAGGGAGCAACTAGCCTAGCTTAGCACAAGGACTGGAAGCAGTAGGGAGCAGATAGCTTAGCACAAGGACTGGAAGCAGTAGGGAGCAGCTAGCTTAGCACAAGGACTGGAAGCAGTAGGAAGCAGCTAGCCTAGCTTAGCACAAGGGCTGGAAGCAGTAGGGATCAGCTAGCCTAGCTTAGCACAAGGGCTGGAAGCAGTAGGGAGCAGCTAGCTTAGCACAATGACTGGAAGCAGTAGGGAGCAACTAGCCTAGCTTAGCACAAGGACTTGAAGCAGTAGGGAGCAGATAGCTTAGCACAAGGACTGGAAGCAGTAGGGAGCAGCTAGCTTAGCACAAGGACTGGAAGCAGTAGGGAGCAGCTAGCCTAGCTTAGCACAAGGGCTGGAAGCAGTAGGGAGCAGCTAGCCTAGCTTAGCACAAGGACTGGAAGCAGTAGGGAGCAGCTAGCCTAGCTTAGCACAAGGGCTGGAAGCAGTAGGGAGCAACTAGCCTAGCTTAGCACAAGGACTGGAAGCAGTAGGGAGCAGCTAGCCTAGCTTAGCACAAGGACTGGAAGCAGTAGGGACGAGCTAGCCTACCTAGCTTAGCACAAGGACTGGAAGCAGTAGGGAGCAACTAGCCTAGCTTAGCACAAGGACTGGAAGCAGTAGGGAGCAGATAGCTTAGCACAAGGACTGGAAGCAGTAGGGAGCAGCTAGCCTAGCTTAGCACAAGGACTGGAAGCAGTAGGGAGCAGCTAGCCTAGCTTAGCACAAGGACTGGAAGCAGTAGGGAGCAGCTAGCCTAGCTTAGCACAAGGGCTGGAAGCAGTAGGGACCAGCTAGCCTAGCTTAGCACAAGGACTGGAAGCAGTAGGGAGCAACTAGCCTAGCTTAGCACAAGGACTGGAAGCAGTAGGGAGCAGCTAGCCTAGCTTAGCACAAGGGCTGGAAGCAGTAGGGACCAGCTAGCCTACCTAGCTTAGCACAAGGACTGGAAGCAGTAGGGAGCAGCTAGCCTAGCTTAGCACAAGGGCTGGAAGCAGTAGGGACCATCTAGCCTACCTAGCTTAGCACAAGGACTGGAAGCAGTAGGGAGCAACTAGCCTAGCTTAGCACAAGGACTGGAAGCAGTAGGGAGCAGATAGCTTAGCACAAGGACTGGAAGCAGTAGGGAGCAGCTAGCTTAGCACAAGGACTGGAAGCAGTAGGAAGCAGCTAGCCTAGCTTAGCACAAGGGCTGGAAGCAGTAGGGATCAGCTAGCCTAGCTTAGCACAAGGGCTGGAAGCAGTAGGGAGCAGCTAGCTTAGCACAATGACTGGAAGCAGTAGGGAGCAACTAGCCTAGCTTAGCACAAGGACTTGAAGCAGTAGGGAGCAGATAGCTTAGCACAAGGACTGGAAGCAGTAGGGAGCAGCTAGCTTAGCACAAGGACTGGAAGCAGTAGGGAGCAGCTAGCCTAGCTTAGCACAAGGGCTGGAAGCAGTAGGGAGCAGCTAGCCTAGCTTAGCACAAGGACTGGAAGCAGTAGGGAGCAGCTAGCCTAGCTTAGCACAAGGGCTGGAAGCAGTAGGGACCAGCTAGCCTAGCTTAGCACAAGGACTGGAAGCAGTAGGGAGCAACTAGCCTAGCTTAGCACAAGGACTGGAAGCAGTAGGGAGCAGCTAGCCTAGCTTAGCACAAGGGCTGGAAGCAGTAGGGACGAGCTAGCCTACCTAGCTTAGCACAAGGACTGGAAGCAGTAGGGAGCAACTAGCCTAGCTTAGCACAAGGACTGGAAGCAGTAGGGAGCAGATAGCTTAGCACAAGGACTGGAAGCAGTAGGGAGCAGCTAGCCTAGCTTAGCACAAGGACTGGAAGCAGTAGGGAGCAGCTAGCCTAGCTTAGCACAAGGGCTGGAAGCAGTAGGGAGCAGCTAGCCTAGCTTAGCACAAGGACTGGAAGCAGTAGGGAGCAGCTAGCCTAGCTTAGCACAAGGGCTGGAAGCAGTAGGGAGCAGCTAGCCTAGCTTTGCACAAGGGCTGGAAGCAGTAAGGACCAGCTAGCCTACCTAGCTTAGCACAAGGACTGGAAGCAGTAGGGAGCAGCTAGCCTAGCTTAGCACAAGGGCTGGAAGCAGTAGGGACCAGCTAGCATAGCTTAGCACAAGGACTGGAAGCAGTAGGGAGCAGATAGCTTAGCACAAGGACTGGAAGCAGTAGGGAGCAGCTAGCTTAGCACAAGGACTGGAAGCAGTAGGGAGCAGCTAGCCTAGCTTAGCACAAGGGCTGGAAGCAGTAGGGAGCAGCTAGCCTAGCTTAGCACAAGGACTGGAAGCAGTAGGGAGCAGCTAGCCTAGCTTAGCACAAGGGCTGGAAGCAGTAGGGAGCAACTAGCCTAGCTTAGCACAAGGACTGGAAGCAGTAGGGAGCAGCTAGCCTAGCTTAGCACAAGGACTGGAAGCAGTAGGGACGAGCTAGCCTACCTAGCTTAGCACAAGGACTGGAAGCAGTAGGGAGCAACTAGCCTAGCTTAGCACAAGGACTGGAAGCAGTAGGGAGCAGATAGCTTAGCACAAGGACTGGAAGCAGTAGGGAGCAGCTAGCCTAGCTTAGCACAAGGACTGGAAGCAGTAGGGAGCAGCTAGCCTAGCTTAGCACAAGGACTGGAAGCAGTAGGGAGCAGCTAGCCTAGCTTAGCACAAGGGCTGGAAGCAGTAGGGACCAGCTAGCCTAGCTTAGCACAAGGACTGGAAGCAGTAGGGAGCAACTAGCCTAGCTTAGCACAAGGACTGGAAGCAGTAGGGAGCAGCTAGCCTAGCTTAGCACAAGGGCTGGAAGCAGTAGGGACCAGCTAGCCTACCTAGCTTAGCACAAGGACTGGAAGCAGTAGGGAGCAGCTAGCCTAGCTTAGCACAAGGGCTGGAAGCAGTAGGGACCATCTAGCCTACCTAGCTTAGCACAAGGACTGGAAGCAGTAGGGAGCAACTAGCCTAGCTTAGCACAAGGACTGGAAGCAGTAGGGAGCAGATAGCTTAGCACAAGGACTGGAAGCAGTAGGGAGCAGCTAGCTTAGCACAAGGACTGGAAGCAGTAGGAAGCAGCTAGCCTAGCTTAGCACAAGGGCTGGAAGCAGTAGGGAGCAACTAGCCTAGCTTAGCACAAGGACTGGAAGCAGTAGGGAGCAGATAGCTTAGCACAAGGACTGGAAGCAGTAGGGAGCAGCTAGCTTAGCACAAGGACTGGAAGCAGTAGGAAGCAGCTAGCCTAGCTTAGCACAATGACTGGAAGCAGTAGGGAGCAACTAGCCTAGCTTAGCACAAGGACTTGAAGCAGTAGGGAGCAGATAGCTTAGCACAAGGACTGGAAGCAGTAGGGAGCAGCTAGCTTAGCACAAGGGCTGGAAGCAGTAGGGAGCAGCTAGCCTAGCTTAGCACAAGGACTGGAAGCAGTAGGGAGCAGCTAGCCTAGCTTAGCACAAGGGCTGGAAGCAGTAGGGACCAGCTAGCCTAGCTTAGCACAAGGACTGGAAGCAGTAGGGAGCAACTAGCCTAGCTTAGCACAAGGACTGGAAGCAGTAGGGAGCAGCTAGCCTAGCTTAGCACAAGGGCTGGAAGCAGTAGGGACGAGCTAGCCTACCTAGCTTAGCACAAGGACTGGAAGCAGTAGGGAGCAACTAGCCTAGCTTAGCACAAGGACTGGAAGCAGTAGGGAGCAGATAGCTTAGCACAAGGACTGGAAGCAGTAGGGAGCAGCTAGCCTAGCTTAGCACAAGGACTGGAAGCAGTAGGGAGCAGCTAGCCTAGCTTAGCACAAGGGCTGGAAGCAGTAGGGAGCAGCTAGCCTAGCTTAGCACAAGGACTGGAAGCAGTAGGGAGCAGCTAGCCTAGCTTAGCACAAGGGCTGGAAGCAGTAGGGAGCAGCTAGCCTAGCTTTGCACAAGGGCTGGAAGCAGTAAGGACCAGCTAGCCTACCTAGCTTAGCACAAGGACTGGAAGCAGTAGGGAGCAGCTAGCCTAGCTTAGCACAAGGGCTGGAAGCAGTAGGGACCAGCTAGCATAGCTTAGCACAAGGACTGGAAGCAGTAGGGAGCAGATAGCTTAGCACAAGGACTGGAAGCAGTAGGGAGCAGCTAGCTTAGCACAAGGACTGGAAGCAGTAGGAAGCAGCTAGCCTAGCTTAGCACAAGGGCTGGAAGCAGTAGGGAGCAGCTAGCCTAGCTTAGCACAAGGACTGGAAGCAGTAGGGAGTAGCTAGCTTAGCACAAGGACTGGAAGCAGTAGGGAGCAACTAGCCTAGCTTAGCACAAGGACTGGAAGCAGTAGGGAGCAGATAGCTTAGCACAAGGACTGGAAGCAGTAGGGAGCAGCTAGCCTAGCTTAGCACAAGGACTGGAAGCAGTAGGGAGCAGCTAGCCTAGCTTAGCACAAGGGCTGGAAGCAGTAGGGAGCAGCTAGCCTAGCTTAGCACAAGGACTGGAAGCAGTAGGGAGCAGCTAGCCTAGCTTAGCACAAGGGCTGGAAGCAGTAGGGAGCAGCTAGCCTAGCTTAGCACAAGGGCTGGAAGCAGTAGGGACCAGCTAGCCTACCTAGCTTAGCACAAGGACTGGAAGCAGTAGGGAGCAGCTAGCCTAGCTTAGCACAAGGGCTGGAAGCAGTAGGGACCAGCTAGCCTACCTAGCTTAGCACAAGGGCTGGAAGCAGTAGGGAGCAACTAACCTAGCTTAGCACAAGGACTGGAAGCAGTAGGGAGCAGATAGCTTAGCACAAGGACTGGAAGCAGTAGAGAGCAGCTAGCTTAGCACAAGGACTGGAAGCAGTAGGAAGCAGCTAGCCTAGCTTAGCACAAGGGCTGGAAGCAGTAGGGAGCAGCTAGCCTAGCTTAGCACAAGGACTGGAAGCAGTAGGGAGTAGCTAGCTTAGCACAAGGACTGGAAGCAGTAGGGAGCAACTAGCCTAGCTTAGCACAAGGACTGGAAGCAGTAGGGAGCAGATAGCTTAGCACAAGGACTGGAAGCAGTAGGGAGCAGCTAGCCTAGCTTAGCACAATGACTGGAAGCAGTAGGGAGCAGCTAGCCTAGCTTAGCACAAGGGCTGGAAGCAGTAGGGAGCAGCTAGCCTAGCTTAGCACAAGGACTGGAAGCAGTAGGGAGCAGCTAGCCTAGCTTAGCACAAGGGCTGGAAGCAGTAGGGAGCAGCTAGCCTAGCTTAGCACAAGGGCTGGAAGCAGTAGGGACCAGCTAGCCTACCTAGCTTAGCACAAGGACTGGAAGCAGTAGGGAGCAGCTAGCCTAGCTTAGCACAAGGGCTGGAAGCAGTAGGGAGCAACTAACCTAGCTTAGCACAAGGACTGGAAGCAGTAGGGAGCAGATAGCTTAGCACAAGGACTGGAAGCAGTAGAGAGCAGCTAGCTTAGCACAAGGACTGGAAGCAGTAGGAAGCAGCTAACACACACACACACACACACACACACACACACACACACACACACACACACACACACACACACACACACACACACACACACACACACACACACACACACACACACACACACACATTTGAAATGTTTATTTATGTCCACATAAACAGAAGTACAAGGAAGCCTCATACAAAGGACATAAACAATGCGAGTGCAATCAGAAAATTATGAAGAACAGTCAGGTACAAGGTGCATGGGCGGCAGAATCATGGGTAAAGGTAACAGCGCCTCCTCCAAATTGAGCGGCTTCCTATAATAGCTGATACTGAGCAGTACCTGGCTAACTGCCTGGCCTTCCTTTTGGGGAGACCGGCTATTTGTAGGCCCCTCACAACCAACTTGTGCACATGCCCTAGACTGCCAAAGATAAAAACTAGGAGTTTACATCTGTAGCCTATGGTCTGCTGTAGCTGTTGGTATTTCAGCATTTTGGTTAGGAAGGCTTCTTCTAAGCTGTAATCAAAAGTACAGCCAACCTCAAGAATGGACAGGTGTTCATTTACCACAAATACATCAGGGGTGTTAGCTTTAATACTAGAGAACATGGAATCATTATTGCACAGGTTGAACATGCTTGGCTTCACAGTAGAATGCTTACCCAACTAACAATTGCCTCCGCCAACACTATCT
Source organism: Notolepis coatsorum (assembly GCF_963971535.1). NCBI lineage: Eukaryota > Metazoa > Chordata > Actinopteri > Aulopiformes > Paralepididae > Notolepis > Notolepis coatsorum. The sequence continues at coordinate 52,749,182 of NC_140184.1, read as the reverse complement.
CCCCTCCGGATTCAACCCCCTCTCCACCGCCCAACCCACCTTTTACATCCTTCACTGAAATCACTGCATCGGACCTATCCTCCATTCTCTCTACAATGAAAACTTCTACCTGCATCCTGGACCCTATTCCCTCTGTTACAAAGGGTCAGATTAAACCGAATATATATATTTATTGCCTGAGATCCCATGTATAATATTTGTATATCGTTTGATATCCCTTGTATATTCTTTGTACATATATACGGAATATCCCTTTAGTCTACAGGACAGACCATAATATTCGTTCCCCTATTGGAAGCGATCCCCTGGCGCCAGTGCCTTACCCCCTCGAGCTGACTTGAAAGGTACCGACGAGATATGTCTGTACATGCCCAGCTTCTGCCCATGAATACGGCTACTGAAATACGAATGGTACTATTTGTTCACCGTGCACATAAATAGGGCGCAAGAAATGTAGAACTCCTCTTAGTCCTTTGTCCCGTTCAGTCTCGTTCAGTTCCAGTTATCCAAGTGACGTCTCTCCCCACTACGCAACGTGGGCAGAATAGGGCTCGCATTGCCCCAAGATAGAGTCTCGTGTTATACTAGTACGTTCGTTTAATGTATCGTTCGCTATTTATTAGTAAACCTTCATTACGAGTCAAAGACCACGTGAAGTGGGTAATTGTGCGTCTACATAGAGCATTTATTGCCGCGTACTAATAGGATAGTAACGTCAAGTTCAACCGCGCACCACGGAGGATTTACACCCCGCCAGCAGTGCCACTTTCCGGCAAGGATTATTATTTTTCATTGCTTTGACCAAGCTGCTGGAGCAGAGAACCGCCTACCCCTATGCTACTGTGGGATCTACACCTGCCCGTGAGACCATCACTCGAGCCCGCCTCTGTCGTACCAGAGGCTCCACGGCTTTCACCTGCACGGCGCGCACCATGGGACCAGGCTGCCTATCCCCGCTGACACAGGGGTGACATCGCCTCCGTGAACCATTGACTTGCATAGAGCTTTGCCCCCCCCTGCTGGCTTACAACCGGTAGTACACCCCCCCTTCCCAGAACATCCCTAGATCTAATTACTTAATATTCATTATTGATTTGCCTGCACATTCCTTGCCTTATAAGCGCAATCTAAGTACTGTAACAATCCCTTTTGATGTAATAAATATTCTAAATGAGTATTTGTGTGGAAACCGTGTTATTGTGGAAGTGTTCTAATCTAATATACCTTTGTACGGTATTGGCCAGTAATGTACAAGACGGTAGTAGTGTAATGATACTAGTACTTGATTAATACAGTCAGGGAATTGTACCCCTCAGTTACAATTGGTCCTTCGAGCCCCGGATAATAATTAGCGTAATATTAATATAATATTAATATTGACATGGCCGATGACGAACACTCCACAAACGGTTCTCCTAAGCTAGATCGCCCGCAGCGCAGACGGCAGCCACCTCCCTATCTAGAGGCATACTCTGTCAGTCCAATACCTAGCTTTAAAGGGAAGTTAAACGCGGAAAAAGTAGAAAGTAAAATCATGTCCGACCCTAACAACCAGGCTAGCCCGCCAACAGAGACCCTAGTGGGTTCTAATGTAACTGACCAAGCTCACGGTGGGGACCAGGAGGGAACTGACACGACTTTACCCCCAGACAATACCGAAGAAATAGTCCCCGATCAGCCCCGGGAGGAAGACAACCCTAAAGAGACGCGCACCCAGGAGACGGATCTCCTCGGTACGCAACCGGAGAACGGATCTCCAACAAGTACTGCCGGGAGCCGATCGCCCCGAACGGCGTCTTCCCCCAGCGAGGCGGACAAGATGCTGGCGCAGGCACTCATCGCCACCCTGGCAGCCTCCACCGAACACGATCGACTTCAAGCGCAACAGACGCGCGAGCGCGAACATTTTGCAGGCGAGCGAGAGCGCTTCCAGGCGCAACAAAGGAGTGAAGACGACCGCATAAGACTGGAGACCAGACGCCTCCAGACAGAAGAGAACATTGAGAGAAGCCGCGCCGATGCACAGCACACCGCCGCCAATGCACAGCGCGACGTCGCAAATGCACAGCTCCACGCCGCCCATGCCAGCGCCAATGCCCAGCACAACGCCGCCAACGCACAGCGCGACGCCGCCCAGGCCAGCGCCAATGCGCAGCGCGACGCCGCCAATGCCCAGCGCGAAGCAGCGCGCGACGCAGCCCATGCCCGGCGCGAGGCAGAGCGCGACCGGCTGCAGGCGGAGCTGATGGACAAACTGGTTGCCATGGCGACACCCCCTCACTCCGCACGGAGCTCCCAGAGATCGTCAAGACATGGGTCTAGGACACATTCCCCTACCCGACGAAGCGACCCGGGACCCCGCCAACAGGAGGATCCTGTCCACGTCTCGGAACCCCCTCCCCGGCCGGTCCATACGAGACCCAGCAACCGGGAAGAACCGGACCACGCCGAGAGACTGAACAGACGACTCCAGGTCCTAGCAGAGGGAGAGGAGGAGGAAGAGGAGGAATGTCAAGCCGACCAGCAGCAACGCGCTCTGGCCCAGGAGGCCCAGTACAGCCCCGACCAGCAGCAACGTACTCAGGACCAGGAGGTCCAGTACAGCCCAGAAGTCAGCCCCGAGGCCCTGCGCTACAAACCCCCGACTCAACTCACGGGTGAGTTTGACGCATCGCCAGCCCCGAGGAACAGCACCTGGGTACCCGACCTTCGGTACCCACCAAGTACCAGCTCAAGACGACACGCATGGGGAGACTCGCCTAGGAGGCCTCTTCCCCAACGCTCACCGATGTGCCAGTCATCCATGGCATCGTACCTTGGCGCACCGACCATCCCGGACTTCACCCATGAGAACAGAGCACAGTACACGGAGCTACGAATGTGCTTAGAGACAATGTTGTCAGATGTAGCTGACGAACCGTACAAGTATGCTATCCTACTGAAGCACCTCAAGGTGCCCCGAGCGCACAATATAGCGCTGGCCTATGCCAACTCTACTACCCCATACACAGCGGCTCTAGCAGCACTCGACCAACGTTATGGACGCGTATGGGACTATGTGATACAGGAGATAAGAGACATTGACCGTCTCCCCCCAGCCAGAGACAACAGAGCATTAGATGACCTGTCTATCAAGGTACAGTCCCTGGTAGGGATGCTGGGGTCCCAAAAGGAAAAGGGTATCTATGAACTGTACGCTAACTCCAACGTAGAGAGGATATTAGAGAAGCTCCCTCCCGCCCGACAAGAGCGCTTCAGGCGGCAGAGAGACTACCGCGACCCCAACGGTCCAGAGGCATCCCTCCTAGACCTCTCTGAGTTCCTCGCCAGGGAGGTCAGTAGCCTACGACTCGACACGTTCGTATGGAGTGGACCAAGCCCAAGACTCGGACCTCGGGGACAAACGGATAACCGCCGGTTGGTGACCGTTATGCACCAAGCCGAATCAGTACCGCAGCACAAGAACCACAACACCCCCTCGACGAAAGAGGACCAGTGGAAGATTGAGTGCCAGTACTGTGAGGGAGAACATCGGCTGTACCAATGCGACACCTTCGGGAAGCTGACCACGGACGAGGTGAGTCAGTGGATCAAGGACCACCGCCGCTGCTTCCGCTGCGCGCGCAGCCACCTAGCAGCTGAGTGCCGCTTAAAGAAGAAGTGCAGCAGGTGCGGTGGCACCCACTTGGAGGTCCTGCATGACATCAACAGGCGTCAGCCAGGACAACAGAGTGGGCCCGTCGCGGTAATGTACCATGCCGAGGCGGTGGCACCAGCACCGAAGAGCCACCAGACCGCTCCCTACTGTACCTACTGCGATGGCGGACACTGGCTGGCACAGTGCGCCGAATATAAGACACTGAACCCCGTCCAAGTGGACCAGTGGCGTGAGGCGGCCCAGGCGGGCGCCGCTTACCACGCAGGGGCGGCCCAGGCGGGCGCCGCTTACCGCGCAGCACGGTGCGGAGCCCACCAGAAGGTCCAAGGCAACCAACCAACAGGAGTGCTCCACATTGACCAGCATAGCGGGACCCCCCGTGTGCTCCTCAAAGTGGTCAGAGTGCTCCTGAGCTACGAGGACAAGGTCCTGGACACTTACGCCGTCCTGGACGATGGGTCTGAAAAGACTCTCCTCCTCGCTTCCGCAGCAGCCCAGTTGGGCCTGCGGGGTGTCAAAGATACCATGACCATACGCACCATCAGAAGGGACCAGAAGACCATAAAGGGTGAAAGGGTCTCCTTCAAGATAGCAGCGGTGGACCAGCCCGAGAGGCAGTATAGTATAACTAACGTCTTCACCAGCCACGACATAGGCCTGTCGCAGTACACCTACCCCATCCCACAGCTGATGGCTAAGTATGGGCACCTACGTCAACTACCTATACCGCTTATCGACGGCGCCACACCGACCCTGCTCATCGGCTCCGACCACGCGGACCTCATTCTCCCAATTGAGGCGGCCCACGTCGGACCCAAAGGATGCCCGGTCGCGGTTCAGACCCGACTGGGATGGACGCTCCAAGGCCCCCTCTACGGACTTGACAGTCAACCCACGTCTACAAGCTGCCTACACACAGAGGCGAGCGACACCGGCCTCTCCCCCGTACAGCAGAGGCTATTGACATTAAGCGAGAGGCCCGTGAGAGAACCGTGGGTACCAGAGGGAGTTCGGAACTCCACCCCCCTCAGCTGCGCTTCAGACGTAGCTGACCTCGAACCCAGCACCCCAAGCGACTCCTTGACGGGGCGGCCGGGACCGGCCCCTCCTCACACGGGGTACAGAGCGAACAAGAGAAACAGACGGAGGAGGAGAAAGCACAGCCAAGCACAGATCAAAGCAGTCTCAGGCCCGCTTCCTCCTAAGCCCCCCTTCATCCCGTCCAGTCGTCATGACCATAGACCAGTCACCACCCCGAGCTGCGTGGCCGGCCGGCCGCGTAAGCAAAGTGACCACTGGTGCCGACGGAAAGGTCAGAGTGGCAGAAGTGCTCGGCCAAGGGCGGATCTACAACCGACCCATGGCGAGGCTGATAGAGTCGCCAAGGCTCCCCGACTCGCCTAATGACGACCATGACTCCTGACTTTGTGAACTGCCCGACCCCTCACAGACATTGAGTAGTGGACAGTGCGGTTAATCTGTCTCTGCTTAGCTAATTAGGTGGGACTAATTAGGGGGCGGCTGTTACAAAGGGTCAGATTAAACCGAATATATATATTTATTGCCTGAGATCCCATGTATAATATTTGTATATCGTTTGATATCCCTTGTATATTCTTTGTACATATATACGGAATATCCCTTTAGTCTACAGGACAGACCATAATATTCGTTCCCCTATTGGAAGCGATCCCCTGGCGCCAGGGCCTTACCCCCTCGAGCTGACTTGAAAGGTACCGACGAGATATGTCTGTACATGCCCAGCTTCTGCCCATGAATACGGCTACTGAAATACGAATGGTACTATTTGTTCACCGTGCACATAAATAGGGCGCAAGAAATGTAGAACTCCTCTTAGTCCTTTGTCCCGTTCAGTCTCGTTCAGTTCCAGTTATCCAAGTGACGTCTCTCCCCACTACGCAACGTGGGCAGAATAGGGCTCGCATTGCCCCAAGATAGAGTCTCGTGTTATCCTAGTACGTTCGTTTAACGTATCGTTCGCTATTTATTAGTAAACCTTCATTACGAGTCAAAGACCACGTGAAGTGGGTAATTGTGCGTCTACATAGAGCATTTATTGCCGCGTACTAATAGGATAGTAACGTCAAGTTCAACCGCGCACCACGGAGGATTTACACCCCGCCAGCAGTGCCACTTTCCGGCAAGGATTATTATTTTTCATTGCTTTGACCAAGCTGCTGGAGCAGAGAACCGCCTACCCCACTGCTACTGTGGGATCTACACCTGCCCGAGAGACCATCACTCGAGCCCGCCTCTGTCGTACCAGAGGCTCCACGGCTTTCACCTCCACGGCTTTCACCTGCACGGCGCGCACCCTGGGACCAGGCTGCCTATCCCCGCTGACACAGGGGTGACATCGCCTCCGTGAACCATTGACTTGCATAGAGCTTTGCCCCCCCCTGCTGGCTTACAACCGGTAGTACACCCCCCCTTCCCAGAACATCCCTAGATCTAATTACTTAATATTCATTATTGATTTGCCTGCACATTCCTTGCCTTATAAGCGCAATCTAAGTACTGTAACAATCCCTTTTGATGTAATAAATATTCTAAATGAGTATTTGTGTGGAAACCGTGTTATTGTGGAAGTGTTCTAATCTAATATACCTTTGTACGGTATTGGCCAGTAATGTACAAGACGGTAGTAGTGTAATGATACTAGTACTTGATTAATACAGTCAGGGAATTGTACCCCTCAGTTACACCCTCCATCCTAGTCAAGGCTTGTCTCCCTGCCCTTTCTCCCCTAATCACCTCCATCGTAAACACCTCTCTGACCACTGGCCTATTTCCCCCCGCCCTCAAAATTGCTTCTGTCACCCCCCTACTAAAAAAACCCGGTCTCAACCCTGAAACCCTTGATAATTTCCGCCCCATTTCCAACCTCCCCTTCCTCTCAAAAATAATTGAGCGAGCCATTGCCTCCCAATTAAAATCCTACCTCGACAACAATAACCTTTATGATACATTTCAATCCGGATTCCGCACCAAACACAGCACCGAAACTGCTCTTCTAAAGGTCACCAACGACATACTCCTCTCTGCCGACTCTGGTTCCCTCTCCATCCTCATTCTCCTAGACCTCAGCGCTGCTTTTGACACCATCAGTCACCCCATCCTCATCACTCGTCTCCAGTCCTCCGTTGGCATCTCCGGAATCCCCCTCACCTTGCTCCAATCATACCTCTCACACAGGCACCAATTCATCTCTATCAACAACTGCAAATCCCCCACTGCCCCCATCACTCATGGTGTCCCCCAAGGCTCAGTACTTGGTCCCCTGCTCTTCATCCTCTACATCCTTCCACTTGGTCTGATTCTCCGCCAACATGGCCTGCATTTTCACTGTTATGCAGACGACACTCAGCTCTACCTCTCCACCAAGACTATCACTCCAGCCACTCTCTCCACCCTCAGCACCTGCCTCACAGACATCAAAACATGGATGCAAAATAACTTTCTTAAACTAAACTGCAATAAATCAGAAATCATCATTATCGGTCCAAAATCCCTCACCAGCCACACCCAGGATTTCACCCTAAATATTGATGGTACCATTGTCACCCCCTCCACTCACGTCCGTAACCTTGGCATCATCCTGGACCCCACCCTTTCTTTCCTCCGCCATGTGAACCACATAACCAAATCGGCCTTCTACCACCTCCGGAACATTGCTCGTCTCCGCCCCTCCCTATCACTCTCCGCTGCTGAAACACTGGTTCATGCATTCATATCATCAAGACTAGATTACTGCAACAGCATCCTCTACGGCTCACCAAACACTATCCTCAATAAACTCCAATATGTCCAAAACTCTGCTGCCCGCATGCTCACCTCCACCCGTCGCTCTGATCACATCACCCCTGTCCTCCACGACCTCCACTGGCTTCCAATCAAATACAGGATACATTTTAAAATACTACTCATCACATTTAAAGCCCTCAACAACCTTGCCCCTCCCTACCTGTCCGACCTCCTCCACCGTCACACGCCCACCCGTCGCCTTAGGTCTGCAGATGCCAACCTCCTAACACCTCCCACGACCAGGCTCCGGACCTGGGGCGACAGGGCCTTTGCTGCTGCTGCCCCCTCCCTCTGGAATGCCCTCCCCAGCCATATCCGTGATGCAAACACCCTGACATCTTTTAAATCAGCCCTCAAAACTCACCTTTTCAATCTCGCTTTTGACCTCTAATTCTGTCGGTGTTATTTTATTTTATTTTGTCATGTATTATTTTTGTTCTGTTTTTTGTTTTGCCATAGTTTGTCTCTCCTGCCCATGTAAAGCGTCTTTGAGCACCTGGAAAAGCGCTATATAAAATAGATGTATTATTATTATTATTATTATTATTATTATTATTATTATTATTATTATACAGTGTGATGGAGGACCTAAAAATAAGAGAGATATCTTTCGCTATCAAATCTACTATTCTGTCATGCCTACTTATGTAGAGGCCCCCATGGCAACCATTTAAGATGTGGGACATGGTTTCAGCTATTTGGTTATTGTCATGATGAATACAGTGAGGAGCATGACTGCCTGGAAACCAGATGGAGAGATTCAGTTTAGATGGTAAGACCTGTAATGCACTCATCTATGGCAAACATTTTTAACACAGAGTGAGAGACAGAATGGTCCGCAGCAGGGAGACACGCAATCTTCCCCTGCAGTCTCAACTCAGTCCATTGTTCCCGCTGTCTTTGTTGTTGTGCCCACAGGAGGCGACCTCAGGCATTAGTCAGTGGAAGTTGGTGATCCATTCCACACACAGACATAGATGCTCTGACTGAGATACTGGGGTCAGATATAATATTCTCTGAGAGTTCAAGTTCAAGTTCAAGTTCTTTAACAGCCACTGCCTCAGAGTTAGACCCCACCCACTCCAGGGTAACATCAGCGCAGCAACACATGTCATTAAGGTCCGGCCAGTCTGACCACACACCGAAGCCAAGAGAGCGACTGTCCACACACACACACACACACACACACACACACACCCCCCCCCCCGTCCCCAACCCCCGTGACATAAACTCCCACTTCTCCATTACAACAATAACTGTGAACCGGACTTGCATTGCTGCACTATACACTATTCCATCCATTGCAAGTCAACGCCCCCCATTCCATTAACTCAACTGGATTGTCACTGTAATATTTATGTACAGTTGTATTTGTATTTATGACATAGGGACATACATGACATACAGGTAGTACTGTTACATTTGTGACATATATGATATGCAAATATACAGTACTGTTACCCATATCCTAACAGAAAATATATACATATGATGGGGAGGAAGGAGACTGTACAACCCCCCCCCCCCCCCATGCCCTCAATCCCCCCCCCCCCTCCACCTCCTCCACCTCTTGGAGCTCTGGGTGAGAGCATTTTATCATTGGGCGCCGCGGGGGTATATCACGTTTTAAAATTAAGCACCATATGTTGAGAACAATGGGTTTTGATTTCTTCTGCACATTTTCTTACGTACGGTTTGTAGTCATAAAAACATCTAAAAGTCACTACTACATGGAGTGGACCGGTCCAAATGTCCCCCCAAATTAAACAAGTAGTGGCATGTTCCAACCACACCCCTTCCGTAATCCGACTCTGAAATGCTGCAGAGCTCTGCTGGCGATCGAGTTTGTTTGCAGTCTCCCCCGGATTTGAATTCTACTCCGAGTAAGTTTGGCGATATTACTTTTATCTTAACTTAACTGTGTTCAGTGAATAATAACTGCATTATTGTGTGCTTATCCTGCAGTTTGGTAGGTGTTTTCAGACCTATAACCAGTACATTATTTATAATTTCGATGTGTTTAACTTTTCAAATATTTTATCGTCTTTGCGCCAAAACGAACATACCAATTGCGTGCTCTGGTACTGAATGACGTTGTGCGAGTCAGCCAATCAAAAGCGTGCATATCGGATGACTCATAGCAAAACAGGAAGAAATGCGGCTCTTAGCTGGTTGAGACGGCGGCATGGATAAACCTGTCTAGGGGATAAACACGGAGGAAAAAAGTAATTGTACATTGTTTGATCCGCTAAAGACAAAGTTTTAAGAAGTCATTCGGAAATAATGGGCTTTCTTGCTTAATTTCCATTCTGAACGACGGTGAAGTTTGAACGTGCCTTTCGTGCAGTCTCAGACTGCAGTCTCAGTCCTGCTAATATTAGTTAGACGTTTGGTTATGCTGGTATTTTATAATGAACAATATAACAATAATATCTAATCTAATATAAAATATCTGTATTGTCTCGCATTGTCTTTGATATTTTTATTAAAGTAAGTTAGTATTTGGGGCAGTGCAAGTGAAATCAGCTGAATGGAAATAAAATGTTCTCACATGGGGGGTGTGACGTACGTGGGTTGGTCATTATCATTGTTACTGTATTAGGAGACCATGTGAACATCAGATTAGTATCATGAGTTGGGTTATGTTGTTCTTGGTGGTGTGATGTGTCATCTTTTAATGCTGCCTCTTCTCTTCTTCCCAGAGACCACTCATCCTCCTGATTGAGCTGATTGCACCTGCTTGATTACACCTGTGGGCAGTTAGTGGGATGAGTGAATATAAGCGGGAAGATGACACACACACGAAAATCTCATTGCTGGAAGTCACTTGCCTTATGGTGGAGTGAGGAGGCTGCCGTCTCACCTATCTATGGCCTAATGCAACACTGTGTGGCACGGTGCCATTTTATCACATGGAGTGTGGGTTAAACTCCACAGCTGTGGTGTCCTAGGATGGGCCGAAGGTTGTATAGTAACTACTAAGTGTTTGTTTGTGTATCTGTATGTATTGTTTGTCCTCCCTTACCTTTTCCCCTTCTTGCCTTATGGTGGAGGTTTGAATTCCTACCACCATAAATATATAATTTACTATTTGGAAAACGTCTTGTGTTGTGTCTTTTTTCACCTACACCTGGGACCTTGATTTTGAACATATTTACTGAGAGGGGCTGCTTTTGCTCATGTGCCGTCCTCCAGTTGTTATTATCAGACCTGCGTACATGACAGGGGGTTACAATAGCGTCATTTACTAATAACTTTGTGTATTTCCTACTGTGTTTCAGCTGAAATGCCAGGATTTGCTACTGCCTGTACAACCAGCTCCAGTCCCCACAACTGCATGTCCAGCAGCTGCAAGATCCACAGCTACAAAGTACAAGTAGTGGACCAAGTAAGGTTTAGTCGATAATCCAATGTACAGTTACCCCAAGAAGCTCTTCTAATTTGTTCAATGTTTCTCTTCTCCTTTTCAGGCATGCAGTCCAAATAACGTTAGGTTATGACTATAACCAAGTTCTGTTAGTATAGCGACGCTCGGCGTCACTCTCTGCACTGTCCTCGCACACGTGCACGCGCACTGAATAAAGACCACAATGTACCTTTAATCCCAATATTTGTTTGACCACACCCCTATCAGCTTACCCATATAAGCAGGGGTGGGGCCACCCACTCGCCTCCTTCCCAAGCTTTCACCACAAGGCGAGATCAAGGGCTGCAGCGGCGTCGGACGCCGAGCGTCGCTATACTAACAGAACTTGGTTATAGTCATAACCTAACGTTCTGTATCGTATAGCTCTCGCTCGGCGTCACTCTCTGCACAAGGGAGGCCGAGCGAGAGCCATCGGCCGACAAATACACCCCGCTGAAAGCCCCCCACAACCATCAGAACAGGGAGGGCCGAGCCCCCCCGACCCACCCTAATGGAGGGCACCCCCCCTATTGGGGGCTTCACGGGAGGGCGACGGACCCGACCGTGCGAAGAGGCACTCAAGCAACTCAACGCACAGGGTGAGCAGACCGTGGCTTGACCCCACGACTACACACACGCACAACCCGCATGCCACCCGGGAACAAACGGAGGAAACAACCTCGTTACTGCCCCCAGAATCACGGGGTCAAGGGCAAACCCAACCCCGTGGCAAGGCCGTAGCAGCGGAGCGCAAAGGAAGACCCAGACCCACCAAAGGGACTGGACCCCCTGGAACGGGGGCCCGGAGAAGGCCATGATGCCAGCATCAAGACCCCACCAGGTGGGCACTTAGTGACCCCGCCCCCCACATCGCCAGCGTATTCGGACAAAGGCCCCTCAGCCGAGCGGGCCCTGTCCCCCCAACAGTACACCGCCTGGCACACTGACCCTGCAGAACAGGCAGTCAGCATGGCCGTAAGCACACAAAAAAGGTTAACCAACGGAAGCAGGCAGCGCACCGGGGAAAAACCAGGCAACAGGCTGTTAACCCTAGCCTGGAGACTGCGGACGAGACAGGCGCCAGAGGGGACAGCTGAACACAGCCGCCCCGGCGGAAGGGGCGTATGCTGGCGTTGTTGCATGACCAAGCCTCCATTTAAAAAAAACCCACCCAGAGGGGTTGAGGCAGAGAAGGCTGACACGATTGGCAGACGTCATGAACGTGCAGGGGCACCCTCAACCGGGTAACCCGGGAGTTGACACTGCTCCAACACACCAGGGAATCAACCACCTTGGTGTTACCCAATGCGGTGGTTGTTCCTATAACCCCTCAAGAAAAAACTCCAAAACACACCTGCGGGTATACACCGGCTATACCGCAGTACAAGTGTTTCAGTTTTCAAAAAAGGGTTAACCCAGGCCTACGGGTCGACGAAACATGACTTCGGACCGGGCCCGGCGATACGGGAAGCACAGGGTCACCAGAGGAGGTCAAAAGACCACCCCAACAGGCCCCTCTTCGCCATGCGTGAGAGAGGAGCGAAAAAGAATGGAGAACCAGCCCCAAGCACACCGTACTTGGTATTCCCAGGTGGTCTCCCAACCAAGTACTAACCAGGACCAACCTGTCTAGCAGCCGAGATCTGACGAGATCGAGCGTGTACAGGTTGGCATGGCCGTAAGCCATTACGACAGTGCTGAGTAAAAAATGTACCCAACCAGGGTCTCCATAGCGCTTAACCCTCTGACACCCGGACCGACCTGGCATTTTTCCCCCTGAAAAAAGCCCAAGTCCCTCAGGGTACCAGAACAGCAGATCTGCATCCCCGGCGGACAACGGGTTCAACTGATCCGGACCAGCGTGACCAGAACCAGTCCCGTGCCCTAACCACGCCGACATGCCTACTCCAGGAGAAGGGGCAGATATGCGTGTTGATCTTAAACATGAAAAGAAGGCGCCACCCAGACGTTCGGGCGAACCGCGCCCGGTGGCCCACCCCCAGGGCGTGAGACCCCTCTACATATGTTCAGATCCATTCCGTCATCATCCCCCAGATATGAACGAGAATCCGGCGATAACCAAACCAGGTCGTCGGATTTGGTCGTCGGAAGAGGAAAAACCCCCATCCCAGTTGCTTTATAAAAACGCCGTTTTAACCTCAAGCAACCAAGGCGTGCCAGTCAGTCGCCTGTTTACAGAACACCCCGAGCTAGCACTATACGTGCGTCGGGACACACCCACATCAATGAACAGGCTATTTAGACCTGTCATTGAATCCCCAAGGCGCCCAGGGGAACGACAAGAGGGGTGTGACACTTCCTAACTCCAACTCTTTTTAATAGAAAAGCAGGAAGCACCAACAGTATGTATCCCAGTCTACACAGCCGGGGGTAAAAAAAATTCACATTTTTACATCCCACCACCCTCCCATAGGAAGGAGACGGGAATCCCCAGAGAGACTTCCCACGCGAGCTGTACAGATTGAAAAGAATATATTGCACCTTGAGCCATGTAAAAAATTGGTTTTAGGGCTCTCCGGGGAGGAGGCAATGAACCCATATACACTCAATAATCGAATTGAATCGAATACATACACAATAGAGTAGGACTCCTTCTTGAGGGTCCACTCACCTTGACAATCTGAGGTGGAGGCTCTGTACTCTGAAGGAGGCTCCCTCACATGGAAGGAGGAGTCCCAACTCACAGAAGGCCCGAATAGGAGCTTGGTGAGGAGGAGCCCTGACCACCCCCCGAAACAGATCCATCACATGGACCTGAACAGCACACGGAAGTCCTACCAACAGAGACGCGCACGGTGACATACTCTACGGCGGGGGAATTTCTGCGGTGCACACGCCCAATATTCCAGGCCGTGGGACCAGGAAACCCCCCCCCCCCCCCCCCTCACCCTGTAACGTGCCGAACCGCAACGTGACAGGAACCTTGAAGGACAGGTGGGTTTACCCCTGACCAACAGAAAAAAGGGGGAGGAAAGGAAAGGTTACCAGTTCACCCCTTTACGACCCCACACCCATGATACGATGTAATGACAAAAAGAGAGTATGACACAGTCATAGTCAGCTCTATGAAGCGTCTGACAGCTTCACACAGCGCATGAGCTAACCTGCTATCTGATTTTTACTAAGGAAAAAACACAGGATAGAGAGGGCTCTCCAAGAGCCCCGGTACCAAACTTACACATGTGCTTCTGTGGCCAGTCCAACCCAGTTGTAGGTCACATGACACACACAACCCATCATCACCTACAAAAAATAGCAAAAACACTCTACAGAGGAACGCCGTTTTTCATAATGAGAGAATACATAATTCTCGATTAGTATCGGCCACAGGCCTTGCTAAGCACACACGAAAGCGACCAAACAATCTTTTCTTTTAGGAAAATAAAGTTTCTCCAGCTGTTTCAGCACAACCTCAGCAATCAAGCTAAGGGTTACATCGTATCCCTACCACACAGTGACACAATGTAGTGCAACAACATGTCTGAAAGGAGGATGAAGAAGTCCCCAGGGAACCGGGGGGAAACACAATCCTCCTACTTTACCATTAATACGGCCAGTTAAAACAGGAAAACCTGTTAATATGTGAACACACTGTTCATTGTCATTACAGGCTGAGAAGAGAATCATTCTTTACTCATTTGTCACTAAGCATAGCTTTATAGGTTAGTTAACCCCCTTAGTTGTGAGTACACGGTACATATAAACACACATGATGTTTCTCAACACAACAAACCAGATCATTTTCACATCTGTAACAACAACCCGATTTGCATGGAGAAGCTAAATACCAGTGACAAGACAATTCACACATAACTCGCGTCGTATCCTAAATGTAGTGCAGCAACACTCGTTTTTGGAAAACATCGTTATTTACAAAACATTTAGAAGGGAAAGCCAGAAGAAGTGTACAAGGTCTGGCCAAACCTTGCCTACCCGGAGCGTAGATCAAGCGAAGTGCAGTCTCAAGGCACCGTAGTAAACACAGCCGTCCTGTATTGTCGATCTGGGCAGCGTCGCCGCTCCCTCCCGTCGCTACGGTCCCTCTTGTTGATGCAGTCCTTGCCGTCCTGGCCCAGGGCAGGTTCGACGAACATCCTCTGTCAAAGATGACGTCGTAGTCAAGAGTGTTTAAAACATGTTATAATCAAAGCACGTTCAACAGAGTAGCATTAAGCTAGCGGCCGCTCCAACCGTCGGTCGCTACCGCCCCTGCCCGCGAGACGCCGAGCGAACGGCGCACGCGACCAGAGGGGAGCTTCGAATCCCCCCCCCCGCCTCTCCCCGTGAGGGAGAGGGGAGTTGGGAACCGCGGCGGCGCGCGAGGGGCCGGAGCCACCCCGTGCTGGGCCTCGGCCGATAGCAGCAAGCTAACGTTTCCTAGCCTAGCCAGGTAGGCCACCTAGTGATCACAGCAGGCTAGCGCCGCAGCTAACAGCTGACTGGCTAACAGTAGGCCACCACTAGCACGTAAGCTAAGCAGTGACAGCAGCAAGCTAACGTTTCCTAGCCTAGCCAGGTAGGCCACCTAGTGATCACAGCAGGCCAGCGCCACAGCTAACAGCTGACTGGCTAACAGTAGGCCACCACTAGCACGTAAGCTAAGCAGCTATCACCTGAACTTGTACACAATGATATAACACTCACCCAGACAGGCCGCCGTTCTGAAACCCTCCTCACTTTTTAAGAGAAAAGAGAAACAAGATGTCAACACAGTTTTACAACGGTGATTTTACCAACGATACAGAACACAGTAAACAGCTTGTGAAGCCTCCTACTACGATGGTAAGTAATCAATAATGTGTCTTTTTCCAAACATGAGTGATCTTATAGCATATAGGAAAAAGCATGACAATGAAATCGTCATTGAAGTGAAAATGGAAAAAACATTATCCTACAGGCGAATGCAGATTGTGGAGGAGAGCAGGGTGCGATCCACAGGGGAGCTGGGGTAGCCATGGCTCCCTTAGATCAGACATCAGCTCCCCTGAAAACATGATTTGTGAATTTTTGGGGGGTCTCTAAATTACTGAAAATAAATGCTACATTTGCCATGCATTTCTCATTTTTCTGTAATTTTCTGTATCATCATCGTGTATAATAATAAACGTATGCTATTTTGGATGTATGATTAATGATTTGCGTGTAGTGGCTACTTACTGGGACATAATTCACGGCATTCTAGCCTTTTGTGGTGTTTACTACATCTCCCATGACCCTTAGCGGGGGATGACGTAGTTAAAGAGAGACAGACGAGTGAAAGTTGAATGGAAGTGTTGTTTGTGCGACAGTAGCGTGCGTAATAAACGAGTGTTTTTGCATCGGAACACGACTCCGTCTACGCTATCATTACTGCATTCATACATTTGTGACCCTTGGACGTATTTCGGAGATTATATCGAACATGTCAACTGAACAACAGAACGCAGACCGCAGAACTTTGAACGCAGTTTCACTCAAGCTGCGCAGAGTGCCAACGCTTGGTTCGCACAAGCCGAAGCCCAATTCGCTCTCAGGGATATTACCGCGGATGCCACCAAGTACTACTACGTGGTAGCAGCCTTTACGAATTCAACGGCAGCGAGAGTGGTGAGTTTGCTGGAAAACCCACCTACACATGACAAATATGTGACTATAAAAACACGCTCTGAGTTTCCCACAAAGTTGGCGTGTTCCTTTTAAAGAAGAAGTCCACTGAATAACACTTTAGAAGATTATTTCTAATTATATACAATGGACATTTCTTTTGTCATTTCTTTTTTAATTCCATTTATTTTTGGGCTTCCTGTATTTCTCACCCATCGCAATTTAGTTGCTATGCCAATTCCCTTCCTGGTCGTTGCACGCATTGCCCCACTGTCGGCCTGGGGAGGGTACAGTACATGTGGAGTCGCCAGCCGTTTTATTTTTTTTTTATTTCACTTTTTCTCCCAATTTTTTCTATTCTTCTCCCATCCCAATTTCATATTATCCAATTTTTCCCTCCCCTGTCTTGAACGTTGCTAGACTATGCCTCGCACTGGTCGGCTGTAGTGAGGACAGAAGCCTTGCATCACGTGTCCCCTTTGGTACACGAGGAGGCAGCCTGTCGCATCTTTTCACCGCAGCAGCTCGAACTCTCAGTGGCGAGGAGTAACGCGTGGGAGGCTCACGCTGCCGCCGCTACTTCCTGCTTCCGCAGCACCGGCATCACCAAACCGACCTGTAGGAGTCGCCGTCCACAACGTCCAATCCCCACCCACCGGCTTTCCCATCCTCTAACACTTGCCAATTGTGTTAGTATGAACGACCGGCCAGCCGGTAGCAACGTAGAGAGCTGGGCTCGAACCCAGCATCTCCTGCGTTAGTGGTGAGCGCCTTGCCCACTGCGCCAATCAGCCGCCCACCAGCCGCCCACCAGCCGCTTCTTTTCACCTGACAGCGAGGAGTTTCACTGGGAGAACGTAACGCATGCAGAGGTTCACACTATCTCCCCCAGATCCCCTGTAATTTTTGTGATGGATGGTCCAGTGTTAAAGCAACAAGGGCTTAGAGGCCAAGCTTGGTATTGCAAGTCACCTGGTGCTTTGGGAGCTCAGCCCATGTATGCATTTTACCCTAGGGATCGATAGGAGCCCCGCATTTAGTGATCTAGGAGGCAGGTATTTTGTAATGAGATCGGATAGATAGAGCAATCTCAAAATTAGAAAATGAGGCTCATCGTGCTCGCAAGCCACTGTCTAAAGTCTAATTGTGTTCTCAGAGGGATGACACTGGTGATCTACACCTCTACCAGAGGCCATCAGCCAGAGGGGGACCCTGCTGACCACAAGGCCATCTGAATCATCCAATGCTGAATTGACATGGATGGCATCTCCCTTAAGCTGATGTGAGTATAACTTGCATGTACAAACACACCCACTCTATCTATATCTCTATTCTAGGACATGTCATCATCATCAAACCTTTATTTAATTCTTGGGAGAACAGTAGGGTTGTAAAAATAAGTGTAAACATCTTCAAATCATTATTAACACATCCACCGCCATCCACGCTGTAAAGCGTTATTGCCCACCATGCTTTGACCGCCAGATCTCGCTGGACAGCGTTATTGAGATAAATATTTCATTTTTTCGCCATGGCATTCATAATTCATATATACACCTCCGACGCTGCAGCTGGACCCTACGGCTCAATACAACGACGGCTCAATACCGCCGCCTGGTGGATGGTCGGGCGAGTTACACTTGAACAACAGGAAGTGGGGGCTGTGCGTCGATTAAATTCATCCGGCCGCCAGACATTGTTGCAAGGCTCCCGACAGACACTATAGTACATATGGATCGCTTTATAAACTTAATAATCGATATGATTTCGGCGTTTATTGCGACATACAAACCGGAAATGGACCTAGGCGATCGACGTCCTATACTTGGGATATTTCACCGCCAGTCTCTTTGACGCACGTTAAGAGGACACTAACGTTATTTTCAGCCCAATTGTTTATTCATTTCACTGCAAACCATCTGATCAATATATCACCCATACTACATAAAGCATTTACTGACGATCACGTAATTATAAACGACCCCCCCCCCTTTCCTCCGCGCATGATGACACATAACGTATACGATCATATACAGTTGCATTTTTTAATATAGCGTGTCTAGGGAATAAACGGCAATCGATAATCTATATATGCGTTTAGGCCTACAGTATAACTCACGTTCTAGGAATTACTGCAGAAAACAATAAAAACATACTTATATTCTAGAAGGTATTTTTGTATGAATGTATGAATGAAAAAGTATAACGTTCCTACATCCTGAACGATAGATAATCAATGTTGAATGCAGGCATTAAAGCGTTCCGTCTCCAGACGGATTTCCGTCAATTTGATTGGGGAGATCCGTCAATTTGATTCGCAGTCTGACGGAATTGGCTACCTGGTATAATATGATTTGTAGATGCATACAGATTGAAACAATTGAGCCAATCAGAGGCACCAAATATCATGAAAAAGGGAATTTTTTTTCTACCGGGCGGCGCCAAGCAGTCATCACTCAGCGACTCGAGAGACAGGACGCTACGTGCTCCGTGGTTGCAGCTGGAGGCTATTGGGCGAGTGACATTTGCGAGGTCTGATGTCTGTCTGCCACATGGCAGGGTAACAAAATAGTTGTGTAAAATTATTAAACTGCGGTGTGTTTTGGTTTCACGACAGTAAAATTTTTTTCAGCCTCGCGCGTCAACTCTGCTTGTTTGATGTTTGTCTTGTTTACATCATCAGGGTCCCCCATTTTCAATTCATAGTGACATTTATGACATACACAACATACATGACATCATGACATTTATGACATAGGGACATACATGACTTACAGGTATATAGTACTGTTACATTTGTCACATATATGATATCGCTGCTGTCGGGACAAAACCTCATAACTCCAAAAACCCAACTTTTCAGCAGATGAAAAAAACGAACACAGATTTGAGGGTGAATAGAGTTAGGAGGTTTAGACAGATGATCGGTTTAATGCTTTCCCATTGTTTAAACTTTGTAAAACCCACACACACATATGGAGGATGATCTACGGAGTTGATTTATATAATAAATAAAAAATTCAAAAAATGGAGTTATGAGGTTTTGTCCCGACAGCAGCGATATGCAAATATACAGTACTGTTACCCAGAGATCCTAACAGTAAATATATATGATGAGGAGGAGACTGTACATTAGGAGGGGGTGGGTGGGTGGTAAAAAATATATACAAACGGTGGGGAGTGGATATCCCGGAGTTGGACCCCGAGTTTGACTGGGATGATGTTTGGGCAAATGTGGCATTATCTTCCCGCAACCCCAATCACCAGCAAATTAATTTTAATTATATTCATAGGACCTATCTTACACCTAGGAAGCTATTTGCTATGGGACTGATAACCGACTCTCGGTGCACTTTGTGCTCTCAAAAGGCCACTGGCACTTATATGCATATGTATTGGGATTGCCCACCAGTGGCCCGCTTCTGGAGGTCAATAACGGACAAACTTTCAGATCTGTGTGGCTTAACTATCCCATTCACAGCTGTTACGCTACTCCTGAACGATATAACGACACTACCCGCGTCCGTACAACTGAAAAGGGTTGTCCTAGCGGGCGTCACAGCAGCGAAGAAGCTAATAGCAATGAGATGGAAGGAGCCTGAGAAGCTTACAATGATTAACTGGTCCCTAACTCTATTGGATGTGATTTATCTTGAGATATCCACAGCCCGGGTGATTGGGGTGGGGCAGGCTGGAATTGACCTGTGGTTCGCAGCAGCTGAGAAGGTAAAGACCGCAGTGTGCGGCTGAGCGGGGTTGGGGTGCGTGTTCACGGGTGAGTCCGGCGGTCTCTTGGGAGGGGGAGGAGGAAATGTTTTTGTCTGTCTTGTCCCTTGTCTTGTCATCTTGAGTTTAGCTGGGGATATTATGGGGGGGCAGCTATTTAACTAGTTCTTCACTGTTTGGCCACTTTTACACGGTCTCTGTGAGTCTATGGAACACCTAC
This sequence comes from Notolepis coatsorum, assembly GCF_963971535.1. Classification (NCBI taxonomy): domain Eukaryota; kingdom Metazoa; phylum Chordata; class Actinopteri; order Aulopiformes; family Paralepididae; genus Notolepis; species Notolepis coatsorum. The sequence goes on along the minus strand of NC_140184.1, from coordinate 52,728,743 downwards.
AGGTTTTTGTTTTTTCATGAAGGTTCATTGCTCTGTTTTCAGGTCGTGTTCCCCCAAAAAATGGTCCTTGTGGTGGGTTGGAGATGTACGTTTTATTAATATGGGGTCACACGGCCGGGAATCGGGACTGAACACTGGGAAAGACCATTTATTAGATAGTACCCCTTGGAATTAATTTAGTAGGTTGAACTCTGGTTTCTTTCTCTTGTCTGTATAATTGTTAGTCATTATTATTATTGTTTTTGTTATTTTCTTGTGAAGTTCTATGTATTGTGATTGTGGTTAATGTGTTGTTTCGTGAGAATGTCAATAAAAAATTTGATCAAAAAAAAAAAATACAAACGGTGGGGAGGAGACTGTCCATTGTTGTTGTGGCATAATTGCGAAACGTGTTTAGTCCCTTGTTTGTATGATAACAAGCCGTTTAGTTCATGGTTCAAAGTAATGGGAAAGGGGTGCTAGCTCGCCATCAATCAGAAGCTAGCCACAAGACTTGCATTCACGCTCTCCAGCACACAGCCTCCCTGCCTGGCACAACAACCACAACAGTAGGGTCTATAGTCACAGTCAGGACAGTAGGCTCTACAAGTAGGCTAACGCTATTAAAAAAAATACAGTGGAGTAAAATAAGAATATGACTTGGCCTGAAATTCAGTCTGGAGATATCTTTTTGCTTTAATCCCTGTGAATGGGCCATAGTAATGTCAATTTAGCAATACAATTTAAAAAGTTATAGCCCTGCAAAGAAGGTGAACATCTCCATAGGCTTACAGTGGTGGCAGACTGGCTATATTGATGGATATAACCAATGGCAGGGAATGTGTTAATATAATTTATATTAATATAGGCTATTCAATTGAATTTCCTGTGAGCTAACCTCAAAAGCGAAAGTGGCAGCAGCATCAGAGGAGTTTAGTCCATGGTTCCGTCCCACTAGTGGTAGAAGCCCTGTTTACCACGAGCAACCTAGTGGTGTCTCACCTGCGGTAGTGATAGGAGATGAAGGAGCCCCCCTCCCAGCAGCAAAGCAAGAGGGTCTAACAAATACACCACTATCACCTTCAACATAGTATAATATTTGTATTGCGTTTTTGAAGAGGACAATTGAGTGTAACACTTTAGTTTTCAGACACAATGGTTAAGAGTAGTTTTGGACTTTGTGCAACACCTGAGTGATTTCCCCAGCTGTTTCTTTACCCATGTATGTCTATGGGAAAAGGTATGTTTGCCCCTAAAAGTGTCACGTGACGATCAATACCGAGATTGGCTACTCGCTCAAAATGTTTCACAGCCCCGGTGGCTTGGTATCCGGTGTTGTGAATCCACGTCTTCCTTCTTTTGGTGATTCAATTTTATCTGACAGGACGTGCATTAGGTGCATGTTTTTATTGCTAAACAAACATGCAACTAGCACTCTCAAAGCTGACGGTACTCTGTTCACATTTCCAAAATGTGTAATAGTGGCAAATGTCGGTACAGACTATTGAATAAAGTTTGAGGAATGGTAACCCATTAAATCCTACTTTTCAAGGACTTTCCAGTGAATCATAGGGTCCTTTTTTTCATTTTCCCAGATGCACCATGCACCAAGGATCCAGCTGATTACTGCCAATCTGGAGGATTGTTCCTTATCTGCTCTTCACTTGTGCCACTGATTCATTGACCTTTAGTGGTGTGGTATGTTTTGATTTTACTTAGTAATACACTGTATAGTTGGGATTCTGAATTAAACAGTATAATGTTCACATATATTATGGAGCCCCCAGGGGTCGGGAGAATATTGTGGAAAACAATATAAAACTGAAATGGTAAAGCTAAAAAACTGTAGACATGACCACAACCCCCTCGGTTCAACAGCACAATATGTTGCTTTTTCCGCTTTTAAAAGTTGAAATCATCTGATGACATTGAAGGGATAGTTCAGAATTGTGGACATAAAGTTTAATTTACTACTTGGCCATTATGTTATGTTCAATGGACTGCACTTATATAGCAATAGCGCTTTTATCCAAAGCGCGTATGGCCTCTCATTCACTTATTCACACACATTCACACACCAATGGTGGCAGCTGCCATGCATATTGATCCATAAATAGTGTTTAGATTGTACTTCTATAGATTTTTAACTTTACATACTGTATTTAAACATTACATTTGAACAAACACTGCAAGCTAAAGTTTTAAATCATTTGAATCTGTTTTATACAGCACAATTGCTTCCTAAATAAAGCAGTTTTACAATCCTGAGCGTTTGTTAACACTTGAAGCTTTTTGTTTCTAACAATCTGTACAATAAAAGTGTTTGTCTGCTTAACTTTTAGTGGTGCCACTTTATTAAATATGTTTGATAATCATTTAGGAGAAATCTGTAAAATAACAGTGTTTCTCTGCTGAGTTTTTAGTGGCATAACTTTATTGAAGGGGTTTGATTGTAATAAGTTAGGAAAAACCTGTAAAATAACAGTGTTTCAAGTTCTGTCACTTTATTGAAGGAGTTTGATTGTAATAATTTTGGAAAAACCGGACAAATAACAGTGTTTCACTGTGTTTCATCGTAATAATTTTGGAAAAACTTGTGGAATAACAGTGTTTCACTGCTGAATTTTAAGTTCTGTCACTTTATTGAAGGAGTTTGATTGTAACAATTTAGGAAAAACCTGTAAAATAACAGTTTTTCACTGCTGAACTAAGTTCTGTCACTTTATTGAAGGAGTTTGATTGTAATAATTTTGAAAAAACCTGCCAAATAACAGTGTTTCACTGCTGAACTTTAAGTTCTGTCACTTAATTAAGGTGTTTCATGGTAATAATTTTGGAAAAACTTGTGAAATAACAGTGGTTCACTGCTGAACTTTAAGTTCTGTCACTTTATTGAAGGAGTTTGATCGTAATAATTTAGGAAAAACCTGTGAAATAACAGTGTTTCACTGCTGAACTTTAAATTATGTCACTTTATTGAAGGAGTTTGATCATAATAATTTAGGAAAAACCTGTGAAATAACAGTGTTTCACTGCTGAACTTTGAGTTCTGTCACTTAATTGAAGGAGTTTGATTGTAATAATTATGGAAAAACCTGTAAAATAACAGTGTCTCACTGCTGAACTTTAAGTTCTATCACTTTATTGAAGGAGTTTTATCATAATAATTTAGGAAAAACCTGTGAAATAACAGTGTTTCACTGCTGAACTTTAAGTTCTGTCACTTTATTGAAGGAGTTTGATCGTAATAATTTAGGAAAAACCTGTGAAATAACAGTGTTTCACTGCTGAACTTTGAGTTCTGTCACTTAATTGAAGGAGTTTGATTGTAATAATTATGGGAAAACCTGTAAAATAACAGTGTTTCACTGCTGAACTTTGAGTTCTGTCACTTTATTGAAGGAGTTTGATCATAATAATTTAGGAAAAACCTGTGAAATAACAGTGTTTCACTGCAGAACTTTAAGTTCTGTCACTTTATTGAAGGAGTTTGATCGTAATAATTTAGGAAAAACCTGTGAAACAACAGTGATTCACTGCTGAACTTTGAGTTCTGTCACTTTATTGAAGGAGTTTGATCGTAATAATTTAGGAAAAACCTGTGAAATAACAGTGTTTCACTGCTGAACTTTGAGTTCTGTCACTTTATTGAATGAGTTTGATTGTAATAATTATGGAAAAACCTGTAAAATAACAGTGTTTCACTGCTGAACTTTAAGTTCTATCACTTTATTGAAGGAGTTTGATCGTAATAATTTAGGAAAAACCTGTGAAATAACAGTGTTTCACTGCTGAACTTTAAGTTCTGTCACTTTATTGAAGGAGTTTGATCGTAATAATTTAGGAAAAACCTGTGAAATAACAGTGTTTCACTGCTGAACTTTGAGTTCTGTCACTTAATTGAAGGAGTTTGATTGTAATAATTATGGGAAAACCTGTAAAATAACAGTGTTTCACTGTGTTTCATCGTAATAATTTTGGAAAAACTTGTGGAATAACAGTGTTTCACTGCTGAATTTTAAGTTCTTTCACTTTATTGAAGGAGTTTGATTGTAACAATTTAGGAAAAACCTGTAAAATAACAGTTTTTCACTGCTGAACTAAGTTCTGTCACTTTATTGAAGGAGTTTCATCGTAATAATTTTGGAAAAACTTGTGAAATAACAGTGTTTCACTGCTGAACTTTAAGTTCTGTCACTTTATTGAAGGAGTTTGATCGTAATAATTTAGGAAAAACCTGTGAAATAACAGTGTTTCACTGCTGAACTTTAAATTATGTCACTTTATTGAAGGAGTTTGATCATAATAATTTAGGAAAAACCTGTGAAATAACAGTGTTTCACTGCTGAACTTTGAGTTCTGTCACTTAATTGAAGGAGTTTGATTGTAATAATTATGGAAAAACCTGTAAAATAACAGTGTCTCACTGCTGAACTTTAAGTTCTATCACTTTATTGAAGGAGTTTTATCGTAATAATTTAGGAAAAACCTGTGAAATAACAGTGTTTCACTGCTGAACTTTAAGTTCTGTCACTTTATTGAAGGAGTTTGATCGTAATAATTTAGGAAAAACCTGTGAAATAACAGTGTTTCACTGCTGAACTTTGAGTTCTGTCACGTAATTGAAGGAGTTTGATTGTAATAATTTAGGAAAAACCTGTGAAACAACAGTGTTTCACTGCTGAACTTTGAGTTCTGTCACTTTATTGAAGGAGTTTGATCGTAATAATTTAGGAAAAACCTGTGAAATAACAGTGTTTCACTGCTGAACTTTGAGTTCTGTCACTTTATTGAATGAGTTTGATTGTAATAATTATGGAAAAACCTGTAAAATAACAGTGTTTCACTGCTGAACTTTAAGTTCTATCACTTTATTGAAGGAGTTTGATCGTAATAATTTAGGAAAAACCTGTGAAATAACAGTGTTTCACTGCTGAACTTTAAGTTCTGTCACTTTATTGAAGGAGTTTGATCGTAATAATTTAGGAAAAACCTGTGAAATAACAGTGTTTCACTGCTGAACTTTGAGTTCTGTCACTTAATTGAAGGAGTTTGATTGTAATAATTATGGGAAAACCTGTAAAATAACAGTGTTTCACTGCTGAACTTTAAGTTCTGTCACTTTATTGAAGGAGTTTGATCGTAATAATTTAGGAAAAACCTGTGAAATAACAGTGTTTCACTGCTGAACTTTAAATTATGTCACTTTATTGAAGGAGTTTGATCATAATAATTTAGGAAAAACCTGTGAAATAACAGTGTTTCACTGCTGAACTTTGAGTTCTGTCACTTAATTGAAGGAGTTTGATTGTAATAATTATGGAAAAACCTGTAAAATAACAGTGTCTCACTGCTGAACTTTAAGTTCTATCACTTTATTGAAGGAGTTTTATCGTAATAATTTAGGAAAAACCTGTGAAATAACAGTGTTTCACTGCTGAACTTTAAGTTCTGTCACTTTATTGAAGGAGTTTGATCGTAATAATTTAGGAAAAACCTGTGAAATAACAGTGTTTCACTGCTGAACTTTGAGTTCTGTCACTTAATTGAAGGAGTTTGATTGTAATAATTATGGGAAAACCTGTAAAATAACAGTGTTTCACTGCTGAACTTTAAGTTCTGTCACTTTATTGAAGGAGTTTGATCGTAATAATTTAGGAAAAACCTGTGAAATAACAGTGTTTCACTGCTGAACTTTAAATTATGTCACTTTATTGAAGGAGTTTGATCATAATAATTTAGGAAAAACCTGTGAAATAACAGTGTTTCACTGCTGAACTTTGAGTTCTGTCACTTAATTGAAGGAGTTTGATTGTAATAATTATGGAAAAACCTGTAAAATAACAGTGTCTCAATGCTGAACTTTAAGTTCTATCACTTTATTGAAGGAGTTTTATCGTAATAATTTAGGAAAAACCTGTGAAATAACAGTGTTTCACTGCTGAACTTTAAGTTCTGTCACTTTATTGAAGGAGTTTGATCGTAATAATTTAGGAAAAACCTGTGAAATAACAGTGTTTCACTGCTGAACTTTGAGTTCTGTCACTTAATTGAAGGAGTTTGATTGTAATAATTATGGGAAAACCTGTAAAATAACAGTGTTTCACTGCTGAACTTTGAGTTCTGTCACTTTATTGAAGGAGTTTGATCATAATAATTTAGGAAAAACCTGTGAAATAACAGTGTTTCACTGCAGAACTTTAAGTTCTGTCACTTTATTGAAGGAGTTTGATCGTAATAATTTAGGAAAAACCTGTGAAACAACAGTGATTCACTGCTGAACTTTGAGTTCTGTCACTTTATTGAAGGAGTTTGATCGTAATAATTTAGGAAAAACCTGTGAAATAACAGTGTTTCACTGCTGAACTTTGAGTTCTGTCACTTTATTGAATGAGTTTGATTGTAATAATTATGGAAAAACCTGTAAAATAACAGTGTTTCACTGCTGAACTTTAAGTTCTATCACTTTATTGAAGGAGTTTGATCGTAATAATTTAGGAAAAACCTGTGAAATAACAGTGTTTCACTGCTGAACTTTAAGTTCTGTCACTTTATTGAAGGAGTTTGATCGTAATAATTTAGGAAAAACCTGTGAAATAACAGTGTTTCACTGCTGAACTTTGAGTTCTGTCACTTAATTGAAGGAGTTTGATTGTAATAATTATGGGAAAACCTGTAAAATAACAGTGTTTCACTGTGTTTCATCGTAATAATTTTGGAAAAACTTGTGGAATAACAGTGTTTCACTGCTGAATTTTAAGTTCTTTCACTTTATTGAAGGAGTTTGATTGTAACAATTTAGGAAAAACCTGTAAAATAACAGTTTTTCACTGCTGAACTAAGTTCTGTCACTTTATTGAAGGAGTTTCATTGTAATAATTTTGAAAAAACCTGCCAAATAACAGTGTTTCACTGCTGAACTTTAAGTTCTGTCACTTAATTAAGGTGTTTCATCGTAATAATTTTGGAAAAACTTGTGAAATAACAGTGTTTCACTGCTGAACTTTAAGTTCTGTCACTTTATTGAAGGAGTTTGATCGTAATAATTTAGGAAAAACCTGTGAAATAACAGTGTTTCACTGCTGAACTTTAAATTATGTCACTTTATTGAAGGAGTTTGATCGTAATAATTTAGGAAAAACCTGTGAAATAACAGTGTTTCACTGCTGAACTTTGAGTTCTGTCACTTAATTGAAGGAGTTTGATTGTAATAATTATGGAAAAACCTGTAAAATAACAGTGTCTCACTGCTGAACTTTAAGTTCTATCACTTTATTGAAGGAGTTTTATCGTAATAATTTAGGAAAAACCTGTGAAATAACAGTGTTTCACTGCTGAACTTTAAGTTCTGTCACTTTATTGAAGGAGTTTGATCGTAATAATTTAGGAAAAACCTGTGAAATAACAGTGTTTCACTGCTGAACTTTGAGTTCTGTCACGTAATTGAAGGAGTTTGATTGTAATAATTTAGGAAAAACCTGTGAAACAACAGTGTTTCACTGCTGAACTTTGAGTTCTGTCACTTTATTGAAGGAGTTTGATCGTAATAATTTAGGAAAAACCTGTGAAATAACAGTGTTTCACTGCTGAACTTTGAGTTCTGTCACTTTATTGAATGAGTTTGATTGTAATAATTATGGAAAAACCTGTAAAATAACAGTGCTTCACTGCTGAACTTTAAGTTCTATCACTTTATTGAAGGAGTTTGATCGTAATAATTTAGGAAAAACCTGTGAAATAACAGTGTTTCACTGCTGAACTTTAAGTTCTGTCACTTTATTGAAGGAGTTTGATCGTAATAATTTAGGAAAAACCTGTGAAATATTAGTGTTTCACTGCTGAACTTTGAGTTCTGTCACTTAATTGAAGGAGTTTGATTGTAATAATTATGGGAAAACCTGTAAAATAACAGTGTTTCACTGCTGAACTTTAAGTGCTGTCACTTTATTGAAGGAGTTTGATCGTAATAATTTAGGAAAAACCTGTGAAATAACAGTGTTTCACTGCTGAACTTTGAGTTCTGTCACTTTATTGAATGAGTTTGATTGTAATAATTATGGAAAAACCTGTAAAATAACAGTGTTTCACTGCTGAACTTTAAGTTCTATCACTTTATTGAAGGAGTTTGATCGTAATAATTTAGGAAAAACCTGTGAAATAACAGTGTTTCACTGCTGAACTTTAAGTTCTGTCACTTTATTGAAGGAGTTTGATCGTAATAATTTAGGAAAAACCTGTGAAATAACAGTGTTTCACTGCTGAACTTGGAGTTCTGTCACTTAATTGAAGGAGTTTGATTGTAATAATTATGGGAAAACCTGTAAAATAACAGTGTTTCACTGCTGAACTTTAAGTTCTGTCACTTTATTGAAGGAGTTTGATCATAATAATTTAGGAAAAACCTGTGAAATAACAGTGTTTCACTGCAGAACTTTGAGTTCTGTCACTTTATTGAAGGAGTTTGATCGTAATAATTTAGGAAAAACCTGTGAAATAACAGGGTTTCACTGCTGAACTTTGAGTTCTGTCACTTTATTGAATGAGTTTGATTGTAATAATTTAGGAAAAACCTGTAAAATAACAGTGTTTCATTGCTGAACTTAAGTCATGTCACTTAATTGAAGGAGTTTCATCGTAAATGTAGGGAAAACTTGTGAAATAACAGTGTTTCACTGCTGAACTTTAAGTTCTGTCACTTTATTGAAGGTGTTTGATCATAATAATGTAGGAAAAAACCTGTAAAAGAACAGTGTTTCACTGCTGAACCTGTCAATTAACAGTGGTTCTCTGCAAAAATAATAAACAAAATTATCTGTAAATTAATTGCTTTTCCACTTTATTTTAATTCAGGTATTTCAATGTAATTTTACAGTAAATCTCTGGCCGCCAAGCTGCCAGACATTTACTGTTTTTTTACCGTTTTTTTTCTTACAGTGTAGGCTATTGTCAAGAAAGGAAGTACATTATTTTCAATCGTGGCTTTAATTCGTAGCCGAGAAGCAGTTCCCGATCCGTCTCAGCCACATGCATAACTGTGGAACCGGCTATGGAAACAAATCATGAATAGACTACTGTAAATAAAATAGCCTTAAGTTATAACATTATAAAGGATTTAGGCTATAGCAGGGGTTCCCAACCTTTCTTTCCCAGAGCCCCACGATTCCTTGGAGACATAGGAATATGAAATGATAAAGGCTATTGCTGGTCCGTCAGCGAGGAGATAGCCCACAGCGGATATCCATTTGAGAATAGGCTATTATTATGGCCAAACGAGGGCCTATAGCCTATACATATTATTTAATGTTTTCATAAGCGTAAAGATACAAGGACAACAGTTAGATTAACGATCAAGTTAGTTTACTGTATGCAGGCTTTGCAGGGCTCTGTGCCATGCGTTATATATGCGCAAGTTACTGTTCCATAATGTTATTATATATAATTTATATAGGCTACCTAATACCACCATCAAAATAGATTGTATGCCTCTACAAGTCCTCCATCGAGTCTTTTAATTCAAAACTCAAAACCCACCTATATCGCCTGGCCTTCCCTGACTCACTTTGACTCTTGCCGTACTTGTTGACGTGTTGTTCTGTTTTCCCTTGTCTATCCGTTGATTTGATTTTTCTGTTTATTTTATACTTTTCTTTGTACTTAGCTTAGCTATGTGAAGCACTTTGGTTGACAAGCGTCATGTTTAAACGTGCTATACAAATACATTTGATTGATTGATACAAATCATATTATACCAGGTAGCCAATCGAACTTTAAAAGAACGAAAAACGAAAAAAGGCATTCATATTCCAGCATTGTTATTATGACAACAACGCCAAACAGGTTAACGGTCTTTATTAGTATTGTTACGAAGGATCAGATTAAACCGAATATATATATTTATTTATGGATATATATTGAATAGTATTTGTATATCGTTTGATATCCCTTGTATATTCCTTGTACATATACACGGAATATCCCTTTAGCCTACTATAGCCCATAATAGTTCATTCTCTTATTGGACAAGGACCTGGCGCCAGGGGACAAGCCCCTTGGAGCCAAGTTCAATGGTACCGACGAGACATGTCTCTACTAGCCCCGGCTCGGCGCAGGAATACGGCTACCGAAAGGAGAGTGGCACTATTTGTTCACCGTGCATATAAATATGGCGCAATTAAATGTAGAAGACCCTTATTCCTTTACCCTTCTACCCAACTAAGTAACAGAACGTGAAGCCTCACCCACGATACCGCGTGCGGTGTAGTATGGCCTGTTTGGCCTTAGAATAGCATCGAGACCTCGTGCGAATTAATAGCTGAATTGTCAGAGTTTGGCACTGTACCGTCGAGTGCGACGTATTTCTATTAAGTAATAATAGTCTATCGTGTATGGTGCATCGTGCGGTTAGAGTTCTAAAGTGACCAGCATCTCCAACGCTTCCTCGTGTTATCTAGAGTCTTATCCAGGCTGGGGCCGACCACACATGGCGCTTTCTTCCGAGGAGATCTAGACGAGGACCGAGGAAATGTACACTGGATTACCTACCCGACGACTGCTGAGCCCTATGCGGCTGGAATATATTTGCTTTGGTACTGTGATTTGTGGAGCGGATAATCGCCGACGCCTGTGAGTGTTGGATTTACCCCCGAGAGGAGTCAAGTTGAGTTGGCGCTCAGAGACTGAGGTCGCCTAGCTTCTTCTTCACTGTGGAGCTACAGCCTACAAGAGAACCAAGGTGTATTCATCTGCGGATCAAGAGTCTACTGCACTGTCTTCTGTACTTGAAGTCTCCCTAGATATCGTTGACCAGACGGTCTACTACCGACGGCTCTCCTACCCCCCCTACCGGCTTACAACCGGGAGGACCCCTTTCAGAATATCCCGCTATATCATTAAATGTACCATAGATCTAATTCCCTAAGAGCCAGGTTGTATACTTGCTTCCTGCGTAACCAGAGATTGGACATTCAGTGTTGATTTGCCTACGAGTACTCATTTGCCTTACAAGTGCATTCAAATCATAAATGTAATAGTAACTATTATATGTACCTTTTGCTATATATTAAATATTTGATTATTACCTTTGTGTGGACCCGATTTCATTGTGGGAAAGTGTTCATCATATTTAGATATCGTGTACTGTATGGCCAGTAGTTAAAGTACATAAAGCGGTAGTGGTTTAATGATACCATACTTATCAATACAGTCAGGGAATTGTACCCCTCAGTTACAAGTATGTAGCGCTGCCCGGGCAGCAATATGGTCTTTAGGGAGTCGTTGATATTCAACATCACTGTGTACAAGTCTGTCAGCCTGTTGCGTATTTCTCCCGTAACACGCGTTGTGTCTTCTTGGTTCGACAGTGCGTTCAATTAGTTGGTTAGACCTCCGTTATCAATCTCGCTCTCAGTGAAGTTTCTCAGAGTTCGCTCGGCGTAGTCCATTTTTCCACATCCCACAGGGGTGTTTCATTACCATATATGGATAATAATGCACAAGCATAGACGGTAAGAACAACTGGTATTTATCAACACGGAGTATGCGTACGACCTGTGTACGCACAGTTGATAAATCCCGATTTTTCTAAATTCTAAATACCTTGCGTAGGAACGAAAATAGAACACTTTCTAGGCATTATTAATAAATGAGGGCCCTGGTCCAAACAAACCCAGCTGATACAAGCTCCCTAGTCATTTGGACTGAGTCCTGGTCCAAACAAACCCAGCTTTTACAAGCTCCCTAGTCGTTTGGACAGAGTCCTGGGCCCTCATTTATCAATTGTGCGTATGCACAGATATGTACGTAAACCGTGCGTACGATCATTTTTAAGCAAAGTGTGGGATTTAGACACACATTCTCCTTGATTTGTACCACAATTTTGGACACAAATTGGAGCGTGGAACAAAACGCACAAATGCCATCCCTGTGCACATTCAAGTCCTCTCCGGCCTCGGGTGTTTGGCCACCGGCACGGTCCATTGTGATATTGGAGATGGATCGAGCAATGGACTGTTACTGTACCACCCATGTAGCTGTCAAAGCTCCATCACAAATTCAGTTATGTGAATAGAAAGGGATTCCACTCAGTCAATGTTGCGAATGCGCATTTGCCTGAAGGCCTCTACATGCTACAGCAACTTCAAAGCAACTGCACCACAACATCGACAAAGCCTTTATGCTTCTGCAACATCGACGCGCAAAGTTAGTTTAACTAAAGTTAGTTTAGGTTCGTGTTAACGTTAGATAATGTACAAAATAAACGTATTTCCGGTGCTTTTAGACGTCGCTCTTTTATTTTTAAATCCCCCGACCGGAAGTGTTATAGTGTCTGTTGCTAGCAGCTTAACTTCTGTCGCCCGTTTCTGTGCTTTTCGAGCTAACGTTACCGTAACGTCATTAGTTTCCAATGGAGAGGGGAGAAAGACCTCGGCTGACATGCAGCTCAAACTACCTGTTGGAATAAATTAATTGATTGATGTTTAACTTGTCCCTGTGTGTGTCCAGTCATTTCGACTAGCAAACGTTGTATTTAACGTTACCTCAGGATACCATTGTATTTAGTTGGTTAGCTATGTAGCTAATGTGGATAGCATTTTGTATAGCATCAATGCTAGCTGGCTGGCTACAGCTTTATTTACTAAATTATGGAGGCTTTTTAATCGTCAAGGTATGAGAGGATTTGTCATGATCAACTGAAGGCGTATGCTATGGAACAATATGTGCTTGGGTTTTCAGAAAAAGGCCAGCTATGACGCTAATTATTTAGCTAATATTGATAGCATAGCTTGCTGGCTACAACAATGGCGGATGGTATTCCTCGCTGCGGGACCAATATTATTCTATGACAGCCCCGCCCCCATTCGCTAACCAACCAATCACTGCTACGCAATATCAACGCAATGGCTGTTTAGGTTAGATTTGGGGGACATGTACGCAACATCCTCGCAACACAGTCTACAAGACCCTCTGCAACAACCGCATTGAAATCGCGCCGATGTTGATGTCGTTGCTGGTGACCGGGAGGAAGCCACGCATTGTATTGAATTAAATTGTAATGTTATTACTGGTATCTGTAATAAAAATATCGCTTAAATGCAGGTGATCAGGGTTATCCACTGAAGCCATAATTAATGACTCTGACCAACGATGCAATTATAACTGGCCCACACGCAAACAAGAGCCCTTTAGAGCGCAGTTGGCCTGCTTGTTTGGCACAGGGGGGCAGATGCAGCGGCAGAACACCCACCTCCAAAGTCCAAAAGCGATTAAATATTGTTTAAAATAAAAAGCGAAATACTATTATTTTGGGTCATGTTTCCAAATAAGATTGGTCACAACGAAATGCTTTCTAGCTTCAATTTGTTGGTTAGAATCAATAGATGACCTCTGTTGAAACTTCACTGAGAGTGAGAGCGAGATCGATCACGGAGGACTCGCTCTCAGTGAAGTTTCAAGTCTGCTTAGTCCATTATTCTACATTCCATGGGGGTGTTTAATGCAGAATGTGCACAGTGTTTAACCAAACATACGTACTGCATATAGGCCGTGAGCCAGTAGGGTTGGTCGTTACCATCTTGGGGGACTAACTTTCATAGTGATTTTGGGAAGGTATACACCCCTGCTGCTGATGTGATAGCAATGCAGCAGTTGCCTCCAAATGTGTGCTATCACATCTTTTATAACACTACCAAGCATATTATTTCTCCTGTCCGAAATTACATGCCCCAAATTAATCATGATAGCTCCTGAACCATAAGGCCTATATCCATGTTTCTGGTCTCCTTTGATAGTTAACAAGCTAGGACATATGGATCCAGTGTAAGTAAACCCACATCTATTACCATTCCAGAGTAAATGGAGATACAATGAAGGAAAACATCATATTTTTACCTTCGCCCAGTGGCGGCTCACTACAGGAGCTATCATGATTAATTTGGGGCATGTAATTTCGGACAAGAGAAATAATATGCTTGGTAGTGTTATAAAAGATACAACGACACAATGATTTACATTATTACAAATATGGTAACGTGGTTGTGGCTTTTACAAATAGTGGTTAGCTTTAGAGATGGATGGCTATGATCACAGAGAAAAAGTGTTAGGTGAAACAGATACATTTTCATTCATCACTCCTCGGCTAGTAGTAGCAAGGCTCTCTGCCTGCCACTAGCTGTGTGTGACTCTCAGAGCCCCTCGCTGCCCTGCACCTGACGTGACGTCAGCATTAAGATGACACGCGCACGTTATTGATCCATGGAATAAAATATGCATGTGCGTGGAGCTTGTGGTTTGGTCGACAAAATGTTTGATAAAAACTAGAGGTGGGCATAGATAAAAAAATTTAATCTAGATTAATCTATCTGCAATCCTGGATTTAATCTAGATTAATCTAGATTAAAATGGCTAAAAAAAAGAAGAAAAAAAAACCTGCCGAAGGCATTCAAAATATGTGTGTTCTACCCAAATAATGACCAGAAGTAAGTCCTTACTTTTTCTTTCCTCCTTATGTTTCTCAGGCCAGGTGGCCCATTACACCATGAGCCCATCTCCCGTTTCCAAAATGCATTACAGACTGTTTGAAAAAGCTGTTTTGCTATGATAATTGGTAATGAAATATCAAAATAATGTTCAATAAGATGTACTTGTGTTTAATAAGTTGTTTTATTCAGAAGTTAACACAAATAAATAATATTACCAGTACAGTACAGTATCTAGCACTCTCAGGAGCAAAACAGAAAGAATCATTTCAAACTTGAACTATGTAACATGGCTTGAATCAACTGCTCCAGTGGAGTTGCTCAGTGGCCAATGGTGTCAACTGTGGTTGTACCGGGCAGCTCCCATGTGTGAATGGAACTGTGTGAATGTGAAGCAGGGCATTCCTGAAAAAGAGCATCTGTGCTCAGCGAACCTACCCTGGGTAAATAAAGGTAAAAAAAAAAAATGTAAAAAAAAGATTTTTTTTTTTTTTTTAGATTAATGCGTTAATTATATTATCGCGCGATACTAGTATAGCGTTAACGCAGCACGTTAACGCCGTTAACGGCCCAGCTCTAATAAAAACGCTAAAACTGGGTCAATTTCGAAAAAAATATTCCCCCTCTTCATGAAAGTCAGTGTTGGCCTAGTCACATTGTTTATTGAACAAAAATACAACCTGCAAGTTGGCCTTTAATATTAGGGATGTCCCGATCAAATTGTTTTGCTCCCGATCCGATCCCGATCATGTGATTTTGAGTATCTACCGATACTGATCTTTCCCGATCCGATGATAATAATAATTTAATATGTTTTTATTTTATTTTTTTCATCCCAATTTCTCACATTACATTCACCCTGAATGTTGACGTTATCCAGGTGAAAAGTTAACTTCATTCAAGCGAGGCATTGCAATCCTTGACATAAATCATTTGATTAAATCAAAGGAAATCCCTTTGTTTTGGCAAAATTCTTCTGCTCTGTGTGACAAATAATAAATGAATGATGATATGCAATTTAAAACCAAAACTAAGGCCTCAGTATGAGTTTAAGACATGAACATGGTGCGGTTAGGTGGCATAGCGGAGATTGCGTTCGTCACCAACTTGTCACCAGCTTGGCTGGCCGTTCACACTAATACAATTGGCAGTATTAGAGGGTGGGAGAAGCTGGCGGGGTGGGTCCGGGTCGTTGTAAACAGCGACTCCTACAGTTCGGTCGGGGGGCCTGCTAAGCGCGGATAGGACCTGAGTGGGATAGTGTGATCCTTCCACATGCTACGCCCTCTCAGGGAGGATCCGCGCTGCCAGGTGAAAAGAAGCGTTTGATTGGCTGGACGTGTGTCAGAGGAAGCACGTGATAGCCTCCACTCTCCCAGATGATCTGACTGTGGGGGGTAAGTGCGCAGCGACCAGGAAGGGGATTGGGAATTGGCATACGACTAACATTGGGATGGGAGAAAATCGGAGGAAAATGGAGGGAGAAAAAGATTTAAAAAAAAAGACGTGAACATGGTCATGTTTGTTGAATAAAAAAAAAGGTTAACATTTTTTTTTTATCCCAATTATTATTATTATTTTTTGTCGATCCCGATCTTCGGAAAATCACGTGATCTGCCCCGATTCCGATCACGTGATCGGATCGGGACATCCCTAGTTAATATATGAAATATAAATCATTGTGACGTCACTGTCTGATATGATATGGAGAGTACCTCTAAAGCTGGGCGCAAAGACGTAGCGCGCACACTGTGT
The DNA here is from genome assembly GCF_963971535.1 of Notolepis coatsorum. Classification (NCBI taxonomy): domain Eukaryota; kingdom Metazoa; phylum Chordata; class Actinopteri; order Aulopiformes; family Paralepididae; genus Notolepis; species Notolepis coatsorum. The sequence continues at coordinate 52,712,535 of NC_140184.1, read as the reverse complement.
GCGTCACTGTATCATCGCAGCCAATTAAATAGGTCAAGCAAATACATTTCGCCTATCAGTGCGTTATCGATTCCCTTATCGCTCCCTGATACATTTCTAATTGAAATAAATAAATTGGAGATGCAACAGAACTAAGCTGGTTAGAATAACAACATGCAACTTGACATTTCTGATTGTCATTTATTGTTGAGCCCCATGTCAGAAAAATACAAAAACTGTAAAAAAAAATGTAACTATAGCCTATATATAATGTATTTGAGATTATCTTAAAAAAATATTATTTTTAGAATTTTTTTATTCTTAAAGGGGAACTCCAACATTTTGGGAAATTAGCTTATTTAACATCTTCCCTGGAGTTAGACAAGAAGATACATACCTTTTTTGTCTCTGTGCGTGCATTTTAGCTTTGGGAACAGATGCTCCGTTAGCATAGCTTAGCTTCATCACTGGAAGTGAGGCAGGACAGTAGCCTTACAGTGTATTGCAAGGTCTGACATTGACCAAACTTGATATGCATGACCTTGGTGGGCTCTAGGTCAACTCCTGAAAAGGGGGTCAATGTCAGACTTTGCAATCAAAAGTTAGGGGGCTAATAACCTTTGCCATAATTTCAGTGCGCCCCCTAACTTTTGATTGCAAGGTCTGACATTGACCCCCTTTTCAGGAGTTGACCTAGAGCCCACCAAGGTCATGCATATCAAATTTGGTCAATGTCAGACCTTGCAATACACTGTAAGGCACTGTAAGGCTACTGTCCTGCCTCACTTCCAGTGATGAAGCTAAGCTATGCTAACGGAGCGTCTATTCCCAAAGCTAAAATGCACGCACAAAGACAAAAAAGGTATGTATCTTCTTGTCTAACTCCAGGGAAGATGTTAAATAAGCTAATTTCCCAAAATGTTGGAGTTCCCCTTTAAACTAATTTAATCCATTGAATAACTACCTGTTGAATGTAACTACAGTTCAATATCTTAAACTAATTTAATCTATTGAACCGTAGTTGCATTCAACAGGTCGTTATTCCTCTGACTTCTCTGTCTCTGGTCTTTCAGAAGACCAGAGCGCACACACACACACACACACACACACACACACACACACACACACACATACACACACACACACACACACATACACAGAGTGTCCCCTTACTGCCCAAATAGGGCTCTCCGCTCCTCCGACCAAGGAGAGCTTGTCATCCCCTGGACCTAAGAACCAAGGGTGACAGGGCTTTTTCAGTCGTAGCACCCAAGCTATGGAATCAGCTACCTTATGAAATCAGGTCTGCTATTAGTGTGGAGTCTTTTAAACAAGGTCTAAAAACCTTCTTATACAGTCAGGCTTTTAATTGATCATGTATGTGGTATAACATGTGTGTATATGTGATTATATTTTTATTTATTTATTTTTGAAGTATTCTACAATCTTGTATGTGATGTAACATGTGTGATTATTCTATTCTGATTAACCTTTTACTGCCTGTAAAGCACTTTGTGATTTTAATCTGGAAAAGCGCTATACAAATAAAATGTACCTTACCTTACCTTACAGAGCTCCCTCCCCGGTCCCCGCTCACCCCTGTCCTGTAAGGTATTGGCTCGTGTTGCTACACGGACATGTTTGTATGTTGCACGGTACTTCCTGACCTACCTACTAGTAAACAATCAATGTGATCACACGCTCTCCGTCTCTTATTATGTGAACTAAAGAATACAAGGTTTACACAACAGCACCCACCCCCCCTTTTTTTTTTTACCTGTACTACCTGCTGTCAGCTGTTATCTCTCTCTGTGTGTCTGTATGAGCTTGGTTAGCTAGCGTTAGCTCTGCGGCTGTTAGGTTGCCCCGAATTAAATGAATGACTCGATTCTAAAGCATTCAAGTCGTTTTCAATCACTGCACTACGAAACAGTCAAACCCAGGCATTTTCGAGCCCTTAAGGAATCAAATAGTCTGCTCTATGGCTGCATGCTAACGCTAACATTATTGTTTTGAAATGCCAACTGTCAGAAAAACATGGCAGCGATAAGAGGAATCGATAGTCACGGAGGCATGCGATTCCAGGAATCGGACAATTAGGAACCGGCTCCCAACGGGAACCGGTTTTCGATTCCCATCCCTACTGTTGACTGGTAATTTGACACTATTTCTTTCAATACAGCCATGTTACAAAAACATAAATCTCCCCAAAACATTGAAATAGTAATAAAAACAATGAATATTGATCAATATGCAGCATATTCAACATTCATATATGGGCCACAGAGCTTCATGCCATGTAGACGGTGGGCCGAAGGTTGCTAGAGGCTTCCGTTAGTGAAATGATTGATCTGGTTTTAGAGAGTATATGTTATTGTAATATGAACTACATAATATACTATAATAACACATTTCCGTTTGTTGGCAATGGTTTTTGGGTCATATCTTTATGAAAATGTATGTGTTGATAAGCAAAAAACTACCTACGTTTGTGAAAAGGGGCGTTGCTGCGGAACCAATCAAAACGCGTTACAACGTCAGGTGACTTGATTTCTCCCAATGACATTCCTCAAGCTCCGGAAACTAGGAAGTAAATGTTGCGACTCGTCTGTTGTCAACAGTGGATTTAGCTCTGCATCGGTAAACTCTCAATTCATATACATTACTATTGAAATGCATTTTTACTAGAGGTGGGCATAGATAAATTTTTTTAATCTAGATTAATCTATCTGCAATCCTGGATTTAATCTAGATTAATCTAGATTAAAATGGCTAAAAAAAAAAAAAAAAACCTGCCGAAGGCATTCAAAATATGTGTGTTCTACCCAAATAATGACCAGAAGTAAGTCCTTACTTTTTTTTCCCTCCTTATGTTTCTCAGGCCAGGTGGCCCATTACACCATGAGCCCATCTCCCGTTTCCAAAATGCATTACAGACTGTTTGAAAAAGCTGTTTTGCTATGATAATTGGTAATGAAATATCAAAATAATGTTCAATAAGATGTACTTGTGTTTAATAAATTGTTTTATTCAGAAGTTAACACAAATAAATAATATTACCAGTACAGTACAGTATCTAGCACTCTCAGGAGCAAAACAGAAAGAATCATTTCAAACTTGAACTATGTGACATGGCTTGAATCAACTGCTCCAGTGGAGTTGCTCAGTGGCCAATGGTGTCAACTGTGGTTGTACTGGGCAGCTCCCAGGTGTGAATGGAACTGTGTGAATGTGAAGCAGGGCGTTCCTGAAAAAGAGCATCTGTGCTCAGCGAACCTACCCTGGGTAAATAAAGGTAAAAAAAAAGAAATGTAAAAAAAAAAAAAAAAATTGGATAGAAGTGGGGCCAGGCTTAACGTTTTATTACAATAGTATTTACTGTATCATGTTGCAATGTATAATCCAGCTAGCGTTCCAGTCAGATCCATTCTCTGTTGTTCTTGTTGACAATTTTGGGGTCCCTATTTCCCGTTTCTGTATCCTGATTGGTTTATCAGCTAGAGGTGTCCAAAGATATGCATGAGCAAACATTTAATTTAAATGTAAGATTACGATAACCGATGACCACCAGACGGCTGGCCAACAAACGTATTTTGACTCAACATAATAACTAGATATCACACACAAAGAATTGTGTAGTCTCCCAACATGGATCAATCAAGTTCACTTTAGACAGACTCGGCCTGCCATCTAATGTGACCTATCAATGTTTTCAGCTCAGTTAGACCTATACAATGATATATTGCTTATTGGTTTTCAGAAAAATATTAGTTTATTTTGGAAAACCCAATACAAAACCGAGGGCACATATAATCACATCACAGAATTTGTTCAGGAATTCAAATAACTAATTACTTAAGTTCCATCAGTACAGACAGTTCTCAGTCTCTATCCCTGGTGCTGTTGGCGGCACTCTCCAATTGTCTGAGAGCCGAGACTAGTACAGATGTAAAAAACAACAACATATCGCTGCTGTCGGGACAAAACCTCATAACTCCATTTTTTAAATATATTTTTTTTTATATAAATCAACTCCGTAGATCATCCTCCATATGTGTGTGTGGGTTTTACAAAGTTTAAACAATGGGAAAGCATTAAACCGATCATCTGTCTAAACCTCCTAACTCTATTCACCCTCAAATCTGTGTTCGTTTTTTTCATCTGCTGAAAAGTTGGGTTTTTGGAGTTATGAGGTTTTGTCCCGACAGCAGCGATATGTAATAATAATAATACAAAACCTACCATACTTTGTTTTACATATGTTAATAACCTAATAATCACAATAATCTTCCAAGTCTTCCACATCTTCATCAGAACGTTCCACACTCTCTGAGGTGGATGCCTGGTTCTCACAGTCTGCCAGTCTACACATGTCAGTGCACCTGAGGCCATTTGCAACACATACATCTTGGGAGTGAAATCGTTTTTTGGACCGTTACAGGCATCGGGTGCTGGCTGGCCTTCCATCCAGTCCACCACCAACTGTTCAGCTTCCTCTTCTCTCTCCATCTTCAGGCTTCTGCCAACAGGGCTTGGCACTTGTGGGTCCTTCTCCAAACATCTTCTCCATATACCAGCCTGGTAGTTGGCTCTCCGTGCATGTTTTGTTAAGCAGTCCTTGCATGGTGGGAGTTGATGACTTTCAAGTTCACCTTTTTTGGCACAGAAAAGGTGATATCTGAGCTCATTAACCTTGGTGGTTGATGCTTTTGGGGCATACAGGAGACATGTAAATGCCTCTAGTTTGTCCATCAGCTCTGGGGAGAGATCCCATTCCTGACCCAACTCTGAGAATGTGTCCTGATTTTGCCTGTTGCTGGTCAGATGTGTTCGGGCACTTGTCTTCCCTTTGCCTGCAAAAGCACTTACAGTGTCACATCCTGTATATGCATGCAACCCAATGAGAGCCCTACACACCTCTACGCCAACAGTGGTAGCAACGTTCCTGATGTCCAGAAGCCTTGCACAGGATTTACTGCCACACATCTGGAACAATAGGGCCTCAATCTTGTCACAGAATGCTAAACTATATGACATCTGTGTCTTCTGAGCAGATAACTACAGATGGGTATCCCTCTCTTGTGGCATGGGCAGCATGGAGAAGTAGGTGGCCATCTGCTTCGTCTTGTTGGCATTGAAGAGCTGACACCTCACTTTCCTGAGATGTGATTCTGTAACATTTGTCATTCACAGTTGCATACAGAATCTTTGCTCTGTACTCTGTAAAAGCTAATGAGACAAATTTTGTTACTGACTTTGTTCAGGAGGCTCCTCCACTGTCTCAACAGCTGTGTGCCTGTGATACCTTATGACCAATCTCTTCACCCCGTAGAGATATTTCACTGTTCTTGATAGAGTTCACCTTGTATGTGTCAAACACAACATCTATTCTGCTACTCTGACTGCCTTCCCTCAGAGCCATACCCAGAAATGTTGTGGCAACATCTCTGAAAGCAACTTGATCACCTTTCACTCTTTGGACCAAGTTCATTCCATCAACCACTGTAGCAGAGTTCCCTGGGAGTTGCTCTGCTACTGCTAAATTTCTCTGCAAGGTCATGGCCAAAGTAGCTTTATTTGTCTTTCTCAGCAAAAATGGTGTGGAAAGGGCCCAGGGCAATGGCCCAAGGGGATGAGAAAGGATATCCATATGTAGACTGCGCCCTTGTGCCATCACTATGATGCATCCAAACAAAGACCTGTCTGCTTTCAAGATGTTTGCCCTCCCACTTGATTTCACTTCTCTCTTCTTACACATATCACTGAATGTTTTCAGCCTGTTGGTTTTCATTGGGTCATGGAATTTATTTTCTGGTGGGTCTTTCTCGAGTCTCTCATCCTTGAAGATTGCATAGCATTGCTCACCAATCTCATATGCCTTCATCAGGTCGGAGGCAATCTCCTTGGGGGCTGTCTTTGCTGTAGAGATGCTAATGAGGTCCCGCTTCTCTGAAAATGGGTTGACCCATTCATGTATGAGGCTAACCACTGCTGAAACTGCTTCCTCATCTTTCTGGATTCTTGGCCACTGTAGCTCCACATGATAAACGTCTGATTTGTTACCTTGCACCATCAAGGTGAACTTAAAAGTCATCAACTCCCACCATGCAAGGACTGGTTAACAAAACATGCACAGAGAGCCAACTACCAGGTTGGTATATGGAGAAAATGTTTGGAGAAGGACCCACACGTGCCAAGCCCTGTTGGAAGAAGCTGGAAGATGGAGAGAGAAGAGGAATCTGAACAGTTGGTGGTGGACTGGATGGAAGGCCAGCCAGCACCCGATGCCATCCTGGATCTACTGGCCTGTAACCAGGGCCGTCTCAAGGGGCGTGCGAGCAGTGTGGTCGCACAGGGCCTCGCAGGGAGGGGGGCCTCGCAAAAAAAAATTAAATTTTATTTTTTTTATATATATATTTTTTTTTTATAAAAATATAAATAAATAGAATGTTAACAATCACTTTCCATCACAGACCTAAAATCTAGTTTTGCTTACATGCTTATATATTTTACATTAGACACGTTTGTAGAATAGTGTTCCGGGTTCTGCAGCTCTGCAGATATACTATTGGTTTCATTCAATGACCTGTTTACTTTTTTGCAAAGCATCGTGGGAGGACTAACACTAGGGGGAGCTGGTTGGCATCAGTCTGGTAGTCGGTAGAGAGATGTGAAGAAGACCGGTATTATCCACGAGGGGAGGGGGTACAGGTACGGGGTCTATTCGGCGCTATCCATGGGAGCGAGTGGATGTCTTGGCCAAGAGCATCCTACTTTTGAAAACCAAATGTGCAGCATCGGAGCAGAAGAAATAACGCCACATGCCGTAAGCTTATCAATACCAAGTATAGTGATTAGGTTATGCCAAGACGAAGCGGACGTTCGGCAGATGGACTGAAGATGAAAGTTGTTGCGTGTTAGAGCGTTCAGTCAGGCTAGCCATGTCGGACTATGGACTATGGAATATGGACTGGTGAACTTTGTCATCTCCACGGTTGTCTCCTTCCTTTTGGACGTTTGGTGAGTTTTTAATGCAATCTATTCTGTTCCCGCCGTGGATCTCTCTCTCTCTCTCTCTCTCTCTCTCTCTCTCTCTCTCTCTCTCTGTCTCTCTCTCTCTTTCTCTCTCTCTCTCTCTCTCTCTCTTGCTCTCTCTCTCTCGTGCTCTCTCTCGCGCTCTCTCTCTCGCTCTCTTGCTCTCTCTCTCGCTCTCTCTCTCTTGCTCTCTCTCTCTCTCGCGCTCTCTCTCTCTCTCGCGCTCTCTCGGTCTCTCTCTGTCTCTCTCTCTCTCTCTCACTCGGTGTGTTGCATCATGCAACAGGGTCTGCTCACACTGTACTCGTGCAGTTTGTGACGTGTGTACTAAGCTTATAGAGTTCGATTCAAATAAGGCAAAACTGCAAATCTGCATGTCGTGCTGGAAAAATTAACCTGGCTTTAAGCTTGTTTATCAGGTTCCAGGGGTGTTTTATGCATTTTCCCTGTTACTGCCAGGTGTACGACTGTACAGGTGCATTGCCACTAAGCCTCGGGCAGCGCTATTATTTAAGAATACGTTGACTGTATCATATGCCCAGCCTCGGGCAGCGCTATTATTTAAGAATATGTTGACTGTATGCCCAGCCTCGGGCAGTGCTATTATTTAAGAATACGTTGACTGTATGCAAAAAAAATTTAAATAAAAAAATTTACTAAAATTTTAATTAAAAACAGGCTGACGGCCGCGCTGTGAGGGCCGCTCAGCAGCGCCACCCACCCAATGGCTGAATTGCCAATGGCTGAATTGGAGTATTGCAGTGCGAGATCCGCGCGGTGCCAGACTCGAGGGAGTAAATTAACTATACTTTTGCTCACACAATATCTTGAATGAATGCGTTTATTTATTTCGAACATAACTTGAAAATAAATAATAATAAAAAACAAGTAATAAACAGATTAAAAAACAAACAAGCAGGAGTATAGAATGAAGTGTAAACGTATGTCTTCCTACCCCCTTGATTGATTGATTGATTGATTGAAAACTTTATTAACAGATTGCAGAATGGGTACAATACAGTACGGCTCAATACACACAATTGTTAAGGGGATGCAGACCAGAGAAAGACTTTCATCTTGTTTACATCAGGGTCCCCCATTTTCAATTCATCATAACATATGACATACATGACATACAGATAGACAGTATTCAGTATACCTTCACACTCTATTATCTTATGCAACTCATATTCACTCCACAAACTGAAATATACATACATTGTTGAATGAACAGCCTGTTTCTTGAAATTAGACTCTCTAAATTGTAACCCCCCTCTCTATAACATAATTTTTGGATGTTACCCGGGAGTGAATTGTTTCGTGCTTTAAACATGATTTGTGCAGTCTTAAATTCAGCCAGGTCCCAGAGTTTCATGGCATGTGATTTAAAAGATTGTGTGTTTGTGTGTTCCAGATATCCTACCTTGTATTTGTATTTGTAAGGCACGACAACACACGTTAATGTCCCTTCAGGCCCATGTCCCTTCAGGCTATGGATTTGCGGTGTTTTCCAGCTTATACAAAAAATATATATATTATTTTGGAATATTGCAACTATACTACACAAAAACGTGAGTACACAAGTTCAACTCATGTTCAGCCCTATGTTACTCATTAGCACTGAAAGTGATTTTTCTTTTTTCTTGTGTACGAAACTTCAGAATGTTATCTTTCAAAAGAGACCAGGCTTATGCATGTGCTATAAGCATAAAGTATAAAGATAAGCTTCGCAAAAAAGGTATGCAGTCCTCAAGTTCAAGTAAAAAAAAATTGCCACTTTTCTGGGCGCATGTTATGTGGTTAAATTTGGGATATTGCAACCACTGCAGAAAAATGTGAGTACACAAGTTCACGTTCAACTCAAGTTCAGACCTATATGCTACTCTATTTCATTAGTACTAAAAGTGATTTTCCTTTTTTGCATTAGTAACTTCAGAATGTTATCTTTCAAAAGAGACCAGGCTTATGCATGTGCTATAAGCATAATGTATAAAGATAAGCTTTGCAAAAAAAGTATGCAGTCCTCAAGTTCAAGTATAAAAATAAATTGCCGCTTTTCTGGGTGCATGTTTCCAAGCATATGTTAAAACAATAAAGGCATCTTTGAGTCAACTTTGAGTAGAGATTCAAGATTCAAGAGGTTTATTCATCACATACAGTACAGTACACAAGGCATAGTGAAATGAAGGTGGCCATGCCCACTTCGATTGTGCAAAGTATCATTAAGTATGATACTTAATGTCCTCTTTTTTGGAAATCAAAATATGGTCACCCTAGGTTAACACATGTAAAACAAAGTATGGTAGGTTTTGTATTATTATTATTATTATTATTATTATTATTATTATTATTATTATTATTATTATTATTATTATTATTATTATTATTATTATTATTATTATTATTATTATATAATTTTTTTTACTGTATGTAGCACACTCTCAGGGGCTCATACATAAACAAGTATTTTATCATAAAGTATTCCGTATTTTATTATGACAATTAATAAACAAACTTGAAACTTGTTGTTTTTTACGTCTGTACTAATCTCGGCTCTCAGACAATTGGAGAGTGCCGCCAACAATGCCACGGATAGAGACTGAGAACTGTCTGTACTGACGGAACTTAAGTAATTAGTTATTTGAATTCCTGAACAAATTCTGTGATGTGATTATATGTGCCCTGGGTTTTGTATTGAGTTTTCCAAAATAAACTAATATTTTTCTGAAAACCAATAAGCAATCTATCATTGTATAGGTCTAACTGAGCTGAAAACATTGATAGGTCACATGGCATGAAGCTCTGTGGCCCATATATGAATGTTGAATATGCATTGCATATTGATCAATATTCATTGTTATTACTATTTCAATGTTTTGGGGAGATTTATGTTTTTGTAACATGGCTGTATTGAAAGAAATAGTGTTTTGGAGTACAATTACCAGTAAACAGTCAACATGTAAAAAGTAACCATGGCCACAACATTTACATCATCTGAGTATCCTTTTTTAAACGGTATCATAAATGTATTTTTAATGTATTGTCATCACATTTACAGTTACATTTGTAGTCAAGGAGTAGGAGAACACATTCAGTTGCATTATTATCCATAGGATATTGGTTATAATGGTCATATTGCCTTTTAAATTAAGATTATGTACCAGGCGAGGGTAAAAATATGATGTTTTCCTTCATTGTATCTCCATTTACTCTGGAATGGTAATAGATGTGGGTTTACTTACACTGGATTCATATGTCCTAGCTTGTTACCTATCAAAGGAGACCAGAAACATGGATATAGGCCTTATGGTTCAGGAGCTATCATGATTCATTTGGGGCATGTCATTTCGGACGTGAGGCCTGAAAAATATGCTTGGTAGTGTTATAAAAGATGTGATAGCACAGATTTGGAGGCAACTGCTGCATTGCTATCACATATTTTCTAGCAGCAGGGGTGTATACCTTCCCAAAAATCACTATGAAAGTTAGTCCACCAAGATGGTAACCGTGTCCCAAATTTGAGGCCCTGGCTCACGGCCTAATATAAACCCAGTTGAAATACAGCATTGTGGAGTAATAGAGTAGTGGTCTTTATGCTACAACAACAGACAACTGATCAACATAAGACTTGAAGATTCAATCTTGAAAATCAACTATTTTTTTGTATCCACTTTTTCTCCTTATTTTCTATTTTTCTCCCATCCCAATTTCGTATCGCCAATTCTTTTTCCCTTCAATTCTCCCCTCCCCTATCTTGAACGTTGCTAGACTATGCCTCCCACTGGTCGGCTGTAGTGAAGATAGAAGCCTTGCATCACGTGTCCCCTCCGGTACACGAGGAGGCAGCCTGTCGCATCTTTTCCGTATCTAGGGTCATTGTAAACAGCGACTCCTACAGGTCGGTCAGGGCGCCTGCACAGCAAAACACAGGAAAATGGCGGGGGCAGTGTGAGCCTCATACACGTTACTCCTCGCCAATGAGAGTCCGCGCTGGCAGGTGAAAAGATGTGACTGGCTGCCTCCACATGTATCGGAGGGGACATGTCATGGGCTTCTATCCTCCCTATGACCGGCCAGTGGGGGGCACATGCGAGCAACTATCAAGACAGGGGAGGGGAGAATTGGCACGGCTAAATTGAAAAAGGAGGAGAAAAAGTGAAGGAGAAAAAAAAGAATATAGAATAGGAGGCTTATAAATTACCTTATTATAGCCAACAATTCCCATGGTTCAAAATATCCAAAATGGTCGCCCTCGCGAAATAGACTTGACCAAATCGAAAAGTTTAATCTATCTAATAACACAACCTATTGCTAAACTAACGTATTTATGATAATATACATTATACATGCTGTTGTGACATGTTTACGATGTTAATACTTGAATACGTTTGAAAGAAAAATCGCTACTTTTATACAACAGTCTGAAAAATATTGATTTATGACCAGATGTAATTTCGGGACCGGTACCGGTCCCGTCGGGTGGAAGAGGTTAAAGACCCAATCAGTCATCCAAACATGAACAAATGGGTAGCCCTACCACCAAAACATAGGAAATTGAAATTAGTTTTCATTCTCTGGTTGATTGATTGAGGTATTGATACATGGACGAACTATAGACTCCAGGGCCCTCATTTATCAATGTTGCGTAGAAAGTGTTCTATTTCCGTTCCTACGCACAGAATTTAGAATGTGTGTACGCACAGAAATATCGGGATTTATCAACCGTACAATACGCACACTCCGTATTGATAAATACCATTTGTTCTTAACTAGGGATGTCCGATATTATCGGCCGACCGATATTATCGGCCGATATTGGCAGTAAAATGTGATATCGGAAAATATCGTTATCGGTTAAAAAATAAAATAAAAACAATAACTGTAACTGAGGGGTACAATTCCCTGACTGTATTACTAGATATGATACTTACTACCACTACTGTACCTTTGTACTTAATATTCGGCCACCCAGTACTCGGCATAAATATATTATGATGAACACTGTCACGTAGATGAAACGGATCCAACACAAATGTACGAATTAGAAATAGGTCTTTATTTCTACACAGCGATGGTGTGTAGAGCAAGCACTTAATCAAATCAATCACATTTATGAATGGGAATTAGTATGCACTTTTATGGCAAGAGTATTCGTCGGTATATCAATAGAGAATGTCCAATCTCTGAAGGCGCAGGTGGTACATATACGACCTGGAATAGTTAAGGAATAAGAGCAATGATACTTTAATGATTATAGACTGGATACACTAGGGGGGGTTAATCCGGTCGCTTGTAAGCCGACAGGAGTAGGAAGGGGGGGGGGGGGGTAGAATCCGGCTGCCTCATCCGGCCAAGGGTATCCCAGGTGAACCCACTGTAGTGCCGTTCAATGCGCCGGCGATCCTTGGACCACAGATGAAAGCAGATGGACTCTTTGTGGGCCGGCGTCCTCCGGTCCACGGAGGAGAGACGTGAAGCGACCTCGTCTTGCAGAGCGTCTCCTCACCTTGCGTCCTCTCCAGGGGGGGGGTTCCAACACACGGCAGTGTCGGGGGTCTTTATCCATGGAATAATCAACGTATACAAAGCATAATCCGTGCCTGGGAAGGCGGGCTGTCGTCGGTAGAATAATCCGGTATACAGGTCCACTCGCTCGTCGGCTCTGGGGCTCCTCGGGTGCAGCTTCACGTGGGGTCAACCACCCTGGATAAGCAGCCAGTTCTCTGCCCGAAACGATGGGGTACTGACTACGGTAGTATTCTCACCGCACGAAGCACTATATATTAACAGACTATTATTAGCTTAATAGACTATGTCCAACTCGACGATATAGTGCCAAATATGACTATTCAAATATTAATATACACGATGTCTCAATACCGATGGTAGGCGAACTTGGCCTTACTCCCACACGTGGCGTCGCGGGGAGGCTTTACGTCTGTGACTCTATTGGAGGGTAAGAAACTGGACTGAAAAGAAAGTCCTACTTTAGTAGCGCAGTATATATACGCACTATGAACAAATAGTCCCATTAGTGGTGCGGTAGCCAGATTCCTACGCGGAACTAGGACTTGTTCGTACATGTTGAGCGGTACGTTTGAACTGGGTCTGAGGGGTATGGCAGCCTGGCACCAAGGTCTCGACCAATAGTAGAATGGAGACTATTATGGGATGTTCAGTAGGCTAGAATGGATATTCAATGCATATTGTACAAGGAATATACAAGGGATATCAAGGAATATTAGAGAATATACAAATACAATAAAATATATATATATATAATAAATATATATATTCGGTTTAATCTGGCCCTTCACAACAGCCACCCCCTGATTGGTCCCAGACCTAATCAGTTAAACAGAGACAGATTAATCGCGTTGTCTATTTACACATAAGGGTTTGCTGTAGGGGTCAGTCAACTTCACAAAGTCATAGGGTTATAGGGTCATGGTCATCATCGATTGTGTCTGGGAGTCGGGGCAGTTCTATGAGCCTCGCCACGGGACGGGTGTAAGTGCGACCCTGGACAAGCACTTCAGCTGCTCGGACCTTGCCGTCGGCACCGGTGATCACTTTGCTTACGCGGCCGGCCGGCCACATAGCTCTGGGCAGTGATTGATCAATAATCATGACGACTGTTCCTTCTGTCAAATTGTCTCTCTCCTTTACCCACTTCTGGCGGGTCTGTAGAGACGGTAGGTAGTGCAGTAGGAAACTGCTCCAAAACTTGTCGGCTAATACTTGGCTGTACCTCCACATTCGTCGGCCGTTCGCTTCTTCAGGCCGGTACATTGTCTGGGGTAACGCGGGATCTAGCCGCCCCATCAGGAGTGTGTTGGGGTCTGCGGAGATAACAGTGCTCAATCCACAGAACACAGGCTTCTTATTCTCAGCCTCCTCCTGACTGGCTTCCCTCGGGATAGGCGTGGGCCACTCTCCTTCCGGGAGCTTTAGGAATGCTGGGCCGTCACTGTAGACATTGCGACGGGTGAGGTCATCCAGGGGCATCCCCCGGGTGATGACGTCAGCTGGGTTCTGTTTTGTATCAACGTAGCGCCACTCTGTTTCTCCGGTTAACTCTTCGGTTAAGTCTTGAATCTCGGTGACTCTGACTCCCACGAAGACTTTGTACTTGCATGAGTCCGATTTAATCCAGGCGAGTACTGTCGTGGAATCTGACCACAGGATTGTTCTAGACACCGGTATGGTGAGCTCACGTTGGATGAGCGTGGCTAGGTGCGCTCCGGCTAGGGCTGCGCAGAGCTCTAGACGTGGGATAGATTGTTGCTTGCGTGGGGCTATTCTCGAGCGGGCGAGGACCAATGCTGTGTAGATCTCTCCCCCCTTCTCTTGGGCCCGCAAGTAGGCTACTGATCCGTATGCGACCTCTGAGGCGTCACTGAAGACGTGTAAGTCCATTTTACATGTCTCTGGCCTCACCGTGGGTGGGAAGTAGCTTCGGCGCATATTAACGCCTGGGAGTGAGTGGAGCTCCATCTCCCACTCTCTCCAGGTGGATCTAAGGTGTGCGGGAATGGGGTCGTCCCAGCCCTGGTCCTTGTCCCACAATGCTCGTACAATCATTTTTGCCCTGGTGGTGTACGGTAGAATACATCCTAGCGGGTCATATTGTCGGGCGAGTGTTGTGTACACACTCCGTCTGGTGGTCGGCGCCGCCGCCGGCCTTCCCTGCTCCGTAGTCAGGGGCTTGTGTCTGTAGTGAAGCGAATCTGTTTTGAATCGCCACACCAATCCCAGGGTCATCTCCTGGGCTTCTCCCGGGATTGTAGCCATCCAGGTCTCGCTGCTGGCTGCCTTGTCCTCGGAGGAGAGGCTGCGCAGTACTTGCGGATCGCTGCTGGCCCACTGCCTGAGATCAAAGCCGCCTTTGATCAATGAGGCGCGGAGTTTAATCAGGAGAGCCTCGGCTTCTTCCTGGGTTGAAAGGCTTTGTAGACAGTTGTCTACGTAGAAGCTGTTCTTTACGCTGTGTCGGACCTCTTCGTCCGCTGCTGGGTCCTCTGCTACATGTTTCTGTAGTGCAAATGTAGCACAGCAGGGGCTGCACGTCGTTCCGAAGGGGAGGACTTCCCATTGGTAGATGGCTGGGTGCTCATCTCCTGGCTTCTCTCTCCATAGGAACCGTAACAGGGGCTTGTCCTCCTCTACTAATCTCACCTGCAGGAACATTCCTTTAATGTCCCCGCTGATGGCCACCTTTTCCTGGCGGAAGCGGAGTAGAACGCCGAGTAGGGAGGGGCCGAGTGTGGGACCGGGCAGTAACTCTTTATTCAGATTTTGGGATCCGATCTGGTAGCTGCAGTTAAATACTATGCGGTCTTTACCGTTGTGATGGACCTTGTGGTGAGGCACGTACCACGATTCAGTGGTCTGGTCAGCCTCTTTAATGTCCATCTTTGTGACGTGTCCCGCTGTGATGAGCTTCTCAATCTCAGCGCGGTATACACTCTCTTGGGCGGGGTTCTTGGCTAAGCGCCGCTCCGTGTTCAGCAGGTACCGTTCTGTGGCGTCTGTCTTGGCGTGGAAAGTAGGCATTCCTTCTCGCCGCAGGAGTGGCGTGGCGTATCTCAACACGCCGTTGACCGGGACTCTCTTGGTCCCTGTCTCGAGGAGGTGAATGGCGTAAATGTCATCTTTAGAGCGAATGTCTTTCTTTCCGTTCTTAAAGGGCATTTGTTCCAAGGTCCATAACCGCTCTACGTGTTGCAGGAGTGCGGTTTCTCCCTCTGTGACTCGGGAGTGGAGACATCTAGTGGCTGTACTTCGGTTGAGAGATTTGGCGAGCGGGCCTTGGAGAGTCCATCCCAAACGGGTCTCGACTGCTGCAGGACAGCCTCGGGGTCCGGTATGAACCCGGTCTATCGGGACAATGAGGTCTGCATGGTCGGAGCCTATCAACAGGGTCGGCATAGCATTGTCTATGAGCGGGATCGGTAACTTGCGCAGATGTGCATATTTCTCCATCAGCTTGGCGACGGGGTATGTGTACCGCGACAGTCCTATTTCTTGGCTGGTGAAAGCGTCTGTAATCTGGTACCGTCGCTCAGGCTGGCCGCTTGCTGCGATAGAGAATGAGACATTCTCGCCCTTTATCGTCTTCAAATCTCGTCTTATTGTCCGAATTGTCATTTGGGTTTCGCTTCCCCGCAGCCCTAGCTGGGCCGCAGCGGAGGCGAGCAGAAGGGTCTTCTCTGACCCGTCATCGAGGACGGCGTAAGTGTCCAGGACTTTATTCTGGTAGCTTAGTGTCACACGCACTACTTTTAGGAGTACTCGGGCTCCACTGCTGCTGGCGGGATCGATGTACATGACGCTCGCTTTGCTGCTGGATGGTGCGGGTGAAGGGCGCCGTCTGTTACTGTCGTGAAGTATGTCCAGATGGGCTCCATCGCACTTGGTGCACCTTTTCTTTAAGCGGCATTCGGCTGCCATGTGTGAGCGCGCACAGCGAAAGCAGCGCTTGTTGGACTTTATCCATTGACTTGCTTCCTCCGCGTTCAGCTTGGGGAAGGAGTCACATTGCGCTAGCCAGTGTTCTTTCTCACAGTAGGGGCACACTATCTTCCACTTCTCCGTTCTGGAGGGGGTACTGTGGCTCCTGCTGCTCGGTACTGACTCCGATTGGTGCATCACAGTCACCGGTCTTCTTCCATCATTTAGTCGTCTGGTTCCTTCTCTGGAGCCAGGGGTGCTCCGTCCGAATGTATCTAGCCGTAGGCTGCTGACTTCTCTCGCCAGGAAGTCTGCTAGATCGAGGAGGTTCGATCCGGGGCCATTCGGGTCTCGGTGGTCCCTCTGCCGCCTAAAACGCTCCTGTCGAGCGGGCGGCAGCTTCTCCAAGATCCTTTCCACATTTGAGTTGGCGTAAAGTTCATGCCTCCCCTTCTCTCTCTGCGCTCCCAACATCCCTACCAGGGACTGCACTCTGATGGACAGGTCGTCCAGTGCTCGATTGTCTATTGCTGGGGGTAAGCGGTCGATGTGTCGGATCTCCTGGATCACGTAATCCCATATGCGCCCATACCTCTGGTCCAATGCTACCAGCGCTGCTGTGTATGGGGTGGTGGAAGTCGCGTAGGCGAGCGCTATATTATGTGCGCGGGGTACCTTTAAGTGCTTCAGTAGGATGGCGTATTTATGGCGTTCATCCAATACATCCACCAACATGGTCTCCAGACACATGCGGAGTTCTGTATACTGGGCCCGGTTCTCTTGGGTGAAGTCGGGTACCATAGGCGTGCCAATGTATGACGCTGACTGTGGATACATCGGCGAGCGTTGGGGGAGAGGCCTCCTAGGCGAGTCTCCTCCCGCTCCTTGGTATGGGCTGGTACCGGCAGTGTACCATGGCCCGCTTGTCCAGGTGCTGTTCCTCGGTGCGGGTCGTGCGTCGTGCTCACCCGGGTATAGAGTCGGGGGTCTGTAGCGCAGCTCCGCGGGAGTATAGCCTGGGCTGTACCGGACCTCCTGGTCCGGTAGAGTACTGTGCTGTCGTCGGGCGTGGTTCTCCTCCTCTTCCTCTTCGTCTTCAGTTAGGTCATCCAGTGCTTGTAGTCTCTGGTTTAGCCTCTCCACAGGATATGCTGCTCCTTCCCGGTTGCTAGGTCTCGCTTGGACCGGTGGGGGGAGGTGGTCTGTGGGGGGTATAGACCTCGTCTGTTGGTCAAGTTCAGGGTTGTTTACGCGGCTAGGGGATGCCGCCCTGGAGGTGTGTCTAGACGAGTTCCTGGAGCCTCTGGCGGAGGGAGAGGGTGTTGTCCGTCTGATCAGCTGTTCTATTAGTTGCGCTTGCTGTCTGTCGCGCTCTGCGTCCCGTAGAGCACCAGCAGCTGCTCGCTGGCTGTCTGCTCGGTCTCGGGCCACATTCTCTTCTCTCTGAATGCGTCTTATTTCTAGACGTATATGCTCTTCTTCGCTCCGCTGCTGGATCTGCAGTCGGTCGCGTTCAGCAGCGGCGTTCAGGCTGATGAGGAAGGCCTGCTGTAGGGTCCTCTCTGCCTCGCTGGGAGAAGGCGGTTGTATAGGGGAGCCTTCCCTCGGGGTACTCCTTGCGGAGCCTTGGAGCTCTATCTCCACGGTGCTCTCCCCGTCTTCTTCCGTGCCGAGTTCTCTCTCGGTAGCGTTGTATTCCTCCCGGGACTCATCGGGGACTACTTCTTCAGTACTGGCGGGGCGTGAAGTCATGTCTGGTTCCCACTGGTCCCCACCGTGAACTTGGTCAGTTACATTAGAACCCGTAGGGGCCTCTATGGTCGGGGTAGTCTGGGCGTTGGGGTTAGACATACTTTTACTTTCTAGTTTTACCGCGTTTACTGTTAGTAGAAGACTAGGTTGTTGACTGACAGCGTAAGCCTCTAAGTACTGAGGGAGCCGTCGTTCGCGCTGTGGGCGTTGGTTAGGAGGATCGTTTCGTGGAGTGTTCATCATAGGCCATTTCAATATTAATAACACTATATTAATATTACACTAATTACCATCCGGCTCGAAGGACCAATTGTAACTGAGGGGTACAATTCCCTGACTGTATTACTAGATATGATACTTACTACCACTACCTTTGTACTTAATATTCGGCCACCCAGTACTCGGCATAAATATATTATGATGAACACTGTCACGTAGATGAAACGGATCCAACACAAATGTACGAATTAGAAATAGGTCTTTATTTCTACACAGCGATGGTGTGTAGAGCAAGCACTTAATCAAATCAATCACATTTATGAATGGGAATTAGTATGCACTTTTATGGCAAGAGTATTCGTCGGTATATCAATAGAGAATGTCCAATCTCTGAAGGCGCAGGTGGTACATATACGACCTGGAATAGTTAAGGAATAAGAGCAATGATACTTTAATGATTATAGACTGGATACACTAGGGGGGGTTAATCCGGTCGCTTGTAAGCCGACAGGAGTAGGAAGGGGGGGGGGGTAGAATCCGGCTGCCTCATCCGGCCAAGGGTATCCCAGGTGAACCCACTGTAGTGCCGTTCAATGCGCCGGCGATCCTTGGACCACAGATGAAAGCAGATGGACTCTTTGTGGGCCGGCGTCCTCCGGTCCACGGAGGAGAGACGTGAAGCGACCTCGTCTTGCAGAGCGTCTCCTCACCTTGCGTCCTCTCCAGGGGGGGGGTTCCAACACACGGCAGTGTCGGGGGTCTTTATCCATGGAATAATCAACGTATACAAAGCATAATCCGTGCCTGGGAAGGCGGGCTGTCGTCGGTAGAATAATCCGGTATACAGGTCCACTCGCTCGTCGGCTCTGGGGCTCCTCGGGTGCAGCTTCACGTGGGGTCAACCACCCTGGATAAGCAGCCAGTTCTCTGCCCGAAACGATGGGGTACTGACTACGGTAGTATTCTCACCGCACGAAGCACTATATATTAACAGACTATTATTAGCTTAATAGACTACGTCCAACTCGACGATATAGTGCCAAATATGACTATTCAAATATTAATATACACGATGTCTCAATACCAATGGTAGGCGAACTTGGCCTTACTCCCACACGTGGCGTCGCGGGGAGGCTTTACGTCTGTGACTCTATTGGAGGGTAAGAAACTGGACTGAAAAGAAAGTCCTACTTTAGTAGCGCAGTATATATACGCACTATGAACAAATAGTCCCATTAGTGGTGCAGTAGCCAGATTCCTACGCGGAACTAGGACTTGTTCGTACATGTTGAGCGGTACGTTTGAACTGGGTCTGAGGGGTATGGCAGCCTGGCACCAAGGTCTTGACCAATAGTAGAATGGAGACTATTATGGGATGTTCATTAGGCTAGAATGGATATTCAATGCATATTGTACAAGGAATATACAAGGGATATCAAGGAATATTAGAGAATATACAAATACAATTAAATATATATATATAATAAATATATATATTCGGTTTAATCTGGCCCTTCACAACAATAACAATATTTGTTATATATATATCCAGTGAAATGATTAGTTACCTGAAATTATTCAGTTTTTTGGACGGGGAAACCCTGCATATATCGGTATCGGTTGATATCGGTTGATATCGGTATCGGAAATTAAGAGTTGGACAATATCGGAATATCGGTATCGGTAAAAAAGCCAATATCGAGCATCCCTATTCTTAACGCATATGCTGGTGCATGATTATCCATATATGGTAATGAAACACCCCCCATGGGATGTGCAATAATGGACTAACCCGAGCGAACTCTGAGAAACTCCACGAGCGAGATTGTTCACGGAGTCGCTGTCGAACCAAGAAGACACAACCCGTGTTATGGGATAAATTAAAGGCTGGCGGACTTGTACACTGTGATGTCAGATATCAACGACTCCCTAAGACCATTGCTGCAATTCTGCCTGGACAGCTCAAAATACTAATAAAGACCGTTAACGATCTTAATTAATTAGGGGTGACGCTTGGCATCACTCATGCACTCCCTCGCGTACGTGCACGCGCACTGAATAAATTCCACAAATGTACCTTTAATACCAGTATTAGTCTGACCCCTCATCAGCTTACCTTCATAAGCAGGTGTGTGGTCACCTGCTCTCCTCCTACCCAAGCTTTCACCACAAGGTGAGGTCAAGGGCTGCAGCGGCGTCGGATGCCAAGCGTCACCCCTAATTAACAGAACTTGGTTATAGTCATAACCTATCGTTCTGTATCATTAAGGGGTTCCGCTTGGCATCACTCATGCACAAAGGGAGGCCAAGCGGAGCCACTGGCCGACAAATACACCCCGCTGAAGGCCCCCCACAACCAACAGAACAGGGAGGGCCGAGCCCCCCCGACCCCCCCTAATGGAGGGCACCCCCCCTATTAGAGGTTTACCGGGAGGGCGACGGACCCGACCGTGCGAAGAGGCACTCAAGCAACTCAACGCACAGGGTGAGCAGACCGTGGCTTGACCCCACGACTACACACATGCACAACCCGCATGCCACCCGGGAACGAACGGAGGAAACAACCTCGTTACTGCCCCCAGAATCACGGGGTCAAGGGCAAACCCAACCCCGTGGCAAGGCCGTAGCAGCGGAGAGCGAAGGAAGACCCAGACCCACCAAAGGGACTGGACCCCCTGGAACGGAGGCCCGGAGAAGTCCATGATGCCAGCATCAAGACCCCACCAGGTGGGCACGCAGTGCCCCGCCCCCCACATCGCCAGCGTATTCGGACAAAGGCCCCTCAGCCGAGCGGGCCCCGTCCTCCCCGATAGTACACTGCCTGGCACACTGACCCTGCAACAGGCAGTCAGCATGGCCGTAAGCACACAAAAAAGGTTAACCAACGGAAGCAGGCAGCTCACCGAGGAAAACCAGGCAACAGGCTGTGAACCCTAGCCCGGAGACTGCGGACGAGACAGGTGCCAGAAAGGACAGCTGAACACAGCCGCCCCGGCCAAAGGGGCGTATGCTGGCGTAGTTGCATGACCAAGGCTCCATCTAAAAAAAACCCACCCAGAGGGGTCGAGGCAGAGAAGGCTGACACGATTGGCAGACGTCATGAACGTGCAGGGGCACCCTCAAAACCGGTTAACCCGGGAGTTGACACCGCAGCAATACACCAGAGAACCAACCACCCAGGTGTTACCCCATGCGGTGGTTGGTCCCATAACCCCTCAGGAAAAAAAAACCCAAACACACCTGCGCTGCCGCAGCCCGTGTTCCAGTTTCCAACAGGGTTATCCCGGGCCTACAGGTCAACGAAACATTACCTCGGACCGGGACCGGTGATACGGGGAGCACAGGGTCCCCCGAGGAGGTCAAGACCACCCCAACAGGCCCCTCTTCGCCATGCGTAAGAGAAGAGCGTAAGAATGGAAAACCAGCCCCAGCACCGTACTTGGTATTCCCAGGAGGTCACCCAACCAAGTACTAACCAAGACCAACCTGTATGGCGGCCGAGATCCGACGAGATCGGACACGTACAGGCTGGCACAGCCGTAAGCCATTACGACAGAGTAGAATACAATGTACCCAACAAGGGTTCCATAGCGCCCAACCCTGCGACACCCGGACCGACCTAGCATTTTTCCCCCTGAAAAAACCCCAAGTCCCTCAGGGTACCAGAACAGCAGATCTGCATCCCCGGCGGACAACGGGTTCAACTGATCCGGACCAGCGCGACCAGAACCAGTCCCGTGCCCTAACCACGCCGACATGCCAACTCCAGGAGAAGGGGCAGATATGCGTGTTGATCTTAAACATAAAAAGAAGGCGCCACTCAGACGTTCCGGTGCGAACCGCGCCCGGCAGCCCACCCCCAGGGCGTGAGACCCTTCCACATATGTACAGATCCATTCCGTCATCATCCCCTGATATGAACGAGAACCCGTCGACAACCACACAGGGCGTCGGAAGAGGAAAAACCCCCATCCCGATTGCTTTATAAAAACGCTGTTTTAACCCCAAGCAATCAAGGCGCGCCAGTCAGTTACCTAATGTCCAACAGAACATCCTGAGTTAGCACTATGTGTGCGTTGGGCATATCCACATCAATAATAGGCTATTTAGACCATCTTATTGAATCCCCAAGACGCCCAGGGGAACGACAAGAGGGCGGGATGCAACCAACTCCATGAATGAATGAATGAAAACTTTAACCAACAGATTGCAGAAAGGGTACAACATAGTACGGCTCAAAACACACAATCGGTAAGGGGAGGCAGACCTGAGAAAGACGTTAGTCTTGTTTCCATCAGGGGCCCCCATTTCCAATCCATCTAGACACATCCAACTCTTTATAATAATAAAGAAGAAGCATCACCCGTATGAACCCAACTGCACAGCTGGGAGTAAAACACCCGTTTTCACATGATTTTACATCCAGTCACTCTTCTTTAATCAGAGAGTAAAGACTAGACCCTCCCAGAAAACCTTCCCACACGAGTGGTAGTCATGAGAAAGACATGCAAACCGTGAGTCACGTGACCAACTGACTCAGGTTTACATAAATCGAGCGCAGCAGACCCGTGAGCCCTACGCTCTAACTCGACACCTTAAGACACCGCAACTCATGGAAGGCGTCGCCATAGCAACACCGCTATGACGGGGGGAAATGCTGCCTTTTTGACTCCTCTCTGTAATAGGAGTTGGCAGGATAACCCTCCCCCCCCCCCCCCCCCCCCCTCCCTGCCAAGACGTCTCACCGGCTCGGCCCTGACTGGCTCAGCAGAAGAGATAAAAATCCCCTAAACCAATCAAGTGGGAAGGAGGGGTTTATTCGACACCCCCTCACAAAAAACCCTTCGTTCCCTACACACAGAAAACAACCGTAGCCATTTTGAAAACCTCCGGTAGAATGCTAATGTATAGCGTAAGCTAATACAATGCCCGCTACCCACAAAATGTGAACAGGATTTACAACAAAAACAAGTCGCATGTGTGTGAATCCTACACCCGTTGACTATGTCGTACATAGCAAAAAACGCTGACCGAGAGTAACGGCTAGGCCGTGGAACGTGCGTGTACGAGTATACTGCAACTAAACAACACAGCATTGTGAGACACATGTACCATAGTTCAAGCAATGGAATAACACCAGTTTCTACCTGCATGTGGAGCATCAAGCTAATAGAACCTATTACTGAGTGTATGTTGCAGACCTTGCTTAACCTCGTAACACAACACGACTCATCTCACAACGTAAAAGTGCAGATTCATATTTACACAACCCCACCATATGAATTGTTGAAGAAACACACAGTTTGTTCGGCCAAAACATAGTCCCCCTTATGTCGGGGAACTTCTTTATTTATAATGTTTTAAGGCACAAAATCATAGAGGGGCCGGGGAGGGTGTAAAGGAGAGGGGACACAGAGGGGAAAAGTCACTCTCAGCGGCAAAGGAGAGGGGACACAGAGGGGAAAAGTCACTCTCAGCGGCAAAGGAGAGGGGACACAGAGGGGAAAAGTCACTCTCAGCGGCGTCTGCCACCTCGCGCCGCTCGAGTCTTGCCACCCTGAGGAGCCCCGGAGGGACGGTAGGTTACTGTCTGCTGGTCACGACGTTCCCTACCGTCTCCTCCGGTCGTGGATGGGCCGGCGGTAGCAGAAGCGCCGTCTCTTCTCCTGGCCTTCTTGGAAGGGCCAGCAGTGGCGGCGGAGGCAGTGGTAGGGGCGACGGAGACAGCTCGACGTCGCGGAAGCCTTCTGACTCCACCGGCAAGGACGGGAGGCGGAAAATGGGGTTGGAGGATGGATCTCTCCTCTGCCATCTCTCTGCATGTTGAGGTCATCAACCGCAGGGCCTTCCCGAACAGACCAGCGTCGGAGAGGGCGGCCATCAGAAGTGGGGCTCTCTTCCGTTCCGGCACACGGGCCTGCTCCAGCCAAAGATGACACTGGCCCAGGGTAGCCAGGGCGCGCACTTTCCCCATGGCTATGGCCAGCACCTGGGAAAGGTGCAGGACAGCTCCTGCCGCCTGGGTGATCTGATTGCATTTTACCTCGTTCAGATCCGTGTCGCCCGTCATAATCCCCGATACAAATCTAGCCAGGTGGGCGATGTTAGACGCCGCAGCCAGCGATTGTGTACCAGCGATGAATGACTGGTCACCCCAATAAGCCAATCGCCTAGCCGATTTCCCCTGGAGGACCGGCTTGCAAAAGGGTTCCCACACCATATCCGGACAGAGGAGAGCGGCCATCGGACTGTCAAGCCGAGGCACGCCCTCCCCCATACCTTTGACTAACCCCGACCCCCCGTAACTGGTACGTAGGTGGGGGTTAGTCCCATGATGTTGGAAACCGCCTGACCCTGACGAACATAGGCCCCCATTGAGGGGAAAAATGGGTAGACAACGTCCACCCCTCTCACTGGGCGACGCTGCCAGCGATGACCTATGAGATCATCAGGGACAGGTGCAGGCAATGGCAGCGGCAGCGGCACGCCGTTTGCGGCGGCGGCTACCGCCATGAGCTCGGGAAACAAAGCCTGCAATTCCCCCTGCGCACCTTCCTCCACCGAACCCGCATCCCTCACATGCAGCAGGCTGCAACTGGTCAAGGAGCCACAGTCTGATGTGGCCGACAGTAGGGCATCCTGCTGATGAGGCCAAGGTGGTTCCTCGACATCCTCGAACAGGGAGCCCCATGGAGCCATTTCTCCCCCCTCCGGTGTTTCCTGAGGAGGGATACTCTCCTCCACGGGACCATCATACAAGAATCCGTCCGCCTCTTCCATGAAGTCCTCAGTTTCCATCGGAAATCCAGAGCCGGACACATCCACGCTGGTCTCCAGCAGTTCCCCAAACCCAGGCCGTTCGCGCCTGCATGCTACCATCTTGCGACGTGAACGGGCAGACACGAAAAGTTTGCGTCGCAAATCCTCCGGCTCCAAAAAAACCGACCGTTCACCAACGGACGATTCCCTGGAACCAGAAGAACCAGAGTCGAGATCAGGCCATCGCCGGAGCGACGGCACCAACTCCTCGGCTCTTCGGAGAGGCAAACTATCCATCGGCTGTCTCCTGGGCTGGGTCGGCAACCACGAAAGTGGCAACAGCCCAGCTCCAGAACGCACGACCGAGGCGGGAATGGAGAACCGCTGGTGAAGAGTAAGTCTAGCGGGTCTACTCTCCGCAGAATACATTATGACCCAAACTTTTTCTTTACAACAGATATGAGAGAAGAAAAAATTAAGCACAATGTAGACTTGTCACAACTCTTTTCAACTAATCAACAGGTCAAGTGGGGTACTACCGAGGCACTTCCTTGTGGTTAAAGCGAGAAGGAGGAGAGCAGGTGACCACACACCTGCTTATGAAGGTAAGCTGATGAGGGGTGTGGTCAGACTAATACTGGTATTAAAGGTACATTTGTGGAATTTATTCAGTGCGCGTGCACGTACGCGAGGGAGTGCATGAGTGATGCCAAGCGGAACCCCTTAATGATACAGAACCACTGTTTGGCATTGGTGTCAATGTCATTATAACCATGCTGGAATATGAATGCCTTTATTCGTTTTGTTCGATTGGCTACCAGGTATAATATGATTTGTAGAGGCATACAATCTATTTTGTTGTCGGTATTAGGTAGCCTATATGAATTACATTATAATAGCAGCCATAGCCTACATTATGCAACAGTAACTTGCGCATATATAATAACACATGGCACAGCCCTGCGAAGCCTGCACAGTAAACTAACTTGATCATTAATCTAGCTGTATCTTCACGCTTATGAAAACATGAACTAATATGTATAGGCCGTCGTTTTGCATTAATAGCCTATATTCTCAAATGGCATTTAATGGCTATCCGCTGTGGGCTAAATCTCCTCGCTGACGGACCAGTATACCTTATATCATATCATATTTCTATATGTCTCCCAGGAATCGTGGGGCTCTGGGGAATAAAGGTTGGGAAGACCCTGCTATTATAGCCTATCCTTTATAATGTTATAGGCTATTTCATTTACAGTTTACTCTATCAGCCTACCCAGCATGTAATACGTTCTTTGTTAGAACTCAACTTGTTATTATTTTGCGCATAGATTGCAGAAATACGGGAATGTTTTGATTTATATTTAAAAAAAAATGTAAATGAAATAAGTGGAATTTCGAAGTTATGTAAGCATAATACAAGTCATATCACCCACACAATATATGCTACCTGTATATCCAGAGCATGTATGCTTTTCATTCATTTAAGACACATTTATTGCAAGGGTTTTGTAATACACAAACTCAATAAATAACCTCTGTTCTCGTTGCAATGCGTTTTTAATTCTTTCTTATACAGTAGGAAGGGGGAAGAACACTATAGTGTGCGTGTTCATATGACTTGTATTCTGCTTACAGCTTTAAAATTCCACTTATTTCGTTTAACAATGGCAAAGCCTTTTAAATATAATCAAAACGTTCCCGTATTTCTGCAATCTATGCGCAAAATAATAACGAGTTGTGTTACGCAGAGCGCAGTCAGTACACCCTGTATATTCCGATAACGCTATATATAAACCATGCTGCATTCATTCAGAAGGAAAGACCTATTATTCCAAATGCTATTTATAGGGTTTTGACCATAATTACACTACTGTCGCTATTTTACAATTAACTATAATGAATTACGGGGGTCATCCAAGAAATAAACTTTTCATTCATTCATTTCATTCATTCATTCATTCATACAGAACACGTCAGTCAAACGAATGAACAAAAGCTTATTTCCGCGTCAGAGCTGAGCGTAGATATATGCACAAAGTCCCACACTTTGCTTAGAAATTATCGTACGCACGGGTTACGCACATATCTGTGCGTACTCAACATTGATATATGAGGGCCCAGGTGTAATATGAAGTTTTAATTGAATTTGCTGTATTTTGTGGCTATAAAGGGGTTATTTACAAGATATGTAAACATATAAGCTAGGCTAGTGGTCCGTATCCACTTCCATTCATTTGTGGTTGCAGCCGGATATATTTCTACTGAACACACAGAGAGGAAATTGGCATTCATCTTCTTGTCTGACTGAATTGAAGTATTCTCTTTTTCACCTACAGTATAGATCTGATCTTACATTGATTACACAATGCTAGAAAACCAGGAAGTACTCTGCATTTACTCTCATGTTATGGCTGTTTATAATTCAATTCAGTCATAACTATTTAAAGATTTAATTAATAAATAAATGACAGATGGAAATTATTTGACAATGACATTTTGAACATTCTAGCTGCTTTCAACTAGATGCCTTTGGTCTTCACACAAAATGAACACACCCACATGTTGCTGCTTTATCTTACATTTTTGATTTCCATGTTTTTACTTGAATTGAAAGTAAACATGGTCCTCTGTTGTTGTGACTAGATTTCATGAACCAAAGGACCTTGAAACCCATTAAAAACCCCAGTGTAAAACTTCATAGATATATGACATGTGTTACAAAGGGTCAGATTAAACCGAATATATATATTTATTTATGGATATATATTGAATAGTATTTGTATGTCGTTTGATATCCCTTGTATATTCTTTGTACATATACACGGAATGTCCCTTTAACCTAGTAGTTACTACAGCCCATAATATTTCATTCTCCTATTGGATGGAGTGCCACCAGGCGCCAGTGACTTACCCCCTAGAGCCGACTTGAAAGCTACCGACGAGACATGCCCTTACTAGCCTCAGCTCCGCGCAGGAATACGGCTACCGAAAGCAGAGCGGCACTATTTGTCCACCGTGCATATAAATAGGGCGCAAGAAATGTAGAACTCCTCTTAGTCCCTTGTCCCGTTCAGTCTCGTTCAGTTCCAGTTATCCAAGTGACGTCTCTCCCCACTACGCAACGTGGGCAGAGTAGGGCTCGTATTGCCCCAAATAGAGTCGTGTTTATCCTACTACGTTTGTTTAACGTATCGTTCGCTATTTACTAGTAAAAGCCTTCATTACGAGTCAAAGACCACGTGAAGTGAGTAATTGTGTGTCTACATAGAGCACTTATTGCCGCGTGCTAATAGGATAGTAACGTCAAGTTCAACCGTGGACCACCGCGCACCACGGAGGATACCTACACCGGTGATTGCAGAGCCACTTTCCGGCAGGATTACTATTATTATTCTTCATTCTTCACCAAGCTGCTGGAGCAGAGAACCGTCTACACCCACTGCTGTGGGATCTACATATGCCCGTGAGGACATCACCCGAGCCCGTCTCTGTCGGAGCAGAGACTCCACGGCTTCATCTGTGCTGCTGCATACGGGAATTACAGCGGCTGCTTTTCCCCGCGGAGCAGGGAGTAATATACCGTATCCAGGTGCCTTGTTGAAGCCCCTGTTGAACCCATTGACTTGTATAGAGCATTGCCTCCCCCTGCTGGCTTACAACCGGTAGTACCCCTTTCCAGTATCTCCCCTGAGTACTAGAGATAATTACTAATATTCACTATTGATTTGCCTATGCACATTCGATTTGCCTTATAAGCGCATTCAAGTAATGTAATATCCCACCTTTGATGTAATAAATATTCTAAACGAGTATTTGTGTGGAAACCGTGTTATTGTGGAGAAGTTCTCATCATATACCTGTGTACGGTATTGGCCAGTAATGTACATAATACGGTAGTGGTTTAATGATACCAATACTTGATTAATACAGTCAGGGAATTGTACCCCTCAGTTACAACATGGTTGTTTTTCTTACCTCTCTGACCGTTATGGAGATGCAAGGTTTTCACCCCAACAGCAGGTTGTTCCTCAGCACCTGCAAAGCACTAAACACCACTGTGACAACATAGCGATGCAAACTCCCAGGTGCATCAAGACCATAATGATGATCACTATCAACCACGGACAACCACAAAAAGCTCTGTTCACCGAAATTACACATCAGATGACCAAAGTCTGATGTTAACAACAGTAGTTTAGACCACCTGGTCTGTAAAAAAAATAAAAATTAGAAAAATAGTGTATCACAGCGGTTTTGTCACTAGCTTGATTTAGAACTACTGCATTTTTTACAGCAGCTATAGTATACACATAATTGTATAGATATAAGGGTGACAGCCAGTACCGTCCGGGAGAAATGCGAGGCCCTGTGCGCACATGACACAGTCAACGCATTCCCAAATAATAGCGCTGCCCGAGGCTGGGCATATGATACAGTCAACGCATTCCTTAAATAATAGTGCTGCCCGAAGCTTAGTGGCAATGCACCTGCACAGTCACACACCCGGCAGCAACAGGGAAAATGCACAAAACACCCCCGGAACCTGACAAACAAGCCCAAAGCCAGATAGGTAGATATAGAGTGTGCGGATGGGGGGTTCTTGCGGAGCCCAATAGCAAAACACAGGAGGAGAGAATGGAGCGGTTTAGGGTTCTTTAATTATTCTTCCCAACCAAGCAGAGTATAACAGGAATGTGAAACAGGAATGTGAACAACACGGAGGTTATAATGTTCTTGGGGGGAGAAGAATGAGAGCAGGTGCACTCCAGTGCAGCTGTCGGCAGCGAGAGAGAGAGGACACAGGTCTTGCGCTTGAGAGCGAGCAGGAGTCCTCTTTGCAGGGCTTGAGACGTCAGGGTGGAAGGACGCTGGGACTCGAGACATCAGGGTGGAAGGACGCTGGAGGTCGAGACTTCAGGGTGGAAGGACGCTGGAGCTCGAGACGTCAGGGTGGAAGAACGCTGGAGCTCGAGACGTCAGGGTGGAAGGACGCTGGAGCGAAGTCCTGGGGCACAAGAAACAGAAGGTTAGGGCAAGCATAAACAGGGGTAGTTACAGCTGGTCTTCAGGTAGCGCCGTCGTACCTCGGTAGGCAGTTTAACACTGCAACGTTGGATGACGGGTTCTGCCAGTTGAAGTAGGGAACGCTTGATGAGGTGATCTCTTGCAGCCGCGCTGATTGCTCCTCATCTGGCAGACACAAGCTCTGATCATGACAGGGGCCCGCCAGGAGGCGCCCGTCGAGGGTGGGGTCCTGTCACGATCAGAGCTTGTGTCTGCCAGATGAGGAGCAATCAGCGCGGCTGCAAGAGATCACCTCATCAAGCGTTCCCTACTTGTCCGGGTGACGGCGATGGAAATCCCGGACGACCTCAGGGTCCAGGATCATCCCTTGGGAGACCCAGCTGCGCTCCTCTGGGCCGTAGCCCTCCCAGTCCACGAGGTATTGGTACCCACAACCACAGGGACGCACGCCCAGCAGCTGGTGGACGATGTAGGCCGGGTGGTCATCGATGATCAGCGGAGGAGGAGGCTCTGGAGCAGGAGGAGACAGGGGACTGGAGAGAACCGGCTTCAGCTGCGACACATGGAAGGAGGGGTGAATGCGCATGATGGCGGGGAGTTGAAGCTTAATGTCCGAGGGGTTGATAACGGACAGGATTTTATACGGACCAACAAAACGGGGGGTGAAGTTGTGAGACAAGGACTTGAGTGGAAGGTCTCTGGACAAGAGCCAAACCATCTGACCTGGTTGGTAGTCGGAAGCCGGAGTCTGGTGGCGGTCGGCGAAGCGACAGTTCTGCTCAGCGGTGCGGAGCAGCGCAGCCCTCGTGTCCTCCAGTATCCTCCTGCAGCGGCGAAGGTGGTCCTGCACCGAAGGCACGGCGATCTCCTCTTCCTGTGCAGGGAACAGTGGGGGTTGGTAGCCCAGGGAGGACTCAAAGGGAGACTGACCTGTGGCCGTGGAGGACAGCGAGTTGTGGGCGTACTCGATCCACGGCAGGAACGTACTCCAGCCGGAGGGGTCCCGGGTGGTCACGCAGCGGAGGGCTGATTCCAGGTCCTGGTTGGCCCGCTCAGATTGACCGTTGGTCTGCGGGTAGAACTCGGAGGAGAGGCTGACCGTGGCCCCCAGGGACCGGCAGAAAGCCTTCCATACTTGGGAGATAAACTGCGGGCCCCTGTCGGAGACAATGTCCACCGGGATCCCGTGGAGACGGAAGACGTGGAGCACCATCAGGTCCGCGGTTTCTGTAGCAGAGGGGAGTTTGGGGAGAGCGACAAAATGCACGGCCTTTGAGAACCGGTCCACGATGGTGAGAATGACAGTGTTACCGTGTGAAGGAGGCAGTCCGGTGACGAAGTCCAGGGCGACGTGCGACCAAGGCCGACCGGGAACAGGGAGCGGCCTGAGGAGCCCGGCTGGAGGTTGGTGGGAAGCCTTTCCACGGGCACAGGCGGTGCACGCAAGGACGAAGTCGCGGGTGTCCTCCCTCATGGTGACCCACCAGAAGTGTCGCTTCAGCAGGGACAAGGTACGGTTGATCCCAGGATGACAGGCGAACCGGGAGGCGTGGACCCACTCGAGCACCTGGGAGCGGACAAGGTCGGGGACAACAAGCCGGTTAGGTGGGCCGTTACCTGGATCAGGCTGGACGCGCTGGGCCTCCCGGACGACAGACTGGATCTCCCAGGTGGCGGCGGCCACCAGGCAGGAGGAAGGAAGGATGGTGTCCGGGTGTGCGGAACCCTCCTCGGGGACGAACTGCCTGGAGAGGGCGTCTGGTTTGGTGTTCTTGGAGCCAGGCCTGTAGGTCAGGGTGAAATTGAACCTGGTGAAGAAAAGTGCCCAGCGTGCCAGGCGGGAGTTCAGGCGATTGGCCGTCTGGACGTAGGCGAGGTTCTTGTGGTTGGTCCAGACCAGGAAGGGGGTCTCCGATCCCTCCAGCCAGTGCCTCCACTCCTCCAGTGCCAGTTTGACTGCCAGGAGCTCCAGGTTCCCGATATCGTAATTGACCTCTGCCAGGGTCAGGCGGCGAGAGAAGAAGGCACAGGGGTGCAGTCTCTGGTCGACGGCGGAGTGTTGGGAAAGGACCGCCCCCACTCCGGTACTTGAGGCGTCTACCTCCACCACGAACTGGCGGGACGTGTCCGGCTGAACGAGGAAGGGCGCGGAGGTGAAGCGCTGGCGTAGCTCGGCGAAGGCGGAGTCCACTCTGTCCGACCAGACGAAGGGCACGGAAGGCGAGGTGAGATGAGTAAGGGGTGCCGCGACCCGGCTGTAGTCCCTGACGAAACGCCGGTAGAAGTTAGCAAACCCCAGGAAGCATTGGAGCTGCTTGACGTTGGTGGGACGGGGCCAGTCGGTCACCGCCTTGATCTTCTCGGGGTCCGCCCGGATCTTGCCGCCCTCGATGATGTAGCCGAGGAACCCGATGGAGGAGACGTGGAACTCACATTTCTCCGCCTTGACGAACAGCTTGTTCTCTAGTAGGCGCTGGAGGACCCAGCGGACATGCTGGATGTGCTCCTCCATGGAGCGGGAAAAAATCAGAATGTCGTCCAGGTAGACAAAGACAGAGCGGTTCAGGACATCATGGAGAACGTCATTGACAAGGGCCTGGAAGACAGCAGGGGCGTTGGTCAACCCAAAAGGCATCACCTTGTACTCAAAGTGGCCGAGCGGGGTCTTGAAGGCCGTCTTCCATGCGTCTCCCTCCCGGATGCGGACCAGATGATAGGCATTTCTGAGATCCAACTTTGAGAAAATGGTGGTGCCTTGCAGGGGTTCGAAAGCAGAGTTAATCAAAGGCAGGGGGTACTTGTTCTTAACCGTGATGTTATTGAGACCCCGGTAGTCAATACAGGGGCGAAAGGAGTGGTCCTTCTTGGACACAAAAAAGAAGCCTGCGCCGACAGGAGAGGAGGAGGGGGTAATAATGCCCGAGGCCAGGGACTCGTGGACGGACTTCTCCATAGACTCTCTCTCTGGGCGTGAGAGGTTAAACAGGCGGCTAGCGGGGAGCGGGGCTCCCGGGAGCAGGTCTATAGCACAGTCGTACTGGCGATGAGGAGGTAGGGAGAGAGCTTGGTCGTGGTAAATTGGAGGAACAGTCGAAAGGTCAACAGGTTCGTTGGGAACGGGAGAACCAGTGGCCCCCAGTGGTCACCGCGCCGAACGGAGACAAGAGGCGTGACAGTGAGCACTCCAGCTCGTGACTGAGCCCGTTGGCCAATTTATTATGGGGTTGTGTAGCTTTAGCCAAGGCATGCCGAGAACGATTGGGTTATGGGGAGAATCAGTGACGTGAAAACGGATCTCCTCGCTATGATTCCCGGAGAGTTGAAGGCGGAGAGGCGTGGTGTGGCGTGTTATTTGCGAGAGCAACTTCCCGTTTAGGCCTTGGGCATCTCTGGGAATGGGTAAGGCGTCGGTGGCAATGTGGTAGTGGGACACTACCCCAGCGTCGATGATGTTTTCGTCTGCGCCCGAGTCGACCAGCGCGGACAGAGGGAGGGATTGACCGTTGTGGTAAAGCGTGGCACTGAATTGCATATTCGGACCGGAACTGGGAACCAATTTAAGGCTTGTGCATGTGCCCAGCGTCACAGCCGAGCCCCGTCGTTGGAGCCGAGCCCCGGCGATGGAGTGGCCTAGTTGCCCGCAGTACAGACATGCCCCTGACCTGAGTCTGTGACGGCATTCGCGGAGAGGAAGGCGCGAGCGGTCGAGGTCCATGGGCTCCGAATCGTCGGTTCTGCGGTGCTGCAGCGGGACACTATTAACGGGACGCTCCTGCTCAGCGGCCCTGCGGCTCTGCAGCGGGACGCTGTTGACGGTGCTGGCCCTTTCACGGCGGCGTTCCCGGAGACGCATGTCCAGCTCTCTGGCTAAGTTAATCAAGTTGTCAAGGGAAGTAGGCCTCTCTTTCGACGCCAATTCGTCCTTTAGAACTTCGCTGAGGCCCTGGCGAAAGGCTCCGCGTAATGGTTCATCATTCCACTGGGAACCCGCTGCCAGAATACGGAATTCGATAGCGTACTCGCTCACACTACGGTGTCCTTGGTGGATGGTAAACAAGGCGGCCGTTCTATCCGAACCACCGGGAGGATGGTCAAAGACCTTTTGCATGTCGGCGATGTACCCGGAGTACGAATTGCAGAGGGGGGAATTACTGAAGTGGAGGGCTGTTGCCCATTCTAACGCGGGCCCCGTCAGCAAACCAGACAGGTAGGATATTTTGGATTTGACGCTCTGGAATGTTAGAGGTTGTTGCACAAACGCGAAAGACCATTGGAAGAGGAAGGCACAACATTTGGCAACGTTTCCATCGTAACGCTCTGGCAAGGGTACGTGAGGTTCCCGGGACTGGGATACTACAGGTGGGGATACCACGAGTGGAGAGACAGTAGGCGGAATTGGCTGGGCCGTTAAATATGCTTCGAAGCGCTTGAATCGTTTGTCTCGCTCCGCGGCGCTGAGAGTGAGAGCGCTGAGTTGGGCAATAGTCTCATCCAGTATCTGTGAGTGTTGATTTACCAGACTGGCGTGTCCGTTGACGGCGGCCTGGATGCTGGTGCTCCATTCACCGGCCTCCTGTGCTGCTGAGTCCGACATCAAGGTTGCAGTGTTCTGTGAGGATGGGGGGTTCTTGCGGAGCCCAATAGCAAAACACAGGAGGAGAGAATGGAGCGGTTTAGGTTCTTTAATTATTCTTCCCAACCAAGCAGAGTATAACAGGAATGTGAAACAGGAATGTGAACAACACGGAGGTTATAATGTTCTTGGGGGGGATAAGAATGAGAGCAGGTGCACTCCAGTGCAGCTGTCGGCAGCGAGAGAGAGAGGACACAGGTCTTGCACTTGAGAGCGAGCAGGAGTCCTCTTTGCGGGGCTCGAGACGTCAGGGTGGAAGGACGCTGGGGCTCGAGACGTCAGGGTGGAAGGACGCTGGAGCTCGAGACGTCAGGGTGGAAGGACGCTGGAGCTCGAGACGTCAGGGTGGAAGAACGCTGGAGCTTGAGACATCAGGGTGGAAGGACGCTGGAGCGAAGTCCTGGGGCACAAGAAACAGAAGGTTAGGGCAAGCATAAACAGGGGTAGTTACAGCTGGTCTTCAGGTAGCGCCGTCGTACCTCGGTAGGCAGTTTAACACTGCGACGTTGGATGACGGGTTCTGCCAGTTGAAGTAGGGAACGCTTGATGAGGTGATCTCTTGCAGCCGCGCTGATTGCTCCTCATCTGGCAGACACAAGCTCTGATCGTGACAGAGAGAAAGAGAGAGTGATAGTTATTTTAGTTCATTAATGCTAATATATTATATACTGTATAAGCTCCTCTGGTCAAAGCAAATGTCTCCTCCACTCTGGAATGTGCAGGCTGTAGAATCCGGTGATACCTCATACCTTAAATGTACATATTCAGTGACTGCACACTTACAATGTCCACACACACACACACACACACGATTCATCTCGGGGCCATATATGGCAGTTGGATACAGGCACACCTACTGTAAGCGCACACACATACTTACACACTTACACACACGCACGCACACGCACACACGCACCCCTCCCTCTTCTGTCTTTGTGCAAGTAAGAGTA
Source organism: Notolepis coatsorum (assembly GCF_963971535.1). Taxonomy (NCBI): domain Eukaryota; kingdom Metazoa; phylum Chordata; class Actinopteri; order Aulopiformes; family Paralepididae; genus Notolepis; species Notolepis coatsorum. Next base: position 52,676,727 of record NC_140184.1, on the reverse strand, counting down.
TATAAATCGCTGTCATCATGTGTATGAGATCGGATCTGATGCTGGAGAGAGAGGGAGCCCCGGTGGAGGGCGACTGCGCTTCTTCTCTGTGTTCTCTGTGTTCTCTGTGCAATAAAGACTCTGGGACTTTGTCGCTCTGAATATATCTGGTTCAGCTGGTCCATAACTATATCAATTCAAGGACTTACGAGGGAACTAAATCCCTTACAAATGGAGGTTCCGGTGAGAATTGATGTGGGCCAGCTGTACCCCAGAAGGACGGAACGAGAACTCCTGGAGGAATGGAGACACGGAGAAGAGAGGACGGAGCGGAAGATCCAGGCATTCACTGCCATCTGTCTGCAGCACGTCTGAACCAGGGGTGAGATACCAGGAGCAGCCCCTCAGACGTCCGTGACGAGACCACCAGACGACCAGGTGACAGGCAGGAGGAGACGAAGGACAGACAGGCCAGGATGAAGAGAGGCAGACTGGAGGAGATGGCAGCTGAGCAGCAGAGGCCGGAGATGAACACTGCAGCCAGGCACCGCAAATCATCGACAGCAGCCAGGCACCGCAGATCATCTACGACACGCAGATCATCTACGACAGGAGGGAAGAAACGGCAGCAGGAGAGACACTGGAGGCTGAGCTGGAGAGACGGTGGGCTAGCTGGCGAGAGGTGGAGGGGACAGTCCAGAGACACTGAGGAGCAGCAGACCAGAGGAGACACTTTTGCCTAAGGGGACCGCACCCTGGAACGGGAACCAGCTCAGGAAGGAGATCCACGCCCTAGAAGACGGGACCAAGGAGTGCACTGTAATAGAGGGGTGGGTTCCTCTGGGTTAGGTGAATGAGTAAGGGGGGTCCAACGGGGGTTGAAGTGTATCATCTGAAAAAGTTGCAAAATCTGTGTTTCTCTCTTTCTTCTCTCTCTCTCTCCCGCTCCCCCCCTCCCTCTATCTCTCTCTCCTCTCCTGGTGTTGTTATCCCGTCTGGTATTAGGTGTGATGCATGTAATGGTTGACAATCGACAGATATGGTCCATTAATGAACTGTTGTGTTGACATAAATTAAAGTCAAGAGAGGGAATTGATAGTTATTTTAGTTCATTAATGCTAATATCTTATATACTGTATAAGCTCCTCTGGTTTTGTTTATTTGTTTATTAGCAAAGGATCCCCATTAGCTGACGCCGAGACGTCAACTAGTCTTCCTGGGGTCCAAGACAACATTAAAACATTACAACATATACATTGCAATTAAAACATAGCAAGACATACCAAATAAGGAAACACAACATAGCAAGACGTACCAACTGAGGAACCACAACAACATTAACACACAAACATATTATATCTAAATATGTACATCAACGGTAACATATTGCATATCTCAGCATTGTCAATATTGGCTACATGTAAGATTTTAATTTATTTTTGAAGCTTGCTACACCTCTTATGTCACGTATGTCACTTGGAAGATAATTCCATGCCCCGATAGCCCTATATAAAACTGTTCTTTGCATACTGTTAGTGTTTGTATGGGGTAGAATAATCTGCCCTCTACTTGCCCCTCTGGTAAAATGCATGTGCACATTTGAGGCGTAAATTATTTTATCCATGATATATTTAGGACTGTGGGTTGTGATCACTTTATGAAAACAAATTAAAAGGTTGGCAGAAAGTCTTTTCTCAACACTCCTCCAACTAAGACGTTCATGCATTTGAACAACACTAGTCCTATATGAACAACCAAGAACGAGTCTTGCTGCCTTATTTTGTACCACTTGTAACCTATTTAGCGACTGCTTTGAAGCAGAAGCCCACACTACAGAACAGTAATCCAAGTGGCACAAAACCAAAGCACAAACAATCTGATTAAACAGTGCAAATGGAAGGAATGGTGCACATTTCCTGGCAGTAGCAATAGCTCTACCCATTTTAAAAACAGTTTTGTTTATGTGATCAGACCATGATAAAGTACTATCAAGCCAAAGGCCTAGAAGCTTAGTTTTTTCAACCTGATGTATAGGTTGACCTGCAATTTGTAGAACCAATGTAGGTTTGCGTGCCAATCTTTGATTGGTCCCAAAAAGCATACAAACAGTTTTTGATATGTTAAGCACCAGCTTATTTGTTTTTATCCAGTCATATAAAATGTCCAATTCACCAGCCAAAACCTGATTGAGCTCAGAGTTTGTAGCTGCAGCATAATAAAGGGTTGAATCATCAGCATATAAAGTCAGACTAGCCTGATGAATAGAAAAAGGCATATCATTAGTAAAAATAGAAAATAAGAGGGGCCCCAGGCAACTCCCCTGTGGGACACCGCATTCTAACCCTCTACTGCCTGACAAAGCACCATTAAAATAGACCCTCTGAGACCTCGAGGACAAATAACTCCTAAAAAATAAAATTGCTGAGTTATTAAAACCATAGCAAATAAGTTTTTGTATTAAAAGATTGTGATCAATCACATCAAATGCGGCACTGAAGTCTAACATAATAGCACCCACCAGCATTGAACTATCGATAGCTGAAAGCCAACTATCAGACATTTGTGTCAAAGCAGTACTGGTCGAATGACCTGCCCTGTATGCATGTTGGTGTACAGTTGTTATGTCATTAGCTGAAAAGTAGGCCTGGACTTGCTCAGACACAATTTTTTCCAGTAATTTACTGAGAACGGGTAAAATGCTAATAGGCCTACTGTTGGGACCTCCAAAAGGTAATTTAGCATCTTTAGGAAGTGGAATGATCTTTCCCTCCTTCCATAACAAAGGACACATGCCACTGATTAAACACCTATTAAAAATGTGACAGATTGGTGCAGAGATATGAGACACAGCTATTCTCAACAATTTGCTATCCAGGTGGTCATTACCAGTGGATTTAGAGACTGGTAGAGAGCGCAATAGCCTATCCACAGTCACAATATCCACCTGTTGGAATTCAAAGACACAGTTTTTATCCTTCATAATGTGTTCTTTTATCAACACATCAGAGTTGTTATTGACAGTATTATCCATTCCCTGCCTAAGCTTGGACACCTTGTTTACAAAATAGTCATTAAAATAATCAGCAATGTGAAGAGGCTTAGTCAGATAAATACCACCTTCTGATTCCACAAACGAAGCCAGGGCAGATTTTTTACCCATGATTTCATTCAGTACATTCCAGAGTTTTTTACTGTCCCTACTGCTTTCTGAGATTTTCTGCTTATAATAGGTTCTCTTACTTAATCTGTTAATTTTAGTAACCTGGTTTCTTAATTTACAGTAATGATTTCTATCTTCAATTAGACCTGATAAAAACGAAATCTTCTTGGCCTCATCTCTTTGCAACATTAAGTCCTTTAAAGAGTTATCAATCCAAGGAGCACATTTCGCTTTGACAGTGAACTTTTTTAAAGGGGCATGTTTGTTCACAATTGTCATTAAATAATCCATAAATATATTTAGAGCTACCTCAGCATCATCTACAGACCTCACATCCTTCCACTGAACTGAACCAAGATCATCAAGAAAAGCCTCCTCACTAAATTTCTTATAGGATCTTGTAAGTACAATTTTAGCCCTGCCCTTTGGTAGTTTGGTTCTCCTGGAAACAGCAATAATATTATGATCACTGAAGCCAACTGGGATAGACACAGGTATGGAACACATTTCAGGATTATTAGTATAGATATGGTCTATACATTTGGAAGTGGTGATTCCATGACAATTAACAGATATCCTTGTAGGTAGAGACATCATTTGAAATAATCCACAGGTGTTTGTAATGGATTTAAGCTTGGTACTCAGATAACAATTATCTGAGAGCCAATCAACATTTATATCTCCCAATAAATACAATTCACAGTCTTCTTCAGTAACCCTATCCAACATATCACACAATCTATTGAAGTAACGGCTATCCTAGCTAGGGGGCCTATAACAGCAACCAACCAATATGGGCTTTAGGTGTGGCAGCTGTACCTGCAACCAGATGGCCTCAATATCACTGATGTCAATGTCATTTCGTAGTTTTACCGGAAATAGATCACATATATATAATCCCACTCCTCCCCCAAATCGGTTCCTGTCCTTTCTATATAAAGTAAAACCATCTATAGCCATACTAGAGTTACAGATAGAGTCATCCAAATGCGTTTCTGACACAGCAAGAATATGTATCCTATTAGCCTGTAAGAAGAGAGCCAGCTCATGTGTCTTATTCCTAAGACTACATATATTAATGTGGGCAAAGATTAAGCCCTTAGGTAAATTGCCCATAGACATGACGTATAAAATACCACACATATGTTAAAAAATACTCAAGAAACACCACAACAACCCAGGACACACATACATGGTCATCAGACATCACTTGGTCAAAGCAAATGTCTCCCCCACTCTGGAATGTGCAGGCTGTAGAATCCGGTGATACCTCATACCTTAAATGTACATCTTCAATGACTGCACACTTACAATGTCCACACACACACACACACACACACACACATGGCGCTGCTCCGACCGGCTGCCTTTCTGATCGCTCCGTCGAGACTGTGCTTACTTTTGTTAATTTTTATAGTTTTAAGAGTTTTATTTGCACCAACTGTTGGTGCATTATACGTGTAAGACCGTCAGTCAATCATTGACATTGGTTTAAGGAAAACGTACCGATTGGATTGCTCTCTGGATCGGATTGCTGAACAGGAGTGGCCCGCCGAGATCCTTTGTTGTGGCCGTGGCCAGGAGAAGGCGCGACGACGTGGAAAGAGAGCTGGGGTCCGAAATAGATTGAGGTCCAAACGACACAGAACCACATTGCCCAGCATATTGTTGGCCAATGTGCAATCGATAGGAAATAAACTGGACGACATCAGAGCACGGATCCAATTCCAGAGGGACATTCGGGACTGCAACGTCCTCTGTTTCACAGAAACTTGGCTGTCTCCAGACGTCCCGAATCATGCAATAGAACCGGCAGACCACTTCTTCGTTCTCCGCAAGGACCGGATGGCAGAAGAGTCACAAAAGACGAAAGGAGGCGGCATTGCTTTCATGGTAAACAAGGAGTGGTGTGATATAGGCAACGCAAAGGAATTGTCTAACCACTGCTCCCCAGACCTGGAGTATATCACCATCAAATGCCGACCCTTCTTTCTCCCGAGGGAGCTAACGTCCATCATCATGATCGGAGTATATATCCCACCACACGCGAACACTGGGGCCGCACTTTCAAAGCTACACGACGAGGTAAACAAACTCCAGACAGCTAATATTGACGCTGCCATTTTGGTTCTGGACGATTTCAACAGCGCGCGTCTTAAAAAGGTGTTGCTGAATTTCTATCAGCATGTGACCTGTCCCACCAGAGGCGAGAACATATTAGACCATGTATACTCGCAATTTAAGAATGGGTACAAGTCACAGGCTCTTAGTCCATTCGGTAAATCGGACCACGCCGCCATCTTTCTTTTGCCAAAGTATAGACAGAGTCTCAAGCGAACGCCGGTAGTATCGCGAGAGGTTAAGCGTTGGACTGTGACGTCAGAGGAGACGCTCCAAGCTGCACTTGAATGCACAGACTGGAGTGTATTCCGTGATAACACAGCCAATATTACCAATGATTACTATAGAACCCTCAGGCTAGGGTTAGATTAGGCCTAGAATATATATGTTGTGTGGTCCAGGGTTGAGCATCTGGGGAAACAGAAAACAATCAATACATTTTGGAACATTGTTACTACAATAGATAACGTTATTCATCATATTAACAGATTGCAGAATGGGTACAGTACAGTACAGCTCAATACACACAATTGTTAATGGGATGCAGACCTGAGAAAGACTTTCATCTTGTTTACATCAGGGTCCCCCATTTTCAATTCATCATAACATATTACATACATGACATACAGATAGACAGTAAACAACAGCACAGGGACCATCCAATATCAAACTATTGTTAAGGGGATGCAGACCAGAGAAAGACGTTTGTCTTGTTTACATCAGGGCCCCCCATTTGTAATTCATAGTGACAACAGCATCTAAAACAATATATTTATATGTATATTTATATATTGGAAGAGTATATTTATGAGACAGTATATTTTGTACATATGTAACGGTTGTGACAACGTCACCTCGAACTTCTAACGTCACAGGCAACAACACAGACCGCTATACCATAGTGTAACACACAGCAAGAATGTGAAACAAGTTACTATTATTAGTATTGGGTATGAGTTGTTTGATTTACACTAACGTAATGTTAGATTGCTATCTGAGAAAGTTAAAATGCTAACGTAACGTTAGTCTATGTGAGCTGGCTACAACATTTTCCAATGTGTAATCGGAAGTCAAAACGGACTGCATATAAACTGCTGATGACTCATAACTTCCTATCACGTTTGAATAATGCTGTAAAGTTAAGTAAAAATGCATTTCAATAGTAATGTATATGAATTGAGAGCTTACCGATGCAGAGCTAAATCCACTGTTGACAACAGACGAGTCGCAACATTTACTTCCTAGTTTCCGGAGCTTGAGGAATGTCATTGGGAGAAATCAAGTCACCTGACGTTGGAACGTGTTTTGATTGGTTCCGCAGCAACGCCCCTTTTCACAAACGTAGGTAGTTTTTTGCTTATCAACACATTCATTTTCATAAATATATGACCCAAAAACCATTGCCAACAAACGGAAATGTGTTATTATAGTATATTATATAGTTCATATTACAATAACATATACTCTCTAAAACCAGATCAATCATTTCACTAACGGAAGCCTCTAGCAACCTTCGGCCCACCGTCTATTCTGTATGACAACTATTAAAGAAACTTGAAACTTGAAACTTGAAACAGACACACACACACACACACGATTCATCTCGGGGCCATATATGGCAGTTGGATACAGGCACACCTACTGTAAGCGCACACACATACTTACACACGCACACACACACACACACGCACGCACACGCACACACGCACCCCTCCCTCTTCTGTCTTTGTGCAAGTAAGAGTATATAAATCGCTGTCATCATGTGTATGAGATCGGATCTGATGCTGGAGAGAGAGGGAGCCCCGGTGGAGGGCACGAGAGAGAGAGAGCGAGAGAGAGAGAGCGAGAGAGCAAGAGAGAGAGAGCAAGAGAGAGCAAGACAGAGAGCAAGAGAGAGAGAGCGCGAGAGAGAGAGCGCGAGAGAGAGAGAGAGAGAGAGAGAGAGAGAGAGAGAGAGAGAGAGAGAGAGAGAGAGAGAGAGAGAGAGAGAGAGAGAGCGAGAGAGAGAGAGAGAGAGAGATCCACGGCGGGAACAGAGCAGACCGCACCAAAAACTCACCCTAACGCAGAGTCAGTTCCAAGAGGAAGGAGACGACCATTGAGAAAGTTCACCAGTCCCATCATGATAATGTTCCCCCCGTTGGGATGAACCCGGGAGTCCGCTCCCAGTCCATCCGCCACACGTTAGTACCCGACAACGTAGCCAACGCTAGCTAGCTAGCGTTAGCTAACGCTAGTTAGCTGTCCCTGCCCCCAGCCAAGCTACTAGCCGACATAGCTATAGCCTGACTGAAGGTTCCAACACGCAACAAATTTCATCCTCAGTCCATCCGCCGAAGGTCCACCCCGTCCCGGCACAACCCAATCACCACAGCCGGTACCGACAAGCCCACGGCACGCGCCGCCATCTCCTCCGCTCCGATGCTGCACATCTGGTTCTCTTGGCCAAGACATCCACTCGCTCCAGTGGACAGCGCCGAATAGACCCTGTACCTGGCTGTACCCCCTCCCCTTGTGGATAATACCGGTCTTCTTCACATCTCTCTATCGACTACCAGACCGACGCCAACCAGCTCCCCCTAGTGTTAGTCCTCCCACCCCACGATGCTTTGCATAAAAGTAATTGAATGAAACCAATAGTATATCTGCAGAGCCGCACGGCCCGGAACACTATTCTACAAACGTGTCTAATGTGAAATATATATAAGCATGTAAGCAAAACTAGATTTTAGGTCTGTGATGGAAAGTGATTGTTAACAGAGTCCGGAGCTCTATTCATGTAGCCACACTGCCGGACAACCCTTAACCCATAACCCACTTAACCCATAATGCTTCCGATAAGCAGGTTGGCACCTTGCATGGTTTCCTTCACCATCAGTGTGTGTGAATTGGTGAATGTGAGGCAAAAGTTGTAGAGTGCTTTCAATAAAAGCACTATATAAAGGCAGTCCATTTACCAATTACTCTAGACAAATATGAACTCTGACACAGAGTTGAGTAGCATCTTTGTATTGATAGAACTGTGTGTCTCTGGGTAGGATTTGGCAGGCATTCTGCTGGACTGCTTTACGTTATTCAAAGTGCATAATTACGACTTCACCTTAGCATGACTCATCAGTAAACAAATGTGATGTCGTCGCTCGTCTCTGTCATCTTGCTTCTTCACTTGGCTTGCAAGTAGGGATGCTCGATATTGGCTTTTTTACCGATACCGATATTCCGATATTGTCCAACTCTTAATTTCCGATACCGATATCAACCGATACCGATATATGCAGGGTTTCCCCCCCAAAAAAACTGAATCATTTCAGGTAACTAATCATTTCACTGGATGCAATATTGTTATTGTTTTTTTAGTTTTTTTTACCGATACCGATATTTTCCGATATCACATTTTACTGCCGATATCGGCCGATAATATCGGTCGGCCGATAATATCGGACATCCCTACTTGCAAGTAGACAAAACCACATAGTACGAATTCTACAGCAACATCCTCTTTGCAACAGGAAGGAACAGGTTCAACTATTTTACTGGGAGTGCTATTTATCCACACAGATAGTTTTGATGTGATTAGCCAAGTATTGGAGATATCTGCTGAGGATTGATTGATTGAAAACGTTATTAACAGATTGCAGAATGGGTACAATACAGTACAACACAATACTAGCAACTGCTAAGAGGATGGAGACCAGAAAAAGACTTTCGTCTAGTTTACATAAGGGTCCTCATTTTCAATTCATCAAGAATTGGAGATATATGTCCCGCTCACACAGAGGGGAAAACATTCCATCGCTCTCCATTGACTTTGTATTGTGTGATGGTGCCTCCTTGTCATTTCAGTCAGCTAGCAAACATCAGAAAAATACCTAGAATATACTGTGTGGTGGGATGCACTATCAACTATGCCGCCAAATTAGAACAACAAATCACAAGAACCATCAGGAAAAAACTTCAGGACATTACCAACTACAAAAAATACCCCCCCCCCCCCCTCATACTCGACAGTGACAACCAGCTCCCGGACAAACTCAACACCTTCTACATGAGATTTAAACAGTCAGCATACGCCCGCATTCTGGTCATGGACTTCAATTCCGCATTCGACACAATCAACCCAGCCAAACTCATCAATAAACTACTTGACATGACAACAGACAACAGACAATAGAAGGTCAAAATCAACAACATCACATCCCACCCTCTATATCTCAGCACAGGAGCCCCCCAAGGCTGCATCCTTTCACCCTGGCTTTTCTCCTTATTTTGAGGAGGTTTATCCCTCCACAACTCCGTCAAAACCTACAAATATGCAGACGACCAGGGGCGGACCTTCCTACAGGCGATATAGGCGGTCGCCTAGAGCGCCACCCAGAGGGGGGCGCCAAAAAAATAAAAAAAATAAAAATCTTTTTTTACATTTTTTATTTAAAATTTTTTATTTAAATTTTTTTTTTCTCTGTGCAGTTTTGGCGCCCCCCTCTATATCTGCAACCATCATTTTTACATAAAAAAAATTCTAACATAAGGGAAAATGAGCCAAAAATCTAAAACGGTCAGTCGGTCTGAGCCTCAGCTTTAGGTGTTCACAGTCAGAACATGCTAGAGCGCTGTGCATTGATGGGTATCGGTCAAGTGTTTATAGAATTGAGCGTTGAGGAAAGAAAGACTAACGTTAGAGAACTATGAAGAGGCAAAAGTCATAAAAAAAAATTGCAGTGGTGAATCTCGCCTAGGGCGCCAAATGTGCTAGGTCCGCCCCTGCAGACGACACAACCATCATAGGCCTCCTCACAGACAACAATGAAACAGAAACAGTCATCTAAAAGCCAAGAACTCATCATCGACTTCAGACGCCAGCCAAAACCCAAAACCCCTGTATGCATCTCCGGCGAACCCATAATCACCACAGACTCCTTCAAATTTCTTGGCACCCATATAAGCAACAACCTCAAATGGAAAACCAACATAGACCACCACATTCACAAAAAAGCCAATCAAAGACTCCGCCAGCTAAGAAAATTCTGAATCAGAAAACATCTTCTTCTCCATTTTTACCAGGCCATCATACAAAGCATCCTCACCTTCTCCATAACAGTTGGTACAGCAGTCTGGACATTCACTCCAAAAACAAACTGCAAAGAATAATCAATAAATCCTCCAAAATAATCCGCACCCCTCTCCCATCACTCGAATCACTCTACCGCCAAAGTACAATAAGAAGAGCAAGAAAAATTTTCTCTGACCCCACTCACCCAGCACACCATGTCTTCCAGCTGCTGCCCTCCGGGAGGCGCTACAGATTCCTGACCACCAAAACATCCCGCTTTAAAAACAGTTTCTTCCCCACTGCCATACGGACATTGAACTCCCTGTAGCAACCCACCTACCTCTGCTGTTATGGCCATAAACTGTGATATTGTGGTCTTTGTAATTATGTATTTAACTGCATGTAGTATGTATGTATTGTAAGTTATGTTATATGTTCTATGTTGGAACAATGCTATGGCATGCACTGAAAACAAATTCCACCAGCCTGGCTGGGTGGTCATTAAATAATCTAATCTAATCTAAAACAGGGTAAAGAACATGAACTAAATTTTCACAAGATTCCAAACCGAAAATGAGCCTTGAAGAGAAGTGGATATAGGCAATAAGATGTGAGGCATCAGCAGCAAGAATGGGAAAACTGTGGGATCCTGACACTCAATAGCCTCTATGTCAACATGTGTATAAGTATAAGCATTAGACGATACATCAGAAAGCCATAGTCTACAGTATTGTAGTGACCCTAGGGTCAGGGTCATTCGTCAGCCTGGCTGTCACTCAGCGCTCTACCAACCCGGGGCTTGCGCTTGGTCGCGCAAGCCTGGGGTTCGTAGAGGGGAGGGGGAAAGGGCTGATTGTATAAGAGGGTGGTACACCTGAGAGTGCGCTCTCTTGGTGTATGGGAATGCAAGCAGAGGTGATGCACCCAGTCTACGAATGCAAGCAGAGGTGATGCACCCCGTCTTTGTACTTGAGACCCATACCTGAGACGTTGAATAAACAGATAAGTGAGAAACAACAACCGAGTCGGTGAGTCGTTAATAGCAGACGCTACAGTATTATTTTTGCACATTTCTTAGTTAACTAGCTTGCTAACACATGGCTAACATTAGCTTGCTAACAGCAGTGGCGGCTGGTGAATTCTTCTCCAGGAGGGGCGCTATACCAAACATTTTGCAAACATGTACAAGGCACGCATTGGCGAATATTATCACCATTGCCATCAATCAATATATGATCACAGTCAGTCAAATGCAACCATGTTTCCAATAGCCCTACACAAACACGCACAGCTCTCTCTCTCTCTCTCTCTCTCTCTCTCTCTCTCTCTCTCTGATCCATCCAATAATGATCACATATGTATATCTTGTCATTTTAAACAAGTTACCATTCATTGTCCGGGTGATTATGGCCCCCCTGCGGCGACATTTATTAGTTAGTTCAACAACAACACAGCATCGCTCTAACAGGGAGAGCGAGAGAGAGAGAGAGAGAGAGAGAGAGAGAGAGAGAGAGAGAGAGAGAGAGAGAGAGAGAAAAGAAAAAAACGCGACTCACTTAGTTTAGTTGAAGCGTGCCTCGGTCCTGTATATGTCCAGACTGTTGATGTCCACTGCCCAAACTGCATCCAGCCATATAGCTTGTTGTTGTTGTTCTTACCGAACCAGCTAACTACTAGCAGACAACCAGACAACTACTACTAGCAGAGCGTATTTCCTCGAGGCAATGTCATGTGCCACTCTCAGCCAATAGAGTGACTACTTCGGGCACTAGACCAAGCGCCCTCGGATATCGTATTTTTGATTGTGTTATGTTGTACGTACGTATTTATTTACACGTACGCATGTATTTGCCCTGTGAGTTGCGCACGGACCGCGGAGCTGAGATCGAGCGCCCATGAGAATGGGTTGGAGGGGGCTAGGCCGCTAGGGGCCGGGGGGCGTGAATACTTTCCTTTCTTCTTCTTCTTTTAACCAGGGAGGGCGGCGATCTAGCGCCCCCTATGGACCAGCCGCCACTGGCTAACAGCTAACTTGCCGCATCATTATTTTAGTTCTATTTTTGCCATAAACGCTACTTTTCCTCCCTCCTGTGGTGTGTGTAACCTGGAGATATTGACAGTATATTGTTTGTCAATATATCTTGTTTTCTAGTAGACAGAATAATCATCTTACATGCAGATATTTCATGTTTTTTATAGCTACAGGCATTTTGTTAGGTTTCCCCACTTGGTTGCACTTCCCCTCCTAAAGGCATGGTTTTTCAAAGTATGACTTGTTGCACTCTGTCTCTATTGGGTTTGTGGCTCTAAGCTCCAAAAGATAAAAACACTTGAAAAACTCACCAACAATGTCTCTTCCCAGAAATCATGACACAGTTACACAAGATAATCGGCAGACCTTGTTGTGAACAGTTTCATTAAGAACCATCATGGCCGTACTGTATTGTGCAATTCTGCAATCTGTTAATAAAGTTTTCAATCAATCAATCAATCATGGTGAACTTTGGTACAAAATAACCATGTCATGATTTCTGGAAAGATACATTAATGTTGAATGTTTTTTCTTTTCTTTGAGTGCTACAGTACACACCCAATATCACTAAATTCTACGGCAGGTATCTCCCAAACCTCACATGAAAACTAAACTTGAATAGATAGGACTCCGGGTAAGAGGAACAATATATTTATATTTTATATTTTATATTTATATATTTTATTTAGGGTAAATTGCCTGTTTCAGTTATCAGCCTGTTTCAAAAAGAGGGGGTACACACTGACCAATACATTACTGGACACTCTGCTGCATCTGCAGACATACTGTATCCTTACAGAAAAGCCATATGAATTCCATGTGATAAATCACAAGGCAAGGCGAGGCATGTTTATTTATATAGCACATTTCATACACAGAGGCAATTCAAAGTGCTTTACATAAAACAGATGAAAAGAAATACAAGCAACAGCATAAAAGGCACAAGAAGGATGAATAAAATCCAAAGTGCCATTATTGTTGGGCTGCACTCACAGTAATGACATTTTAATTAAAGGCAATAGTGCAACATAAAGGCGTTTGGCCTGTTTTTGAAAATAGTCAGAGTAAGGGCAAATATGAATTCTTGCAAATGTTTGATCCAACTATGTAGCATAGGTTATTAAGGCGGGACAACCTAGGTGCATAGGGAAAACAAATATTTTAATAGATATCGCTATGAAACTTTTCCAGTTTGTTATGTACATAACAACCAGAGTACAAATTTAAGTACAATAGTAACATATATCAAGCCGTTTCTACACTGGCTCTTAGATGTGCAAGCAATGTAATAAATAAATAAAACCAACAATAAATAATATAAGAATAACAAGACTGTTACGGTCGAACCAAGTGGTCAAAAGTGGCAGTACCCTGGGACAGACAGACACAGGAAATAGATGATAAATAAACTAGATTTAATAGAAATATACAACAGGACAACACTGGGGAAATAAACAATACAATCCTAGCGGGGCCTAAGTGGGGGACGTGTGTGTGTGCCAGCACTGCAGGAAACATGTGAATGAGGTGTGTAATACAGAATAACCTACTGTACAGTATATGTGTGGATGTGTGTGTTTAACATGTAAAAACAATGTGGTCTAAAATGTAAATGTGTCAGGCTGTTCGTTTGCGTGTACTAACCAGTTTGGTAACTGAGGGTGGGGAAATGTCTGAGTGCAAAGTCCATTTGTGCGTCCGAGACGCCAGTTGGAGAGAGTGTGCGCGCAGGAAGCGAAACAGTGTTAATCCGAGCGTGAGTGGGGGGGGGGTATCCTTGAAGGAGAGAGGAAAGACAACGCCGGTTAGCAAACGATAAAGACGAAACAAAACACTGGGGGGGGGGGGGGAAACAAAGTAATAAAACCGGGTTAGTCCAAGACACGAGGAATACTAATGCAAAGATTCGAAAATAGGCTTCTTGGTAAAACTAACCACAAGTGATCAGTACGAACAAGCACTGAACAACAGGTGTCAGACTCTTTATGCTACCGGTGCTTCTCCCTCTGTGTGCATCCCCGTGTGCACCCAGCTGCTCCCAATCGCGTCTGATTAGACTCGATAAGTTGGGACGAGGTGGGAGTCACAACAAAGACAGTATATGGAATATTAATAGTCTAGATCCTGTCCAGTACTAAGGCTAGGAAAGCCACTGGCCCGGACGGCATTCCTCCCAGGGCCATCAGACTGCTCTGAGCAGCTTGCCCCTGTGCTCACAGACCTTTTCAATATGTCACTGAAGCGCCGCCTTGTTCCAAGGAGCTTCAAGGAATCTACCATCATTCCTGTTCCTAAGAAATCACCTGTGACTTGTCTTAATGATTACAGACCTATTGCTCTAACCTCAGTTTTAATGAACTGTTTAGAGCGGCTAGTGCTGAATTATATAAAAGGTCCTACCTGTTTTGATCCCTGGCAGTTCGCCTACAAGAAAAATAGATCAGTAGATGATGCTATTTCCTTAGCTCTTAATCCTGTGTATGAACACTTAGATAAGAAAAACTCCTACAGATGAAGCCAGGATTAGTCCTGGAACCACTGTTTGGGGACCGTTTGGGCACCGTTAACGGTAACAATGACCAGCGGGGGCGCTCGAATACAGCTGGTGTGACAACGTGCCGACGTGCCTGCTCTCTGTTCATTCAGGAAGAGCTCCGCCCTCGACAAAGTGAGAGAGAGAGAGGCAGAGAGAGAATGAGAGCGAATGGACTAAATCCACTGTGTTCTGACCACATGTTTTGGCTAAAATACATAGTATTGTATTGTATGTATAGTATTGTATCATGCCTCGTTTTATAAAATGACCAAGATATTCGCCAGACGTGGATTAAGAGTACCAACCGAAAGGACTTTGTTCCCACCATACCTAATAATTGGCCATCTGTCTAGATAGGTAAGTAGATAGATGCATTAGCTATTTATAGTCTGTGTCTATTTTTATGTCATTTTCCATACCCAGTTCTCTTCTGTAATGTATTTTCTTTTTATGTTGCAGGTACCTGTCAAACTGGAGACTCTTTCATTGGACTGCAAACAGGTAGGAATACAGCCAGCCAGTCACAATCAAAACCACAGGCCAGAGAGAGACAATCACAGGCCAGAAAGTGGTACTGTTGGCCAGACAAGGTTAAAATCTTCCTCCGTTTAAACAAACAGGACTCACAACAGAGCAGAAAACTGTCTTGAGCCTGTAAACATCTCTATTGTTAAACCTACATGTATGGGATCCAAGCCTGCTTGATTAATAACAAACACATCTTTCTATAATGTTGTGATAGAGCCTGCACAAGTATTATCTGTTCCAAGGTGATGGAGCCTACGGTAGTAAAGATGTCTGGTTTTAATGTACTAATGGACTGATGGTCTGATGGTCAGGGGATGTGTGTGTGTGTGTGTGTGTGTGTGTGTGTGTGTGTGTGTGTGTGTGTGTGTGTGTGTGTGTGCACGTGTGTGCATGCATCTGTATCGATGTCTTTCCCATTCATTGTGTTTATGTTTGTGTACTTGTGCATGTGTGATTCTGTATGTGTGTGTGTACTTATGTGCTCCAGCTCCTATCATATGTATTGTACTAATAATAGTGTTTACGTTCCATGTGTCCATATCTGGCTTTATCATAATACATGGTACTAACAGTGTGATACTGTGTGTGTGCAGACAGCAGCGAGGCCCGCTGCCAAGAGCTGCAGAGGAGCTGGAGGCTCAGCTGAAGGAGAAGGAGGAGGAGAACACAGAGCTGCTGCGGGACCTGGAGCAGAAGAACGCCATGATCTCGGTCCTGGAGAGCAGCATCAAGGAGCGGGAAAAGAAGTCAGCCCGGTCTGCTCCTACAAGCCCGCCCCTCCCCCCGCCAAGGACAGGCAGGCCGAGACCCCGGTCGCACAGGGACTCGAGCCTCAGGTCCTGCGAGAGCGGCCTGCGCTTATCCCCCCTATAGCTTCTGAGCGCTCCTCCGTCTCTCCCCTGAGCACCCTGTCCAGCCCCCACCACAGCCCTGCATGGGACCGCCAGTATCGGGCACACGTGGGCGTGGTGCACAGGATCCCACATGGCACCCCTCCCCTGGTCCCTCCCCAAGCAGAGCTGGAGACGCTGGCTGTTTCAAGTTCAAGTTTCTTTAACAGTTGTCATACAGAAGTACAGAATACTTTTATACAAAATGCTTCTTACTGTTACGCTCCAGAGACTGTGCAAGACAAGATAAGTATGAAATAAAATAACATAGTATAGCATGTAAATTAGAAGTAAAAAAAAAAATTAAAAAATGAGGTCACAGTGTTCAGTATAGACATATGTACAATGTTCGATGCAGAGTAGACGTAACTGAGTTACCATATAATATACAATACTGTGTAGTGTACTAATATACAATACTATAGAGTGCAAGGCAGAAATAGGATGAGGTGCAATTTAGGTACAATTTACAGTAGGTGTACGAGTTGTAGTGCAAATCCTTTATCAATAAATATAAAGTGTGTTTGTGTGATCTAAAGTGTGGAGAGTGGGTGCTGCAGTGTGTTGTTTGTTTAAGTGAGTGTGTGCGTGTGGGTGTGTGTGCTGTGTGCATTTGATGGTTGTTGCATAGTGTTTATTGTTCGTTTAGCAGCCTGATGGCCTGGGGATAGAAGCTTCTTCTGAGTCTTTCTGTGCTCGCCTTAAGACTCCGGTATCGCTTGCCTGACCGCAGCAGTTCAAAGAGGCAGTTGTTCGGGTGGCTCGAGTCCTTAATAATTCTCTTAGCCTTCCCCTTGCACCGCTTGTTGTAAATGTTCTGGAGGGTGGGAAGCCCCCCTCCAATTGTGCGTTCGGCTGAACGTGTCACTCTTTGTAGTCTGCTACGGTCTTGTGCAGTGCTATTCCCAAACCAGGAGGTGATGTTGCCAGTCAGGATGCTCTCTATTGTACATGAGTAGAAGTTCCTAAGGATCTTCTGACTGACTTGGAACTTCCTTAGGCGCCTGAGGAAGTAGAGGCGTTGTCGTGCCTTCTTCACAACACTGTCAATGTGTGTGGTCCATGTCAAATCCTCGGATATGTGGGCTCCGAGGTACTTGAAACTGTTCACTCTCTCAACCGGTGCCCCGTCGATGCTGAGGGGGCTGTAGTCCTTGACCCCCGACCTCCTGAAGTCCACAATCATCTCTTTTGTTTTGCTGACGTTCAGGGAGAGGCAGTTCTCCTGACACCACTGTGACAGGTTCTCTACCTCTTCCAGGTAGGCCCTTTCGTCGTTGGCAGAGATCAGGCCCACCACTACTGTGTCATCAGCAAATTTGATGATGGTGTTGTTGTTCCGCTGTGCTACGCAGTCATGTGTGTACAGGGAGTAGAGGAGGGGGCTCAGAACACAGCCCTGGGGGGCCCCTATGTTGAGCGTGATGGATGAGGAGGTGCAGTTGCCTGCTCTTACCACCTGGGGTCTGCCCGTCAGGAAGTCCAAGACCCACTGGCAGAGGTCATAGTTCAAGCCCAGGTCCCTGAGCTTGGCTATGAGTTTGGAGGGGACTATGGTATTGAATGCTGACCAGGTGGACCAGGTGAACAGGGATAAGGTGGTTAGGAAGCGCTCAGGGGCAGACAGAACTGTTTAACACACTGCAAGGGCAGGAAGGAGGCTCACCCACTGTGTTACCCGTTTTTTATCCAACACTGCAATTAAATACAACAAAAAGGAAGGGAAAAACCACTTTGTTAATGGTCCGCCTTGAGAACTTTTCATAACGTAGAGGAGGACTACTTCTAAGCATGCCAAATATTTTGTTTTGTTAATATTTTATTTTTGTAATGTGACTTACTACTGTGCAGATCCTATTGTTTTGCTTTGCTGTTCATCTCACTCATGTCTTACATGGTGCAGACAACACATCCTCAGCCAAAGACTCTGGCAGGAGCACTCATTCAAGGGTACTACGACTATGCTTGCACCTCATGGTACCAAAGCACCTCAAAGGCGCTAAAAACAAGATTACAAACATCACAAAACGAACTGGTCAGACTTCTACTTGACCTTACCCCTAGAACCCACCTCACCCCTGCCCACTTTGACAATCTAGGATGGCTTAGAGTAGACGACAGAGTACAGCATTTATATAGAGCTTTTATCCAAAGTGCTTTACAACTTATACCTCACATTCACTCACAGACGGCAGAGGTGCCAACCTGCTCATCAGGAGCAATTAGGGGTTAAGCGTCTTGCTCAAGGACACTTTGACACGCTGCCGGGAACATTGGAATGCGGCGCAACCCCCACACACACACAAACACACACCATTGAAATGCTAATTGTCCAGCACCTAGTATTTATCGTTTGGATGCGCATGCTTCTGTAAACCTTGTGCGATACATGGTTTTGGATCCATCAACTTTCACGAGAATTGTTAACAAATGTTAATAATTCTGTCCCCACTATATAAAAATTATGCCTTTTGGATCTACTGACATCGCTGCCATTTGAGAGAGTTCACACTCTAAAGCTGTTCAGATGAGGACCGTGCTACTCACACTTGGACCATAGCAGTCATCAAAAAGGATCATGGATCATCTTTAGTCAAATAAATTGATACTAATAATTGATTACTTTGAACCTTATTAAACCTTGTCTAAAGATGATCCATGTGCTGCAGCACCTTCCTCTAGATTAGATCAGATTAGATTAGATTAGATTAGATTAGATTAAAATGTATTGTCATTATACAGCACAAGTACAGTACAATGAAAAGAGGTTTGGCATCCAACCAGAGTGCAAATGTAGCAGTAAAGTGCAACAGTAATATACAATGTACAAGTGATTCAACTGTAAATATACAAATTAGTACTACTGAGTGTAGTGCTAATCAGATGGCAGTCTCTACAGGAACAGAGACTGCCTTTGAGCATTGGCCTGGCACGTTTGTATATATGATCAATACATGTAGATGAAATGCCAAATGCAAAACCTGTTTCTATCTTTTCTAAAAAATATTAAAACCTTCTATAGTTACAGCAGAATCAGAGAAGGAATCATCAAGGTGCGTTTCAGAGATGGCAAGGATATTAATCCAGTTAGCTTTGACCATACATTCAATTTCATAGCACTTATTTATCAGGCTACACACATTGATATGAGCTATAACCAAACCCTTATGCAAGCCTAGCTTAATACAGGAAATTGTATTATAATTTACTATTGTAAATTACTTAAACAGTGCCTACAATGTACTTATCTACTGTGTTAAAACTGATTCTATGTGAATTGAATATATGACTATGTATGACACTATGTAAAATGGCATTCCTGTGGACCTATACAACAGGCACCAGAGAGTCTGTGTTCTAATCATGTTGAGCTCAGTTGTAATCCAATCTTACCTAGTTTACCTAGCTTACCAATACCTGTTCCCTATTTGGTTTTGTGTCAGTCTTGTTTCTCTGATCCTATTTCTGAAGATGCATTTCCATTGGCTAATGGTCGAGATATAAGTCACTTGTTACTTTCTGATCCTGGCAGAACCTAGAATGTCTGCCCGTTGAAATTATAACATTTCAACGTATTGTATACCTGTCTGTAACTTATGCTGATTCACTTTGAATAAAACCATTGAAAGATGTCAGTTCTACCTTTCATTATTGGATATGATTGACCATGACAATTTGGATATTGAATATAGTCAGATATACGAGTTAAATTGGGTGAAGGCCAGACTGGATTATTTGACAATTTACAAGTGAGGATTATTTCACAATTTGGATGACATACCTTACACTACCAATTTTATTACATCTCATAACAATGCACAACAATATACCTGATGCTTAATGCGTATTGTCAGTCAAAACACTCAGTTACCATTTTGTGTTAATTAGCTCCACTCTGTCTGCAGCAGGTCTCTCTGCTCATGTAGCGGCATATCCATATCAACACTCTATGAACGCCACGCAAAGTGGGCGACATGTTGTTGGCACTATTTGGATTAATGGTTAATACAAACCTACAGCAAATGTATATTTGACTAATTACAATTTATAAAATTGTTGCACTGTTTCTCGATACCAGCATTTACAACGGCTTTTGATATTACTGTAAATCATTTGACATCTATTGCTGACTGTTCATACATTTGTTACAATAAAGATGCAAATAATTGTTATCTCTGGTCCAATCAGAATATTTTTTTATTACAAAACATTGAGATATCAAACAGAAAAATAAACAGCCTTAACCCTTTGATGCACAACATATGTCCACATCTTATTTTACTCAAAATAATCCAAACCGGAAGTGGTACATAGTACCAAAACAACCCACAACAGTGTAAATAGCAGAACATACATGAGAATGAATGGCTTCAGTTTCCCTCATGAATATTTATCATGGAACTTTAGATCAGTTCAACTGACAGTATGGTATGGTATGAATATCTTGCAACAACAAGAACAAATGCTACTAATTGTGCGAAATGGGCACACAGTGCATCTCTGATGTGGCGACCATGGTTGGCCTGATAGGGGTTCTCTGGCTCGCCAGCCTGTCCATCATCTTCAGGATCCTCGTCTACCCATTGTTCATTGTGAATTTCACAAAAGTTGTGTAGAACACAACATGCTGTGATGATGTGGCTGACCGGGAAAATGTGTGCATGACATCTTTTGAGGAGACATCTCCATCTACCCTTTAGACGTCCGAAGGCCCTCTCAACAGTCATTCGTGCCTGACTGAGTCGATGGTTGAACTGAGTTTCAGCTGGTGTTACACCTCTGCCCTCTTGAAATGGCTTCAGCAGCCAAGGCAGAAGTGGGTATGCGGCATCGCTGGGAATGACATGGGGCACATCCACACCTTCAAATCTCTCAGTCCAGCCCTGAAACAACATGCCATTCTGGCCTCAATGATATAGAGAGGAGTTGGCCAAAACTCTGGCATCATGGACTTTACCTGGCCAGCCAACATTGATGTCCCAGAATTTCATGTTGTGGTCCACTACACCCTGCATCAGGACCGAGTAGAATGCTTTCCTGTTGTAGTAATCTGCAGGGTCATCAGCTGGTGCCAGGATGCCAATGTGGGTCCCGTCTATTGCCCCTGCAACCTGGGGGAACCCCCATTTATGTCTGTAGCCCTAGACGATCACCCTTAGCTCCGCATCAGATGGGGTCTTGATGTATTGACGTCACATGACCTGGTTTATGGCTGTCACAACCTCTTGGGTAATGAGACAGGCAGTGGACATGCCAACACCAAACAGGTGATGGATCAGGTGATGGATCTGTACTCCAGATTGGTTGCCAACCGCCACAGACATATTGCCACCCGTAGCTCAACAGGGACAGGGCGTCGGTAGCTGGTATTCTGGCGTGTCAAACTGGGTCACAGGATGTCACACAGGTGCAGGAAGGACACACTTTTCATCCTGAAGTTGAGTAGCCAGTCTTTGTTGTTCCAGTTGTCACTGATATGTTGCCACCAACTACAGGGACGTGGAATGGTCCACATGCTCCTGTAAAGATAAAGTACATAGTATCATTGAACTGTTTGTTTATTAATTGATTATTCAATGTGTAAATGTTTATAGTGGACATATTTTAATTAAACGTATATTATATACTCTATATTTCTAAATTGCACTGAATGTTTGTGTAGTTCTCTTTCTTCCAGCATGACTGTCTGTAACAAAAAATTCATAGGCAATGAATAAAGATAATTTGATTGATTGAAAACTTTATTAACATATTGTAGAATGGGTACAGTACAGTACAGCTCAATACACACAATTGTTAAGGGGATGCAGACCAGAGAAAGACTTTCGTCTTGTTTACATCAGGGTCCCCCATTTTAAATTCATAATAGTTGCTATATGACAAATGATATATGACAAATATATCAACAAAATAATAATAATTTTGTGTTTTATTACTGGATCTTGTAAACAAGTCACAGTATAATTGTAATGTCATGCTTTTCTAGTGTTTTACCTAGGCTACTCTATCACTGCACAGAAATTAGTCATTTTCTTTTGAAAGTGGTCATCAATGGTTACAGGCAGCCATACTGAAAGAAGTATAATGACACAAACATTCCGTGCAATCTGTTAAATAAAGTTCTTTCATTCATTCAATCATTATTTCCATCGTTGTCCCTGGAGTAAACGTTACGTTACCTCGTTCATCGTCTGTGTAATAACAAAGCCAACACATTGTAGTCCTCCATCGTAGTTTCAATGCATAATCCAGTTGCATTCCAGATCCACCCTGTTGTTGACATGTCCTTAATTCTTTGAAAACATAACGTTACTGAAATGAATAAGGAATGCAATGTTCGCTAGCTTACCAACGTACAGTATTTTCAATCAACTGTACTGTAGCTCAGTACTGAGGTGGAAGTGACAATTTTTCAAAGTAAAAGAAAACAGCTTTTTGCGCGACGGATAAATGCAATTTCACACAGAGAATATGTCTGGTGGCCATATAATACTGTATTATAGCTTACTTGAATGAACAATCTCCCTCCCCACTTTACCAGCGTATTTTAAATTCACAATAAAGTCTCTCTCATTCTCGCGCCGTCCCAACGTTGACAGTGGCTCGTCTGTTATCGACACAAAGGCACAGTGATGAATGAGGAAGTCAATAGACCGCCGCCGGTCGACTTTGCGCCTCCTGGCGGCATAAAACAGAACAGCAGCCTGGGTTCCTAATGAATTCCAATGACGTGACATCACCATGCGCCCCTCGCGGCAAAGTGTCCATGAAAACTAAAGGCTTCATCTGTATGTTAGAATGCTTTTTATCGATTATAGCTCTGCTTTTAATACGCTTATTCCATCTACTCTGATCCACAAACTTCAGTGTCTGGGTCTATGTGACGCTGTCTGTGAATGGATTCTTAGCTTTTTAATTTTGAGACCTCAAAGAGTCAGGATTGGAAACAACATGTCTGATGAAATAGTTTTAAGTACTGGTTCGCCACAAGGCTGCATTCTCAGCCCTTTACTGTTCTCTCTCTGCACTCATGACTGTACTGCTTCCTATGATAACAATCTGATAGTAAAGTACGCTGATGATACCACAGTAATTGGGCGTATAAACTCAAATGACGAGTCATTTTACAGATCAGAGGTGCAGAACCTAGTTAGGTGGAGTGAGACCAATAACCTCACCCTGAATGCTTCCAAAACGAAGGAGCTAGTCATCGATTTTAGACGTAGCAAGGTATCCCATCCCTCATTACCATAAATGGCTCAGAGGTGGAGATGGTGAGCAGTTTAAAATTTCTTGGGGTCACTATTTCAAATGACCTGAGCTGGCACTCCAATTTTCTTTCTTAGGAAACTGAAAGAGTTCACTAATAACAGGGTGATTCTACACAACTTCTATCAGGGGAGGAAACTAACTTTTTGGCTTACCAGCCAACTGGCGAGTAGCTGATTTTTTTTACCAGCCAAACATATTTTTTACCAGCCAATTTTTTTTTGCTAATTGTGATAATTACTTCTTTGTATGTCTTCATCTGAATTGATTTTCAATCATAGTAATAATCACACCGTGTCTCTACTCTTTAAAATATTTATTAGCATAAAACATTAACCCTTTAATCGCCAATGACGTGTTAAGACGTCATTCTCCGCCATGCGTAATCTGCCAATGACGTCTTACAGCGTCTTTGAGATCAATATTTCAAATTTCTGTCATGGCAATCATATTTCACCCACAGAGACTTGACGGGTGCTGTAGATCTCCTCTCAACTCTCCAATGGTTCAAGACCGCCACCTGGCGGCCGATCGGCAAGTTGCCAAAACCGGAAGTGAGCGGCCGGAAGTGGTGCTCACCCATATTTCATCCGGCCACTCGCTACACTGGACGCCTGTATCAGTTCCGCAACCGTTTCCATTTCCGGGGTAGGCCTGATTGGTCGCGACAGGCACGTGACGCGCGTGGCACGCCCCCGCGGCAGCCCCAGCGGCAAGCGTGCTACTGCTGGAGTTCACTTCGCCTTTCACATCGCTGCCGTTGGCGAAAGCAGGATGAGAGAGCGTAGATTTCGCAGTGTATCATTTAATCATTTATCATTTAACATTTGAAAGACATACATTGTTGTCATACAGAAGTACAGAATACTTTTATCCAAAATGCTTCTTACTGTTACACTGTTAGAGACTGTGCTAGACAAATGAATTACTAATTCGGTCAGAAATAACGTAACTAATAACGTTAGTAAGCACTGCTTATATGCTTATTATGTCTGCAGGGTACAGTAAACGTTTCTCCCGGTACATTCTGAAGAGCACACCGTTGTATGTTGGAGAACCAGCGGTCTTCCGCTCCTCCTCACTCGAGTGAGAGCAAAGCCGTGCACAACTCAGCCCTGTGTGAGACGCGAGGAGGAGATGGGAGTCCTTCCAATCGGAATATGTTGTTTCTTTACACATATGTTGGATTATGAATATGTCTTTATAGCTACAAATTAATGACTAATTCGGTCAGAAAGCAGTAACACAACAGTTGCAATGTTGTGTTACTGCTTCTCGGATAAGCCCCAATAAGACCGTCACCAGAGCTCAGCGATGCCGCTCGTGTGAGCATATTCTCCCCGCTGGTGATCGCAGCACGGAGGGTCGCGGACCAGCCTGGCAGCATAGCTATAAAGACATATTCATAATCCAACATATGTGTAAAGAAACAACATATTCCGATTGGAAGGACTCCCATCTCCTCCTCGCGTCTCACACAGGGCTGAGTTGTGCACGGCTTTGCTCTCACTCAAGTGAGGAGGAGCGGAAGACCGCTGGTTCTCCAACATACAACGGTGTGCTCTTCAGAATGTACCGGGAGAAACGTTTACTGTACCCCGCAGACATAATAAGCATATAAGCAGTGCTTACTAACGTTATTAGTTACGTTATTTCTGACCGAATTAGTCATTCATTTGTCTAGCACAGTCTCTAACAGTGTAACAGTAAGAAGCATTTTGGATAAAAGTATTCTGTACTTCTGTATGACAACAATGTATGCCTTTCAAATGTTAAATGATAAATGATTAAATGATACACAGCTAAATCTACGCTCTCTCATCCTGCTTTCGCCAATGGCAGCGATGTGAAAGGCGAAGTGAACTCCAGCAGTAGCTCGCTTGCCGCTGGGGCTGCCGCGGGGGCGTGCCACGCGCGTCACAAGTCACATGCCTGTCGCGGCCAATCAGGCCTACCCCGGAAATGGAAATGGTTGCGGAACTGATACAGGCACACTGGACTCCATCTTGACACACTGGACATGGATCCGTTGCCATAACTCGATAAAAACAACATGATTGGACGTATATTAGTATTATACAACCTGGAACTGGACCAACTAGATCGACATCCCATAATAACGATCTTTTTGCTCCAGTAGCATCCCCCATCGCTACGAGGAAGCTGCAGTGAGTTTCAGCGTGTTTGATTATTATTATCCATACCAACTGCTCTGATCTATACACAAAAACCGAAGTATTTTGTGAAGTGTATAGGTAATGTGAAATGTATAGATGTAGCAGTACTGTCTATCTGTATGTTGTGTATGTCATGTTATGATGAATTGAAAATGGGGGACCCTGATGTAAACAAGACGAAAGTCTTTCTCTGGTCTGCATCACCTTAACAATTATGTGTATTGAGCCGTACTGTATTGTACACATTCTGCAATCTGTTAATAAAGTTTTCAATCAATCAATCAATCAAGTTAACTTTGAACCTCGGTTGTCAATGTTGTGTATGCATCTGGGTGGGTAGGCATCACAACGGTGTTCACTGTGCCTTTAAGACAGCACGGTGGGCTGGACAATAGGAGCCTCATATGGGTTCTGCGGTCCTGCAGCTGGATGCATCTCGGGCTGGACGACAGGGCTGTGAAATACCCTCAGTGTTGTGGTATCATCAGTTCGGTTGGTGTGTTGTTGTGCACTGGTTGAGCATGCAATAAAACATATAACCTTACGTCGTAGTCCGGTGCGTTTTTGGAAACATTATAGTCATAACAGATACACGGCTAACATGGGGCTGGCTGCTTTGAGAACACACACACACACAGGGCTAACGTTAGCTAGCAAGCAGCTATATAGCTAAAACGCTAACTAGAAGCTAACTACTGTATACAGTTCCAATAGACTAACATACACCTCTGTGATTTAAATGTGTCCTTGCCTTAGACTTGAGGGTTGTACTAGGGTTGGATGCAGTTCCGCGTTGGTCAGTCTGTCTGTTTTCCATCTTCTGCTGTGTTTAACATACCACAGGACTTTTATTCAACATTATATATGTCCGCCACGGGTTGGCCAGTACTCCGGGAACTTTTATTAAACATTATATATGTCCGCCACGGGTTGGCCAGTACTCCGGGAACTTTTATTAAACATTATATATGTCTGCGGGTTGGCCAGTACTGCGGGAACTTTTATTAAACATTCTGTCTTGTGCAGTGCTCTCGTGGCACTGTCAACTAAAGCAAGCACTCAGAAGACGCGCACCGTTTGCCAGTGACCGTGATTGCACAATGTTTTTTTTTGTTTGTTTGTTTACTAGTCGCCAGACTGGCGAGTGGTCTTCATGAATCACTCGCCAAACCTAAAAAATACTCGCATTTGGTGAGTAAAGTGGCCTAATTTCCTTCCCTGTGTGTGATTGAGAGCATTCTTACTTCCTCCTGTACTATAGGCTATGGTTTGGTAACATTACAGACCAGGAGAAGAAATCTCTGAACAGAATTGTGCGTCTCTCACGCAAGACAATCTGGGTTAGCCTGCCAGCTCTAGAAGATATCTATGGTGCAGGCGTGCCTCTGGCATTATCAACGACCCCTCTGGTCACCCAGCCGCAGGCCTCTTTGCCCCCCTCCCGTCGGGCAGACACTACCGCTCTATCACATGCTCTACCTCTCGGTTTACTAAGAGTTTCTTTCCCAGTGCTGTGCGCAGCCTGAATAACTCCAAAGGCTTGTATATTATCCTATTTTTATTTGGTGTGTTATTAGTCAGGTTGTGGAAGAGATACTATGGCGCGGCTCAGGTTAGTCGCCATTGGTTTTGTTCCGCAACGATTGTGCTTACTTTTAGTCATTATGTTTATTTTTACTACTTTTTTTTATGGAAACAACACTGGCGGGGACAACACTTATTGACCTAAACTCCGGACTTAAAGCCCAACTTGCAGGTTAAACCCTACTCTTCAATTATGGGTAGTTTACATCATTGGTATCTAATTTCATTATTTATTTATTTCCATTTGACGCCGGAAATGCCAATCAGAAAGAGTTAAAAAGGTCCATGCACAAATAACATGCATGCGTGAATCAAAAAAGCTTATCAGAGCTATCAGGGCCATGACGTCACGCGAGGCAACTTTCCCCTACTTCTGATCCACTACAATGGAGTTTGACGAGTGCAGAAAGCTATTTCCTTGATCCAAATGGATGTGTGGTATCCTTGACTGGCATTTCATAACAAATAGGTGTATATAATTAGAAAACCATAATGCAAAAAGCCACAGCAGAATGGGTTTTCAGTGCTAAGTAAGGAGTGATATTGGTGTTACAGGAATAGTCAACAAACCCTCACACAAACAGATGTACTCAACTGCTTAGAACAGAAGGAACAGTCACTCAACCCCCACTCGTGTGACTGAGGACTGTATGCTAATGTAGGTAATTACTATCTCTCTATCTCTATCTATCTAGGTCGTCCTCGGACGGGCCCTCCATCGGTGCTTCCAGTCATCCCGATCCTCCATGCATCTGGCTAGCTCGCCGGTGCTTTCTGTTCCCACATCTCTCCTGAGTACGTCCACGTAGGTTAACGTGGGACGTCCTCGTGATCGATGCCCGTGTGTTGGTTCCCACAGCACAAGTTTGCTGGTTGGCATCTCATGGTGTCTCTGGCAGTGACCTGCCAGCCTCATTCTCCTGACTGCCACTTTATCACTCACCTTTAGCACCCCCCCATACAAGTTTGCATTAGTGACATGCTCACTAATAATTACACCCCACTAAAAGAGGAGAGCTGGTCTGAAACAGAGGGCAGACCAGCTCATACTTGTTATGTGCTTACAGAATGTTAAGACTAGAGGTGGCCATAGATAATTTTTTTTAATCTAAATTAATCTATCTGCAATCCTGGATTTAATCTAGATTAATCTAAATTAAAATGGCTCAAAAAATATATATATCTGCCGAAGGCATTCAAAATATGTGTGTTCTACCCAAATAATGACCAGAAGTAAGTCCTTACTTTTTCTTTCCTCCTTATGTTTCTCAGGCCAGGAGCCCATCTCCCGTTTCCAAAATACATTACAGACTGTTTGAAAAAGCTGTTTTGCTATGATAATTGGTAATGAAATATCAAAATAATGTTCAATAAGATGTACTTGTGTTTAATAAGTTGTTTTATTCAGAAGTTAACACAAATAAATTATATTACCAGTACAGTACAGTATCTAGCACACTCTTAGGAGCAAAACAGAAAGAAGCATTTCAAACTTGAACTATGTGACATGGCTTGACTCAATCAGTCCAATCTCTATTTCTCCTTCTTCCACCAGTCACTCAGGCAGACCAGCTTGTTTTATGTAGCGGTGTCTACTTATAGTGCCTATAATATTTTTCCCGTTGGGTGCCAGACAGGGCCAAACCCTGCCAATGCAAATCAACTGCTCCAGTGGAGTTGCTCAGTGGCCAATGGTGTCAACTGTGTTTGTACTGGGCAGCTCCCAGGTGTGTATGGAACTGTGTGAATGTGAAGCAGGGTGTTCCTGAAAAAGAGCATCTGTGCTCAGCGAACCTACCCTGGGTAAATAAAGGTAGATTAACTGCGCCAATTTTATTATCGCTATTTATTAACAGCCCAGCTCTAGTTAAGACTGAAACTAATTCAAACAAGATCATTTTAAAAGGTGACTGACTTATTAGATAAAAGGTATTTGAATGTCATTTAGAATGTCAAACTGATTATGAAGATAATAGTGTCATTTAACTCCTGGGGTAAACCATATATATATAAAAAGAGGGGGTTGGTAGCCCAGGGATACATCAAAGGGTGAGAGGCCGGTGGCGGAACTGACCATGGAGTTGATGGAGTACTCGACCCAGGGAAGGAAACGGCTCCAAGAAGCTGGTCTCTCGGCAGCCACACACCGAAGAGCAGACTCCACGCTCTGGTTCATCCTCTCCGTTTGTCCGTTAGTCTGGGGATGATAACCAGAGGAAAGACTGACCGTTGCCCCCAATCCCTTGCAAAAAGCCCGCCATACCTGGGAAGTGAACTGGGGCCCCCGGTCCGAGACGACGTCCTGGGGAAAACCATGGAGGCGAAACACGTGGTGTGTCAGGAGGTCCGCCGTCTCGGCCGCCGAGGGAAGTTTGGGAAGGGCCACGAGGTGAACCCCCTTGCTGAACCGATCCACCACGGTCAGAAGGCACGTGTTCCCCTGGGAGGAGGGAAGACCCGTGACGAAGTCCAGCGCCACATGTGACCAAGGACGGCTCGGAATGGGGAGCGGCTGTAATAGCCCGGAGGGTGCCTGGTGGGAGGCCTTGCTGCGGGCGCAGACTGCGCAGGCCAGTACGAACTCCTTGACGTCGTTCCTCATGGTGGGCCACCAGAATGATGAACGCCCGGGTGGCAGGCGAACCGGCTGGTATGGCCCCACTGGAGGACCCGGGACCGGACCGAGTCGGGGACGAGGAGACGATGAACCGGTACATTGCCTGGAGCGCGATGGAAGCGTAGGGCACGCCTTACCACCCCCTCGATGCCCAAGGTGACGACTCCTACCACCCTGGCCTCTGGGAGGATGGGAGTCGGGTCCTCAGTGGTTGGAGCCCCCTTGGAGTGTAACCGGGACAGGGAGTCGGCCTTCGTGTTGCGGGAACCAGGGCTAAACGTCAGCGAGAAGTCGAACCGACTGAGGAAGCTGGCCCATCTTGCCTGCCGGCCATTGAGGCGCTTGGAAGCACGGATGTACGTCAGGTTCTTGTGGTCCGTCCAAATGGTAAACGGCTCCTCGGCCCCCTCTAGCCAATGACGCCACTCCTCCAAGGCAGCCACAACCGCCAGCAGCTCCCGATTGCCGATGTCATAGTTCCTCTCGGCAGGGAGGAACCGACGCGAGTAGAAGGCGCACGGATGTACCTTCTGGTCCGTTGCCGACCGCTGGGATAAGATAGCTCCCAGTCCAGTATCCGAGGCGTCCACCTCAACGATGAACTGTCTCTTGGGGTCTGGATGGAGCAAGATCGGGACCAGTCGAACGGCAGGGCGGGAGAGGTCAGTCTGGTAAGCGGTTCCGCCACTTGACTGTAGTTCCGGATGAACCTTCGGTAGAAGTTGGCGAACCCGAGGAAGCTCTGTAACTCCTTCCGAGAGGTGGGTTCCGGCCATTCCTCCACGGCCTGGATCTTGCGAGGATCAGCTCGGGTCAAGCCCTTCTCCACGATGAAGCCCAGGTAATCGACGGAGTCGGAGTTGAATCGGCACTTCTCCGCCTTGACGAAGAGCCGATTGTGGAGGAGGCGCTCCAGCACACGGCGGACATGCTGGATGTGTTCCTCGAGGGTCTTGGAGAAGATGAGGATGTCGTCTAGGTATACTACCACAAACTCCTCCAGCATGTCACGAAGGACGTCATTCATGAGCGTCTGGAATACCGCCGGAGCGTTGGTGAGGCCGAACGGCATCACCAGGTACTCGTAGTGGCCCCTGGGAGTCTTGAAGGCGGTCTTCCATTCATCGTCCTCTCGGATACGGACTAGATGGTAGGCACTCCGGAGGTCCAGCTTGGTAAAGACGGTAGCCTGGGTGAGAGGCTCGAAGGTGGAGTTCATGAGAGGTAGAGGATACTTGTTCTTAATGGTGATCTCGTTGAGCTGGCGATAGTCGATGCAGGGTCGAAGGTCTCCGTCCTTCTTCCCAACAAAGAAGAAACCGGCCGCCACAGGAGAGGAGGAAGGCCGAATGAGTCCTGCTTCCAAGGACTCAGAGATGTATTGATCCATCGCTGCCTTCTCCGGGACGGTCAGACTGTAGAGGCGGCTGCCGGGAAGGGGAGCCCCTGAGCGCAGGTCGATGGCACAGTCGTAAGGCCGGTGAGGCGGAAGGGCCTGAGCCCTGGACTTACTGAAAACCTCCATGAGGTCGTGGTACTCGGGGGGTATGGTCGAGAGGTCCGGAGGCGGCTCACCAACGGATCTCCGGGGCGGGGGACAGGACGCCGCCTGAAGACACTGGGCATGACAGGAGGAGCTCCAACCCTTGATGGTACCGGAGGACCAGGCGATGTGGGGCTTGTGCAGCGCGAGCCAGGGCCGGCCCAGGACTACTGGGACAAGAGGGGATCTGGTGATAAGGAACTGGAGTCTCTCAACGTGGTTACCAGCAATGGTGAGCAGGACAGGGCAGGTGCGTTGAGTGATGTCAGCCAGGCGGTGTTGGTCCAATGCGAATACCTCCAATGGCCTCACTAGGTCCTCAAGTAGAATGTTGGCCCGGGTAGCAAACTCGAAGTCTAGGAAACTCTCGTCAGCCCCCGAGTCAATGACTGCCTCCACCGTGGCCCGTTGGTCCGCCCAGGCCAGGGTGACGTTCATCAGATGGCCAGGTGGTGCACGGCTCTGGGAACGAGAAAAACGGCTCACCAGGATCTCCCGGGGTCCCGGCGAGCCTGGTCTTTTGGCCGGGTGGGGCAGTTGGCAATACGGTGTCCCTCCCGACCGCAGTAGAGGCAAAGGCCGGACCTGAACCTCGCCTCCCGTTCAGCTTGGCTAAGATGAGAACGTCCCAGCTGCATGGGTTCCTCCTCGGGTACCGAACGGGAGGGAAAAAAGCCACCAGTCGTGTTGGGAGCAGGGCGACCAGCAGTACCGTCACGAGTACGGGGGGTCCGGAGTACCTCTGGAGGTCCCTGTCGGGTTCTCTCACGTCTTCTCTCCTGGAGGCGTCCGTCGATGCGAATGGCGAGGCTGAACAGGTCCTTGAGGGACTCAGGTTCCTCACGGGTCGCGAGCTGGTCCCTGACTGCGTCGTTGAGCCCCCTCATGAAGGTAAGACGAAGTGCTTGATCGTTCCAACCGCTCTCCGTAGCCGCCAGTCTGAACTCCAGCACGTAGTCGGTAACCCCCGCCGCTGCCCTGCCGGAAGGTACCCAACCGGGCTCCAGGGTCCTGACCACGGGCTGGATGGTGGAAAACCCTGCGGAGCTCAGCCACGAAGTCTGGGTAGGAGAAACAGAAGTCTGCCTCCATTGCCCAGGAGGCAGTGACCCACTGGGCTGCCCGGCCTGAGAGCAAGTTAGTCATGTAGGCCACTCGGGCTCCCCTTGAAGTGAAACGACTGGATTGATGACGAAAAACCAACTCACATTGCATGATGAATGTGGCACAATCCTCGAAGTTACCGTCGAACAGCCGTGGTTCGGAGAGACGGGGCTCCCGAGGTGCGGGATCGGGAGGCGCGGGCCCTGCCAGGGCTGCGGGTGATGCTCCGGCCAAGGCTCCTGAAGGAAGTGGGGTTACAAGCAAGGTGTTAACGGTTTCACTCAGCGTGTGTAAGTGGAGGAAAATACTAGACTGCTGGCTAGCCAGAGAGCCCAGGGACCCCTGAATAGGCAGGACCTGCTCTCGGAGTTCCTGTACAGCAGCCGCAGCCGCATCTAGCAGTAGGCTGTGGCCCTTGGTCAACTCTATCTGGCCTGCCAATGCTGTTCTGACTCTCTCTGTGTCGGCTGGGGTCGTCATGGTTGGATCGTAATGTTAGGGTTTGTAACCGACCCCAAGCGCAACGGCACAGAGAGAGTTGTTTCAGAGTTAGCCAAAGCAAGGGCGTATTTATTCTCAGAGTCACAAGATATAATTAGGTTGAGCAACAGAACAAACGGGGAATCTGGCACGTGAAGAATGTTGCGGCTCTGCAGATTCTCCCAGTAGGTGGTGGTGAGGAATTAGCTTGTGACGTCTGAGCCGCTCTGCAGATCCTCCCAGCATACACTCCAGGTGGAAACGGAGGGAGAGAGAGAAATCCCAGTTAGCCCAGCGCACAACAGAAACAGAGAGGTGACTGATCCAAATAAATATCCAAGTGACTTGATCTTCGGTGTGATACACACAGTTAGCAGAGTCCAGAGAAAAAACAATACGGTAATCCAAAGTGTAAATCCAACAACAAAAATTAGGTGAGAACAGTATAACAAAAACGGGATCTCTTCGGTGTTTCACAAACACACAAAAAACGGGTGATCCAAAAAGAACTGTTTCTAAAAACTCACCAGAGCGCAACGCGTAAAGCCGGCAGATAAACGAGGCGCAGCTTCGTACGGGGAATCAGGTTCTCCACAGGGATACTTCACGAAAGTCCTGGGGAGCAACAGACAGGGAACAGCGAACGGGAAAGACAGGCAGATGCAGGGAATATTCAAAACGATCCAACATCGATACTAGGGGAATCAGGGTATATAAAGCCACAGGGCGCTGATGACAAGCTGTGACAGCTGCGGGATGAAATTGATCATTGCTCCAGAAGCGTGTGGTGGGAAGAGCACCAATCAACATCTTACAGGAAAGAAGCGTGTGGCGGGGAATGCAATTAATTAACAAAATACCTTAAAGGAACGGAGCGAGTGGGTGGGGAGCGGACCAAACCTCACATATATATTTGTTTTATGTTCTGGCAACATATTTTGGCTAAATATGCCTTATTTTATAAATGTGTATTGATAACATAGTGCTGTAATAAAATGTTCTAATAAATATGCATGATCAAGTTCAACACCGTGTGCTTGTATTTTGATATTCCTTAATTCCACATTGTAATTACGCGATACATTAAGTGTGGGGTCGCCAAAAAAAATCCTAAATAAAATGGGTTTGTGGTATAAAAAAGTTTGAGAACCCCTGATCTAGACCAATGAGGGTCTGTACTGAATTCATTAACACCTTCCATAAGTGTGTGTGTGTGTGTGTGTGTGTGTGTGTGTGTGTGTGTATGTGTGTGTGTGTGTTTCTCCCAGTCGAAGTCATTTATGTGCTTGTCTCTTTAAGATAATGTGTGTGTTTTTTTGCCAAAAAAGTCTGAGATTGAGTGAGAATTTAGGGCATGGTGACGATTTAGGAAAAAAAATTGGAGAAAAGCAGCTCCTACACTCCGCAATCCATTCCTATGGGCTACAATTTACCACTAAAGTATTCTAATACAAATTTTATATATATCGTTGGCCTGCTGGATGTGTGATGTTTCATCTAAATCGGATCAGAACTGAAAAAAAAAAACAGAATGTCAGAATGACAGACAGAAAGAATGACAGAACCACAGCAGTAATTGCAATACCCCCTCCAGAGCTTCACACTGTGTTGGTGTAATAAAATATAGAAATACAAATATCAGAGTAGAGGTAGAAAACAAGATAAAATATTAATAAAAGAAAAATATATATAGGTGATGGTCACTCGGATGGGTGAGACATATACTTTATCAATAATAATAACACACTGTGCACTGAACTGTAGTAGTAGTTAAGAATCAAGCAATTATAACAGTTCTCAAGTTATCCAGCCGTTAGCTCACCAGCCGTTAGTTTTCCAGCTGTTGGCCAGGTCAGTCCTTGCTCACGGTTGTGGAGCATGATGGCTACCATATCTCCTCCATAACCATATATCATCAATATCTACAAATATTTCATACATATCATCATGTTTAATTCAAGTTGGTGAAAAGGGTACATTTCGTCCACTTAGACCAGTGTCTATGCAAGCACCATCCAGTGGATACTGTTATGGTTTGAAACCGACCCCAACTGCAGGGCACAGACAGGTAGTTCAGAGTTAGCCAAACACTAGGGCGTATTTATTACTGAACCAAAAAATGAGCCAAAATACAAAACAGAATTAACAAATAGGAGAATGCCTTCGGCAGAGTTGTCTGCGGCTCTGCAGATCCTCCCGGTGTTAGAGGTGGGGAATCGGCGTAGGCGCCGCTGCGGCTCTGCAGATTCTCCCAGATCCAACTCGGAGTGGAAACGGAGAGAGAGAGAGCGAGTGATCAATGACAGTCCAACTGTACACAGAGGCAGTGCAGTTCAGTCCTCCCTTAGCTGAGTCCAGTATGAAATACAAGTGACTTGATCTTCGGTGTAAACTACACACAAGTTAGCTGAGTCCAGTACAAAACAAAACGGTACTTCTTCAGTGTTATCCAAACACACAAATTAGCTGAGTCCAGTACAAAACAAAAACGGTATTTCTTCAGTGTTATCCAAACACACAAAAACAGATAATCCAAAAGGGTTTGTTTCCAAAAACTCACCAAAGCGCAAACGGAGGCACAGCTCCAAACGGATGATCAAGATATACACCAGCGGAGAATCCAAAGATGTCCTGGAGAAAAGTAGACGAGGTACAACAACGGGGGGGAACAGGCAATAGCAGTAGTAATCCAAAACGACCCGACAAAGATTGATAGAAGGCCCGAGTATATGAAGCCTCTGGAGCGCTAATTACAAACTACAACAGGTGCGTGATGGAAATTGGTAATCGCTCCTGAAGCGTGTGGCGGGGAATGGACCAACCATCACAGTACCTTGAAGAAGCGTGTGGCGGGGAATGGGCCAATCCTCACAGAATCCTCACAGATACCATGGAATACAGATGCAAATCCTTTTTTAATTAAGATACAGATACAGATAATGACGTCTCCACACACCCTACCACTGGCAGACTCAGGGGGGGGGGGGGGGGGGGCAGGGGGGGCGCCACGGTCGAAAAACGCGCGCTTAAGTGCCCTTTTGAGTGAAAAAAATTTGAGGATGTGCCCTATTGGTGCCCCCACAGTTGAAAAACGCGCGCTTAAGTGCCCTTTTGAATGAAAGAAATTAGAGGATGTGCCCTATTGGTGCCCCCACGGTTGAAAAACGTGTGCTAAAGTGCCCTTTTGAGTGAAAGAAATTAGAGGATGTGCCCTATTGGTGCCCCCACGGTTGGAAAACGCGTGCTTAAGTGCCCTTTTGAGTGAAAGAAATTAGAGGATGTGACCTATTGGTGCCCCCACGGTTGAAAAACGCACGCTAAAGTGCCCTTTTGAGTGAAAGAAATTAGAGGATGTGCCCTATTGGTGCCCCCACGGTTGAAAAACGCACGCTTAAGTGGCCTTTTGAGTGAAAGAAATTAGAGGATGTGCCCTATTGGTGCCCCCACGGTTGGAAAACGCACGCTTAAGGAAATAAATTAGAAGATGTGCCCTATTAGTCTATTTGCCAACACAATGAACCCGGAAATTTTGGAACCACCAAACTTTTATGATAGATATGGATAGTATGGGTCACCAGCACTTAGAAACTGCCGGATGCTAAGTTTAACATGTTGGGCAATTTTTTTTATTTGCATAATTAGCATACATTTGTTTAATCACCTAAATGGACAAATCTCGGAAAGTACTTGATCAATTTCAACAATGTTGGAGTGGTTTTGGCGGTTATTCGGGATGCTGAATCCATTGATGATACTCAAGAGTTTTGAAATTGCAATATTTACTGGAATTTACCAAATTTCTACAAATTTTGGTGCAATATTTGTGCATTTTCAGTCAATTAGAAAGTTTTAGAGGACACTGAAATGATTACATTTGGACAGCACAGATATTATGTATTCACAATATCTCTACTGACCCCAAATAGTTCATATGGTAATGTCATATTGTCATAGTACAGTAGATAGGCAGGTGTATAAAGATTGCGTTGTCAAGACAAAGACTCAGATGTGAAGGGCATCCGCTCTTTTATTTACTACCTGTAACGTTACAGCAAGGAAAAACACTAAAACTGGTCAAACTGTGTACGATAACATAGCTTAATAAAACAGAAATAACAAAAGAAAGATATTTACATTACTCAAGCATATAGGCCACAACATAACAATATGTGCTTCCTCCTACTGCATAGTAGTAGATAATTACTTCTCACTCAGAAAGTGGCTACCGTGTTCAGAACTCTGAATCCACAACACCAAACTCCTAATCATCAAACTCCTCCCCACTGTCTTCATCTTCCTCTGAATTTACTTTAATGTCATCACTTATGGTCTTCAGTTTTGGAGCTCTGTTATCATCACTGCGATCTTGCACAGCATTGTATGCTGACCAGTCCAGGGGAAGAGGGGAAGAGTGGAGCTGCGAGAACCAAGCAGCATCCTTCTTCTGTGCTCTTGACACACTCTGTGTGATGGCATCTTGGATAGCATCAGTTCTTGGGACTTCTTTCAGAGCTGGTGGTGTCATCTTCTTGGGGCCTGTGTAATGTTCGATCACAAAACTGCTCTTGTGAGCCAGACAGAGTTTCCCAGCGTCAAGCTTTGTCAGACGAGGTAGTTTTAGTGACATGACCCCACCACCAGGAGTGGCTCCTCCAGGGAACAGAATACCTGCAGGATTCTGCACAAACTGAGTGGCCATGGCATGAGTCGTGCGGCAACCGTTCAGTGTGAAGACCACAAGGTCAAAATTGTCACCCCAACTGTGGATGGGGCCAATCTGCCTCTCCAAGCCAACTGTGTGCAGATACTTATCTGGGTACTCTGAAGCATATTTGGCAGCTGACTTCCAGAACCGTATGACTTCATCATAGGTGGTGACAATGCCATGCTCGTTAAGATTCTTGACCAGCTCTGCGCTACCATATTTATGGTGGAGTCTTACGGCAAGCCCCAGGGTTGTCTGATTCCAGCTCCCACTGATGTGCTGCTGAATGCACTGAGCGAGTGTAAGTGATGGTTTGGTCACTTTTCCTTCCTTTGATACCAGACAGGAGACAAACTTCAAAAAGGATGGACTTGTGGCTTGTATGATCTTGTCATGCTGGAAGCTGCCACGGTCATATTCACGGTGCAAGGGAATATTCTGCACCTCAGCTTGCACTCTCTTCACAAGCTTGGTGATAAATTCATCAGCAGCAGTGGTTTTATCTCGTTTTACCAGTTTGAGTGACTTACTCATGGAATGTCTAAAACCAACAATAGTCTGGCACCCTTCCACCCTCATGACAGCTACAGCATCACCATAAAAGTCACACAAGTTAGATAGCATCTGCTTACTGCAGAGGTGCCCGGAGTTGGCTACATATATATCATGTAACTCTGACACTGTCCAGGTTGATGACTTGTCTGCATTCATGTGGTCAATGACAGCAGCTAAATAGCTATCAAACGGTCTGCACTGGGAACTTGCACTTG
This sequence comes from Notolepis coatsorum, assembly GCF_963971535.1. NCBI lineage: Eukaryota > Metazoa > Chordata > Actinopteri > Aulopiformes > Paralepididae > Notolepis > Notolepis coatsorum. Next base: position 52,638,182 of record NC_140184.1, on the reverse strand, counting down.
AGGAAACTCTCTTGAAGTCATCGTAGTACTTGGTGTGATACTGGGCATCAGTTGCATGCAGGTCCAGGACGGCATTTACCCGTAGAGCCACTTCCTCAGCCCATTGATCCTGGCGCTCATCACATTTAGACAAGATGATGTTTTTGAAGGATGGCATTCCTGGTCTCTCAACCAGGAATTGTTTCACTGGCTTCCATCTATCAGGGTGTTTGGTGTCTTTGGGTTTGCAAATGATACCACAAAACAGACATTGTTTAGAAAAGTCAAAGGCATGAGAACGAGACATACGTTTCCCTAGCTGACCATCAGATGAGCTGAGCTTGCCTTTGGTTGCCTTTCTAGACTTAGAGGTATATGAGCTATAACATGATTTGTGACAAACTACAGAGGCTGACACACCATGGGTAGCAATGATGTTCGATAAAGTCTCAGTTGTAGCTGAATCGTCAAGCTCTTCACTCTTCTGAAGCAAAGCTGTAATGCCTTTTGGTCCAGCTGTCTTGAAGTCATTGTCCTTGCCGTCACAGGGCTCGAATAGGCATTTCTTCCTTGACATGTCAATCTGAAATTAACAAAAGAAGAATGCACTATTTGTATACTCCGTCTCTGCACTACCACACACTCTACATTACAGAGCAATATGGATACATTGCCAGAATGTACATTTCGGACGGGCTGTTCACTATTCCAATGAAAACATGTATTTCCCATGTTATTGGTATCCTACATGATCTTGACTGGTATTTGCATTACCTTTTGGGTCTCTTTCTCTGCCTCAGATCTTCTATCACACAATTCTACATTAAGGAGAGCAAAAGTACCATATGAATACTCTATACAATATTTAGAATCAAACTTGATGCTTCTCTGTGTGACAAGGGATAGAGCCTGGTGACGCGAGGCTAGGTAATAATCACACATTCATGTCATTAGGGGTATAATGATTCATTGATGCATCGAAATGCATCGATTCTAATGTGACGATTCAACTGCATCGATTTGAAAATGTTAGAACCGATTATAATCAAAAAAAATATATATATTTAAAAAAACTTATTTTTTGTGTGTATTGTTTTTGTTGACCTATAGTCCATTCATGCTGAGTGAATCAGTTCCCCCAGCCACATTTGTGTATTCAACATTTTTGGGGGAATTAACTGATAGAAAATTAATCGAATCGAATCGTGGTCAAATGAAGAGATTTCATGATGCATTGAATCGTTGCCTGAAGAATCGTAATCGAATCTAATCGCTGTGAGGTCGAATCGTTACACCCCTACATGACATACATTGCTAACATAGCTAACTAGCTATGCATTAACATTAGTTACCGTCAGGTGGCTAACGTTAACCCTAAGAGCTAGCTTACTGTAGCTTACTGTAGAGCTAGCTTACTGTAGCTTACTGTAGTAAGCTAGCTCTTAGGGTTAACGTTAGCCATCTGACAGCTTGTGATCATATTATATTCAGTGTTTGTTATTGGATAGTAATAAAACCACAGTTTGTGTATCTGTTTCTATTTTCTCAACTTACTTGCATTGAAACAACAATCCTTGAAAATCAGGGGTCTGTATTTGCTGCAGCTGCAGCTGCTCGTTGCCACAGTAGGAATGAGATCACGGTGCAAATCACTACTCACTTGGAAGTTTTGTGTTAACGATTAGCGCACTGACGTCTCAGTCAGTGGAACTGGGGTTCTGAGGACATTTGATAAGGTAACAGTCACGTACAAAAATCCAATAGAATAGTTTCTAGTTGTGGCAGCAAACTGCTCCGCTGCCACGTGGACTCATGGCAGAGCTGCAGCAGTTACCCCAGTAACCAAGCATAAGCGCCTAGAGTACCCCATTAGGCGCTCTACAAATTAAAGTTATTATTATTATTATCATTCTGTTTACAATTGAACATTCCATGAAAATTATCTATAAATTCTGCATCTTCTGAAACATTTATAAACAGAAAATTCATTAAAAATGGCACCAAAATGAGTAGAAATTTGGTAAATTCCAGTAAATATTGCAATTTTGAAACCTTTTTCTTCTCTTAAGTATCATAAATGGATTCAGCACCCTGAATAACCCCCAAAACAACTCCAACATTGTTGAAATTGATCAAGTAGTTTCTGAGATTTGTCCATTTAGGCGATTATGGAAATGAATGCTAATTATGCAAATAAAAAAAGTTGCCCAACATTTACAACTTAGCATCCGGCAGTTTCTGAGTGCTGGGGATCCGTACTATCCATATCCATCATAAAACTTTGGTGGTTCCGAAATTTCCGGGTTCACAATGGGGCTCTATGGGATGGCAAATAGACTATATTGGTGCCCCCATGGTTGAAAAATGTGCACTACAGTGCCCTTTTGAGTGGCGAAAAAATTAGAAGGTGTGCCCTATTGGTGCTCTTCCAATGGTCTAAACATGACCATGTGCCCCACGGTTAAATAATATCACGCAAAAGTGCCCTTTTGAGTGAAAGAAATGAGAGGACGTGCCCTATTGGTGCCCCCACGGTTGAAAAACGCACACTAAAGTGCCCTTTTGAGTGGCGAAAAATAGAAGGTGTGCCCTATTGGTGCTCTTCCAATGGTCTAAACTTGACCATGTGTCCCACGGTTAAATAATATCACGCAAAAGTGCCCTTTTGAGTGAAATAAATGAGAGGACGTGCCCTATTGGTGCCCCCATGGTTGAAAAACGCGCGCTAAAGTGCCCTTTTGAGTGGTGAAAAATAGAAGGTGTGCCCTATTGGTGCTCTTCCAATGGTCTAAACTTGACCATGTGCCCCACGGTTAAATAATATCACGCAAAAGTGCCCTTTTGAGTGAAAGAAATTAGAGGACGTGCCCTATTGGTGCCCCTCTAATGGTTAAACGTGACCATGTGCCCCCACAGTTGAAAACATCGCGCTAAAATGCCCTTTTTGAGTGTTGAAAATGAGAGGACGTGCCCATTGGTGCCCTTCCAATGGTCTAAACTTGACCATGTGCCCCACGGCATGGTAAGATGGAGCAACTTCAAACAGAGACCACTGGAAGAGGCTTTCAGGAGGGCAGACGTAGAAGGCCAAGCCAAAAGAGAACAGGAACGACAAAGAAACAGGGAGCTAATGACAAGACTGGTAGACATCACATTGTATCTTGCACGGCAAGATGGGGCGTTCAGGGGTCATGATGAAAGTGGTACATCTTTGAACAAAGGGAATTTCCTTGAACTTGTACAGCTACTTGCAAAATATGACTCCACCATCAAAATGCACCTTGATAAAATCAATCACTTCCAGTCTCAACAGAAAAAATCACTGTTGTCCTACAAGACACAGAATGACATACTGTAACCAGTGCCCTTGCCACCTATGTCAGAAGAGTAATTCTCAAAGAAATGGAAGATTCCAAAATATTCTCCATTCTCTTGGATGAGACAACTGATGTTTCTCATGTTGAACAAGTGTCCTTTGTTGTTCGCTTTGTCCATCAGATGGAAATCAAGGAGAGATTTTTACAAGTTTGTGATGTGAGTGGAACAACAGCAAAATAATTGGAGAATGTTGTGATGACATTCCTTGAGGAGAATGGATTAAAAGTGGAAGACATCAGGGGCCAAGGCTACGATGGAGCCGCAAATATGAGCGGAAGCTACAACGGTCTGCAGTCGCAAATTCAGAGCCACAATGAGAAAGCTTTATACGTGCACTGCCATGCCCACTGTCTCAACCTGGTCTTGGTGGAGAGTGCCAAATCAAGCCAGCATTTTGTTTGGTTTTTCAATTTAGTTGAAAATCTGTACACTTTCATATCCAGATCTCCAAAACGCCACGCTGCGTTTGTGAAAATGCAACAGACCATGTACCCTGGCCAAAGACTCTGTGAACTGAAAAGGCTGTCTGACACACGGTGGGTGTGTAGAGAAGATTCTCTGAGATCCCTGAAGAAGGTCCTTTCTGCTGTGGTGAAGCTGCTTCAGAACATGGCTGATAGTGATCCACCAGACTCTGCAGCAGGTGATGCCCGGATGCTCTTGCGTAGCATAGATTTTGAATTTATGCTATGCATGGAGATTGCCACACCTGTCTTCAATGAGACTGCCATCGCATCTGCTTCACTTCAGAGAAAATACCTTGACTTGTCAGCATCATACACCATTGTGGAGGGAGTCATACAAAGAGTGAAAGCAATGAGGAAGGATGAGGAGTTCAAGGTCCTTTTCTCAAAAGCAAAAGGGCAAGCAGAGGCAGCAGGCATTGAGGTGCCAGAAGAAATACCTGGACAAACAAGACGCAGGAAGGTACCTCAAAGGTACAGGTATAGCTCTCAATCTGCTACGGAGGACTACCAAGTCCAAGACTTGGAGGAGCACTACCGGGGAAAGGTGTTCTTTACCTTTCTTGACATACTCCCCCATGAGCTACACCGAAGATTCAAAGGGAAGGATGACACGCCTACTGGCTCAATCCTATCAGCTCTTCACTGCCTTACCATCTCAAGTCACTGGAAGGGCATGACAAACGACACAGCTGCTGTATCTGTCAGAGATGTGTGCCAGTTTTATGATGTAGAGGAAGAGAATGTTGTCACCGAACTCAAGGTATTCCACTCTTCATATGCTCTCCCCTCCAACAATGTCAAAGCTGCGCTTAAGTGCCTTAAAGACAATGATGTGGAATCTGTTTTCCCAAATATAACCATGCTCCTCAAAACATATGCTACAATACCAGTGACAACTGCTTCAGTAGAGCGATCATTCTCTAAACTGAAGCTGATCAAAACCCAGCTCAGAAACCGATGTGGGGAAAAAAGGCTCTCTGATCTTATGCTGCTTTCAATTGAGAGGGATATCCCAATTGATCATAATGAGGTCATTGACATATATAAACAGAGGACCAAAAGACTAATTCTGCTATGACTCCCCCACCCACCATCTCCCTTCCATTGCAGCAATGGAGAGCCAGCACATACAAATCTGTCCATAACCAACATATTTTCATTAGAGGAGAGGACAGAGGATGGCAGGAGGGAGGAGTCAGGTGGTACAATATAGTAAGTTTAATGGAGAGAATGGGGAAGATATGGAGGGGGAGGGAGAAAAAGAGAGGGAGAGAAGGAGAGGACAGGAGGAGAGGACAGGATGGGAGAAGGAGAGTAAAGGACAGGAGGAGAGACGGAGAGGAGAGGACAGACGGAGAGAAGGAGTGGACAGGAGGAGAGCAGGGGAGTACAGGAGGAGAGAAGGGGAGTATAATGAGGAGAGAAGGAGAGTACAGGAGGAGAGTAGGGGAGTATAGGAGGAGAGAAGGGGAGGAGAGGACAGGAGGAAAGAATGAGAGGAGAGGGGGAGTACAGGAGGAGAGGACATGAGGAGAGAAGGGGAGGAGAGAGAAAGGAAGAAGCTCAACGGCACTCGAATTAACTTTAACTGTTAAACTGTTTTATGAAATAAAAATGTTAAAGGTGTATTGTTCCCTGTGTGTTTTTATCATATAGGTGTGGTTATACTATTAATCTGGATTGTCTATGTTATTCTAATGTTAATCTTAATCAAGGATGAAGACTATTTCATCATACATGACGCATCATAGCTTTTTGCTTACTGATGGGGTCCCATGTTGTGCAGTAGGTGCCCTTTTTTATTTTCGCCCCTGCCCTTCAAACAGCCTGAGTCCGCCACTGCACCCTACTGTAGGGTGGATATAGAGTATTACTTCTATATGTACTGTAGGGGGTATATAGTGTGCTCCCTTTTAACTAGGGGACTATGTACTTTCTGTTTTATGTTACAGTGCACTATGTTATGTGCACAGGGAGTACATAAAAGCATACCCATTCACCGCAAAACAAAATTAAAATTGCATTCCCATGTCACATATTAAATAAACTATTCAATCTGTGAGTTTTCCTGACTGAAACACATTTCTCCACTTCACTTCTCACGTGATTTACATTATTCCACTTGTGTTTACATGATGTGAATGTTCATATATCACATCAATTTCCATGGCAACACATGTGAAACTTTGCTTCCCCATATAGGTTATTACCATGTCATCACAAGGGTCTGTAAAGAGCCTATACCTTAATATGAGTTGCACACATTAATTTGACAGTTATTGTGAGTAAATTATTTTGGATATGGCCAGCAGTTAGAGTTTTTTAATGTGTGAGAGATTATGTGCAAAATAAATCAGCATTGTTCTGTATCGTTAGTGGCTTAGCTTGGCATCGCTACTGCACTATCTCGCGTACGTGCACGCGTACTGAATAAACCACAAATGTACCTCTAATACCAGTATTAGTCTGACCACACCCCTCATCAGCTTACCTTCATAAGCAGGTGTGTGGTCACCTGCTCTCCTCCTTCTCGCTTTCACCACAAGGAAGAGGTGCCTCGGTAGATCCCCACACTTGACACCATGATGGAAGAAATTGGATTAGGAACAGCTTGGGAAACAAGGATACGTTGACATCATATCTTTATTTTCTCTCTCACTATTTTCGAGAAAATACGGCGATATTGTCTTCGTACTGGAGTGTCTAGAAGATGATGATCATTCTACAAACCCTCCACCGGTTTTCGTATTGGGAGCACGCCGCTGCATGCTTCTCAACTGCAGTTCCTTGCTGTGTTTGTTGGGGTGAAACCTGTCAGGCCACAGCTGAACTGTCGGACATGCCGCTGTTGTGAGGAGCGGTGCGTTCCAGGTTGGGTGAGTAGTGTTTGCTGGCGGGCTCCACTTGTCTGTTAGTGCTATGGGGGCTACTTGACAAAGTTTATGGAAACCGGCCCCAGGCTAGGGTCCTTTGTTTAGCCGTCTAGGCGACAGAAGGCCTTGGTCTGGCGACCATTATAGTTTTAACTAGTGGGCCGCGACCATTGACACTGGTGATCCCTGTGTGTTCTGGACGAGTGGATTCTCTCTGTCACCGTGTTAAGACCCCATCTTTCATATCCAAATGAGAGTATTCCTTCACGAGGGGATATGTGCATGTAATGTGCGATAGCGGCAGATTCATGTTCAAAGTCAGCTATACAGGCCAGTTGGTACTGTGCTGATTCCGCCGGACGTGTTAATGTCACCGTTGTGAAGCGGTGTTGACGTCTTGTTTTCTCTTTTCTCTTAAAAAGTGAGGAGGGTTCAGAACGGCGGCCTGTCTGGGTGAGTGTTATGTCATTGTTTACATGTTCATAGCTTACGGTTAGCCGGTCGGTGGCCTGGCGCGGGGTAGCTTGGCTTCTCGCGCGCCGCCGGGAGCTCGCTCCTGATCGCGTGCGTCGTAGATCGGCGTCTCGCGAGCGGAAGCAATAGCACCCGAACGGTTGGAGCAGCCGTTAGCTTGATGCTATTCTGTTGAACGTGCTTTGATTTTAACATGTTTTACACTCTTGACCACGACGTCATCCTTGACAGGGGATGTTCGTCGACCCTGCCTGAGCCTAGACGGGGATTGCGTCAACAAAGAGGACTGTAGCGACTGGTGGAGCGGCGACGCTGCCCGGATCGAACAACACGGGACGGCTGTGTTCTACGGTGGCTTGTGACTGCACTTCGCTGATCTGCGTTCCGGGCAGGTACGGGGTTGGCCAGACCTCATAACACGTCTTCTGGTTTTACCTTGCTAAATGTATTGTGAATAACGGTGTTTTTTCCCAAAACGTGTGTTGTTGCAATGCATTTGAGATACGTTGCGGGTTGTGTGTGAGCTGTTTTTGTCACTGGCAGTTAGCTTCTCCGTGCAGGTCGTGATGTGTTGATCTGGTTGTTGTGTGAGAAACATCATGGTGTTTATGTGTACCGTGTACTCACTACTAAGGCAACTAACCTATGAAGCTATGCTTGGTGACGAGTGAGTAAAAGAATGTTCTTTCTCAGACTGTAATGACAATGAACAGTGAGTTCACACATTAACAGGTTTTCCTGTTTTAACTGGCCGTATTGAGGGTAAAATAGGAGGATTGTGTTTCCCCCCCCGGTTCCCTGGGGACTTTATCACCTCCTATCAGACATGTTGTGCATTAATTGTGTCTTTTGTGTGGTAGGGATACGATGTAACTCTCAGCTTGATTGCTGAGGTTGTGCTAAATCAGCTGGAGAAACTTATTTCCTAAAGGGAAATTGGTTTGGTTGCTGTCATGTGTGCTTAGCAAGGCCTGTGGTCGATACTAATCAAGAATGATGTATTCTCTCATTGTGAAAAAAACGGCGTTCCTCTGTTGAGTGTTTTTGCCATTTTTTGTAGGTGATGATGGGTTGTGTGTGTCATGTGACCTACAACTGGGTTGTACTGGCCACAGAAGCACATGTGTATGTTGGACCGGGGTTCTTAGAGCCCTCTCTATTCTGTGTTTTTCCTTAGTAAAATCAGATAGCAGGTTAGCTCGTGCGCTGTGTGGAGCTGTGAAACGCTTCATAGAGCTGACTATGACTGTGTCATATTCTCTTTTTGTCGTTACGTCGTATCATGGGTGTGGGGTCGTAAAGGGGTGAACTGGTAACCTTTCCTCTCCCCATTGTTCTGTCGGTCAGGGGTACACCCCCTGTCCTTCAAGGTTCCCGTCACGTGGCGGTTCGGCACGTTACGGGGGGGGGGGGAGGGAGTTCCTGGTCCCACGGCCTGGTATATTGGGCGTGTGCACCGCAGGAATTCCCCCGCCATAGAGTACGTCACCGTGCGCGTCTCTGTTGGTAGGACTTCCGTGTGCTGTTCAGGTCCATGTGATGGATCTGTTTTCAGGGGGGGTGGTCAGGGCTCCTCCTCACCAAGCGCCTACTCAGGCCTTCTGTGAGTTCGGACTCCTTCTTCCATGTGAGGAAGCCTCCATCAGAGTACAGAGCCTTCCTCCTCAGATTGTCAAAGTGAGTGGACCCTCTAGAAGGGTCCTTTTTCTATTGTATGTATATTCGATTCAATTCGTTTATTGAGTGTGTATGGGTTCGGTGCCTCTTCCCCGGAGGCCCTAAAACCAGTTTTTTACATGGCTCAAGGTGCAATATATTCTTTTCAATCTGTACAGCTCGCGTGGGAAGTCTCTCTGGGGATCCCCGTCTCTTTCCTATGGGAGGGTGGTGGGATGTAAAAATGTGAACATTTTTTACCCCGGCTGTGTAGACTGGGATACATACTGTTGATGCTTCCTTCTTTCTATTCCAGAAGTGTTGGAGTTAGGGAGTGTCACACCCCTCTTGTCGTTCCCCTGGGCGCCTTGGGGATTCAATGACAGGTCTAAATAGCCTGTTCATTGATGGGGGTGTGTCCCGACGCACGTATAGTGCTAGCTCGCTGTAAACAGGCGATTGACTGGCACGCCTTAGTTGCTTGTGGTTGAAACAGCGTTTTTATAAAGCAACTGAGATGGGGGTTTTTCCTCTTCCGGCGACCACATCCCATGACCTGGGTGGGTTGTCGACGGATTCTCGTTCATGTCTGGGGGATGATGACGGGATGGATCTGAACATATGTAGTGGGGTCTCACGCCCTTGGGGTGGGCCACCAGGCGCGGTTCGTCCCGACGTCTGGGTGGCGCCTTCTTTTCATGTTAAGATCAACACGCATATCTGCCCTTCTCCTGGAGTAGGCATGTCGGCGTGGTTAGGGCACGGGACTGGTTCTGGTCACGCTGGTCCAGATCAGTTGAACCCGTTGTCCGCCGGGGATGCAGATCTGCTGTTCTGGTACCCTGAGGGACTTGGGCTTTTTTCAGGGGGAAAAATGCCAGGTCGGTCTGGGTGTCACAGGGTTAAGCGCTATGGAGACCCTGGTTGGGTATGTTTTTACTCAGCACTGTCGTCATGGCTTACAGCCATGCCATTCTGTACGCGCTCGATCTCGTCGGATCTCGGCCGCTACACAGGTTGGTCCTGGTTAGTACTTGGTTGGGAGACCGCCGGGGAATACCAGGTACGGTGTGCTTAGGGGCTGGTTCTCCATTATTTTTCGCTCCTCTCTCACGCATGGCGAAGAGGGGCCTGTGGGGGTGGTTTTTTGACCTCCTCTGGTGACCCTGTGCTTCCCGTACCGCCAGGCCCGGTCCGAAGTGATGTTTGCGACCCGTAGGCCTGGGTTAACCCTTTTTGGAAACTGAAACACTTGTACTGCGGTATAGCCGGTGTATACCCGCAGGTGTGTTTTGGAGTTTTTTCTTGAGGGGTTATAGGAACAACCACCGCATTGGGTAACACCGAGGTGGTTGATTCCCTGGTGTGTTGGAGCAGTGTCAACTCCCGGGTTCACCGTTTGAGGGTGCCCCTGCACGTTCATGACGTCTGCCAATCGTGTCAGCCTTCTCTGCCTCGACCCCTCTGGGTGGGGGTTGTTAAATGGAGGCTTGGTCATGCAACACCGCCAGCTTACGCTCCTTCCGCCGGGGCGGCTGTGTTCAGCTGTCCCCTCTGGCGCCTGTCTCGTCCGCAGTCTCCAGGCTAGGGTTAACAGCCTGTTGCCTGGTTTTTCCCCGGTGCGCTGCCTGCTTCCGTTGGTTAACCTTTTTTGTGTGCTTACGGCCATGCTGACTGCCTATTCTGCAGGGTCAGTGTGCCAGGCGGTGTACTATTGGGGGGACGGGGCCCGCTCGGCTTACGGCCATACCGACCTGAACACGCCCGGTCTCGTCCGATCTCGGAAGCTGGGCAGGTTCTGGCCTGGTTGGTTCCGCCTGGGAATACCAGGTGCAGTAACTGAGGGGCCTTTGTCCGAATACGCTGGCGATGTGGGGGGCGGGGCACTACGTGCCCACCTGGTGGGGTCTTGATGCTGGCATCATGGACTTCTCCGGGCCCCCATTCCAGGGAGTCCAGTCCTTTTGGTGGGTCTGGGTCTTCCTTCGTGCTCCGCTGCTACGGCCTTGCCACGGGGTTGGGTTTGCCCTTGACCCCGTGATTCTGGGGGCAGTAACGAGGTTGTTCCTCCGTTCGTTCCCGGGTGGCATGCGGGTTGTGCGTGTGTGTAGTCGTGGGGTCAAGCCACGGTCTGCTCACCCTGTGCGTTGAGTTGCTTGAGTGCCTCTTCGCACGGTCGGGTCCGTCGCCCTCCCGTGACGTCCCTAATAGGGGGGCTACCCTCCATTAGGGGGGGTCGGGGGGGCTCGGCCCTCCCTGTTCTGATGGTTTTGGGGGGCTGTCAGCGGGGTGTATTTGTCAGCCAAGTGGCTCCGCTTGGCCTCCCTTGTGCAGTAGCGATGCCAAGCTAAGCCACTAACGATACAGAACGTTAGGTTATGACTATAACCAAGTTCTGTTAGTTAGGGGCGATGCTTGGCATCGGACGCCGCTGCAGCCCTTGTCCTCACCTTGTGGTGAAAGCTTGGGAAGGAGGAGAGCAGGTGACCACACACCTGCTTATGAAGGTAAGCTGATGAGGGGTGTGGTCAGACTAATACTGGTATTAGAGGTACATTTGTGGTTTATTCAGTACGCGTGCACGTACGCGAGATAGTGCAGTAGCGATGCCAAGCATCGCCCCTAACTAACAGAACTTGGTTATAGTCATAACCTAACGTTTTTTTGTGAAGTTCCCCTATGCACTATGTTGCTGCAATAACAGGCTTCCGCCTAGACAAATTCCTGTACTCTTATTGTACCTGACAAATGGATTGTGAAAGTGATTGTGATTATGTTCGGTATTTTAAGTTAGCTGCACTATTTCTTACTCAGCTCATCAGAACTCTTTTGTGTTATTTTTCCTTAACTTTATGTTCATACCAAAAACACTGCAGGGCAATATATTTTCCTCCAGCGAGTAAATAAAGAGCAGGTTATGTAATCAATCTTTTCTCTGTTTGAAATCATAATATTGAACACAACTGTCAGCCTTGCCATTAGCATGATTCATTTCTGCCATTTTACATTTACAATTTCCCTACAAGAACAACATTGATTCCGTGCGTGTGCATATGTATGCATTTATTTGCCTGTGTGTGTGTGTCTGTGCATACCTGCATCCCAGTGTGTATTGCATGTGCGTGCATCTGACACAATTTCCTCTTTATTTTCCTCTATAATTTGAATCTGAGAAAATGTATTAATTTTGCAGAGGTGAAAGGAGCCTAAGACCAGTAAATAAATCTCTCCTATTATTACCCACAATGCCCTGTCAGGTCCATACATCATCTCAGCACATCATAATTAATTGTACACTAAACTATTCTGTTCAATTAACCATGAGGGAATGGAAAGAGAGAGAGCGAGGGTGGAGGTAGGGGGTGGTTGGTTGGTTTAATAGTGTAGAAAACGATTTAATTTGTCCATTCTCCATTCTACAGGCCAACTCAACAACATAGATGTAGTAGTGATAGCGTCTTGCTTGTATTGTAGTCTCATCGTCTTATGTAATACTGTAGGCTTGTAGTCTTATGTAATACTGTATGCTTGTAGTCTTATATAATACTGTAGGCTTGTAGTCTTGTGTATTATTGTAGTCTTATGTAGTATTGTAGGCTTGTAGTCTTATGTAATACTGTAGGCTTGTAGTATTATGTAATACTGTAGGCCTGTAGTCTTATGTAATACTGTAGGCTTGTAATCGTATGTAATACTGTAGACTTATGTAGTATTGTAGTCTTGTAGTCTTATGTCTTATTGTAGGCTTGTAGTCTTATGTAGTATTGTAGGTGTGTAGTTATGTAGTACTGTAGGCTTGTAGTCTTACAGTACATAAAATCTAGCCAACGCTATCCAAAAACACAAAAAAGGGGCTTTTTGACCAGAACTGCGACAAGGGTGACTCGAGGGTTAACTTTTAAAGCAAGAACATAAAAAACACTTGGTTAGGATTCTCTCCTTCCCTGGAGATTGCTATGGGTGTGAAGAATACTGTAGTGAGAAAGTGATGTGTGTTCTGGCTGCCCTGTTTCGCCAAATAGCAAACATTGTAAATACTTCCTTTATAAACACAACAATATCCATTTTTGTGCATAGATCACTAGATGTATATCAACTTATATTATAAGTTTCATGTGAGCACTTTCTGGTTGATAACAAGATGACAGTGGCTAAATGGGCAATAGCAAACATTAAATACTTATCCTGCTAATGTTTTTTTTTATGCATAGGTACAATACAAGGTTCACTCTGGCATTTCCATGTTGTAAAAAGGTGCCAGAGAGCTGATTAGCAGAGTCTAACAGCCCAGACACACCAGCTGCGCTCGAAGGCACTCGCGCGTTCCGCGCGAGAACAGCGTGCGTGGCCGGGCACACCGAGTCCGACTTCAGAGCCGGCGTAAGTGCACGGAGGAAGGCACATTTACAGAGAGAGAAATATAGAGAGAGAGCATTTCATTTTGTGTGTTAGAGAGAGATATAGAGCATGTCTGTGTGTGTTAGAAAGAGAGAGAGAGAGCATGTGTGTTTGTGTGTTAGAGAGAGAGAGCATGTCTGTGTGTGTGTGTTAGAGAGAGAGCATGTATGAGAGAGATAAGCAAGACAGCTAAGATGAGCCCCTAAAGGATATTCAACTTTTAATGGAAGAACAAAACAGAAGGAAAAGATAACTTCACAAAGGCAACATGAATATACATAGATCCAAAAGGATAAAGATCAACACTTAAATCCAAAGAGAAGAGGGTCTATACCAGAGAAAACAAAGTAGCAAGGAGCCAACGGCCGACATCAGCTGAATAGGCTAACTGCAAATAGAGTAGCCAGGTACTGACACCAGGTACACACCGTTAGCTACAACAGCTAGCCGGCCCGTTTGGCTCAATATAACGTTAGCTACTTTAGCTAGCCGGCCCGCTTGGCTCAATATAACATTAGCTACAACAGCTAGCCGGCCCGTTTGGCTCAATATAACATTAGCTACGTTAGCTAGCCAGCCCGCTTGGCTCAATATAACATTAGCTACAACAGCTAGCCGGCCCGTTTGGCTCAATATAACGTTAGCTACGTTAGCTAGCCGGCCCGCTTTGGCTGAATATAACATTAGCTACAACAGCTAGCCGGCCCGTTTGGCTCAATATAACGTTAGCTACATTAGCTAGCCGGCCCGCTTGGCTCAACATAACGTTAGCCAACATAACGTTAGCCTTAGCCACGATAGCTAGCCGGCCCGAGAGAGAGAGAGAGAGAGATATATCCACGGCGGGAATAGAATAGAGTGCATTAAAAACTCACCAAACATCCAAGAGGATGGAGACAACCGCGTGGAGTTGACGAAGTTCATCTGCCGAATGACCGTCCTCTTCATCTTGGCATAACAATGCTGCACGCGCTCTCTCTAGGTTAGCTAACGCTAGTTAGCCTTTAGCTAAGCTACTAGCCGACATGGCTATCCCGACTGAACCACACGTTAGCACTCGATATTATAACGTAGGTAAAGCTAACTAGCTGTCCCTGCCTTTAGCTAAGCCGACATGGCTAGCCTGACTGAACTGTCTAACATGCAACAACTTTCATCTTCAGTCCATCTGCCGAACGACCGTCCTCTTCGTCTTGGCTGGCATAAGCATAACCTCCAATGCTGCACGCGCAAAATAGTCAAACGCAGCTGACGCACGCCGGCCGACTGTACACATGTAACCCCTCCCTTCATTGAAACCAATAGTCTGTCTGCTGCAGAGCCCCAGAGCTCCAATAGTGAGTATGTCTGCTGCAGAGCCGCAGAGCCAGGAACAAGTCAGACACATTCTACAAACGTGTCTAATGTGAAATATATAAGCATATAAGCAAAACTAGATTTTAGGTCTGTGATGAAAAAGGGCCTCGCGGGAAGGGGGGCCTCAAAAAAAAAAAAAAAAGAAAAAAAAAAGAAAAAAAAAGAAAAAAAAAGAAAAAAATGTGCGAGGCCCCCCTTCCCGCGAGGCCCTGTGCGACCGCACTGCTCGCACACCCCCTGAGGCGGCCCTGTACACGGCCACCTGGTAGTGAGAACACAGCAGAGCTGGGTCCAGCTAAGTCCCCGACTGTAGGCCAGGAATGTTGAAGTGGAGGTCGAGCAGCAGGAGTGGATGGGGCCTAGGATTCACTAACCTAGGGATGGTGCGCTGGTCCTTCTTGCCCTCCAGGGCGATCAGCAGTAGCTCCCCACACACCCACACTTCCCCCAATACTTCCTGGGCCCTCCCACACCCGATGGCAGTAAAGATGGATGATATATTCGCTCCCCAAAGCAGTACCCTTCCTGAATGATGAGTGGAGACCTTTCACAATGAACTATAGGCAGGGGGTGGGGAAAGGGTTAAATTGTAATGAGCATTACCCGGAAAGGAAAGGGTTAGATAAAATGCACATTAACAGACACGCACACAGTGGTCCCATTAAACTGTCCTTTACTGGAAGTCTGATGCAAGTTACAAATAATTACACAATGATTAAAGTTATTTCCGCCCTGGGCACCTAGTGCTCTCGCTCTATAACACAGACTAAAGTGCTTCCCACACTGGGCTAGACACAGTAATAACACCTCCCTTTAAGGGTTTATATACTCTTCCGTTTCTCCGTAGGTGGGGAGAGAGGGGTGGAAGAGGGAGAGGGATAAAGGAGTTATTGGTTCAATGTGATTTTTGTAAAAGAACACACATTGTTATTACACTCAACCAGAATGACAATGGGCCCACGTTGCAAATAAAAGTCCTATCTATAGCCGGCTTTTCCCCAAAATAATAAAAGTCAGGCGCCCCTAAACACTGTTACCAGCGTCAGTTCAAAGCACTGCTTCTCTTCGCCCCTTAACACTTTCAGCGCCACGCCTGGTTTTCCGTTTTACCGCTTGAATGCCACCATCGGCGCCAATGTTAACGTTAATATCGCCTAATCTATGTTTTAAATTATGGCTATGTGTCTAATCTGCCCATCGCATTATCAAAGACTATTTTCCAGTCAGTGCTGTGAAGGCAGATTGTTTTTTTATCGCGTCGTTGCCGTTTCAGAGCAGTTAGAAAAGCCCCTGTTTTGATATAAAAAACAGCTCATTCTGGAGCATTCTATGAAAATCGTCTTTTAGTGGAATATTCCACAACGTTGATATTCGTCGGCCTTTTTATGAATCGTTTTCAAATAAACGCTAGATGATCAATATTATGCGTGCACGCACGCACATTATGGCCGCGCACTGATAATCGCTCCGTTGATTTCCTCACGGACTTTTACAGTGAAACCGAAAGAAGACATTTCACAAAACAGCTTATAACTTCATCAAACTTACTCTGATTATCCTACCACTGATAACATAGAGTCCTTACCTGACATCAGATGGTATCCAACTGGTATATTCCAATTCCTGATCACCATTCGAAAAAATCGATACGTGTATGGATCCAACGCGATACAGTAGAACTCCATGATCCGCGGGGATCTGAGGCTCCAGAATGAACTCTAGTAACCCCGGCTGGATCAGTGAACTGGAAAATGTGGAGTACCGGATTTTTTCCCCCATTCATTTTCATTGAGTCCATTCCAAAATCACTTATGTCATCTGGGAGACGACAGGGGGCGCTTTTTTCCACAGTGATCGCCGGCGCCCCTCGGCTATACTCGGGTAGGCTCGGGTGATGCAATCATTTTTCAGATCGCAAAAGAAAAAAAAAAGAAAAATTCAGAGAAATCTCGTGAGTGGCATGCAACCACCTATAAAAAAACCCGAGAAATCTCGTGAGTGGCACTGAAAGTGTTAAGGAGCCCGCGCCGCACAGAGAGAATGTCTACCGATAAAGTTTCAGCACTCTGAGCGCTCGCTGTACTTATCCAAATGGCGGGCCCGAGCAGCGGGGCTGGGTAGACGTTGGGCAGGTGACTGCTGGGGTAACGGCTCGGAGGGGCTGGAGAAGCGTGCAGTGTAGTGACGTCTGCTGCTGGGCTGGAGAAGCGTGCAGTGTAGTGACGTCCGCTGCTGGGCTGAAGGGTTGGGGAGACATGCGTGCTAAACTGTGGTGCTAGCCTAACTGAAGCTAAGCTGTGGGTCGTGGTGAACCCCCTGTCATGACGCATATACTTCAGCTAAAACCAGGGTATCTGCAGGTTTAGCCCAGTCAGATTTAAGGCTTTTTAAGACTTTTTAATGCCACTCAGAATTAAATTTAATACCAATTTCACAATAACAAAATGGCAAAAATCATGCAACGACACCAATTAGTTTAAGTTTAGGGACACGTTGGTCCAAAGATGTTTATTAAAAAATAACTTGGAAACTTAAAAATCTTGAACTTAAAGGAGTAACTGGATTGGATGAATTTCAACAAAGGGGTGACCAAACATAAATAGCAAATATAGCTATACAAAATATACCAGGGGCCAAGCAGCAAGTGCAACAGCCACATTTCCGTCAGAACACATACTACCATAGGACTGATACCTGTAAGAACACATGATTATCACCATAGGACTGATACCTGTCAGAACACATAACTATTACCACCCTCCCCAGGGTATCAAAAAAGTCAACCAACAAACTAGATTCTTGTACCGGATCTGCTCTCTGGTAAACAAGAATACCCTGAAGACTCTGGCAGGAGCACTCATTCAGGGGTACTACGACTATGCGTGCACCTCATGGTACCAAAGCACCTCAAAGGCACAAAAAACAAGATTACAAACATCACAAAACAAACTGGTCAGACTACTGCTTAACCTCACTCCTAAAACCCACTTTACCCCTGCCCACATTCAAAACCGCTCTTAAAGAGCACCTACGGGAGGCTGCAATTAGAAACTGGGCACCGTAAATGTCCAACGCCCCCCCCCCCCCCCCCCCCCCTCCTAATGTACAGTCTCCTCCCCATCATATGTATATATTTTCTGTTAGGATCTCTGGGTAACAGTACTGTATATTTGCATATGTCACAAATGTAACAGTACAGTTACTATGAATTGAAAATGGGGGACCCTGATGTAAACAAGACGAAAGTCTCTCTGGTCTGCATCCCCTTAACAATTGTGTGTATTTATCTGTTATCTGTTAATACAGTTTTTCATTTATTCATCCAGTCGTTTTGTTTTTGTGGTTTGGTTGAATGAATGAAAACTTTGTTTAACAGATTGCAGAATGGGTACAATACAGTACGGCTCAATACACACAATTGTTAAGGGGATGCAGACCAGAGAAAGACGTTTGTCTTGTTTCCATCAGGGTCCCCCATTTTCAATTCATAGTGACATTTATGACACTCAACATACATGACATTTATGGCATAGGGACATACAGGTATATAGTACTGTTACATTTGTGACATATAAGATATGCAAATATACAGTACTGTTACCCATAGATCCTAACATACATATGATGGGAGGATACTGTACATTAGGAGGGGGTGGGTGGGAGGAAAAAATACATAGTGGGTGACTCTCATCGAACATAAACACAAACGTGTCCTTGTTTACATCCGTGAATAGATTATTTTCAAGTTAAGACCTCAGCTTCAAGTGTTGGCGTGGAGCCGCATGTTATCCAGACTTCTGTTGGTGCAGATGTTATAGTCCTACCTGAGATGGCGGGGCCGAAAAGAAATTCGAAATAGTAGTTTGCAGGCGCCGTTTTTGCAGAGGTACGCTTAGCGCTGCTCAGCATGTGCGACTCGACTGCTCTTTTTTTGTTGTTGCAGCGGGCCTCGTAATGGTCTTTGACTTTGACTGGGACCAACCATCGCACAAACAGTGGATTGTCGAGCCAGTTCTCGTTAAATTGGCATTTTCCCATATTAACGAGTGCAAATGCTAAACTAAACGTAACGTTATCGCTTCCGCTTCGCCTTGCTAACGTTAGCTAGACTCCACTGAAATTGTTCCCGGCCAACATAAGGACCCGTGTTGGTTCCGCCCCATTCCGGTCTGCGTGATGCTACAACGCGGTCAATAAAAACTCCCGACTTTATCTCCCGTTAACCGTACTTCCCCAGATTTCATAATAAAACATGACATGGCATTTTATCTTTCCTTTCTATGGCATTTTTAAGACCTCTGAAAATGGATTTAAGACATTTTAAGACAAACTAAGGCCTTAATTATTGATAAACCAATTTAAGACTTTTTAAGACTTTTTAAGGATCCGCGGACACCCTGTAAAACGCAATGTGGGCAATATCTACCACATTCTTCGGCAGTAGCTCATCTGCTTCTTCGTTCACAATGTCTCTTCCGCATTAACTACAAGCTAAGCTATCGCATACTCATTACTAACCCGCTTCGTAACTGGGTTTATATCTTGCATGCTTGATGTCCGGAGCTCCAGCTCCGTGCGTCCTCTTCCCTCTCTGGAAAACGATGAAGAGGAAGTTCCTCCGTCGGCGCCGCGCCCTGAGCCCATCCTTCTTCACCTGTGTCTCCCTGCCCAACATCGCCACCAGCTCCCCTTGGCGGCACCTGTATCCTGTCCCACTATGAAGTGTCAATGTTAGGATAGGGAGGATCAAGAGAGGTCAGCAAGTTAAGTGTCAATGTTAGGATAGGAAGGATCAAGAGCGGTCAGCCGGTTACACAACGTCCTCGCGAACACAGGGAATTAGGGATGTCCCGATCACTTTTTTTGCTCCCGATCCGAGCATGTGATTTTGAGTATCTACCGATACCGATACTTCCCGATCCGATCCAAAAAAAAAGATTTAAATATTTTGTATTTTTTTACTTTATTTTTTTTATTCAACAAACATGACCATGTTCACGTTTTAAACTCATACTGAGGCCTTAGTTTTGGTTTTAAATTGCATATCATCACCCACACTCTCAGACCCAAACGCATTTCCTTTGATTTAATTATACATCAAATGATTTATGTCAAGGATTGCAATGCCTCGCTTGAATGAAGTTAACTTTTCACCTGGATAACGTCAACATTCAGGGTGAATGTAATGTGAGAAATTGGGATTAAAAAAAATAAAATAAAAAGATTTGGGTCTGAGAGTGTTACTGGTCTGCCGTTCTGCAGCTGGATACTATTGGTTTGTTTTGGCAAAATTCTTCTGCTATTTGTGACAATAAATAAATTAATGATGATATTAAATGATGATATGATACAATTTAAAACCAAAACTAAGGCCTCAATATGAGTTTAACACTTTGGCGACCACAGTCTTGCGCCGATTTATAGGCCAGAGGACAGAGGTTTGTTTACAAACCGATGTACTTTCTAACACCTATATATATAATTTATAGTATTGCTATCTGTCCATTCTCATTGTCACTTGAGTGCATAAACCGTGCCTTCATAATGGCTTAAAGAAAATAAAAATCCATCGGTTGGTTGTCATTTTATAGCGTTGTGAATATAAGGTTTATCGCACTTTTCGTCTCGTCTTTTTTCCGGGAAGCTAGATATGTATACGTTATATCAAATGCCATTTCTGTTGTATATATACGAATGAAATAAAACAAACTGCGTAGCATCCGGACTATTACAGAGCATCTATGGATGAAATGGGGGCGGCGGGGGACGCCGATTAGTAGTATTGATTAGCAATACAGTGTGCGTTACATTGTGCGTTGTATTGTGTTACAACAATGTCCAATCCGGCTGTAATTTGGGTGAATAGTATCCTACCGTCAGGCCATGTGATCGCCGGCAGCATTTCGTCATTAGTCATCGGAATCTGGTAGATCGATATGTCCATTGGCTGATCATAAATCCCATTATTCCAGGCTGAAATCTGCGTTCGGTAATGTGATCAAAGATGGAGTATGTTCGGCTGGGATCGAGGCTCATATGAAACGCCCCAGACAGTAAAAAAAATAATTTTCCCATTCGGCCTCAATGATACTGCAGTGGAGCGATGACGCCCCTAAGAGGATCTGGCCGGTATTGCATGTCGCCGATTTAAATCTGGCGGGTAAATCTGCAGAGCCGATCGGGGACCTTGATCCGTTTATTAATATGGAATAAAACAATAACAACTTGCCACGAGTTAAGTCATGACTCTGGTCCTCAACGGATGGAATCGAAACACGAGTTAACTCGTGGTTGGGCGGCAAAGTGTTAAAGAGCACCTACGGGAGGCTGCAATTCGAAACTGGCCACCGTAAATGTCCAAACCCCCCACCCCCTCCTAATAGACAGTTTCCTCCCCACCGCATATATATATTCTCTCCCCGCCGTATATGTATATTTCTCTCCCTCCCACCCACCCCCTCCTAATGTACAGTCCCCTCCCCATCATATGTATATACTCTGTCAGGATCTATGAGTAACAGTACTGTATATTTGAATAGCGTATATGTCACAAATGAATCAGTACTAAATACCTATATGTCCCTATGCGATAAATGTCATGTATGTTGAGTATGTCATAAATGTCAATATGAAATGAAAATGGGGGACCCTGATGTAAACAAGACAAACATCTTTCTCTGGTCTGCACCCCCTTAACAATTGTGTGTATTAAGCCGTACTATATTGTACCCATTCTGCAATCTGTTAAATAAAGTTTTCATTAATTCATTAATTCATTAATTCATTCATTCATTCATTCATTCTGTTGACAGAAAACTGTATTGTACGTTAAGAAATTAGGTGACCAAAATGAATAAAATAAATAAAATAACTTACTATTAACAGAGAATTTCTGAAAGCGGTAACGACAGTAAAAAATTATGGAATGTAATGAAGGAAATCATGAGTAAAAAGATGACCTCCATTTCTTTTGTAGAATCAGATGGTGTCTACTTGACTAAGCCACTTCAGATCGCAAATTATTTTAATGATTATTTTGTCAACAAGGTCTCTAAACTTAGAGAGAATATGGACAGTACTGTCAATTCTAACTCTGATGGGCTTATAAAAAAGCACATCATGAATGATAAGAAGTGCACTTTTGAATTCCACCAGGTTTATGCTGGAATGGTTGAAATGTTGTTGAGCTCTCTACCTGTTGGCCAGCCTGTTGGTACTGGCCTCCTTGACAGCAAGTATGTTGTTGCTGTATATGCAGCATATGTTTCTAAACCAATCTGTCATATTTTTTATAGATGTTTAATATATGACCTAAAGAGACAAAAGCAACTTTCTGTGGTCCCAATAGCAGGCCTATCAGCATTCTGCCAGTACTGAGCAAACTGTTGGAAAAAATTGTGTATGAGCAAATACAAGTCTATTTATCTGCTAATGGTTTAACTACTTTATTCCAACATGCATATAGGTCTGGTCATTCCACCTGTACCACCATCACTCAAATGTCTGATAGTTGGCTCACCTCTATGGACAACTCAAAGCTCATTGGTACTGTATTACTTGATTTTAGCGCCGCCTTCGATGTGATCGACCATGACATTTTGAAATCTAAACTTGTGTGTGTCGCGTTCTTTAGATTGACCTTGAAGGATGGGGAGAGGGTTTAGCAATAAAATATTTATTACAGAGTGAATATTCAATATTACAGAGTATTTATACAAACAGCTGAGAGTGGACACAGGTTCTACTTAGCTCTGGGCTCAGCAGGAGTGCGTCCCCGCTTCTTCCATCACATTGACATTTATACTTTTCTGATTGGTGTTCTGAGCGAATGAGGTGACTCTCTTCCAAATTAGCAGCGTGGTGCAGGGCTTAACAAACGACTTAACAAGGTAACAGTTAAAATAGCAAGGATCTAGAATTATAGTCCGTCTCCTGGTGGTTCTCTTCATAATGTGGGTGAGATTAATATATAATATACCAGGATTATTTGGAACAAGCAAAATATTGAAAAGTGAATAGACATGGTAAAGGAATGAGATCGCTGTAATCCATCGGTTATTGGATAATGAATGAATAGAAAACAATTAAAATAATGAACATTTTGGCCAATGTGATCTGTTGGTTTACCGGATTATTGAATGAAAATCAATTCAAAACCTTAATCTGGTGGTTGGCATAACAGTATAGAAATATTTATGGCATGATTTGTGACTTGATTGACTGCACTTAGGTCTGTGTGTTATTTTGATATCAGAGATGTGGGAATATCACCCTTTTCTTTTATTAATAATCTCATTTAACCACTCAAATACCTATATCAATGAGTGGTCCTCAACTCTGATATCAAACACCAAACAACATAATCATTAGAAGCTCTAGTTGTGCATATATCTTGGCCTGGCACTTACCTCCAGTCATTCACGTCGTGAATCAGACATTTAAGTGTTAACTATGTGTCTTCATGATAATATCTATGGGAGCTAAAATCATGGTCGTACACATACCCCGTTAACCTAGTGGTTTATATAAAAACTGATATAAAAGATTCGTAATTTTCCAGATACATATGAAATTTGTGAAACAGTTCTTGTTTGTGAAGGCATGAATCTGACAGATGTTGCTTCGCTGTTGACAAGCTGTTCTCTGCCAGGGGTGCGTCCTTCTGTGGTGGTCTGCTTGTGTGTTGAATGTATCGTACATTCAGTCGATGTTTCTGTGAGTCTGTCGTGTGGCAGCGCCAGACAGTAAGACAGTAATCTAAAAAAAAATACAACAATGTGGACAATATGTGCTAGGCCTGTTTTACTGCAAGTGTTAGGCGTTTCTCGTGTGTTCAGGTCGCCATCCACTCCTTGTCATTGCGGTACCACTTGATGGAGGGCGAGGGTTTTCCGGTGTAGTGGCCAGTCAGCAGGACGTTCTCTCTCACACGGATGACAATCTTATCATCGGAATCCACCTTGATGGTCGGGGCTCTAGTTCCCTTCTGAAGGTGATGGGATGCCGTGGGCCGCCGGGGTGAGGCTGCATGTCGTACTTCCTGTCTGTGCTCCCCTTCCTTGGGGACATCTGTGTCGTGTGGGCTGGGTTGGATGGCGGCTCTCCCACGGTTGCTGTCGTCGCCCTGGTTGTGTCCGCAGCTCCTTGGCGGTGTCCTTCGTGGTCCTCTGCTATTGTGGGTCGCTCAGGTCTCTGGGTTGTGTTCCTCTCCTTCTCACTCGTCGTGTCCTCTCACCAATATGATCTGAGGATGATAAAAATGGCCTTAGAAAACTCCTCACATAAATGATTCAACACCTTTCTGCTAAAGAGGAAAATCATTTAAGATTAGTTCAATTCACTGTAACACCATCATGCATTTTATATCATCTGGATCTGATCTTTGCATGGAATCAGACAAAACTTGTATTTTATCTTTATAATGTGTGATGTCAAATTAAAGCCGATCTTACCTCAGGCCGTGTATGATGGGTGTGCTTCAGGATATTTACCTCGCCATGACTTCTCTGGCGTTCTTCACATCTCAGTGTGGCTCATCATATTAGCATGGGGAAAAAAACATAAAATCTAGGCAGCCAGTTATTTTTCATGAAAAAACAATCATTAATTTTCTCATCTACTCTTAAGTAGCATTAATTAAATTATCCTATAATATATCACGTGCATTTTTGCAACTGATAAAAATAAATCTAACGTTAACTAACCTTACTGTCATGCACTTGTCCTAATAAACTGACCTACACTGTAGCACTCAACACTTTGATGCATTGTTACTCAGCTGATAGAGTTGTGCCCTTCCTGGTGACCTGTCGCACAGAACCTGTAAGTCGCTTTGGATAAAAGTGTCAGCTAAATGATCAATGTAAATGTACACCTTGTACATGTTGATAATCATTGTGCAGCTCCTGGCGGTTTGATATTTACAGTCATGGAAAGTACTTGAAATAGCAAGGATTTAGTGGTTATAAGCAGAGAATAGAAGGAGGAGTTAGCATGCAAGTTAAGTTGTTTTCATCATTCATCTTTCATCTTGGGCACTTCTACTTTGTCTGGTTTTAATCAGAAATCATATCTCTAATTCGTGTGCCTTCTTGAACAGAGAGATGATGAAAACACTGGTTAGTTATTCTGTTAGTATGGGAAATAAGTAGCCTTTCATGACTGCAACATCATCACCTGTGTCTGAGTTACGTTGTATAAATAAACAAAGATAAGTTCATTTTTAAAACATTGCATTCAGTGCATTTTGTGGTTCCCTGTTGTCATCTATTGCCAGGTGAGTCTCGGTGGGAACACAGAGAAAATCTGCATCTAAAGCGATATTTTAGTGTTCTTGGTTTCTGTAGAGCTCATGGTGCTCTAAGTCGAGCCCCTTCATGTGGTCAGAGTGCAGGCTTTTGCATAGTCTTTCAGCTCCACATCATCCTCAGCTGATTCTCGTGTTCAAATGTAGATTATTTGGGGTCACAATTTACATGACTGCAGTTGGTATCTCTCAGTCAATGTCTTGTCTGTGTTCACATGCAAATCGTTGGAGTTTCAGTCTTTTGTGATACAATTTGAGTGTTTACACTGCTCTGTAATTCAATTTAGAGTTAAATCTGTCTGCCTCTTGGTTGTCTGCTTGGTTCCTGTAAACACAAAAAACATGTTAATTTCCCACTCTTTTCTTTTGTTTTCGTCTGGGTGACTTCTCTTTGACTGCCTGTGTGCTCAACACACATTAGCTAGTCCTTCTCTATTTCATCATCTCACACAATATACATATCTCATCAATGTTACTGTGGAAAAGAGGAGGCATGATTTGGCCTCTCATCTAAACATTATCTGCATTTATTCATTATCTCTAAAGAAAGGTTGTTGTTGTTATTCTTTCTTTAGCGTTTAGATCAAATCTATCCAATTGATTAGAATCCTATTTAAAATTAGCTTTATGTGACTTATAACGTGTACATTAAAGCAACATAAACAATCAAGTGATCTGAGATAGTTGTAATTCACTGTAACTGTGACGATAGTTATGTCCTGCGGTATCAAGGTTTGTTTCATACTCACCGGACAAGCTGTTGTGCTGATGTCGTCCTCATAGTTCAGTTCAGTTATGTGTATCTTCAATCGAATACGTTCCATCCTCTATTCGGTTGAAGATAGTTTAAGATTAGTGGTTGAGGCTGTAACACGCTACGTGTCGTCAATGCAGCGCTCGGCGCGTTTCTCCGGTGGTCTGAGACAATGCAACCTTGGAAAAACTCTTTTGCATCTCGCTAAAGTAATACGACAAGTTCCATTAGCGTGTACATACAATTTAAAACAGATACTACACGTGGATTTCATATACCCTCGGCCTCGGGCATATTAAACTTCACGTTAGCCCACGGATAGCTTCATATCAAACTCATAACTTCATGGCGCACACCGTGTGACGTCATCGCTCCAAGCGACGTTTCCGCGTTCCCATTCACCTCGGAAATAACGCTTTGCAATCCATGCAGTACCTTTCCGCGAGCTCTCAATAGCCTGGAAATCACCTGAAACTAGCATTTTGTAACCGAATGAACGAGCCTGTGCATCATATGCGGTTCCATGTGAAACGTAAACAAACAGACAAGAAAAAAACGATAATAACATAAAAACAGTAATGTGTGTGCATATCTGATCTATATTGGGTCGCTGTTCATTTAATCGACCAGCCTCATGCTGCGATAAGGCTTGGTTACCCTTGATATATCTATACATCGTCATTAAAGCATAACGACCGAACCTGACTTCGAAATTTGCCAGCGATATATTGTAGATTTAATATACCATTTAACCAACACTCACAGTCTCGGAACACACGCGACTAATGTCCCGACTAATGTAGGACAAATGTCCTAACGGAACGTCCCGTAGTCATCTACCCGCCTATCTGTAATGATAATGGTTTAACTAATCCGAATACATCGTTTTCAGGAATGGAAGAGGCCGTAGGCTTAGTCTGAGGTTGAAACTATGAATATTACAACGATACTCTGGTAAATCTAATCATGATTCTACCAGCTCTCGGTCGTTCTTCCCGCCTATTGCATAAGAATCACAGAACAGATTCTAACAGAGTAGCGTTTTCCAAGGATGTCACGTCTAATAAGCCTACGTATCTTACAATACAATACACAATACAAATCAGATATAACACATTACTCTCACTCAGCCATGATCTCAATATTGACAATATACCGTAACATTCACCTGGCACAGAGAAAAGCGGGAAGGTTTTAATTCCTTGCCATACATTTTGGTCGACCATCTATATACTCACTTTTCTCTGTATAGATGAAACAACACGGCAGGGCCAGGACGCAAAGAGTCCGTCACAAGTTCGTAGACGCCAATTGTGGGATATTGTGGATATCCTGAAGAATGTTCTCAGTCAACTGAGGCCCAATTAATAGCAAGGTTTATTAACCAGACAGATAGAAATATACACATAGTATTTAGAGAGAATGGCTCAGGTTCTCGCCCCAGGTGATCAGCTGAAATGACCCAGGTAGAGATCCAGAATGCTGTCGGGAGGAGCCCTATATAGTGAAAAGGGGGAGATGGGGGTCCCATTTGATAGGTCAAATGGGTGGGGGGGGGAGCACAGGATAGGGGACAAAGGGGAGGGGAGGGGGTGTCTTTACATGAGAGGGACACCTACGGGAGACTGCAATTCGAAACTGGCCCCTGTAAATGTCCTAACCCAACCCCCTCCAATGTACAGTAATTTACCTAGTATGGTTTTGTCAATATTCCAATGTACAGTTTTGCTTGTTTGTACAGTGTCTCACCCCCCCCCAACCCCCTCCAATGTAAATTACCCAGTATGGTTGTCAATATCTCGCCACACCGTGTTTTCCTTTTTACCCCGTTGATGCCACGGTCCACGGCCCATGTAACGTTAATATCACCTAATATATGTTTTAAATTATGCTATGTGTCTAATCTGCCCATCGCTTATCAAAGAATCATTTTCCAGTCAACATTGGAAAAGCAGATTGTGTTTTTATCACTTCATTTCCTTTTTATAGCATTTTGAAAACCACTCGGTTTCGAAGAAAAAACAACACATTCCCTGATAATCGCCTTTTACTGGAATATTCCAGAACGTTATCATTTGTCGGTCTATTTATGAATCGTTTTCAAATAAACGCTAGATGGTCGATAGTATATGTGTGCGCACCCACGCTCGTGCCGTGCGCTGATAATCGCTGCTATTATTTCCTCATGGCTTTTACAGTGAAACAGCCATATCACATATAGTGGAAACGCTTATATCTCTATGAAAACGAGTCTGATTATCCTAACACTGATAACATAGATGCCTTACCTGACAACAGATGGTATCCAAATAGTATATTCCAATTCCTGATCACCATTCGAAAAAATCGATAAGTATATTGATCCAACGTGTGTACAGTATAACCCATGCTCGCCGCAGCTCAGAGGCTCCAGAATGAACTCTGGTAACTCGGGCTGCATCAGTAGACTGGAAAATGTGGACTGGAATATTTTTTTTCCCCCATCCATTTTCATTGAGTCCATTCCAAAAGGGTGATTTACCATCTGGGAGACGATAGGGGGCGCTTTTTAAACATCTGATCGCCGGCGGCCCCTGAATCTCCAACGGTAGGCTTGCGTAATGCAATATGATGTCAGATCGCTAATACAAAAAATTTAAGAAAATTCAGAGAAAAGCCGTGACGTGGCTTTCAACGTCACAATCGTAAACCCGAGATTAGCCGTGAGTGGCGCTCAAAGTGTTAACAATTGTGTGTATTGAGCTGTACTGTATTGTACCCATTTTGCAATCTGTTAATAAAGTTTTCAATCAATCAATCAATCAAGTTGGGGAATCAATATATTATTCCACAGTTATCACCGAGCCATTAGCAGATTTTGCCTAGTTCCGAGCTGAGGGTTTTTTCAACCTGCAACTTGTTCTTGTCAGAGACCAGCAGGGCTGAGTCGTCCGCAAACAGGAACAAGTTGCAGTCACAAGCTGACGACATGTCATTTGCATAAATTAGGAACAGTAGCGGTCCTAGTATGCTTCCTTGTGGAACACCACAGCTCACTGTGAGGTGGGGGGGATAGAGTACTGTTTACCTCCACCATCTGTTCTCTCCCCTCCAGGTAGGATTGCATCCAGCTCACTGATAAACTATCAAAGTTTGAACAGAAGATCCAGAAAGAGCAGCAACCTTTTTGGCCTCGTCCCTTTGAGCCATCAAGTTCTTCAGTACTATATCTATCCATGGCTCACACATTTGGCTTTAGCCGTGAATTTCCTTAAGACATTGACGGCCACTGGGATTAGACGGGCCCCACTCTATAAGGCCAGCTTCTCATAACAAGGTTTAACTGTGCGTGAGGTTGTTTGTAGAGCTAAATCTATATTTAAAATGATTGCTGTGTCCATTGTCATTGTCAATTGACAGTATAAACCTTCCCTTCAATATGCCATATAGAAATAATTTTTTCATCAATACGTTCCCATTTTATAGCGTCATGAATATGAACCATATACCGCAATATTCTAGGCTAATTCCTGCAAAGCTAGTTACAGGCTATTAAGCTAATAACGTTAAATCGATTGGCGTTTCGGCCATACACAAGCTAGAGATAAAAATCTAAATGCATATGATCGATATCATGTTCCACCATGAATACATGAAAGGGGGGGGGGGCGGGGGAAGTCGTTTCTGATTATTGATTACCAATAACGGCATTTGTTATTGAAGCCTCATACGCTGATCAGAGGGTTGGATATGAGAGCAAGGCCCGATCTGGCTGTAATTTACGTCAAATAGCTCTTACCTGTGGCCGGTTGGATCCCAAAAAGGATTTCCCAGTCATTGATCGCCATCTGGTAGATCGATATGTCCATTGGCTGATGCTATATTCCTTTACTGCATACTGAATTTGGCGTCGCAAAAAGTATTCCATGCGATCTGGTGAAGGCATAGCTTCAGGCTAACAGAAAAACTAGCCCTGAACTCCATTCTCGAGACTAACAGGATCTGGCCGGTAATGCACTTTTTCCGAATCCCAAGAGTAGTGTATATCTGCAGTGCCGCTCTGTGACATTGAGTAGGTTATTAAAATGCAATAAAAGCACAAACGAGTTTACCACGTATATACGTGGTTGGCCCTTTAACACATTGATGGCCACAGGGATTAGACGGGCCCACTCTATAAAGCCAACTTATCATAACAAGGTTTAACTATGCGTGAGGGTGTTTGTAGAGCTAAATCTTTTTTTTTTTATCAAATTTTTTATTATAAATGTTTTTCAACATGAAACAAAACATATCACAATACAATAATAATAATAATACATAAAAAGACTTCCCAGGACAATAACTTAACACCACATGTCAAGACAATAACTGAGACAGACTGTACAGTGATCATCCTACATGGACACTCGCTCGTTCTCTTCCCCCCCCCCCACGCTCACTCAAGGACCTCAATGTGAGTCACACTTACAATACATTATTCAGTAATCAAAAACAAAAATCAAAACAAAAATTTTGAAACTTATATGCGTTCTTTTAACTTTGCCACTGCAGCCAACCAAATTGCGATATTAGATTCCTTAACCCCTATAACACGTGCCATGGATATCTCCAAATAGATCACATCAAGGTAGGTGAGAAACCATACCTTCGGGCAGAGTTTGTCTGGGTGAAACCAACATGAGGCAATACATTTTTTTGCGGCTGTGAGGCCGGCCAAAATGAGTCTTTTCACCTGTATAGAGGTTGGTAATTGAGAGAGATCATTCAATAACAATACAGAAGGAGATACAGGTATGGTCAAAGAGAAAATGTCTGAGAGCTGAGATGTAACATTTTCCCCAAAAAATCACAACAGGAGGGCATTCCCAGTACATATGCATAAATGTACCTGTGGCACCGTTTGGACACAAGGTACATAGAGAGTCAGGTCTGAGACCCATTAAATTCAATCGTCTAGGGGTTAAATAAGTCCTGTGAATAAACTTTAGATGAATCTGTTGGTGATCTGGGTTGTGTGAGGATAACCGAACATTTTCCCAGACTGCATCCCAATCAAAATCTACATCCAACTCCGGGACATCCTTTCTCCAAATCGTATCCAGGGGGAGGTCTTTATATGAGGACATGAGTAAATGGCGATAAAAGTCAGAAACGAAGCCTCTCGATGTCTCTTTGTCATAAAATAATTTGTGAAAGCGGTGATGCACTAGTGGAGCGTCCCATGGAACGCCATGAGCCTTCAGAGCTGCTCTTATTTGTAAATAAAAGAAAAAGGAGGTTCCGGGGAGATCATATCCGTTGGATAGATCCTGGAAAGAGCGGAGACCAGAGTTATCGAATATATCCCCCAACGTGTGGATGCCTTTCTTTTCCCATCTAGGGTACCTAATAGGAGAAGATTGTTATTAAATAGAGGGGAATGCATGTGCCATTGATGGCGTTTAGTACCCACTTTCTGAGTGTCACGCCAAGTCTGGATCACATGTGTGATAAGAGGGCCAAATCGTAATTTACATTGTTTAATTGATATGTTGGTATACACAATATCCTGAAGTCTATATGGGGACACCAACTTCTTCTCCAGTGGTCGCCAAGATACAGCTGCTTGAGCGTCAAACCAAGTGATCAGAGGTCTCAGAGAGAAAGCTTGAAAATAATATTTAAAGTCTGGAAATGATAAGCCCCCATCATGTTTACTCCTTTGGGCAGTTGATCTCTTCAAGCGCGGGCGTTTATTGTTCCAAACAAATTTATATGAGGCAGAGTGCAATTTCTGCCAGTAACCAACAGGAGGAGGTAATGGGAGCATGGAGCTGATAAAGTTAATTCTGGGTAAATTATTCATTTTAATTATTGACGCACGGGCCTGTAATGAATCTTTTTATTTGGACCATCTGTTGAAGTCATTCGTAATCCTGTCACCCAAGCTGGAGTAATTATACCTTACCGTCTGCCTAATAGTAGGGAATATTTCAATCCCGAGACATTTAAAGTGCTCCACCATAAGTATGTTTGCCGGTAGGATGGTAGCCTTCGCAGGCTCATTAAGTGGAGGAAAAGCAGATTTTGGCCAGTTGATCTTAAAGCCGGACAGGCTGCCAAATTCATCTATCACGCCGAGCAGATGAGGTAGAGAGATGGAGGGATTCTGCATAAACAGGAGTACATCATCTGCGTATAAGCTAATATGGTGATGTGTGCCCTGAATTGAAATAGGAGATATAATTTGGGATTGTCTTATGTATTGAGCTAGAGGTTCGAGGGATAAAGTGAAGAGTCGGGTACTAAGAGGACAACCCTGTCTAGAAGAGCGCGAGACAGAGAAGAGTGGCGAGCAGAACTTTCCCGTTAAGATCATGGCCGAAGTCCCTGTGTATAGAACTTTGATCATATGAATGAAACCCTCACCCAACCCCATCCTTCTAAGAACTGCCCATAAGTAAGACCACTCCAATCTGTCAAATGCCTTCATTGCGTCCAAGGACATGACCGCTGTAGGGACTGCAACATCCTTGCTGGCATTAATCATGTGCAGTAACCGTCTGATGTTGTCAGTAACCAGGCGGCCTCTTATGATGCCGGTCTGATCAGGGTGAACTAGAGATGTCATGTGCTTTTGAAGTCGGGTGGCTAGAACCTTGGCATATAGTTTAAGATCGGCTCCGAGGAGACTTAGGGGCCTGTAGCTGTCACATTCGGTGGGGTCCTTATCCTTCTTGAGTAAAACAGATATGAGCGCCATATTGACATCTCTAGAAAAATTGCCCTCTTCGATTGAGTGTAAAATCATTGAGAGTAATAAGGGACCGAGTACATCCCAGAATGCAAGATAGAATTCCGGTGGAATGCCGTCCCATCCGGGAGCCTTGCCCCGTTGCATATCCGCAATCGCCTCTCTAAGTTCAACCAGCGTGATAGGTGCAGCTAACAGCCTAGCACTATCTTCTGAGATCTGTGGTAGGTTGATTTGATCAAGAAAATCCTCCAGCTTGGTATGATCAAAGACCACCTCTGACTTGTACAGGTTGGAATAAAAAGAGCAAAATGTATCATTCATCTTTTTGGGGTTAGTGGTTACCTCCCCCTGTTGGTTCTTAATGGAAGGGATATCCGCAAATTGCTCACTGGCACGTATCTTCATAGCTAGTAGGTGACTAGGCCTGGAGCCATGAAAGTAGTAGTGCTGTCTTGTTCTGTGCATCTGAAATTCAGATTGTTGTCTTAAAATGGAGTTAATCTCTTTTTTCACTACCTTAATTTGAAGCTCCAGTCGGCTAGAGAAGTTGTGCTGCAAGGAAGAGATCAACATAGCTTGAAGCTTTTCCAGTTCTTCCAGCTTGGAGAGACGTCCCTTGCGGAGATTGGATGCAAAGAGAGTAGTGTTACTTCTGATAAAACCCTTAACCCAATCCCATAGAATTCTGGGGTCCTGTACAGAGCCAGCATTAAACTGCAGGAATTCAGTGAGCTTCTCTTTAAATTGTAAGTTAAAGTCTCAGTTTTTCAGAAGTGTTGAGTTAAAACGCCATCTAGGGGCATGCGATGTTATTTTACTGAGTGAACCTTTGAGGAGGATACCTTTGTGGTCTGAAAGTGCTATGGGCAATAGGTCAACATCAAAGCTATCAAAGAGATGTGGGGAAGAAAAAACATAATCAATTCTGGAAGAGGTCTTATGTCTCGACGAGAAGAAGGAGTAATCCCTCGCAGATGGGTTGAGTGAACGCCACATATCAATTACCTCTGTGTCCTTAGACCAGGCCTGTAGGGCTAAATCTATATTTAAAAGTATTGCTATGTGTCCATTATCATTGTCAATTGATACTATAAACCTTCCCTTCAATATTCCTTAAAGAAATTTTTTTTTCATCAATACGTTCCCATTTTATAGCGTGATGAATATGAGCATTATATGGGATTGGTCTAGTCTATTTCCTGCAAGGCTAGTTATAAGGCGCTAAGCTAATACCGTTAAATCGATTGGCGTTTCGGCCATACACAAGCTAGAGTTAAAAATCAAAATGCATATGATCGGTATCATGTTCCACGATGAATGCATGAAATGGGGGGGGGGGGCGGGGGACGTCGTTTCTGATTATTTATTACCAATAACGGCATTAGTTATTGTAGCATCATACACTGATCTGCTGGTTGGCTATGATAACAAGGCCTGATTAGCATGAAATCTACGTGAAATCATTCTTACCTGTGGCCGGTTGGATCCCAAAAAGGATTTCCCAGTTATTGATCGCCATCTGGTAGATCGATATGTCCATTGGCTGATGCTATATTCCTTTACTGCATACTGAATTCCGCGTCGCAAAAAGTATTCCGGGCTACAGGCTACAGGCATAGCTTTTAGGCGAACAGAAAAGTCCACCCATGATGAAAAAAAGTGACACCGGTCTGTAACAGGGAACACTGCATTATCGAGACAGCGCCACTACCAGGATCTGGCCGGTAATACACTTTTCCGAATAGGGTATATCTGCAGTGCCGCTCTGTGATATTGAGTAGGTTATTAAAATGCAATAAAAGCAAAAACAAGCTTATCACGTATATACATGGTTGGCCCTTTAAGAATGGCGCCGAATCACTTACGTGGTTGGCCATGAATGTGTTAAGCATGGCACCCAAACACGTATATATATGTTCACAATTTTCATAAAATGCTCCATAAATAAATTCAAAGACATTTCAGGATCGTCAATGGAGCATACATCAGCCCATTCAATATTCTTAAGATCTTCAAGAAAAACATCTTCTTATCTTATATGATCTAGAAATAATAATTTTGGGACAGGCCCTAGGTAGCTTAGTTCTCCTGGAGACAGCAACTAAATTATGGTCACTGAAGCCAACTGGGACTGAAACGGGTGAAGAGCTCAGATCGGGAGTATTAGTGTACATTTGATCAATACATTTTGAAGTTTTAACCCCAAAATTATTCATGGCAATTCTCGTTGGTTGGAAAATTAATTGCAATAATTTTTTTTTTAATTAATTAATTTCTTTTTTCTAATTTCTCTGTTTTTCTCCCCGTCCCAATTTAGTCGTTGTGCCAATTCCCCCCCTCCTCTACCTGGTTGTTGTTTGCATGTTCTCGGTACAAGGGCGTCCCGAGTCGATCGCACGCTTCCTCCGATACGTGTGGCGACAGCCAGTCTTTTCACTTGGCAGCGAGGACTCTCATTTGGTGAAGTGTAACGCGTGGGAGGGCACGCTATATCCACCAAGTCCTGCCCCCGCTGAGCAAGCGCCGAGACCTGACCTGTAGGCGTCGCTGTCCACAACGCCAGATTCCCACCCACCAGCTTCCCACCCCCTAATACTGCCAATTGTATTAGTATGAACGACCAGCCAAGCTGGTAGCAACGACGAGAGCTGGGCTCGAACCCAGCATCTCCTGCCAGTGGCGGCTGGTGAATTCTTCTCCAGGGGGGGCGATATACCAAACATTTTGCAAACATGTCCAAGGCACGCATTGGCGAATATTATCACCATTGCCATCAATCAATATATGATCACAGTCAGTCAAATGCAACCACGTTTCCAATAGCCCTACACAAACACGCACATCTCTCTCTCTCTCTCTCTCTCTCTCTCTCTCTCTCTCTCTCTCTCAGATCCATCCAATAATAATCACATATGTATATCTTGTCATGAGAGAGAGAGAACGCGACTCACTTGTTTAGTTGAAGCGCGCCTCGGTCCTGTATATGTCCACTGTCCAGACTGTTGATGTCCATGTCCACTGCCCAGACTGCATCCAGCTAGCCATATAGCTTGTTGTTGTTGTTCTTACCGAACCAGCTAACTACTACTACAACCAGACAACTACTAGCAGAGCGTATTTCCTAGTAGCCCCTCGAGGCGATGTCACGTGCCACTCTCAGCCAATAGAGTGACTACTTCGGGCACTAGACCAAGCGCCCTCGGATATCGTATTTGATTGTGTTATGTTGTACGTTCGTATTTATTTACACGTACGTATGTATTTGCCCTGTGAGTTGCGCACTGACCGTGGAGCTGAGATCGAGCGCCCATGAAAAGGGGTTGGAGGGGGCTAGGCCGCTAGGAGCAGGGGGGCGTGAATACGTTCCCCAAGGCAGTTGTATCAGGCCACGTAAACCGAACGCGGAAGGACAACTGCCGTGGGGAAAGTATTCACGCGGCCGGGGAATGAATAGGACACGCAAAATAATTCTTTCTTCTTTTTCTTTTAACCAGGGGGGGGGCGGCGGTCTAGCGGCCCCTATGGACCAGCCGCCACTGTCTCCTGCGTTGGTGACGAACGCAATCTCCACTATGCCACCTATCAATAATTTGGTTTTGAGCCTGTTCTTCAGAGGACAATTTTCAGAAAGCCAATCAATATTAAAATCACCAAGACAGTACAACTCTCTATTTTCCTCTGTGGCCCTGTCCAACATGTCACACAAGCTACTTAAATACTGTATATTGGCACTGGGTGCCCTATAACAGCAGCCAATAAGTATAGGTTTCAGGTGTGGGAGTTGCACTTGTAGCCATATTGCTTCAATATAATTTATCATTAAATCCTGCCTAAGTTTCACAGGGAAATGTTCACGAATAAAAATTGCCACTCTACCACCAAACCTGTTTCTATCATGTCTGTAAATTGAGAAACCATACATTTCAACCTCAGAATCTTCGAAGGAGCTGTCCAGTTAAGTTTCGGAAACTGCTAGTATATCAACCTTATTTGACTCCAAGAATAGAGCAAGGTCATACGTTTTGTGGGGTGGAGGTGAATCTGTGTTTAAGGTCGCAGAAGGCATTCTCTGCCCGTGGTGACTAGTCAAAACCTGGCAGAGAAGCCTTAGTGAGGGCTGTTAGAGGAGCAGCTAGGGCGCTAAATTTGCGTATAAACCGCCTGTAAAAGTTAGCAAACTCTAGGAAGCGTTGTAACTGTTTAAGCGAGGAGGGACGAGGCCAGTCTAAAACTGCACTCACCTTGGCCGGATCCATGCGCAAATCGCCCCTCGTTAACACAAACCCCAAAAAAGACACACATTTCTTTGCTTTGACAAAAAGCTGGTGTTGGAGGAGGCGCTGGAGAACCTGACGAACATGCTGTTGGTGTCGTGACATATCCTTGGAAAAAATAAGGATGTCGTCCAGCTAAACAAAGACAGACACCCCTATCAAGTCCCGCAGCATGTCATTCACCAGCGCCTGGAAGACTGCCGGTGAATTAGCCAGGCCAAAGGGCATGACCAGATATTCATAATGACCATTGGGTGTGTTAAAGGCAGTCTTCCACTCATCTCCCTCCCTAATCCTGATCAAATTATAAGCGTTCTATAAATCCAGTTTGGAGAACACTTGAGCCCCCTGCAGGGATTCAAAGGCGGTGTCCATGAGGGGAAGGGAGTAGCGTTTTTTGACGGAAACGTCATGTAACCCGCGATAGTCTATGCAGGGACGCTGTCCTCCGTCCTTCTTAGCTACAAAGAAGAAGCCTGCGCCAGCGGGTGAGGTGGAGGGACGTATATGACCCGCGGCTAGTGCTTCCTCAATGTAGCTATTCATAGACAATGGGTCTCATTCTCGAACGAAGTTACGACAAAATATTTCGTCTTAGCCAGATTTTGGCCTATTTAAGACATATTAGGGCTGGGAGTGGGAGTCTTCAAATTTTCCTGAGATCTTATTTGAGAGCAGATCTAAGAGTGCTGAGGAGCACACTTAAATATGCTCTCAGCCCACGATCAAATCTCATGATTGATTGACTAATTTAAAATGTTATTATAACTTGACAGACTGTGTTCTCACAGTGATTCCTTCACGTCAACGCTACAGGCCTCCTTGGAATTAATTACTTAATCATAATTAAAATAAATATGACAATATTTGTACAATAAGAAATTACGAATTTGATGTCAGAAAAATAAATAATATGGATTAATCTGATCACAGGGCAGCTGGATTAACCATATCTGAACCAGCTATTTTGGACAAATAATTACTCAGATATTCAAACACAATTATGCAATTATTGTGAAATGATTGAAAATAATAATAATTTAATGCCTTCTGTGGAATTTGTATTTCTTATTTGTTACACATCTGTTTTAATGATTAATTATATACATTTGAAAGAATGCAGGTCAACATGCAATGTATCCCATTGATTGGTATACAATGGGACAGACCTTTGTTTGATTGATTGATTGAAAACTTTATTAACAGATTGCAGAATGGGTACAGTACAGTACAGCTCAATTACATAAGGGGATGCAGACCAGAGAAAGAATTTCGTCTTGTTTACATCAGGGTCCCCCATTTTCAATTCATCATAACATATATGACACACATGACACAGATAGACAGTACTGCTACATCTATACATTTATCACATACCAGATTTGCAAATACAGTACTGTTTGTGATACAAAAAGAGTCCAGAAAAGAGAGTACATTTGACGTAGGTTGGGTAGGGATGGGTGGGGGATAGACTTACACTGTACAAGCAAAACTGTACATTGGAATATTGACAAAACCATACTTGGTCATTTACTGTACATTGGAGGCGGTTGATATAGCTATAAACCTGCATTCCTTCGAATATATCATTAATCAATTAAACTTATATTGAAATACACTATATAGCCTATACACCAACACTGAAATGACAGTGAATAAATAAATAAGAACTAAAGCTAATCGGTGGAAATAGACTGCATTAATATTCCATAACAAGTCTTGTGTGCGCCTACGAATGAACAGTAGCTTATAGGCTTATGGAATAATAAGCCATACTGCGTTCATTCATTACGCCCGCCGTAGGCTATATATATTATATGTTATTCATTCATTCATATACAGTACTGCGCGCGTGCGTGTGTGTCTGTGTGTGCGCGCACGCTGCGGCATATGATGCCAATACATTAATCTAATCTAGTTTTGATGGGCGCAAGCGTGATTACGAAACCTAGCCGCATTTCTCGGAGACGCTCTCTGATTGGCACTGACTGACGCTAGGTTTCGTAATCACGCGGCTCGCAAAGCACTTCCGCCATTCCATTTCACACAGCCTTATAAGGAACTATGGAGGCGGTGTTTTGTATGCAAATGAGCTGAACGGGAACGCGTTTTGGAGTTTACGACAGAATGCCATTCTCCAAGCAGATATCAGATCATATAATTTCTGCAACCGTTTCAGCCACTTAAGACATATCTCCAGCACGTTCAGGACTCAGAGTGTACTTGTCATAGATTATGTCTCAGTGGTTCCAAGATAAGTCTTCCAGAATATATCTTTGGAAAACTTTCGAGATGCCCCAGAGGTGGAGAGGTCAATGGTGCACTTATACGACCTATGGGGAGGCAGTGCTTTAGCACAGGCTTTACTAAACACCTCCCCTAGGTCCCAATAAATACTGGGCACCCCTGTCAGGTAGGGACTGGCAGGGAGCCCTTCTCCAGCGAAAGCCTACCTGACGACCAGTTAATGCTGGGGTTATTAGCTATTATTACATGGCGTTTTCACATTCGCCGAAATACTTGCTTGTGATTGGTCAATAGCGCTCGGCTGCGCCTCTGTGTTCTAAACTCTGTGTCGGTCAATTATTTTGCGACAATGACCTCGTAGCTATACATTATCCCTTACCTAACCAAGGGTGACCTAACACAATAGGGCATGCTGGTGAAGTAACGATAAAAAACTGTATGGGTTCCCACTGCTACTTGAAGATGCACTAGCGCCGTGCGGTGCGTAATGGTACCTGTACCCAAGGGTCGACCGTCAAGAGCCTGGACAGGGACTGGTTCCTTTAGTTCCTCTAAAGCAGGGGTCTCAAACTCAATTTACCTGGGGGCCGCTGGAGGTGAGGCTGGGCCGCATCAAATATTCCACAAAAAAAGGATTTCAAGTATTCCAAAAAAAGTACAACTGATCCAATCTTCTCACAAACTCACTAAAACCTCACAAACACCAGCAACTGAGCATTCTCAGTGGTGTCAGTGGACTCATCCACAGCTATGGAAATGCACTGTGCGTTTTCTTTTTATTCTATCACAAAGCTGTTTAATCAAATCATCAGCCAGTATTTCAGTTATTATGGTTGCTGTGCTATCTGAGGAGGATTTGCTTTTGTTTGCCTTCAAACATGGTCTCCATCACTTCAGTCATACATTATTTTATTATGTATGCATCAGAGAATGGCTTCTTGTGTTTAGCCAACACCCATGCCACTGAGTGAGGACTTGGTTGCTTTTTCTCATTGTGACATAGCTTTAACAATAATTCTGCTTGCAGCTTGATATGATGATTTCATTCCATTTATTTTTGTGGTTCTTAGCACTGAATTTTGAGGAAAGGCTGCATCAAAATAACTGTGTTTTGTTTCGTAGTGGCGTTTCAAATTGCCACTCTTCACAAGAGCTACAGTTTCTTGGCATATTAGGCACATTGGTTTGGTGCTGGGAGGATGCAGACATATTTTTCAGTCAATTCAGCATCAGTATGCCATATTTTTCTACTAACTGCCTGCTGGCGAAACTAGGCTACTAGCTACATTTATCTCACAGAGATACTGTAAAACTGGGAACGAGGTTACTAGCTACAATACCTGCAGATTAGACTATCAGTAAATGCGCTGTCAACTCTCGCTCTGACTCTGACCCGTTGAAAGACAACACGCATTCCGTGAAAACCCGCCCTACTCTGATCTGATTCGCAGACTGTGGGTGGGGGGGAGAAACGCTGACGGGACGCTAAATGTGATTGGACAGTCCAAGATCTCCAATAAAGGGGTTATAGCATGTGGGTTAAGTGATCATTATATGATATTCTGTACCCGCAAAAAGCTAAAACAAAAGGCTGGCTGTCACAAAACAGTCACATCTAGAGACCTCAAAACCTACTCTAGCGAGGCCTTTAACCTTAAACTGGAGAGCCTGGACTGGTCAGATGAGCTCAATGGTACACTGGTTGAAGAAACATGGCTTGGTTTCAAAACCAAATTTTCAACAATACTAAACAACATGGCCCTCCTAAGAACCACCAGGGTAAAAAATCGCGCTGAGCCATGGATGCATGGCCGTAGCCAGCTATGAGGTCACCGAGGTCTGGACCTCGGTAACTATTTGTAACTATAAAAAAAATATATATATATATTATAAAAAAAATAGATTTCTTTTATTATTAAAAAAAATATATATATTTAAGTTTGGTCAACGACCGGCCCACTACTATGTTGGGACAGCGGCCCATTGGTGTTGACTGACACTGGGCTGGCCCAATCACATCTCTTACTAAGCACCCCCCCACCAGTCGTGCAGGTACATGACTGAGAGGGGGGCTGGTACATGACTGAGATGGGGCTGTGGTACATGACTGAGAGGTGGCTGTGGTACATGACTGAGAGGGGGGCTGGTACATGACTGAGAGGGGGACTGGTACATGACTGAGAGGGGGCTGGTACATGACTGAGAGGGGGCTGGTAGATGACTGAGAGGGGGCTGGTACACGACAGAGGTGGGCTGGTACATGACTGAGAGGGGGCTGTGATACATGACTGAGAGGGGGCTGTGGTACATGACTAAGAGGGGGCTGGTAGATGACTGAGAGGGGGCTGGTAGATGAGGGGGCTGTGGTACATGACGGAGAGGGGGCTGTGGTACATGACTGAGAGGGGGCTGTGGTCATGACTGAGAGGGGGCTGGTACATGACTGAGAGGGGGGCTGGTACATGACTGAGAGGGGGCTGGTACACGACAGAGGTGGGCTGGTACATGACTGAGAGGGGGCTGTGATACATGACTGAGAGGGGGCTGTGGTACATGACTGAGAGGGGGCTGGTAGATGAGGGGGCTGTGGTACATGACGGAGAGAGGGCTGTGGTACATGACTGAGAGGGGGCTGGTACATGACTGAGAGGGGGGCTGGTACATGACTGAGAGGGGGCTGGTACATGACTGAGATGGGGCTGTGGTACATGACTGAGAGGGGGCTGGTAGATGACTGAGAGGGGGCTGGTACATGACTGAAAGGGGGATGGTATACATGACTGAGAGGGGGCTGGTACATGACTGAGAGGGGGCTGGTACATGACTGAGAGGGGGCTGGTATACATGACTGAGAGGGGGATGGTATACATGATGACTGAGAGGAGGCTGGTACATGACTGAGAGGGGGCTGGTATACATGACTAAGAGGAGGCTGGTAC
Organism: Notolepis coatsorum; assembly: GCF_963971535.1. Classification (NCBI taxonomy): domain Eukaryota; kingdom Metazoa; phylum Chordata; class Actinopteri; order Aulopiformes; family Paralepididae; genus Notolepis; species Notolepis coatsorum. Next base: position 52,596,363 of record NC_140184.1, on the reverse strand, counting down.
ATGACTGAGAGGGGGCTGGCTGGTACATGACTGAGAGGGGGCTGGTACATGACGGAGAGGGGGCTGGTACCATGTATTGTGCATCATTGTAGGTCAAACCATTAAAAAGTTTACTTCCATCGCAGCCATTTTGGATTTTGGTCTCTCACAAATTGTCCCCGCCTTTTTTTAAATACACCCGGCTAAATTTGTTTATTAACCCTCCTAGATGACAAATACATATAATAATATGATAATAATTTAGGACCTGCTCAGAGGTCATCAATCGGCACACATGCGATGCATGCATGCAATTCGTATCTGCGATTAACCCATCCCGTCGTCCTTCCCCCCCAAGGGCAGCCGGGAGCAGACAGGCGTCAACGTGAGCCGCGCCAGGGGACCAATCCAAGTGCTCCTGTCCGTCTTCGTCATGGACGCCACAGCGTTAGCGATCTTGTTGTTGTGCATGTTTTTCCATTGGGTTTATCTTATCGGGGGGGAAACCCTTGCGAGCATGGGGAGAACATGCAAACTCCACACAGAAAGGCCTGGGAGATACCCCACCTGGGTAACTGGCATCATGGAAACCTGGTCCCCAAGCGGGAATCGAACCCTGGACCTTCTTGCTGTGAGGCGACAGTGTTAACCACTACACCACCGTGAGAAACGAAGTGCCACAGATGACCCAACTACTAGGTCCATATTGTATCATCATAATATTATTTTAAAAATCATTAGGATAAGGGTTCCCTTGATAAAGATGCATGAAAAGGCTGTATAATATACAACACCTTTAGCTCAACTGCAAAAACTGCTTTTTTGATTTGATTAGATTTGTATTTGGAAATTAAAAACACATCATAAAAACAAATTATCTTGACCAATTTGTATTCCTGAGGATATCACATAAAAGCATTCATTAAAACACTTATTTCCAAGGTGGTCCTCGAAGGAAGACTTAAAAACCCAGCACACACAGCCTACTCAACTGCTAATTTTTGCTCAACTGCAAAAATGTATGCCTACTTATGTATCAGCCTACAGGGAAAAACACATTCACAACAGGCAGCATTTATTTTCAGCCAAGTATGGTAATACGGTAACTATTAGGATATATATGGTATGAATTACTTACTCTTATAACTTATTACTATCTGTGGTAGCTCTAGTCTCCACCTACACAAATAGTTTTTGTGCTGTCCATTGAGCATGCACCTTCATGCGGTAGGCACATTAACTGTAGGTCAAACTCCCCAAACAAACAAGCACACCATTGATTTAATTGCTATATAAATCACACACACAAAGATATAACTATTACTCCTCTCTGAACATGAATATAAAACAAAAAGGTGATCTATTAACTGTGTAAACCTTATGCAATATGCATCATTGATATTTGGATACTTGAAATCTGTATGAACTGAGTAGTTAGTATCAAATGAAATAAGATGGAACAGCTCCATGCATTAATTGAATAAACAACTATTTGCTCATTACCAGTATGGTATTGCTTAAATTGTACAGCTTTTTGCACATCTTTGTCAGGGAATTCCAACAATTCTGGACCTGAATGTACCAGTTAATTGTAATCATCTCTCTCTCCTTATGTCTAGTCAAGCCAGGTTGTGGAGAGAGACAGGGATGAACAGGCTATAGACTACTTTGCCCATCCTGAGCCTACTATGATGCAGGTGTTTTTACATCACCACCCAAAACAAGATTCAGCCAAGAGCGAGTGAGTACACTGGTGGCACTTACTACCCAGCTTTGTAGTGGTTTGGGGGAATAGTACAGTAGGTACGCATATTTAAGGTGACCGCAAGGATGGTGTACTGGTGGGTGGTGTCCGACTATGGTGGGCCGGTCTGGGCCAAAAAAATAAATGGACCTCCCTAATTTCTAAACCCTGGCTACGGCCCTGCGTGGATGCACACTGAAATACTGACCGCTATGAAAACCAGAGACAAAAAATGCTCTGAGTTTCGTAAAAGTCAGTCGAAGCTTACCAAAAGCACGAGCAGTGAACTCCAAGCTCACGTGACTGAACTCAAACTGGAAAGAAACAGACTAAGAAATGACGTAAACTCCATGATCAAAACTGCAACAAAAAAATGCATCAATGACAAAACAGAGGAAAACTAAAACAAACCATGTGAACTTTGGAAATTACTCAATAATCAACTAGGCTGCAGTAAAAAACTTAAAACCAGATTCTCAAACATAAACATAAAAACGGACAACACGCTCATCCACAAGCTGGATGTAGCCAATTACTTAAACACTTTCTTCACAAACATAGCCACAACACAACACAAACAAACGACCCTCCCACTCAGGGCATTATGGGGTAGAACACATAGTAGCATACAACAAGAACCTAGGGGTCCGCAAAGACAACTTCAAACTGTAAATGGTAACAACAGATGAGGTACTCAAAAAACTGAGTGCCCTCCAACCGAACAAGGCCACCGGCCATGACAACATCCCCTCCAAATTCCTCAGAGACTCAGCAGCCGCCATCACCCCAGTCATCACACACATAATAAACCTCTCCATAAAACAGGGACACGTCCCCAAGGACTTCAAAATTGCTAGAGTAACACCCCTGCAAAAAAAGGGCAGAAAACTAGACCCAGGCAACTACCGCCCTGTTTCTATCCTTACCTCAATCTCGAAAGTCATGGAAAAAATAGTATACGAACAGGTCGAAAAGTACCTCGCGGAAAAAATCGAATCTACGAATTCCAATCTGGCTTCAGAACATCCCACTCCACTGACACATGCCTTCTCTATTTAAACGACCACATCAAACAAGAGGTGGACGCGAGCAAATACTGCGGCATGGTCATGCTGGACCTACAAAAGGCCTTCGACACTGTCAATCACACCATTCTGATTGATAAGCTAAAAGCAATTGGTTTTGATAGTCTATCAGTGAGCTTGATGCAATCCTACCTGGAGGGGAGAGAACAGATGGTGGAGGTAAACAGTACCCTATCCCCCCCCCCCCCCCTCCCAGTGAGCTGTGGTGTTCCACAAGGAAGCATACTAGGACCGCTACTGTTCCTAATTTATGCAAATTACATGTTGTCAGCTTGTGACTGCAACTTGTTCCTGTTTGCGGACGACTCAGCCCTGCTGGTCTCTGACAAGAACAAGTTACAGGATGAAAAAACCCTCAGCTCGGAACTAGGCTAAATCTGCATATGGCTTGCTGATAACAAACTATCATTACACATGGGCAAAACAGAGTCCATTCTCTTCGGTTCAAATAACAAACTCAGCAAGACCGACGGCTTCTCAGTTACAGTGGGTGACAATATTGTCACAAGGAAAGATGAAATTACCTACCTGGGTTCCATCCTAGAGGCTAATCTTTCCTGTGACAAAATGGCATCCAATGTAATAAAAAAAGTCAACCAACGAACTCGATTCTTGTACCGGATCTCCTCTCTGGTAAACAAGAATACCCTGAAGACTCTGGCAGGAGCACTCATTCAAGGGTACTACGACTATGCTTGCACCTCATGGTACCAAAGCACCTCAAAGGCACTAAAAACCAAATTACAAACATCTCAAAACAAACTAGTCAGACTACTGCTTGACCTGACTCCTAGAACCCACCTCACCCCTGCCCACTTTGACGAGGTAGGATGGCTTAGAGTAGACGACAGAGTACAGCAACTTGCAATGGGCCTGGTCTACAAGATACACTACATGACCAAGGTACCCATGTACATGTCAAAATACTTCCCAAAGGTCAGTGAATACCACGATCAGAGGGAGCTCCGCAAATCATGTTAAACCCAGATTCGGCTCAAACAAGGGACTAAACACGTTTCGCAATTATGCCACATCAATGTGGAACGCCCTACCCAAAGCTGTAAAGGAATGTGAATCACTACCCACTTTCAAAAACACTCTTAAAGAACACCTACGGGAGACTGCAATTCGAAACTGGCCCCTACAAATGTCCTAACCCAGTTGTACAGTAAATGACCAAGTATGGCTTTGTCAGTATTCCAATGTACAGTGTCCCCCACCCCCCCTACCCAACCCCCACCCCCCCCCACATCCAATGTACAGTTCCCCCCCCCCCCCCCCATACCCACCCAACCCCACCCCACCTACCCAACCTCCTCCAATGTACAGTTTCTACGTCAAACTCTTTTCTGGACACTTTTTGTACCACAAACAGTACTGTATTTGCAAATCTGGTATGTCATAAATGTATAGATGTAGCAGTACTGTCTATCTGTATGTCATGTGTGTCATATATGTTATGATGAATTGAAAATGGGGGACCCTGATGTAAACAAGACGAAAGTATTTCTCTGGTCTGCATCCCCTTAACAATTGTATGTATTGAGCTGTACTGTACCAGTGGAGGTTTCTCTATGACAACACGTGAAACACAAATTCACTCATAATTCATAATTATTATTAATTTACATATATATATTTTCTTTAATTATTATTATTATTATTATTATTATTATTATTATTATTATTATTATTATTATTATTATTATTATTATTATTATTATTATTTTTATTAGAAATGTTTTCCTCTGTAAAAAAATGCCAGTGAATTTTTTTTTCTTCAAAAATGGCCAAAATGTACAGCTCTGAGCAGGCCTGCACTGCAGTAATGACTGCAGTAAATATTCGTACAGAATAACTGCACAGGTTGACCCAGGATTAAATAAATAATAAATAATAGCCAATCAAAATAGGCTATTAACGTCATCTAAGCACAGTCCGTGCATTTAAACTCTTGCCATTGAATGGGGGATTGAATGATTGTCAGCCTTTACATCCAATCAGAGTATTTTGCCCACTCTGCTGCTCTGCAGCTACACAATGATTGACAGCCTTGAGTTCCAATCAGAGAATGGTTCCTACTTTGCAGCTCTGTAGCTACACGGCTGTTTCTCCCCTCGCAGGATTGATTGATTGATTGATTGAAAATTTTATTAACAGAGCGGCAACGTTCAAAACGTCTATATTAGTGTATCTAACATTTAGCACTTTAATAGCAACTTATTTTTCGCCGGCGGGACATTTACTGAGGACCAGCACAACATACCTGTGGATATTATGATTTAACAAGTCTATCTGTCCAGGAGGATGACAACATTATTGCAGGTACTGTAAGCAGGCAGCCTAGCAGTTTCTAGCTTGGATGCTAATAACTACTAACGTTATCACGCTAGCTTGGATGCTAACTAACGTAATTAAGCTGGTCATGGTTCATGGTGAGCTGTTTGTGTTATAACTAGACAGCAAATTAATGAATGAATGAAAACTTTATTTGGGTGAATCGCTCGGGTGACTGACTGTCTGAGTGACCACCTGTCGGAGTCGGAATCCCGAAAATGGAACATGTGTCACGCATCAACAGAACAATGTTTAGTGGATTTCGACAGCATCCTCACGCAAATGAAGGATCGATTAAATCACAAAAGACTGCTGTTTGTTGCATTGCTGGATTTGCAACTGCAGAGGAGGTCATTGAACGTTTCATCAGAAAAGAGCGAAGGATGGATTTCATTTACATGGAGCGACGGGGACACTATTTCCTCCTAAGAAGTAATGTCGTCAATGGTGAGTGAAATTCTTTTTTTTAATATTTAGTAGCTGTGTGGGGCGGGTCTGTGTTGATTATGATTTAATTGGCTGTATTTTACTGCATGCGTTGGTATGCGTTCTGCCTTTCTGTGGGTAACAAGCGATTTATTTTGGTCCGCCGTGGCCCCCTCCCTCCTCCTCCTCCTCCTCCTCCTCCTCCTCCTCCTCCTCCTCCTCCTCCTCCTCCTCCTCCTCTTCCTCTCTCTCCTCCCTCTCTCTCCTCCCCTCCTCCTCCTCCTCTCCCCTCCTCTCCTCCTACTCCTCTCCCCCTCCTCTCCTCCTCTCCTTCTCCTCTCTCCTCTCCCCTCCTCCTCCTCCTCTCCTCTCCTCTCCTCTCCTCTCCTCTCCTCTCCTCCTCCTCCTCCTCCTCCTCCTCCTCCTCCTCTCCCTCTCCTCTCTCCTCTCCTCCTCCTCTCCTCTCCTCTCCTCTCCTTAATCAGAGTTTGCAACGCTATATATGTCTATATGACAGGTGTTGTACTCTTAAACAGTAATGTATATTTGTAGATCTGGTATGTCATAAATGTCTGGATGTAGCAGTACTGTCTATATCTCTGTATGTCATATATAGATGTAGCAGTACTGTCTATCTGTATGTCATGTTATGATGAATAGAAAATGGGGGACCCTGATGTAAACAAGACGAAAGTCTTTCTCTGGTCTGCATCCCCTTAACAATTGTGTGTATTGAGCCGTACTGTATTCAGGGCTGCCTCAGGGGGTGTGCGAGCAGTGCGGTCGCACAGGGCCTCGCGGGAAGGGGGGCCTCGCACAAAAAAAAATTAAAAGATTAAAATATTTTTTTTGTAATTTATTATTTTTTTATTATTCTTTTAAATTAAAAAAAAAAAATTGCGAGGCCCCCCTTCCCGCGAGGCCCTTTTTCATCACATACCTAAAATCTAGATTTGCTTATATGTTTATATATTTCACATTAGACACGTTTGTAGAATGTGTCTGACTTGTTCCTGGCTCTGCGGCTCTGCAGATACAGTATTGGAGCTCTGGGGCTCTGCAGCAGACATACTATTGGTTTCAACGAAGGGAGGGGTTACATGTGTACAGTCGGCCGGCGTGCGTCAGCTGCGTCTGACTATTTCGCGCGTGCAGCATTGGAGGTTATGCCAGCCAAGACGAAGAGGACGGTCGTTCGGCAGATGGACTGAAGATGAAAGTTGGAGCGATCCAGCCAACGTGAAGGAACTAGCGAGCCACTGCTGCCCCAACCTGGAATATATAACCATCAAGTGTCGACCTTTCTTCCTCCCGAGGGAGTTAACGTCGATCATCCTGGTCGGAGTGTATATTCCACCGCAAGCCAACACTGGTGTCGCGCTCTCGAAGCTCCACAACGAGGTAAACAAACTCCAGTCACCGAACCTTGACGCTGCTATTGTGGTTGTGGGTGATTTCAATAGCGCCAATCTGAGAAAGGTATTGCCTGACTTCTATCAGCATGTGACTTGTAACACCAGAGGCGGTAACATTTTAGACCACTGTTACACGCAATTCAAGGGTGGATACAAGGCTCATTCTGCTAGCGGCTTCATAAAATCTGATCATGCGGCCATTTTTCTTTCACCAAAATACAAAGAATCAAGAGCGTCCCGGTAGTCTCGCGAGAGGTGCAGAAATGGGATGTGGAGTCAGGGGAGACGCTCCAAGCTGCGCTTGAATGCACAGACTGGAGTGTATTCCGTGACACAGATAACATTAATGTCTACACTGAGACAGTGCTGGACTTTGTTCCTACTTTGGTGGAAAAAACAATCCCCACTACCACAATTAAAGTTTACCCAAATCAAAAACCCTGGGTAGACAAATCCGTCCGTGAAGCTCTGAAAGCGCGCACCACAGCATACAACGACGGCCTGGTGGCAGGCAACATGAATGACCACAAGGTGGCGCGATACAACGTAAGGAAGACAGTAATAGAGGCAAAATGGCGCTACAGGGATAAAATTGAACTCCAGTTTGAACAGGCTGACTCCAGAGCTATGTGGCAGGGGCTCAAAACGATGACAGACTACAAAGGCACCTCCCTCAAACTGAACAGTGACATCTCCTTAGCAAATTATCTCAATACCTTCTATGCAAGGTTTGAGGCTGGTAATAACAACACCAGCCTACAAGCCACGGAAATGAGGGGGGGGGGGGTCTGCTGATGGAGACTCAGTGTTCAGGGTAACAGAGCATGAGGTGAGGCGGACCTTTAAAAAAGTGAATATCAGGAAGGCAGCAGGACCGGACAGCATCCCCGGCCGCGTCCTAAAAGTCTGTGCCAACCAACTGGTCCCGGTATTCACTGACATATTTAACCTGTCCTTAGAACAGGCTGTCATCCCCACCTGCCTGAAGAAGTCCACTATTATCCCTGTACCTAAAAAATCCAAGCCTGCTTGCCTCAACGACTACCGCCCTGTAGCTCTCACCTCCATAGCCATGAAGTGCTTTGAGAAGCTAGTAAAGGGCTACATCTGCTCCTCCCTCCCCATCAACCTGGACCCCCTGCAATTTGCATACCTCCCCAACAGGTCCACGGAGGACGCCATAGCCCATGTGCTGCACACAGCAGCATCACACCTGGACAAGAGGCAGGGGAACTATGTGAGAATGCTATTCATCGACTACATCTCGGCATTCAATACCATAGTCCCCTCCAAACTCATAGCCAAGCTCAGGGACCTGGGCTTGACCTATGACCTCTGCCAGTGGGTCTTGGACTTCCTGACAGGCAGACCCCAGGTGGTGAGAGCAAGCAACTGCACCTCCTCATCCATCACCCTCAACATAGGGCCCCCCAGGGCTGTGTTCTGAGTCCCCTCCTCTACTCCCTGTACACACACGACTGTGTGGCACAGCGGAGCAACAACACAATCATCAAATTTGCTGACGACACAGTAGTGGTGGGCCTGATCTCTGAAAACGACGAGAGGGCCTACCTGGAAGAGGTCAAGGTCCTGGCGGGATGGTGCCAGGAGAACAGCCTCTCCCTGAACGTCAGCAAAACAAAGGAGATGATTGTGGACTTCAGGAGGTCGGGGGTCAAGGACTACAGCCCCCTCAGCATCGACGCCGCACCGGTTGAGAGAGTGAACAGCTTTAAGTACCTCGGAGCCCACATATCCGAGGACTTGACATGGACCACACACATTGACAGTGTTGTGAAGAAGGCACGACAACGCCTCTACTTCCTCAGGCGCCTAAGGAAGTTCCAAGTCAGTCAGAAGATCCTCAAGAACTTCTACTCATGTACAATAGAGAGCATACTGACTGGCAACATCACCTCCTGGTTTGGGAATAGCACTGCACAAGACCGAAGCAGACTACAAAGAGTGACACGTTCAGCCGAACGCACAATTGGAGGGGGGCTCCCCACCCTCCAGAACATTTACAACAAGCGGTGCAGGGGCAAGGCTAAGAGAATCATCAAGGACTCCAGCCACCCGAACAAATGCCTCTTTGAACTGCTGCGGTCAGGCAAGCGATACCGGAGTCTCAAGGCAGGCACAGAAAGACTCAGAAGAAGCTTCTATCCCCAGACCATCAGGCTGCTCAACGAACAATAAACACTACACAACAACCATCAAATTCACACAGCACACACATCCACACGCACACACTCACTTTAAACAAACAAACACACTGCAGGACCCACTCTCCACACTTTAGATCACCTAAACTCACTTTATATTTATTGATAAAGGATTTGCACTACAACTCGTACACCTTACTGTAAATTGTCCCTAAATTGTACCTCATCCCATTTCTGCTTTGCACTATATAGTATTGTATTAGTACACTGCATAGAATATTGTATATTATATGGTAACTCAGTTACGTCTATTCTGCATCGAACATTGTACATATGTCTATACTGAACACTGTGACCTCATTTTTTACTTCTAATTTACATGCTATACTATGTTATTTCATACTTATCTTGTCTAGCACAGTCTCTGGAACGTAACAGTAAGAAGCATTTTGTATAAAAGTATTATGTACTTCTGTATGACAACTATTAAAAAAACTTGAAACTTGAAACTTGTTGCATGTTAGAAAGTTCAGTCAGGCTAGCCATGTCAGCTAAAGGCAGGGACAGCTAGTTAGCTTTAGCTACGTTATAATATCGAGTGCTAACGTGTGGTTCAGTCGGTATAGCCATGTCGGCTAGTAGCTTAGCTAAAGGCTAACTAGCGTTAGCTAACCTAGAGAGAGCGCATGCAGCATTGTTATGCCAAGATGAAGAGGACGGTCGTTCGGCAGATGAACTTCGTCAACTCCACACGGTTGTCTCCATCCTCTTGGACATTTGGTGAGTTTTGCACTCTATTCTATTCCCGCCGTGGAGATATCTTTCTCTCTCTCTCTCGGGCCGGCTAGCTATCGTGGCTAACGTTATGTTGGCTAACGTTATGTGGAGCAGGCGGGCCGGCTAGCTATCGTAGCTAACCTTATGTTGAGCTAGCGGGCCGGCTAGCTATCGTAGCTAATGTTATGTTGAGCTAGCGGGCCGGCTAACTATCGTAGCCAACGTTATGTTGAGCTAGCGGGCCGGCTAGCTGTCGTAGATGTTATGTTGAGCTAAGCGGGCCGGCTAGCTATCGTAGCTAACGTTATATTGAGCCAAGTGGGCCGGCTAGCTGTCATAGCTAATGTTATATTGAGCCAAGCGGGCCGGCTAGCTAACGTAGCTAACGTTATAATGAGCCAAGCGGGCCGGCTAGCTAACGTAGCTAACGTTATATTGAGCCAAGCGGGCCGGCTAGCTGTCGTAGCTAATGTTATATTGAGCCAAAGCGGGCCGGCTAGCTAACGTAGCTAACGTTATATTGAGTCAAATGGGCCGGCTAGCTGTCGTAGCTAACGGTGTGTACCTGGTGTCAGTACCTGGCTACTCTATTTGCAGTTAGCCTCCTTAGCTGATGTCAGCCGTTGGCTCCTTGCTACTTTGTTTTCTCTGGTATAGACCCTCTTCTCTTTGGATCTAAGTGTTGATCTTTGTCCTTTTGGATCTATGTATATTCATGTTGCCTTTGTGAAGTTATCTTTTCCTTCTGTTTTGTTCTCCCATTAAAAGTTGAATATCCTTTAGGGGCTCATCTTAGCTGTCTTGCTTATCTCTCTCTCTCTCTCTCTCTGTCTGGACCACAGACCCATCTCTCTCTCTCTCTCTCTCTCTCTCTCTCTCTCTCTCTCTCTCTCTCTCTCTCTCTCTCTCTCTCTCTCTCTCTCTCTCTGTCTGGAGCACAGACTCATCTCTCTCTCTGGACCACATACTCTCTGTTGTGAAGGATCAGATTAAACCGAATATATATATTTATTTATATATATATATTTGGGTAGTGTTTGTATATCGTTTGATATCCCCTGTATATTCCTTGTACAATATGCACTGAATATCCCTTTAGTCTACTAAACAGCCCATAATAGTTTCATTCTACCATTGGACGAGAACCTGGCGCCAGGTTGCCATACCCCTAGGTTCAAGTTCAATCGTGCCGCCCAACATGTCGTGGCAAGCCCCGGTTCCGCGTAGGAATACGTCTGGCGAAATACGAATGGTACTATTTGTTCATAGCGCATATATATATGGCACAAGTAAAGTAGAACTCCCTTTTAGTCCAGTTCTTTACCCTCCAACAGAGTGACAGACGCGAAGCCTCACCCACGACGCACGTGTGGTGTAGTAAGGCCTACTTGGCCTCAGAATAGGCATTGAGATATCGTGTGGATTAATAGTTGAATAGTCATAGTTTGGCACTATACCGTCGAGTTGGACGTATTCTATTAAGCTAATAATAGTCTATTTATGTATGGTGCATCGTTCGGTTAGAGTTATAAAGTTATCAGTACCCCCATCGTTCCTGACGTTATCTGGACGCTTAACCAGGCTGGGCAGACCCCTAGTGGTGCTTGCATCCGAGGAGCTCCGGGCCAGGGCGACTGGACCTGTATATTGGATTACTCTACCCGGACGACGGTGAGCCTTCCACGGCTTGGATTATGCTTTGGGTGCTTTGATTATTCCATGGATAACGGCCAACACTGCGGAGTGTTGGAACTACCCCCCGGAGAGGACTCCAGGTGAGACGGCGCTCTACACCAGTGAGGTCGCCTCACGTCTCTCCGTTGTGGACCGGCAGCTACCGTCCACCAGAGGGTCCAGCTGTATTCGTCTGCGGACCGAGGTTCTGTGGGCACCGTGTTCAAGACTTTGAATTCTCCCAAGAAATCGTCGGCCAGATGGGATACCGCCAGCGGCTTCTCTAACCCCCCTCTCCTACTGTCTTACAACCAGCGGGACCCCCCCCCCCCCTTAGTGTATCCAGCTATAATCATTTAAGTACCATCGCTATAGTTTCCTAAATATCCAGGTTGTATACTTACTCCCTGCGTAACCAGAGATTGGACATTCAATGTTGATTTACCTACGAATACTCATTTGCCATACAAGTGCATATTTCAAATCATAAGTGTAAACAAGTGAACGTTGTATATACCTTTTGCTATATTAAATATTCGATTTGTACATTTGTGTGGACTTCGTTTCATCAGGTGGGAAAGTGTTCATCATATTTATATCATGTACTGGATGGCCAGAAGTTAAAGTACAAGAGGTAGTGGTATTAAATACCATATCTAACAATACAGTCAGGGAATTGTACCCCTCAGTTACAATTGGTCCTTCGAGCCGGAGGGTAACTAGTGTAATATTAATATAGTGTTATTAATATTGAAATGGCCTATGATGAACACTCCACGAAACGGTCCTCCTAACCTAGAACGCCCGCGGCGCAGACGTCAGCCACCTCAGTACTTAGATGATTACACTGTCAGTCAACTACCTAGCCTTCGACAAACGGTAAATGCGGTAAAAGTAGAAAGTAAAATTATGTCTGACCTTAACGACCAGGTTTCCCCGACCACAGAGGCCCTAGTAGGTCCTAATGTAACTGACCAAGCTCACGGTGGGGACCAGGAGGGAGCAGACATGCCTTTACCCCCCGCCACTACCGAAGAAGTAGTCCCCGACCACCCCCGGGAGGAAGACAACCCTACAGAGAGAGAACTCTGCACGGAAGAAGAGGAGGAGAGCGCCGAGGAAATAGAGCTCCAGGACTCCCCAACGAGTACCCCCAGGAGCGGCTCACGCAGGAGCGGCTCACCTCCACAACCGCCTTCCCCCAGCGAAGCGGAGAGGATGCTACAACAGGCGTTCCTCGTCAGCCTGACAGCCTCTACCGAACGCAATCGACTTCAGGGTGAACGCGACCGTCTCCAAGCACAGGCGCTCAGCGAGCACGAACAACTCCAAGCGCAACAACGGAGCGAAGAAGAGCGCACACGCCTGGAGATGAGACGCCTTCAGACGGAAGAGAATATGGCAAGAGACCGGGCCGACGCCCAGCGCGCCGCTGCCGGTGCCCAAAGAGAAGCAGATCTCACCAAGCGCGAAGTCGAGCGCGACAAGTTACAAGCGCAGCTAATGGAGCAGCTGATCCGCAAGGCAACACCCTCTCCCTCCGCCAGGGGTTCAAGGAACTCGTCGAGACAACAGTCAAGGGCAGCGTCTCCTCAACGAGCAAGTGACCCTGAACTTGACCAACAGACCGAGCCTATACCCCCCGCAGACCCCCTTCCCAGACCGGTCCAAGCGAGACCCAGCTACAAGGAAGGAGCGGCATACACTGCGGAGAAGCTAAATAAACGATTACAGGATCTGGAAGATCTGATAGAGGAAGAAGAGGGAGAGGAGGAGAACCAAGCCCGACGACAGCACAGTACTCCACCGGACCAGGAGGTCCAGTACAGCCCAGGCTATACCCCCGCGGCGCTGCGCTACAGACCCCCGACTCTATTCACGGGTGAGCACGACGCACGACCAGCCCCGAGGAATAGCACCTGGACCAGCGGGCCATGGTACCCTGTCAGTACCAGCCCACAGCGAGGCGCAAGAGGGGACTCGCCCAGGAGGTCTCTCCCCCAACGCTCGCCGATGTATCAGCCATCCACGGCGTCATACATTGCCACGCCGTCATTTCCAGACTTCGCCTATGAGAGTCGAGCACAGTACACGGAGCTCCGGATGTGCTTAGAGACAATGATGGTGGATGTCGCTGATGAACGCCACAAGTATGCAATATTACTGAAGCACCTAAAAGTACCGCGAGCGCACAATATAGCGCTAGCCTATGCCACCTCTTCGACACCATACACAGCGGCCCTAGCGGCGCTGGACCAGAGATATGGACGTATATGGGATTACGTAATCCAAGAGATAAGGCATATTGATCGCCTACCCCCAGCCACAGACAATCGCTCATTAGACGACCTGTCAACCAAAGTGCAGTCCCTGGTAGGGATGCTGGGAGCGCAACGGGAAAAGGGCATGCATGAGCTATACGCCAACTCTAACGTCGAGAGGATTTTGGAGAAGCTGCCACCCGCAAGACAAGAGCGTTTTAGGCGGCAGAGAGACTACCGGGATCCCAACGGCCCCGAACCATCCCTCCTTGATCTAGCCGACTTCCTGGCGAGAGAAGTCAGCAGCTTACGACTGGATACATTCGGGCGGAGCACGCCAAGCTCCAGAGAGGGACCCAGGAGAATAAATGATGGAAGAAGATCGGTGACTGTCATGCACCAATCAGAGTCAGTACCGAGCAGTAAGAGTCACAGCACCCCCTCGAGAAAAGAGAAGTGGAAGATAGCGTGTCCCTACTGTGAGAAAGAACACTGGCTGTCACAATGTGACCTATTCGCAAAGATGAATGCAGAAGAAGTGAGTCAATGGATAAAGTCCAACAGGCGCTGTTACCGATGTGCGCGGCCACACATGGCAGCCGAATGCCGCCTAAAGAAAAGGTGCAGTCGGTGCGACGGAGCCCATCTAGATATACTACACGAAAGTAACAGAAGACGGCCTCCACCTGCACCATCGAGCGGCACCAAGGCAAGTGTCATGTACATTGACCCCGCCAGCAGCAGCGGCGCCCAAGTGCTCTTAAAGGTAGTCCGTGTGACATTGAGCTACCAAGATAAAGTCATGGACACTTACGCCGTCCTTGATGACGGGTCAGAGAAGACCCTTCTGCTCGCGTCCGCTGCGGCCCAGCTGGGACTGCGGGGGAGCAAGAACGAAATGACGATTCGGACAATAAGAAGAGATTTAAAGACGATAAAGGGCGAGAATGTCTCCTTCACTATCGCAGCAAACGGGCAGCCAGAGCGACGGTATAAGATTACAAATGCTTTCACCAGCCAAGAAATAGGACTATCGCAGTACACCTACCCTGTCGCCAAGTTGATGGATAAATATGTGCACCTGCGCCAATTACCTATCCCGCTCATAGACGGCGCTACCCCGACCCTGCTGATAGGCTCCGACCATGCAGAACTCATAGTCCCGATTGACCGGGTCCATACAGGACCCCGAGGCTGTCCTGCAGCAGTCGAGACCCGCCTAGGGTGGACCCTACAAGGCCCCCTCGCTAAATCTCTCAACCGCACAGCAGCCACTAGCTGCCTCCACTCCAGAACGACAGAAGAAGACACCACTCTCCTGCAGCATGTCGAGAGGCTATGGACACTAGAGACAATGCCCTTTAAGAACGAAAGGAAAGATATTCGTTCTAAAGAAGACAGTTATGCCATCAACCTACTCGAGCAGGGGACAAAGAGAGTCACAGTCGGCGGAGTGATGAGATACGCAACTCCACTCCTGAGGCGAGAGGGAATGCCCACCTTTCACGCAAAGAAAGACGCCACGGAGCGCTATCTATTGAACACGGAGCGGCGCCTAGCCAAAGACCCCGCTCAAGAGAGTGTGTACCGCGCTGAGATTGAGAAGCTAATCACAGCGGGACACGTAACAAGGATTGACATTGGGGAGGCCGATCGGACGACCGAGTCATGGTACGTGCCGCATCACGGGGTCCATCACGGCGGCAAGGATCGCGTTGTGTTTGGCTGCAGCTGCCGGATCGGATCCCAGGGTCTGGGTGGGGAGCTCTTGCCCGGCCCCACGCTCGGCCCCTCCCTACTGGGCGTGCTGCTGCGCTTCAGCCGGGACGGGGTGGCTATCGGCGGGGATGTCGGGGGGATGTTCTTGCAGGTGGGACTAGTGGGGGGGGACGGGCCCCTGCTGCGGTTCCTGTGGAGAGAGGGGATCGGAGATGGGGGCCCAGCCATCTGCCGGTGGGAGGTGCTCCCATTCGGGGCCACATGCGGCCCGTGCTGTGCTGCATTTGCACTGCAGGGGCACGTCGCGGAGGACCCGGCAGCAGATGGGGAGGTCCGGCACGGTGTGGGGAGCAGTTTCTACGTGGACAGCTGTTTGCAGGGCGTTTCGACTCGGGGGGAGGCCGGGGCTCTCCTGGTCGGGCTGCGCGCCTCCCTGATCAAAGGCGGCTTTGATCTCAGGCAGTGGGCCAGCAGTGACCCGCACGTATTGCGCAGCCTCTCCCCCGCGGACAAGGCTGCCAGCAGCGAGACCTGGATGGCGACCATCCCAGGAGAAGCCCAAGAAATGACACTAGGACTAGTCTGGCGCTTCAAAACAGACTCGCTCCACTATAGACACAAACCCTTGGCTCCAGAGCAGGGAAGGTCGACGGCGATACCGACCACCAGACGGAGTGTGTACAGAACACTCGCCAGACAATATGACCCGTTGGGATGTATTCTACCTTACACCACCAGGGCAAAGATGATTGTACGAGCACTATGGGACAAGGACCAGGGCTGGGACGACCCAATACCCGCACACCTTGCCTCAACATGGAGAGAGTGGGAGACGGAACTCCGCTCACTCCCAGGCGTCAATATACGCCGCAGCTACTTCCCATCCACAGTGAGGCCAGAGACATGCGAGATTGATCTACACGTCTTCAGCGACGCCTCCGAAGTAGCCTATGGATCGGTGGCCTACTTGCGTGCCCAAGAGAAGGGAGGAAAGATACACACTGCTTTCATCCTGGCCCGCTCAAGAATAGCCCCACGTAAGCAACAATCTATCCCACGTCTAGAGCTCTGCGCAGCCCTAGCAGGAGCGCATCTAGCCACGTTAATCCTACGTGAACTCAGCATTCCGGTGCACAGAACAATCTTGTGGTCAGATTCCACGACAGTACTCACATGGATCAAGTCTGATTCATGCAGATACAAAGTCTTCGTGGGAGTCAGAGTCACCGAGATTCAAGAGTTAACAGAAGCAGCGAGCTGGCGGTATGTGGACACCAAACACAACCCAGCTGACGTCATCACCCGGGGAATGTCTCTGGATGACCTAACCCGTCGCAACATCTACAGTGACGGACCAGAATTCCTCAAGCTCCCGGAAGGAGAGTGGCCTACACCCACCCCACGGGAAGCAAGTAACGAGGAGGCTGAGAACAAGAAACCTATGTTCTGTGGACTGAGCACAGTCGCCTCCACAGACCCCAACATAGATGACTGCATTACCCTAGAGAGTGCGCAGCAAAGAACATTCCTGCGGCACCACCCAGAGATTCAGTCCACCACTGACATGTCAGCAGCTGACTACGAAGAAACAGAACTTCTTCTACTACAACGAGCCCAGAGAGACTCGTTCCCCGATGAGCTAGACTGTCTACAGGGAGGAAACCCCGTCCCATCAGACAGCAGACTGCTCCACCTGGCACCAGAGAGTGACGCCCATAATCTCATCAGAGTGGGTGGTCGCCTGCGGAGAGCCCCCGATCTACCGGATGATATTAAGTACCCGATCGACTTGAACAGCCGACACAAGGTCACAGAGCTGATCATAAAGAAATACGACGAGGATGTACACCACGCAGGAGCAGAGAGAGTCTTCGCGGAGATCAGACGTCGTTATTGCATACTGCAAGGGAGAGAAGCAGTGCGGCGCTTCCAGCGAACCTGTCTAGACTGCCGTAAGTGGCGCGCGCAGCCCAGCATACCACGGATGGCTGACTTACCCCCCTGTCGCCTCCGACTCGGCGACAAGCCATTCCACTCCACAGGCATGGACTGCTTTGGCCCGTTGTATATAAAGAGAGGAAGAGGAACCGAGAAGCGGTGGGGTATTGTATTCAAATGCATGACCACCAGAGCGATACATATCGAGCTCCTTCCGACCATGAGCACAGACTCATTCCTTATGGCCTTCCGAAGATTCACATCACGGAAAGGAAAACCGTCTACATTGTTGTCTGATCACGGGACAAACTTCAAAGGCGGAGAAAGAGAGCTGAGAGAGAGCTTCCAAGCTATGGGCCCAGAACTTAAGACCCACCTCGCTCCATCCCAGATTGACTTCCAGTTTAATCCCCCGAACGCACCCCACTTCGGTGGAACCTGGGAACGAGAAGTACGTTCTATAAAGACAGCCCTGTACGCCGTGCTTGGGGCCCAGACTGTGGCGGAGGAAGTCCTAATGACAGTCCTCACGGAGATCGAGGGAGTATTGAACTCAAAGCCCCTCGGTTACGTCTCCAGTGATGTAGCAGATGTCGACCCAGTCACCCCCAACACACTCCTAATGGGGCGGCTGGACCCCGCGCTACCCCAGACAATGTACAGGCCTGAAGAAGCGAACGGCCGAAGAATGTGGAGGTACAGTCAAGTACTAGCTGACAAGTTTTGGAGCAGCTTCCTACTCCACTACCTACCGTCTCTACAGACCCGCCAGAAGTGGGTAAAAGAGAGAGACAATTTGACAGAGGGAACAGTCATCATGATTATCGACCAGTCACTACCCAGAGCTATGTGGCCGGCTGGCCGCGTAAGCAAAGTGATCACCGGTGCCGATGGCAAGGTCCGAGCAGCTGAAGTACTCGTCCAAGGGCGCACTTACACACGACCCGTGGCGAGGCTCATAGAACTGCCCCGACTCCCAGATACTATCGATGATGACCATGACCCCATGACTTTGTGAGTTGACTGACCCTTACAGCGGACCTTGAGTGGTAGACAGCGCGGTTAATCTGTCTCTGCTTAGCTAATTAGGTGGGACTAATTAGGGGGCGGCTGTTGTGAAGGATCAGATTAAACCGAATATATATATTTATTTATATATATATATTTGGGTAGTGTTTGTATATCGTTTGATATCCCCTGTATATTCCTTGTACAATATGCACTGAATATCCCTTTAGTCTACTAAACAGCCCATAATAGTTTCATTCTACCATTGGACGAGAACCTGGCGCCAGGTTGCCATACCCCTAGGTTCAAGTTCAATCGTGCCGCCCAACATGTCGTGGCAAGCCCCGGTTCCGCGTAGGAATACGTCTGGCGAAATACGAATGGTACTATTTGTTCATAGCGCATATATATATGGCGCAAGTAAAGTAGAACTCCCTTTTAGTCCAGTTCTTTACCCTCCAACAGAGTGACAGACGCGAAGCCTCACCCACGACGCACGTGTGGTGTAGTAAGGCCTACTTGGCCTCAGAATAGGCATTGAGATATCGTGTGGATTAATAGTTGAATAGTCATAGTTTGGCACTATACCGTCGAGTTGGACGTATTCTATTAAGCTAATAATAGTCTATTTATGTATGGTGCATCGTTCGGTTAGAGTTATAAAGTTATCAGTACCCCCATCGTTCCTGACGTTATCTGGACGCTTAACCAGGCTGGGCAGACCCCTAGTGGTGCTTGCATCCGAGGAGCTCCGGGCCAGGGCGACTGGACCTGTATATTGGATTACTCTACCCGGACGACAGCGAGCCTTCCACGGCTTGGATTATGCTTTGGGTGCTTTGATTATTCCATGGATAACGGCCAACACTGCGGAGTGTTGGAACTACCCCCCGGAGAGGACTCCAGGTGAGACGGCGCTCTACACCAGTGAGGTCGCCTCACGTCTCTCCGTTGTGGACCGGCAGCTACCGTCCACCAGAGGGTCCAGCTGTATTCGTCTGCGGACCGAGGTTCTGTGGGCACCGTGTTCAAGACTTTGAATTCTCCCAAGAAATCGTCGGCCAGATGGGATACCGCCAGCGGCTTCTCTAACCCCCCCCTCCTACTGTCTTACAACCAGCGGGACCCCCCCCCCCTTAGTGTATCCAGCTATAATCATTTAAGTACCATCGCTATAGTTTCCTAAATATCCAGGTTGTATACTTACTCCCTGCGTAACCAGAGATTGGACATTCAATGTTGATTTACCTACGAATACTAATTTGCCATACAAGTGCATATTTCAAATCATAAGTGTAAACAAGTGAACGTTGTATATACCTTTTGCTATATTAAATATTCGATTTGTACATTTGTGTGGACTTCGTTTCATCAGGTGGGAAAGTGTTCATCATATTTATATCATGTACTGGATGGCCAGAAGTTAAAGTACAAGAGGTAGTGGTATTAAATACCATATCTAACAATACAGTCAGGGAATTGTACCCCTCAGTTACACTCTCTCTGTCTGGATCATCACAGACTCTCTCTCTCTCTCTCTCTCTCTCTCTCTCTCTCTCTCTCTCTCTCTCTCTCTCTCTCTCTCTGAGCATTGTATTGCTTATAGTTGTCAATTGTGTTGGTCAGTTCATTGCAATTTTTCCTTCAGTCACATTTAGTTTTATCCTGCACCTGGCCTAAAACAGGTTGGATGTGCACACATCTGCTCTACTGTGTTTGTAGCAGAGCAACCATACCTGAAGCCTTGTAAACAAAGACATCAACACTAGAGTGTGTACTTCTATCTACACAGTACAGCCAAAGCATTCCCATTGCTAGGCAAAAACTCCACCTGTTTTCTACACTGCTTCTTCCCTTGCTGGATTTTCTGCATTACTGCCACTTGTACATGTGTGTTGTGGAGAAATTTGTACAGTGTTACAAAGCGATAACACTGTATATTGACTGTAGAACGGGAGCTCTCTCTCTCTCTCTCTCTCTCTCTCTTGCTATATGTTGACTGTATCATGCCCAGCCTCGGGCAGCGCTATTATTTAAGAATATGTTGACTGTATGAATAATTTAATGTTTTTTAACCTTTAGGGGGGGGGGGGGGGGGGGGGGCCTGACTGTATTGTACCCATTCTGCAATCTGTTAAATAAAGTTTTCATTCATTCATTCATTCATTCATTCATTCATTCATTCATTCATTCATTCATTCATTCATTCATTCATTCATTCATTGTCCTTGTACAGTTTTGCATACCATTGACTCAGAATGGTCTGTTTTATTGAAATCGTCACAGCAGTATAGTTTGTTTATACTTCAGAAGTATGATATTTAAACATGGTCCCCAAAATGAATGGAAGCGAATGAGGAGCCTGACACCTGGGAGGAATGGGGGTGTTGCAGCGTTGGGGATGTTTAAAAAATATAATTTAATATATAATATAATATAATAATTTGTGCTTCACCTAAAAATTTGGTCAGCAGCCTCCACTGCACTGTACTGTACCCATTCTGCAATCTGTTAATAAAGTTTTCAATCAATCAATCAATCAATGAACTTGACATTCACTCAAAGATGAGACAATATCATTAATATAAATTGTAAGTAAAACAGGACCCAGGATAAATCCCAGTGGAACGCCTTTTGTAATGGGCAAGAATTCTGACTGTGCTTTCCCAATTTCCACACACTGAATTCTCCAACCACAAGCATTTGTATCAAAACCAATGCTGTGTAGTCTGTAAAAGAAGTTCTGTATCGTTATGGCTTCGCTCAGCACCTAGTTGCACTGTACTTCACTTAAACATAAACACTGAATAAAAAATTCCACCATGTACCTTTACATCCCAACATTCGTCTGACCACACCCCCTTCCGCTTACCTTCATAAGCAGGTGTGTGGTCACCTACTCGCCTCCTTCTTCACTTTCACCACAAGGAAGTGCCTTCGGTAGATCCCCACTTGACGAGGTTGTTAGCTGAAGAAAGTTGAGACGTGTTTACATTGTGCTTATTTTTTTCTTCTCTCATAAATATTCGATAGAAAAACCTAAGTCATAATGTCTACTCCGGAGAGTCGTGTTCGCAGAGCCACTCTCCACCAGCGGTTCTCCATTTCCGCCTCCGTCGTGCGTTCTGGTGCGGGGCTGTTGCCTCTCGTGGTTAACAGCCACGCCTGATAGGCGTCCGATGGGTAGTTTGCCTCTCCGAGGAGCTGGTGCACCGGTGCCGTCGCCTTTGCGATGGCCTGGTCCTGGCTCTGGTTCCTCTGTTTCCGGGGAATCGTCCGCTGTTGAGCGGCCGGTTCCTTTGGTTCCAGAGGATTTGAGATGCAAACTTTTTGCGTCTGCTCGCTCCCGTCGCAAGATGGTGGCTTGCAGACGCGAACGGCCCGGGTTTGGTGAGTTGCTGGAGCCCAGTGAGGATGCGTCGGTCTCTACATGCCCGATGGAAACAGAGGATTACATGGTAGAGGCGGACAGGTTCTTATTTGAAGGCCCGGTGGAGACAGGTATCCCGCCCGTCCAGGTAACACTGGAGGGGGGTGAAATGTCTCCTTGGGGCGCCTTGTTTGAAGATGTTGGAGAAGAACCTCTGACTCGTCGGCAAGATGCCCTGCTATCAGCCACATCGGAGTGTGGCTCCTTGACCAGTGGAAGCCTGCTGTATGTGAGGGATGCGGGCTCTGCGGAGGAAAGTCTGCAGGGGGAACTGCGGGCTTTGTTTACCGAGCTTATGGCGGTGGCGGCAGTCGCAAACGGCGTGCCGCTGCCGCAGCCACTGCCTGTTCCTGTCCCTGATGATCTAATAGGTAATCTATGGCAGCGTCGCCCAGGTGAGAGGGGTGGACGTTGTCTACCCATTTTTCACCTCAATGGGGGCCTATGTTCGTCAGGGCCAGGTGGTGTCCCACATCATAGGCCTCACCCCCGCCTATGTACAAGTTACGCGGGTGGCGGGTTTGGTCGACGGTATGAGAGAGGGCGTGCCACGGCTTGATAGGCCGATGGCCGCGCTCCTCTGTCCGGAGGTGGTGTGGGAGCCGTTACGCAAGCCGGTTCCTCAAGGGAAATCGGCGAGGCGGTTGGCTTACTGGAGCGACCAGTCATTTATCTCCGGAACACAATCTCTGGCTGCCGCATCTAACATCGCGCAGCTGGCAAGATTCATGTCCGGGATATTGACGGGCGGCATGGAGCAGAGTGATGTACAACATGACCAGCTCTCCCAGGCGGCAGGAGCTGTCCTGCATCTGACTCAGCTGCAGGCCATAGCCGCTGGGAAAGTGTGCGCCCTGGCAACTCTAACCCAGCGCCACCTTTGGCTGGAGCAGGCCCGTGTGCCGGAGAAGAAGAGGCTTCCTCTTCTGACGGCAACCCTCTCCGATGCTGGACTGTTCGGGAAGGCCCTGCAGTTGATGACCTCGACATGCAGAGAAATGCAGGAGGAACGCTCCGTGGTCCAACCTCATTTTCCCCCTCCCGACGTCGCCGGTGGAGTCAGACGGCTGCCACGTCGTCGAGCGTCTTCCGCCGTGGCTGCTGCTACTACCACTGCCACTGTTGGTCCTTCGAGGAAGAAGGCCAGGAGGAGAGAGGGCGCCTCCGCTGCAGCCGGCCCATCTACGCCCGGAGGAGACGGTAGGGATCGTCGAGACCAGCCGCCTATTGTCTACCGTCCCTCCAGGGCTTCCCGGGGTGGCAAATCCCGAGCGGCTCGAGGCGGCAGGCGCCGCTAGACCCAGTGACTTTTTTCCCCTGCGGTCCCCTCTGTTTACCCCTCCCCGGCCCTCCCATATACTTTTGTTCAGAAATAAAAAGTCCCCTCTAAAGGGGGACTGTATTTTTTGTTAACAAACTGTGTGTTTCTTCACCAAACATATGATGGGGTTGCAAAGTGTGAATCTAGTATGCGTTGATAGGAGGGTTACGTTCGTGATATGAGCTTAAGCAAGGTCTGCAGCCTACACTCGGTTATGGAAAGATTTTCCACCTCGGCCTGAAGCTCCACATGAAGGTAGAGGCTAGTTGTATGTTCTGTTGCTTACACAAGTAATGTTGAGCTACAACACTGTGTTAGTTGCAGTAATATGCTCGTATGAACACGTACCACGGCTCAGCCGTTCTCGCTCTCTCTATCAGTGTTTTTCTATGTTCAACATGGATGTGGGTGTAGGATTCACACACACGCGACTTGGTTTTGTTGTAAACCCTGTTCACAGTTATCTGTGGGTAGCGTGCATTGTATTAGCTTGCGCTATTTCATTAGCATTTCTACCAAAGGTGTCATATGCTAAAGTTGTTGTTGTGTGCAAAGGGGAAGGGCTTGTGAGGGGGTGCCGAATAAACCCCTCCTTCCCTCTTCTGATTGGTCAGGGGGTTTTACTCATCTCTTGTCAGTCCAGTCAGGGCCAAGCCGTTAGGCGACTTGGCAGGGGGGGGGGGGGAAGGGTGGCCCTGACTCTGCTCCTATTAACAGGCGTTGAGTGTTGGGTTTCCCCCCGTCATAGCACACGTCACTACGCACGTTGCTGTTGACAATGGCTTCCGTGAGTTAGACCTGTACGTACGGTCTGTTGCTGTCAAAGTGTCGGGATAGAGCGTAGGACTTACGGGTCCGCTACGCTCGATATATGTGTAACTTGAGTCGGTTGGTCACATGACTCAAGGTTACCATGGCTTTTTCACTCTATGACTCACGTGGGAAGGCTCTCTGGGGAATTTCCGTCTAAATCCTCTGTGGTGGGGGTGACTGGATATAAAAATGTGAACAGTTTTTGTCCTCAGCTGTGTCAAATGGGATTCATGTTAGTCGGTGCTTCCTTTCTTTTTAATAAAAGAGTGTGGAGTATAGGAAGCACCACACCCTCCTTGTCGTTTCTCCCAGGCGCCTTGGGAATTCAATGAAGGGTCTAAATAGCCTGTTCATTGATGTGGTTGTGTCCCGACGCATGCATAGTGCTAGCTCGGGGTGTTTCTGATAAGACTCATGCGGGTAACTAGTACGCCTTGGTTGCTTGTTGTTAAAACAGCGTTTTTATAAAGCAACTGGGATGGAGGTTTATCCTCTTCGGGGAACCTGTTACTGGTTCTCGACGGATTCTCGTTCATATCTGGGGGATGTTAACGGAATAGATCAGGACATAGGTAGAGGGGTTTCACGCCCTTGGGGTGGGCCTCCGCGCACGGTTCACACCGGCCGTCTGGGTGGCGCCCTCTTTTCATGTTTTTTGATCGACGCGCATATCTGCCCCTTCTTCCGGAGTAGGCATGTCGGCGTGGTTAGGGCACGGGACTGGTTCTGGTCACGCTGGTCCAGGTCAGTTAACCCGTTTGTCCGCCGGGGATGCAGATCTGCTGTTCTGGTACCCTGAGGGACTTGGGCTTTTTTCAGGGGAAAAAAGGCCGGGGCGGCCCGGGGCGTCACAAGGTTAGGCGTTATGGAGACCCTTGTTGGGTACTCTTTTGTACCTGGCACTATCATAAGGGGCTGGTTCTCTTCTTTGCACCTCTCTCGCGCATGGCGGGGAGAGGGCTGTTGGGGTGGTCTTCTGGACCTCCTCTGGTAACCCTGTGTGCTTCCCGAGCCGCCGGGCCCGGTCCGAAGTAAAGTTTCGTTGATACCGTAGACCTGGGATAACCCCTTTTTTCTTGAGGGGTTATAGGAACAACCGCCGCCTATGGTAACAACTGGGTGGTTGATTCCCTGGTGTGTTGGAGCAGTGTCAACTCCCGGGTTCTCCGGTTGAGTGTGCCCCTGCATGTTCATGACGTCTGCCAATCATGTCAGCCTTCTCTGCCTCGACCCCTCTGGGTGGGTTTTTTTTGATGGAGGCTTCGTCATGGTGATCAACAACGCCAGCATACGCCCCTTCCGCCGGGGGGGGCTGTTTCAGCTGACTCCTTTGGCGCCTGTCTCGTCCGCAGTGCTCCAGGCTCAGGTTACAGCCTGCTGCCTGGTTTCCCCGGTGCGCTGCCTGCTTCCGTTGGTTAACCTTTTGAGTGCTTACGGCCATGCTGACTGCCTGTTCTGCAGGGTCAGTGTGCCAGGCGGTGTGCTATTGGGGGGAAAGGGCCCGCTCTTGGAGGGGCCCTATCCGAATACGCTGGCGATGTGGGGGGCGGTGTCACTAAGTGACCGCCTGGTGGGGTCTTGATGCCTGGCGTCATTGACTTCTCCGGGCCCCCTTTTTCCAGGGGATCCAGTCCCTTCGGTGGGTCTGGGTCTTCCTTCGCGCTCCGCTGCTACGGCCTTGCCACGGGGTTGGGTTCCTCTTGACCCCGTGATTTTGGCGGCAGTAACGAAGTTGTTCCTTTCGTTCGTTCGCGGGTGGCATGCGGGTTGTGCGTGTGTGTAATCGTGGGGTCAAGCCACGGTCTGCTCACCCTGTGCATTGAGTTGCTTGAGTGCCTATTCGCACGGTCGGATCCGTCTCCCTCCCGTGAACCTCCAATAGGGGGGGTAACCTCCATTAGGGAGGGTCGGGGGGCTCGGTCCTCCCCGGTCTGATGGTTGTGGGGGGCCTCAGCGGGGTACATTTGTCGGGCTATGGCTCCCGCTCAGCCCCTGTTGTGCAACTAGGTGCTGAGCGAAGCCATAACGATACAGAACGTAAGGTTATGTATATAACCCAGTTCTGTTAGTTATGGTGCGCTCAGCACCTAGGACGCCGCTGCGGCCCTTGATCTCGCCTTGTGGTGAAAGTTTGGGAAGGAGGCGAGTAGGTGACCACACATCTGCTTATGAAGGTAAGTGGAAGGGGGTGTGGTCAGATGAATGTTGGGATGTAAAGGTACATGGTGGAATTTTTTATTCAGTGTTTATGCACCAAGTGAAGTACAGTGCAACTAGGTGCTGAGCGCACTATAACTAACAGAACTGGGTTATATACATAACCTTACGATAATAGTAAACTGTATCAAATGCTTGTGACAACAAATAGTGCAGGAGTCGGACAATGTTTTATTTTATCTATGGCACATACTATTATATAATTCACAACTGGCTGAGATCATGCTATGATGTTCTTTGAAACCAGATTTGCGTGGACTTAATACAGAATGATTTGAGAAAAATGCTTTGAATTGGTTATTTACCAATGATTCCACGATTTGTGTTAGACAAGATGGTTTGGAGATTGTTCTTTAGTTATTTAGGTCACTTAAATCAACACCTTTATGTAATTGGGATACATGTGCCATTTTGCAAGAAAGATTAAATATAGCTACTGTATGTGTTTTTTGCTCTGTAATTAATGGAGTAGCTAGACTGAGACAAAATAGGATCAAATTGATCCTCTCTGGTTGATTTCCTGGCATCAATGGATTGCAATGCTTAAAATACATAACTAGTAAGGGGCGGTCAGGTGGCGTAGCGGAGATTGCGTTCGTCACCAACACCGGAGACGCTGGATTCGCCTGTTCGAATCCAGCTCACAGCTCCGGCGTTGTCACCAGCTTGGCTGGCCGTTCACACTAATACAATTGGCTGTATTAGAGGGTGGGAAAGCTGGCGGGGTGGGTCCGGGTCGTTGTAAACAGCGACTCCTACAGTTCGGTCGGGGCGCTTGCTCAGTGCGGATAGGATCTAAGGGGGGTAGTGTGATCCTTCCACACGTTACACCCTCTCAGTGAGAGTCCGCGCTGCCAGGTGAAAAGAAGCGGTTGATTGGCTAGACGTGTGTCGGAGGAAGCACGTGATAGCCTCCACTCTCCCAGACCGACTGTGGGGGGTAAGTGCGCAGCGACCAGGAAGGGGATTGGGAATTGGCATAACGACTAACATTGGGATGGGAGAAAATCGGAGGAAAAAGGAGGGGGAAAAAGATCAAAAAAATATATAAAAAATACATAACTAGTAGAGAAAGGCTGACAGGAAAAGGCTGAGAGGCATGCTCCACAATATGCACATAACCATGATCACCAAGAGAGGGCCCCACATAAGTATTATCAAGCAAATTACCAGCATCAGCTAAATGTTTGTTAAATGCTGAATATATCAAGTTTTGTTCAAATATTAAGCAATTATATAACATGTATAGGGAAATAGACAGATTTCACTGCACTCTAATTTTGTGGGATCTGAATAAGAGCTAGTGTGTAAGTCCAAATAATAATTTGATTTGGCATTCCTCACAGATGATATGCATTTGTTTATTTGTCTAAGTGAAGAACAATGGGTCAAGTTCCTTTACCTATGAAGATGATCATTTGGGTGTAAACAAAGGGGTTGCTCCATCCATTCATTTTTTTGGGCTAGCATCAGCAGATAGGGGACTATAGACTCCAATCACATTGCCAACACATGAGTCAACTATTAGGCCCCAAATCAATCTTCAACACAATGACTCAAAACATTTTGGGACAGTGATAGCATTCATGACAGTGACAGAAACACAAGTTCACATAAATACTCCACCTCCTCTTCCAATTATGTCTATTCTATACAAGTTATACTGGTTCAAAGCTATAGATGAGTCACTCTCAGACTTCTTTAGCAAAGACCAGTGGTGCAGTGGCAAATTGACAGTAGGTCAAACGCTCCACGCGCGTGCGCGCGCATGCACAGTTTTTTTTGGCTGCTCTCGTCCTGCAGCTGGATACTATTGCCTCACAGCGCGGCCGTCAGCGCGCGGCCCAGAGAGCGCCGCTGGCTCTGCGGCTCTGCAGCTGCATGCTTCTCCGGGAGTCCGGTTGGATAATGCCATGTAAAAAGCGATTGCGCGTACTTCAGCCTCAGTGACCGAGGTATAACGCCGTTATACCGAGTTATACCAGCACTGCACCACTGGCAAAGACACTAATATATCCGGGTCTGCCTGAAAGACCAGAATTTTCAAATAATCTAGTTTTTGGTGTTGAAGTAGACTTCTTAAATTCAAATGAATCAACCCCAATTGTATGTGGATTATGACAGGCCGTAGATTCGAGTTGAGTATTTGGAGTGGGAATAGCAACAGAAGGCTGTAGGGGGGTTGTGATTAAATTAAAGGCATTACAGTACAGGTCTGAGCAGAGACTTACAGCATCTAACAGTGATTCGGGTGGGAATATGAGCACCACGTTAGCACTCATGCGAGGATGGTGTTCACTTGATTCCACCATTCAAATTCACCCTGTTAATCAAAGCAATATGGGCATCAGCCTCCTGCCACTCTCTCCCCCAGACTAGATCAGAAAAGCCTCCATCACAAGAGTGACATGCTATGCACCGTCTGATGGCTCTCATACAAAGGCAGTGTTGGAAATTCAACTTCAAAGACACACCTCAAAGTCATCCTCTTCATACATCAGTGGGAAAGCAGCAGGAGTAAAGGACCTGATTATTATGTGCATGAGATGATGGATCACACGTATCCCCACTATCTGGCCGATAGCAGCGTGTAGTCTGTATATCACTTACCGAACCACAGAGATGCAATGGCTTAGAGAAGTCAAATGGCAATTTAACTTTGATCATACCACATTGCTGATTTACATTTGAATCAAACTTTGATTGCATCAGATGAATTTCCCAGTAAAAAAGGAAAAAAGGAAGAAAAAAAACAAGGTCAGAATGCATTTGAGCTGATCTTGAAGAAGTCCCCCCCTCGCTGCTTGCTACGGCACTTCAATTTACCATCTCATTATTCAAAGTGAAAATGAAAATTGGAGCCCGAAGCATTTGTATTTGAACAAAGAGGGGAAGCAGATTATGAATGTTCAAAACCTAATTTCTATTACACTTCCATTATTCTTCTATTAATCACAGATTCATTCTCACTGTGCTCTTCAAGTAAAACTGGCTCATACAGTATTCATGTGCATACAAGGGGAAAAAAAGAAATTGGCAAGGCTATCTGCCATGTTTCATTTATGACTTTCCACTGGTGATGACTCGCAAGGAATGTGTCAAAAGGAACTACTAATCAGACTAAGAAGTTGCTAGTTATTTTACAAACATACTGTAAATCTTAGTGACAAAAAAATCACCTAAAGAAGATTATTCTTTTCAATAATAGTAATTGTGAAAGGGAAGGATTACATGTATTTTTATTCTTCCGTCTTTTATAGCAAGACTAATATTCACAAAGAGAGATGAGATTTAATGCATATTGATTACTCCAGAGACTCGGAGAGAAAGTGTCAATTAAAGAATGTTAAGCCTCCATAAACTGCACCTTAAACACCTGATCAACGCTGTTCATATCTACCATCCTGGATTTGCCCTGAGTTTTGTTTAAATGGAGCAAATTTATCTCTGGAGAGAATTCTCTTAACCCCCCTTAATACCTCCAAGTGGATGAATAAGTATGCTATTCATATACAATATAAATTGAACTCACACATACAGTGCAATGCTGCTCCCCAGATCTTTGACAAAAAACATAACATACTACAATTTAGCGTTTAGGTCACTGGAATCTACATGCTCAAAGTAGAAAAATATCAAATTAATACTAGAATAATAGATTGTATAAAATAAAGAATACTGTATGTTAAAGACAAAATGTGATGTTTTTTTTCGTGTCTTACATACAGGTGTATGCGCATATGGGCTTACAAGACACATAAACAATAAGTATAATAGTATACTTGATAAATTACTTGACAAATTATGACATATAGAACAAGATGGCCACAAACGAAAGAAAATACAATAAAACGTAATATAACACAAGCTGTAAGCAATGTATGTAAACAAAGAACCAAGAGGAATTCATATACAATTATATAGGATATAGTGTGTTTTGTCTCAAGTGCATGCTTTCTCCAAAAATCCTGCAAAACTGAAGATGTCCTCCACAAAAAAACAACTCTACATACAACTCTCAGACTGTCAAAACAAATCCGGATTTACAATTTGAATTTTGAATTGTATGTATGTATGTATGTATGTATGTATGTATGTATGTATGTATGTATGTATGTATGTATGTATGTATGTATGTATGTATGTATGTATGTATGTATGTATGTATGTATGTAGGCTATATGTATGTAGGCTATATGTATGTATGTATGTATGTATGTATGTATGTATGTATGTATGAATATATGTATGTATGTATGTATGTATGTATGTATGTATGTATGTATGTATGTATGTATGTATGTATGTATGTATGTATGTATGTATGTATGTATGTAGGCTATATGTATGTATGTATGTATGTATGTATGTATGTATGTATGTATGTATGTATGTATGTATGTATGTATGTATGTATGTATGTATGTATGTAGGCTATATGTATGTATGTATGTATGTATGTAGGCTATATGTATGTATGTATGTATGTATGTATGTATGTATGTATGTATGTATGTATGTATGTATGTATGTATGTATGTATGTATGTATGTATGTATGTATGTATGAATGTATGTATGTATGTATGTATGTATGTATGTATGTATGTATGTATGTATGTATGTATGCTATATGTATGTATGTATGTATGTATGTATGTATGTATGTATGTATCTATGTATGTATGTATGTATGTATTCATAACCATGAATGCATGCTATTCTCATTTGTGTGCAATGAGGCTTTGGCATTGACCTCACTGCACATTACAATGGGCATACAATGAACAATCAGATTTGGTTGGAGTTCAGCTCGAACCTGCAAGTTTATTGGTACTGCCACAAATAGATTTTCACAGACTGTCCTTCTCATTATGATCAGCCCGTCATTATTTAGATTAAGAGCCTGGTTGCCCCTCAGGGCTAACGTTGGCCTGGCTGCCACAGAGGACAAGTTCTGCATGACATGAGGCCTGGCGTGACCCAGGAACACAAAACCACATCCACCAAGCATTGTACAACAATAACATAGCATGGATATTTGTGGTGCTCATTTTGATACAGACCAAATGAAGTGGTGGAGAAAAAAGAATGCCTTTTTGGTATCGTACTAGAGAAAGAGATGTTTAAGATTGATTCACCTTGGGTTCAGATTCACAATATCTAATTATAGCCATGGGAGTCCAGTCAAGGCCATGGTATTCCAGGGCTGGAGAGACAGCATTCTGTTTTAACTATGCTGTGCTCTACATGAATCATATTCCCTATGTGAGCCATTAAAACAGAATGAATGCCCTTTCCCAGGCAGCGGCTATGGGCTACTGCACCTCTGTTGGACTAGAAAGGTTAAGGATTGGGCGGTTAGGTGGCCGAGCGGAGATTGCGTTCGTCACCAACCCCGGAGCTGTGAGCTGGATTCGCCTGTTCGAATCCAGCTCACAGCTCCGGGGTTGTCACCAGCTTGGCTGGCCGTCTGCACTAATACAATTGGCTGTATTAGAGGGTGGGAGAAGCTGGCGGGGTGGGTCCGGGTCGTTGTAAAACAGCGACTCCTACAGTTTGGTCGGGGCGCCTGCTAAGCGCGGATAGGACTTGAGGGGGATAGTGTGGTTCTCCCACACGCTACGCCCTCTCGATGAGAATCCGCGCTGCCAGGTGAAAAGAAGCGGTGATTGGCTGGACGTGTGTCGGAGGAAGCATGTGGTAGCCTCCACTCTCCCAGATGATCTGACTGTGGGGGGTAAGTGCGCAGCGACCAGGAAGGGACTGGGAATTGGCATACGACTAACATTGGGATGGGAGAAAATCGGAGGAAAATGGAGGGGGAAAAAGACCAAAAAAATAAAAAATAAAGGTTAAGGATTGTTTTTAGATTCTCCGAATGATCAGCAAAGAACATTTTTACGTACTTACTAGGGGTGGGAATCACCAGTGGCCCACATGATATAAAATGATCATGATACTTAAGTCACCATATGATGGTATTGCAATGTTAAACATATTGCAATATGCTGAGTATTGCTGAAACATAAATTGCATTATATTGTGATTTATTACAGTACCTTTTTTTATCTGGAAATGATGTCCCCAAAGGAAAACTTTGCAGACAACATATTTAATTTTTATATTTTAACATAAGATATAGTTTTGAGTTTGTTCATCTAATTCAATAGTCTTTATAGCAGCAAAATGGAATTGTTGAGATTTATTTTTTATATATATATTCATATCGTTTATTTAGCGCTTATATAGCACATATATTATAATATATATTATAGATGTATACTTGGCCGTCAGTGTATCGATACAATATTGCCACACAAAATACTATGCTGTATTTAAAAACAGATCCCACCCCCAGTACAGAACATTGGGGCAGCACACAGCAGTACTACATAACCAAGAATACTGCCAAGAAGCAATGATGCAAATTCAACCACCAATTAAAACGGTTTGACTTCAAAGCCAATGGGGTTTGTCTTGTTTCTATTAGCATTTCACATTGAAATTATGTGATATAACAGGTTGATTAACACAAAAAGTGATCACAACGTTAGACACAGATATACGGGACAACACATTTCAATCCCAGTCGTTCTTGGCACCCCATGAAAGTGTTACTTATGCATATATCAGCTCCATCAAAGGGGAGGGAAGGATGGGGGGATGGTGTCTCTGTGGCGGAGAAGGGGGGAGGGTTGCTCTGTGAAGCACACAACCTCATTATTCAGTCTATAGAACAGCACATCCACTCCATTGTTCTTCAAATCAACCCCTAAACTCGTCGACTGCAGCTCATCCACAGCCGTCAGAATAGAACAGAGAGGTGTCATCAATGACATCTCCAAAATGATCAGAGTGCATTATTGCCTTTTATTTTTTGAACACTCTCCATTCTCAAGTAGGTGGATAAGATTCCTCTGTAGAGCATCTTTTGTCATTAGCAGTCGAAAATGATATGACTGGTGTACGCACGAGGGGAGAGATATCTACGGTGGAATGATATAAACAGTGTCATTTTATTTTCTTTTGAGGCTGAGCTAGGGCTGCTGGCGGATGGGACTAGTGAGGGATATGTTGGGAGGAGTGTCTTGCAGCCGCGGCCCTACATGGTGAATCATTGTCGGAAAGGTAAACTGATTTCATCACACAGGGAAACCGGAATAGATGGGCTGGTGTGCTCCTGCGTGTCCGCCTTGGCAAGCGCAGGACAAATAGCGGCGACATGGAGACATCCTCCTCGTTGTTCGGCCATCCCACCAGGGATTCATGTAAATACTATTTACATTTACCCCCCCCCCCCACTCCTACCCAACCCCCCCCCCCCCCCCCCCCCCACTCCTACCCACCCACCCCCCCCCCCCCCCACCCACCCAACCACCTCCAATGTACAGTCCCCCCCCACCCCCACCTACCCAATCCAATGTACAGTTTCTACGCCTAATGTATATACTCTTTTCTTTCTGGACTCTTTTTGTATCACAAACAGTACTGTAATTGCAAATCTGGTATGTCATAAATGTATAGATGTAGCAGTACTGTCTATCTGTATGTCATGTATGTCATATATGTTACGATGAATTGAAAATGGGGGACCCTGATGTAAACAAGACGAAAGTCTTTCTCTGGTCTGCATCCCTTAACAATTGTATGTATTGAGCTGTACTGTACTGTACTCATTCTGCAATCTGTTAATAAAGTTTTCATTCATTCATTCATTCATACATTCTAACTATTCTTCTGCAGCAGCATCAATCATGGCCAATATGACAGGGTCCTTTGTTCCACACAGAGAGTGTATACACAGCTGTAGCTTGCTGAGGGAACCTTTCCCTCCTCTATCTTGCCACTACATCTGTCGGACACACTGCATCAAAACCTCATTTAGGCCGTGATTATCCTAATGACACCAATGTCTTTTCCCTCTCAGGCCATTATCGGCTGAGTCCAAACTCCCCTAATTAAAGATACACAGTCAACACATGGTCATGCATGACAAAGACACACACCCAACACACAATCATGTGCACGCGCACACACACACACACACACACACACACACACACACACACACACACACACACACACACACACACACACACACACACACACACACACACACACACACACACACACACACACACACACACACACACACACACACACACACACACTCAAGATAATCCATCACACTGCCTTTTGTCATTCTGTTTATTGTTATTTTTTAATTAGTAATGATTCCCTGCAAGTGTTATTTGACAACCGAATACTGCATTATTTGCAGTGAATGCATTATTATTTGTCGAGACATGAAGTGGATGGTGTTTCATAAAAGTCCACATTAGGTACCAACGTTAAAGTGACAAGATACAATGTTTTTGACACCATGATCGGAGGCCAGTATCAAGTCTCTCACACCATTAAACAGTATTAGGGAATTTCATATGGGAAATCTTTGATTCTCAGTATACTAATAATATCAACTACAGCCTGGTTTCTCAAACTGTGGGTCACGGGCCAAAGTGGACTGCCACATGTTAAGACTAGAAGGTTTTAATGAGCCTGAATTTACTCAGTTTATGTCCATGAGTGAAAATGTTTAAGAACCTCAGCACTACAGTATTTGTAGTGATATTTGGGCAAGCTATAGCTCCATTTTACTTAATGCATATTATTGAACTTCATCCAATAGACTTGCGTGACCTTGCCATTTAATGGGCACACATTCAACCCTTCATAGTAATAGTAATCTTATAAACGCTGTCAGACCTGACATACATTTATCTTAAGTACTCTATGTTATTGAACCACATTAGGCCACTGAGGCAAACTGAAACTGCCTTCTGAATAAAAAATTGTCGACCTAAGCTCTAGGAGTCACAGGCAAAACCATTTGAAGGTAAGTTATATTTTATTTAAAGGAACAGTACACTTAAGAATTCTAATTCTGGGGAGCTCCAGTAGCTCACCGCGTACCTCGAGCGCTATTTCGGCGCCGGGGACAACCGTGCTCGTCACGGATCTGGGGTAGCAAGTTCGATTCCCGGACAAAGCCGTAACTTTCTCAGAGTGTCTTCCCCCCATCTGTACCCCCATTCAACCTGTTTCTGTCGGTCACACTTGACCAGAGAAAATGCGATAAACGCAAAAAAGAGCCAGCGGAATGGCCAAAGTTTAAAAAAAAAAATAATAATCTAATTCTAGGTAACACTTGGTATAAATACAATAGCCACCTTTGTGCTTTGTATGCTAAATGGGACTGGCCATCTTTATGTATACGCAGGTGTTTGTATTGGTTGAGTTTGATTTATAAAACTATCCTTGGTTTGGTCCCTTATTGCCTCTGTACATATCTCCTTAGAAGCCGAAGCCATTATTATTAAGATTAATGACATTTATTGTTCAGTCTTTGTTTACAGATAAATCAAAAACACACTTGTGTGGACTTACAAAAAGAAAAAGAAAAAAACCACAAATGTACATATTCAAGACCACTGACAACCTGGTTTGAACCCCAAGCATCAGTATCCTAGAGAAATTTAGAAGTAAATAATAATATAGTAGCACCACAGAGACCCCAGGACATAGTATACACCAAAATATCAATTAAGCAATGCAAACTGAAATTTGGCCCCATAATTACTCATGCGATCCGGATATGGCGTGAAACACAAAAAAATATTCTAACCCACATAAATGGCATAATCATACTCCCTTATTCAATAACAATGCACTCCTGATTGGAAAACGACCTATAAGATTCCCTAGATGGGAAAAGCAAGGCATACATACATTAGGAGATGTTTTCAACAAACAGGGTATTTGTAGTTATGATGAAATAGAAAAAAAATGTAATCTCACCGGTTCCACATATTTTTTTTACGCACAATTATTGTTATGTTTGAAGTCTCACGGTGTTCCATTAAGGATACCAATTGCACACCACAGATACCACAAATTTTTCTATGAAAGAGAGACATCGAGAGGTTTTGTATCAGATTTTTATCATCAATTACTAACGGCCTCGTATGAAACCCTCCACCTAGACTCTATTGGGAGGAGGGATATACCAGACCTGGAAATATATTTTGATTGGCAAGAAGCCTGGGCAAATGTTCGCATCAAGGAACCCGGACCATCAACAAATCAATCTTAACTATATTCATAGGACATACTTGACTCCTATAAGACTGAACAGAATGAGTCTTAAACAAGACTCCAAATGCTCCTTATGTACAAATGGGGACGAGGGGACATTTATGCACATGTACTGGGACTGCCCACCAGTTAAGATATTCTGGAAAGAAGTGACCCAGCAATTATCAAATCTCTTAATTCTGAATATACCTGTACACTGTAAACCCGCATGTTCAAAATAATCAATTAGTTTGAGTAGGGTATACTCAATATTCTATGATTCTACTAACTTGAATGTCTTGAGTTCGTGTGACGTGTTCTTATGTTTTGAGTAAATAAAACTCATAGTTTTTGATTGACTTGGAACTATTCACTTATTAAGTAAGTATAATGTAAAAGCATAACTTAAGTACAACTTAAGATAATTAAGTAGATACAGACTGTAAACCGCATTATGTTTTGAGTAAATAAAACTCATAGTTTTTGATTGACTTGGAATTATTCACTTATTAAGTAAGTATAATGTAAAAGCATAACTTAAGTACAACTTAAGATAATTAAGTAGATACAGACTGTAAACCGCATTATGTTTTGAGTAAATAAAACTCATAGTTTTTGATTGACTTGGAACTATTCACTTATTAAGTAAGTATAATGTAAAAGCACAACTTAAGTACAACTTAAGATAATTAAGTAGATACAGACTGTAAACCGCATTATGTTTTGAGTAAATAAAACTCATAGTTTTTGATTGACTTGGAACTATTCACTTATTAAGTAAGTATAATGTAAAAGCATAACTTAAGTACAACTTAAGATAATTAAGTAGATACAGACTGTAAACCACATTATGTTTTGAGTAAATAAAACTCATAGTTTTTGATTGACTTGGAACTATTCACTTATTAAGTAAGTATAATGTAAAAGCATAACTTAAGTACAACTTAAGATAATTAAGTAGATACAGACTGTAAACCGCATTATGTTTTGAGTAAATAAAACTCATAGTTTTTGATTGACTTGGAACTATTCACTTATTAAGTAAGTATAATGTAAAAGCATAACTTAAGTACAACTTTATTAACAGATTGCAGAATGGGTATAGAGGTGTGATAGGTGTGAGAGGTGTGATAGGTGGGATTGGTGTGAGAGGTGTTATAGGTGTGAGAGGTGTGAGAGGTGTGATAGGTGTGATAGGTGTGAGAGGTGTGAGAGGTGTGATAGGTGTGAGAGGTGTGATAGGTGTGAGAGGTGTGATAGGTGTGAGAGGAGTGATAGGTGTGAGAGGTGTGATAGGTGTGATAGGTGTGATAGGTGGGATCGGTGTGAGAGGTGTGATAGGTGTGAGAGGTGTGATAGGTGTGATAGGTGTGAGAGGTGTGATAGGTGTGATAGGTGTGAGAGGTGTGAGAGGTGTGATAGGTGTGAGAGGTGTGATAGGTGTGATAGGTGTGATAGGTGTGATAGGTGGGATCGGTGTGATAGGTGTGAGAGGTGCTGTGAGAGGTGTGATAGGTGTGAGAGGTGTGAGAGGTGTGATAGGTGTGATAGGTGTGAGAGGTGTGATATGTGTGATAGGTGTGAGAGGTGTGATAGGTGTGAGAGGTGTGATAGGTGTGAGAGGAGTGAGAGGTGTGATAGGTGTGATAGGTGGGATCGGTGTGAGAGGTGTGATAGGTGTGAGAGGTGTGATAGGTGTGAGAGGTGTGATAGGTGGGATCGGTGTGAGAGGTGTGATAGGTGTGATAGGTGGGATCGGTGTGAGAGGTGTGATAGGTGTGAGAGGTGTTAGCTTTTTATGGGTTTTCTTGCTAATGTCCTGTCATGCCTCCGGTCTAGCGGATACGGTGACGCGTCATACAGGAGTCATACAGGCATACATGCATATAGTTGCATATAGCATGTTCTCAATGAAGATATGACCTGTGCCTGTATGCTAGCATGATATGGTTGGTATCTATGACATGTGCCTGTATAATGACACGGTTGGTATCCATGACCTGTGCCTGTATGCTAGCATGACACGGTTGGTATCTATGACCTGTGCCTGTATGCTAGCATGACATGGTTGGTATCTATGACCTGTGCCTGTATGCTAGCATGACACGGTTGGTATCTATGACCTGTGCCTGTATGCTAGCATGACATGGTTGGTATCTATGACCTGTGCCTGTATGCTAGCATGACATGGTTGGTATCTATGACCTGTGCCTGTATGCTAGCATGACATGGTTGGTATCTATGACCTGTGCCTGTATGCTAGCATGACATGGTTGGTATCTATGACCTGTGCCTGTATGCTAGCATGACATGGTTGGTATCTATGACCTGTGCCTGTATGCTAGCATGACATGGTTGGTATCTATGACCTGTGCCTGTATGCTAGCATGACATGGTTGGTATCTATGACCTGTGCCTGTATGCTAGCATGACATGGTTGGTATCTATGACCTGTGCCTGTATAGCATGACACGGTTGGTATCTATGACCTGTGCCTGTATGCTAGCATGACATGGTTGGTATCTATGACCTGTGCCTGTATAGCATGACACGGTTGGTATCTATGACCTGTGCCTGTATGCTAGTGTAACCCCAGGTTCAGATTCATAATTATCAGTTACATAAATAGTTCCTGTTTACCATGAGGTCCCACTTCCTGTATATAGCGTATGATGTCATGATTTGAAGGTTCTGGAACCTTTGTGATGTCATCCTATGATGTCATATAGAACATTCCGGAACCTCTTGGTTTCCTATATATTCAGCCAGCTCTCAAGCAGCCAGCCTCTTTCTCCTCAACCACTGGACCCGCAACATCACCCAGACGGACCGGACTAACCAACCGACTGGAAGCCGCAAGTCTCCACCAGCACCCCGGAGCAGTCCAGACCACCCCTCACCAAGCGTGCTCAGCTGGATAGATACCCGATGGCGAGCCAACCCCGGAACATTTGATAAGACTAATGGCAGCCTGATGTGAATACCCATGAGGCTCACCTAGTGCTCAACTATTGCTACACCACTAGTCCGGTAGGATTGAACTGAACGAGACTACAAGGACTTCCAAGGGAGGCAATCCCGTTCACCTTATGTTGTGATATTGTATTTTGTATTTGAATTGATTTAACTGGATATATGGATATAGATATTCTGCCATTGTATGATGTTATAATAGAACCTTCTAGAACATAGAACCTTCTAGAACCGGTTGTGGTGATGTCATAATAGACCTCGATTATCGCCGAATCACTTCCTGGTTTAAAGAGTTAACGGGCCAATTCACCTAATAAGGTATTTGCATTCCCTGATAAACTAATATAGAGTTACCGATGATAACCTCAGAGACGTCTGAATGAACCCCAATGTGTTGATCCAATCGACCTAGGCCTTGATATCGACCTAACCCTCCCGCAAGGAAAGGTTACTGACCTAATCTAAAAGGGATACTTCCAAGCATAAGTTGTACTTTACGTACGTATATATTATTACTGTTTATCTAGCGCGCTTTTAATTAAAACACCGGTTATTGTTATAACTCTGCCTCTGGTCTACAATTCTTTTAATTGTGTATATTACTCCTTGTCGCATTCGAACCTAGAACTGTGCCCGTGGCAAACAGCTGTTACTGGTATTAACACAAGTGCTACATAAATTTGGCGAGCCAGCCAGGAGGAGTATATCACAGTTAACTGGATTATTAGCCTGTAAGGCAGAAGCTTAAATAGCGTGTAGCGATGGAAGTAGTTCAAACTAGCAGAGTGAGACTCCCTAATTCAATCATAGTCCGCGGTATAGACGATATTAACACTGACCCTGACCTGAAGGAATATCTGATGGGACGCGGCACCATTCAGAGGACGTTCTTAGTAGCTCCTGTCGGCTTAGAGCCAGAATCACGGGTTATTATAGAATACGACGGCCCGCAAGCAGTTTCTAATTTCCGACTAACCACGCCCGACGCGAGTTACCTCATTCGAGACTTAGCCAGCGTTTATGACCCTGTAGCCAGTGACACGGTTACACAGACTTTTCTCGCAGACCTAGCGGTGATAGCGACAGAGAGGGGCGAAGCCCTTGAGGAAGTCCTCACGAGAGAACTCGCCACCATCAGCGCCGCCCTCAAACGCCGCCCTCAGCCCGACCCCCACCCCGACGAAGGGACCGGGGGGGACGCATTCAGAATGGACGCCCCACAGGGTCCGGGGCCTGCAACACAAGCAAGCCCCTTACCCTGGACAAGCCGAGTGGAGCCGGTACCCGAGCTCCGCTGGCCTCAAGCACCAGTGCGCCCGCAAGAGAATGCACAACCTGTTCTGACACCCGCTGATGTCAACCCACCAGGGATGCAAAGGATAATTGTGGAGCACCTAATGAGAACCGAAGACGCAGCCATGCTCAGTCAAGCATCCGTGAGAATCAGACCCTTCTCTGGGCGAAGCCCTCCGCCCGACAGAGAAGTAGACTACGAGACATGGCGGAACAATGCGGTTCTTCTCCTCAACGACACAAGAGTGTCTGATGTAAACAAATCCCGGAAACTCCTGGATAGCCTCATGGCACCCGCCAGTGACATGGTAAGACACCTGGAACCTGACTGTCCTCCAGGGGACTACCTGGAGAGCCTCGACGCCGCCTTCGGAACCATTGAAGATGGAGCTGATCTTTTTGCCAAGTACCTGAATACAGTGCAATACGTTGGAGAGAAATCATCAGCTTATCTTCCGCGATTACGGGGGATCCTGACTACCACCTATAGGAGGGGGGGCGTAGCGGCCAATGCCCTCGATCGGCAACTGCTAAGCCAATTCATCAGAGGCTGCAGGGACACCGCCATGCTAACCGAGCTGCAGCTAGCACAGAGAAAGAACAACCCACCTACCTTTACCGAATTCCTCCTGTTAATCCGCACCGCAGAAGACCAGCGCTCTTCCAAAGAATACCGCATGAGACAGAGCCCGAACGTTTCGAGGCCAAGGGTATCGAGTAACGCCCAGGGCAGCTGGACCCAAAGGGAAGAGGAATACGCTCCAAAGTCGATTCCGGACTCCAGCTCCAACTTCCAACGGTTAGAGGGCCTAATTGCAGACTTACAGACACAGATCCTGGGAAGGAGGGACAACCGGAACAGACAAGCGAGGCCAGCTTCCAAGCAAGAAGCCCAGGCATCAGTTAAACCGACGACTAACAGAGGTACTCCCAAGTCCCAAAAGTCGGAGACTCAAAGCCCAAAGTCCTACATAAGCCATAGACCCAGACCCTGGTATTGTTTCAGCTGTGGAGAAGATGGACACATGCGACACCAATGCGAGAGGGAGCCGAACCCCTCTCTGGTGGACTTGAAACATAAAGTACTAGCTGAAAACCAGCAGGTCTGGGACATGAATTTAAACTAAAGACAGTTGCTGCAGAGGGACGAGCAGGAACTGGGGTACGAGAGAGATGTCCCAGACGGCAGTGGCGCGCCTCGGCCACTTATGCCAAAGTGGCGGCCATACCTAAAGGACTGGTTGGAGCCAAATGCACTGCCCACGTAATCCTGGAAGGTAAAGAATGCGGCTGCTTACTCGATACAGGCTCCCAAGTAACAACGATCCCAAATTCCTTCTATCAAGAGAACATGTCTCACCTACCCCTTAACTCCTTATACGACCTGCTGGAAGTGGAAGGAGCCAATGGGCAGGAGATCCCCTACCTCGGCTACGTCGAAACTACAATCACGTTTCCACGGAGCATGTTCGGTGTAGACATCGACATCGCCACCCTAGCGCTGATTGTGCCTGATATGAGCACTACCCTGTCCACAGTGCTGATAGGCACAAACGCCCTAGACAGCCTGTACCAGCAGTGCGCAGATAC
This sequence comes from Notolepis coatsorum, assembly GCF_963971535.1. Classification (NCBI taxonomy): domain Eukaryota; kingdom Metazoa; phylum Chordata; class Actinopteri; order Aulopiformes; family Paralepididae; genus Notolepis; species Notolepis coatsorum. The sequence continues at coordinate 52,554,062 of NC_140184.1, read as the reverse complement.
CCCATCTACGAAATACCAATCCCGGCCCTACGGCTACCAGGTAGTCTTGCGAACCCTTGAAGCCAGACATAAACAGTCTGCGGAGTCCAGCCTGGGCGAAGTGAAACTACATAGCAGAGACCCGGAAACTATCGCTCCAGGGCAGACCAAAGTCCTCGAGGGGGTAGTGAGTTGCAGGGCAACCCACGCAGGAAGATGGGTTATGATAGAGTCCCCAAGGTCAACGGCCTTGCCAGGGGGAATCTTGGTATCAGGTGGCTTAGCAGAGCTACCACGAAAACTGCCACATTGTATACCAGTCCTCCTTAAGAACGAGTCCGACCACGATATTACCCTGTCCCCGAGGGTTGTGATAGCCGAGATACATGCAGTCATGAGTGTCCGGCCGCTCAAGACACTGGACGCAGACCTAGCGACAGACCCTAACCAAACATCAAAGCTCAAGTTTGACTTTGGAGACTCTCCAGTACCTCAAGAGTGGAAAGAGAAGATAACGGAACGGCTGAACTCCATGCAAGAAGTTTTCGCCCACCACGATCTCGACTTCGGATGCACTGACAAGATAAAGCATCACATAAAGCTCAATGACAAGACACCATTCAAACAACGGGCGAGACCGATACACCCGCAAGATATAGAAGCTGTGCGCGCCCACATTCAACAGCTCCTCGACACTGGAGTCATCCGAGAATCTGAATCACCATTCTCGTCACCAATTGTAGTCGTCAGGAAGAAGAACGGCGATGTCAGGCTATGCATAGACTACAGGAAACTGAACCTCCAAACAGTAAAGGACTCATACGCCCTGCCCAACCTGGAGGATTCCTTTTCAGCACTGACTGGGTCCAAATGGTTCTCAGTGCTAGATCTCAAATCTGGTTATTACCAGATCGAAATGGAAGAAAAGGACAAGCACAAGACAGCATTTGTCTGCCCGCTGGGGTTCTTTGAGTTCAATAGGATGCCTCAAGGAATAACAAATGCGCCAGGCACATTCCAGCGGCTTATGGAGAGGTGCGTGGGAGAGTTGAACTTGAAGCAAACCCTCGTCTTCCTGGACGATCTGATCGTTTTCTCTTCAACGCTGGAGGAACACGAGGCGCGACTTATGCGAGTCCTGAGCAAGCTGAACGAGTATGGGCTAAAACTATCACCCGAAAAGTGCAAATTCTTCCAGACCTCCGTAAGGTATCTAGGCCACATAGTGTCTGAGAAAGGAGTCGAAACGGACCCAGAAAAGACAACCGCACTCACCACCTGGCCAAAGCCAACCAAGCTGAAAGAACTGAGAGCATTTCTAGGATTCTGCGGGTACTACCGTAAATTCGTCAAAGACTATTCCAAGATAGTGAAACCCCTCAACGCACTTACTGCCGGATACCCTCCCATGAAGAAGCATGGGAAAGCTACAGTGACCGCCGAGAAGTATTACGACCCTAAAGCTCCCTTCCATGACAGATGGACCCCAGCTTGCCAGACAGCTTTCGACGCTATCATAGAAAAGCTGACAACTACCCCTGTTCTCGGTTTCGCCGACCCCGAAAAGCCGTACATATTGCACACAGATGCAAGCGCATTAGGTCTCGGCGCCGCCCTTTACCAGGAGCAGCAAGGACAGAAGCGTGTCATCGCGTATGCAAGCCGCGGATTGTCAAAATGTGAAACCAGATATCCTGCCCATAAATTGGAGTTCCTTGCCTTAAAATGGTCGGTAACTGAGAAGTTCCAGGATTACCTCTACGGACGACCATTTCTTGCTGTCACTGATAGTAACCCACTGACGTATGTCCTTACCACGGCTAAGCTTGATGCCGCAAGCTACAGATGGTTATCCGATCTATCTACCTTCGACTTCCAGCTGCAATACAGAGCTGGGAACCAGAATCAAGACGCTGATGGGCTGTCCCGGCGACCACACAGCAGACCAGCGGATGACGCAAAATCGATAAAAGAGATGGAAAGAATACAACAGTTTGCGAAAAGACACCTCCCGGAACCAGAGCACACAAACATGAGTGAAGACATCATTATAGCCATCTGCGACAGACACTTAGTTCGCGAAGTGATCGACAACGGTTCTACAGAGACACCATCGAGCCGTGCATCGGTGGGATCACTTGCCCTCCACCCAAGTGCAATCCCAGACAGCTTCCAAGGAGAGGATCAGCTGGGTGGCCTACCCGTCGTTCCGCTGATGACTCCTGCCGAAATGAGAGAAAAGCAAAGAGCCGACACCTGTATCAGTCAAGTACTACAGCTAGTGGAGGCAGGGGAGAAACCTCCTCCACCGACACTCAGAAAGGAAATCCCAGAACTTTACCTTCTACTAAGAGAGTGGAATCGGTTAGAAGTATTGGACGGGGTCCTGTACAGGAAGAGGCAAGAAGGCGCACAGACCCACCATCAACTGGTGCTGCCGGAAGACATGAGACCTATGGTCTTAAAAAGCCTTCACGATGACATGGGCCACATGGGCGTGGACCGAACCCTAGACCTCGTCCGGAAGCGATTCTATTGGCCCAAAATGGCAGCTGAAATAGAGACAAAGATCAGGACCTGCAACCGATGTGTACGGCGTAAGGTTCCACAAGAGAGAGCTGCCCCGTTGGTGAACATCACGGCCACACGACCACTAGAGTTGCTGTGCATGGACTTTCTCAGCCTGGAACCAGACTCCAGTAACACAAAGGACATCTTGGTCATTACGGACCACTTCACGAAATACGCAGTAGCGATCCCTACCGCCAATCAAAAAGCGCGGACCGTCGCTAAATGCCTGTGGGACAACTTCATTGTCCACTATGGTATCCCGGAGAAGCTCCACAGCGACCAAGGTGCGGATTTCCAATCCCGCACCATTAGAGAGCTGTGTGAGCTGGCCGGCATCAAAAAGATACGAACTACCCCGTACCATCCAAGGGGAAACCCAGTAGAACGCTTCAACCGGACCCTGCTTAATATGCTGGGCACCCTGGAGAATCAGAAGAAGAGCCATTGGCGAGACTACGTCAAACCCCTAGTACACGCCTACAACTGTACTAAGAACGACACTACTGGATTCACCCCGTATGAACTGATGTTCGGGCGACAGCCAAGGTTGCCTGTGGACATAGCCTTCAACTTACCTGTCAACTACAAGCCAGGCTCACACTCGCAGTACGTCCGCAGTTTGAGATCGCACCTTGAAGCAAGTTACAGAGTAGCTACAGAAAATGCGCAGAAGACGGCGGACCGCAACAAAGCCAGGTTCGACAAACGAGTTGTTGAGTCTACCCTGCAGGAAGGGGACAGGGTTCTCGTCAGGAACGTCCGCCTCAGAGGAAAGCACAAGCTAGCAGACCGGTGGGAAGCAGATATCTATATTGTAGTGAAACACACTGGACATGTCCCAGTCTATGTAGTGCGACCTGAAACCAGAGATGGCCCACTACGAACGCTCCACAGAGACCTACTGCTACCTTGCGGCTTCCTTCCTACTACCCCTGTGGAAGATGGACCTCCTGTAAAGGTCAAAGCTAAGCGACCAAGAACTCGACAGAACCCAAGAGAAGAAAGCTTGAATGAATCGGAGGGAGAGGACCCAGATGATGACTATCTTGATCTCCCTTATCACTATGACCAGGGAGGTCTAGTGGTGGAAACACGACTCTTTCCAGTGTCCACAGTCGAGCAAGACCCCTCAGACGGAGTCATTATTCCAGAGGGAGCGCCAGATACAGCGGATCTGGAAACTCCCTTACCTGATATGGATCCGGAAGAGGACAACCTACCCGACCAGACCTTACCAGTTATGAGTTCAGAGGAGAACAATACTAGCATGAATGAACTGGAGACCGAACCCGATGGACCGGGGAATGTCCACAACGATGTGGAAAGAGAAACCGAAAGAGAGGTCATAGATGAACAGCCAAGAAGGTCGACAAGACATAGGGAACCTCCAAAAACCCTGACTTATCACCGACTAGGAAACCCAATAGTGACGATAATCCAGTCAATATTACAGAGTCTAAGCTCAGTAATCGCAGACTCTTTAGGTGACTCTGACTCCACAGAACCCCATAGGATTGTGATAATGTAGTCCTGGGGTAATATGCACAGGGACGTGCATTAGGATAGAAGGGGAGAATGTAACCTCGGGTTCAGATTCATAACTAGCATAGGAACATACATAGTTAATGTTAGTAGGTAAGAACTTTCTAGACAGTAAAACATTCTAGGCCCAGACTCCCCAAAACCCCATAGGATTGTGATAATGTAGTCCTGGGATAATATGCACAGGGACGTGCATTAGGATAGAAGGGGAGAATGTAACCCCAGGTTCAGATTCATAATTATCAGTTACATAAATAGTTCCTGTTTACCATGAGGTCCCACTTCCTGTATATAGCGTATGATGTCATGATTTGAAGGTTCTGGAACCTTTGTGATGTCATCCTATGATGTCATATAGAACATTCCGGAACCTCTTGGTTTCCTATATATTCAGCCAGCTCTCAAGCAGCCAGCCTCTTTCTCCTCAACCACTGGACCCGCAACATCACCCAGACGGACCGGACTAACCAACCGACTGGAAGCCGCAAGTCTCCACCAGCACCCCGGAGCAGTCCAGACCACCCCTCACCAAGCGTGCTCAGCTGGATAGATACCCGATGGCGAGCCAACCCCGGAACATTTGATAAGACTAATGGCAGCCTGATGTGAATACCCATGAGGCTCACCTAGTGCTCAACTATTGCTACACCACTAGTCCGGTAGGATTGAACTGAACGAGACTACAAGGACTTCCAAGGGAGGCAATCCCGTTCACCTTATGTTGTGATATTGTATTTTGTATTTGAATTGATTTAACTGGATATATGGATATAGATATTCTGCCATTGTATGATGTTATAATAGAACCTTCTAGAACATAGAACCTTCTAGAACCGGTTGTGGTGATGTCATAATAGACCTCGATTATCGCCGAATCACTTCCTGGTTTAAAGAGTTAACGGGCCAATTCACCTAATAAGGTATTTGCATTCCCTGATAAACTAATATAGAGTTACCGATGATAACCTCAGAGACGTCTGAATGAACCCCAATGTGTTGATCCAATCGACCTAGGCCTTGATATCGACCTAACCCTCCCGCAAGGAAAGGTTACTGACCTAATCTAAAAGGGATACTTCCAAGCATAAGTTGTACTTTACGTACGTATATATTATTACTGTTTATCTAGCGCGCTTTTAATTAAAACACCGGTTATTGTTATAACTCTGCCTCTGGTCTACAATTCTTTTAATTGTGTATATTACTCCTTGTCGCATTCGAACCTAGAACTGTGCCCGTGGCAAACAGCTGTTACTGGTATTAACACAAGTGCTACACTAGCATGACATGGTTGGTATCTATGACCTGCGCCTGTATGCTAGCATGACATGGTTGGTATCTATGACCTGTGCCTGTATAGCATGACACGGTTGGTATCTATGACCTGTGCCTGTATGCTAGCATGACACGGTTGGTATCTATGACCTGTATGCTAGCATGACATGGTTGGTATCTATGACCTGTGCCTGTATGCTAGCATGACACGGCTGGTATATATGGACTCAAGACTGTAGCACTCAAGTTTGACACTGTTTAACAAACAATCTTACTTATACGCAGAGTTGTACCCTTCCTGCAGACTTGACAGAACTTGTAAGTCATTTTGGATAAAAGCAGCTAAATGACTAAATGTAAATGTCATGGATTTCAAAAATAGATATGAATATGAGACATTTCTTTTGTCTTTCTTTCATTCCTGATTTTTTTTTTTTTTTTTTTTTTAGGAGATACAAGATTGTTGGTTCCATATTCCAGCCCAGGTCTGTTTTCTTCAATATTAGGCCACTGGGTGTAGAGTGATTTTCCGAGTATTCAACTATTTTACATTAATACAGAGAGAGACAGAGAGAGAGAGAGACAGAGAGAGGGAGAGAGAGAGAAACAGAGAGACAGAGAGAGACAGAGAGAGAGAAACAGACAGACAGAGAGAGAGAGACAGAGAGAGAGACAGAGAGAGAGAGAGAAACAGAGAGACAGAGAGAGAGACAGAGAGAGAGAGAGAAACAGACAGACAGAGAGAGAGAGACAGAGAGACAGAGAGAGAGAGACAGAGAGAGAGAGAGAGAGAGAGAGAGAGAGAGAGAGAGAGAGAGAGAGAGAGAGAGAGAGAGAGAGAGAGAGAGAGAGAGCGAGAGAGAGAGAGAGAGAGAGAGAGAGAGACAGAGAGAGAGAGAGAGGGGGGGGGAGAGAGGGAGAGAGAGAGAGAGAGAGGGAGAGAGAGAGAGAGAGAGAGAGGGAGAGAGAGAGAGAGACAGAGACAGAGAGAGTGAGAGAGATGTTAATAAAGTTATTATATTATATATTAAGTCCAATTATATTAAAACATTCGTTTAGAGAATTAGCTCAGCTCTGAGAAGTGAGAAATAACGGCATGTGAAAATAATATTTCTGCAAGCAAGCAACAGGAAACCACTGTTGTGCGCAGCTGCGGAGGAATTCTGGGATGATACCTGTATACCCGCATGTCGTGAGATGCAGCAGCAGCCGTCAAGTTAGCAGAAGCAGCGCACGTCAAGTTTCTTTCATATAGTGAGTATAAATATATATGTAAATTTGCCAATTTGCGGTTATCTGTGGTCATTTAATCTGTTCGGATATGCAATTTGTAGATGCAAATTGCGTGAGCTGCTAGCGCATCTTTTAATAGTTTAGTTATAGTTAATGGCTGTTCAGTATAATTAAGCTAACTCGGTCTCCATTGTCTTCTTAAACAACTGCCTGCATGCATGCTGTGTGCAATTAAAATATTATGGCACACCGAAATGATGTTGTTTCATGCTAAATATTAAGAGTTCGATATTGGGTCAAGTGCAAGTGTGAGTTATAGTGCAGGTAAAGATGGCGTCGCCCTCGTGCGTGCATCATGCATGCATGTCAAGCCGCATCTCCATTTTAGGTTTGTTTGCACATTATGTCCTATTATCGGGTTTGAGGGAGATTAATTTGGTTATATTGGTTGAGTGTCATGCAGGCGTCGCGTCCTCATGGCATGCATGGTCGAAGCCACATATCTCCATTTCTTTGAGCTTGTAAATTGATGTTTGTAATAGATATATATTTTTGACAAAAGGAGGTTTGAGAGAGATATTAATTCACGCTCTCATTCATCTCCGCTCTCTCTCTCCCTCCCTCCCTCTCTCCCTCCCTCCCTCTCTCTCTATCTCCTCTCTCTCTCTATCTCCTCTCTCTCGCTCTCCTGCGCTCTCTCTCTATCTCCTTCTGATTGATGGTTAAACATTCAAACTGTGAAAATTATGATCATGTTTTTGTAAGCTAATAGTATGAACTTGTTATATTGAGTTGTAAGTTATTCTGGTATATGTTTCATGGAGGTCTAAACGTTGTATTTTTTCCCTTGCCTTTCAGGTAGCAAGTGCTGCTGGGAAATATTCAAATGAGCCAAACAGTAAGCTGATTATTTTTAAATATAAAAACATATTTGTGAGATGGGACTGTATCGTTGAGACCAGAACATAGTTTATTAATCTGTTTCCACAGAGCTCAGTTTTTTCTCATAGTTCCAATATGGTAGTCTGGCAGTGTAAATTGTGTGCAGCTTCTTTGACTTCTAGAATACAGTTATTTAAACACTACAGACTGCAACACAGCCACTTTTCCAGAGTCAGTCCTCTTCCATGCCTCCATACTGATTGTATCTGTAAATTTAAGACGCTAAATGCATTGAGTACTCATTTGTCAAGATATCATACTGCACAACTTAGCAGTAGACCAGAACAGAGTCAGAGCCCTGTGGTAATAAAATGCCCTTTGTGCGCATTTCGGGAACCCTTTTCTGAATCAATTTTCTTAAGTCATCTCAGAAAGCATTTAAAAAATAATGAAACAGTGACATGCCCATATAAGGATTGTAGCTATAGCACAAATGTTTACTCTTCATTCAATTGCCATAAAAGCAGAGAACACCAATTAAGTCTTGCATCAGACTTAAAAGCTGTCGTTGTTGAGGATCCCCAAGACAGGATTTCTGAGGTCACTAGTGATTTGCATGAAGAATGTCCAGGCCAGAGCATAGAAGTGGTGGATGATGATGATCAATGTGACACTGACAATCTAAGAAATCAACTTAAAATGAACGTATCTTCCTTGTTCCTAAAGATGCAGGCTATCCTCCATGTCTCAAACACAGCTATTCAAGAAATAGTAGACCACTTGAATCAGGTCTTCTCCTTATCTCAGCCATTGATCAAGGAGTCAGTTAATGACATATTGCAGAGAAATGGTCACAATATTGCAGAACCTACACTGGATGAAGTTGTTGGCGCTGTCATGAACTGCAATGTTCTGTCTACATCTACCTCTGAAGGTGCAGAGTTGTGTTCAACCAAGCGCAGAAAAAGCTTTATGGAGCGCAACTATCCATGTGTAATGCCAGTAGAGTATCAGTTGGAGCAACCAGGACATACCAGCATGTATGTTCCCATCCTTTCAATGATTCAAGAGTTGTTTAAAAACACAGACATCCTTGACAAGATTACAGAACCAAATACTACATCTGGTCAATATGTGTCATGCTCTGATGGCTCCCATTTCCTTGAAAATGAGTTACTGTCAACAGGGAATCTCATCCTACCACTTCAGCTATATATAGATGATCTGGAAATTGCCAATCCGCTTGGCACATCACGTAAAATTCACAAACTTTGTGCTATATATTGGGTCCTTGCCAATGTGCCACCAAAATACCGATCAGCATTACACGCTATACAGCTGGCAATGCTGGTAAAAGTGACAGACCTCCGTAGGTATGGATATGCAGCTGTACTTGCTCCATTGCTGCGTGATGTTCATACTCTGGAACAAGATGGTGTTTTCATTGAAAGAGTTGGTCAGAATGTCAAAGGCACAATCTGGTGTGTTTCTGCCGACAATCTGGGCGCTCATGGATTTGGTGGCTTTGTGGAGTCATTTAGAGCAGGCTATGTTTGCAGATTCTGTCTGGCCACAAGTGAACAGTTTCAAACAACTGAAGTCAGAGAGGGAGAGTTTTCTCTGAGAACCAAAGTCAGCCATGACCTGCATGTACAAACTGCACATGACACTTCGAGCAGCCATTTTGGTGTTAAAGGTGGCTGTGTCTTACGTGAATCCCTGAATTACTTTCATACAATCACAGGATTTCCTCCAGATATACTTCACGATCTTCTGGAAGGTATGGTTCCCGTGGAGCTTTCTCTCTGTGTTAAAGAGATGATTCGGCGAAAGTACTTCACTTTAGAGTATTTGAACCAAAAGATTGCATCATTCCCGTATCAGCACGCTGATAAAGTGGATAGACCTCACCCAATTCCCCAAACATTTGTTTCTCAAGGAACAATAGGAGGCAATGGGCATGAAAATGCCACTCTGCTCCGACTGCTTCCATTACTTGTAGGCAGTGTAGTACCAGTGGGTGATGCAGCATGGGCAGTTTTGATGGAGCTGAAAGAGGTGCTAGAGTTAGCATTGTGCCCATCATATACTGATGAAACCTTAGACTATTTTCAGTGCAAAATCAGTGATCATAGACAGGTACTATTAGAGGTTTTCCCTGCAGTTAAACTCCGTCCTAAACATCACTATGTGGAGCATTATCACGCTCTAGTTAAGTGCTTTGGACCCCTGCTGCATGTTTGGACCATGCGATTTGAGGCCAAGCACCGCTTTTTCAAAAGAGTGGTGCATGACACTCAAAACTTCAAAAATATCTTGAAGACGATAGCAATCAGACACCAACACATGATGGCATATCATCTTGCTTCACCATCATATTTCAAACCAAAAACCCAGGCATCCAGGGTTGACTCTGTTCTGGTTTCATCTCTACCAGCAGTAGCTCAGGTACACATTAGAGGACACACAGTTAGTGACACAATCTACCAGACATCAAAGGTAACCATTGATGGCACAGACTATGTCTGTGGAATGTTTCTCTCCGTCAGAGTCAGTGGTGGACTGTCTACATTTAGCCAAATAGAACAGATCTACCTTGTGAATAACAAGGTTTCTTTTCTGTGTCGAGACTATGACTCCTGGTATATAGAACATCTTAGGTCCTATGAGCTGTCAACCACACAACCACATCTGTCCATCTACCTACAGTCTGGTCTCAATGATACAGTCCCACTCTCAGCATACAAGATCGATGGTCTGCTGCTGCTGACTCCCAAGCGATTCATTCAAGTGAAACGGAACTGAGTCCAGCTAATGGTGAATAGTTATTTTATTAATCAATTATTGTGTCTTTATTCACTCGTTGTGTAATTGACCAGTTTATATTCTGTATAAGTTAATATTCTGTATATGTTAATAATGACTGCCTGACAGTCTCTATGGTCAGCGCAAGTGTCAGATCTCTCGTCATCTGCAACTTACGGGAGACTTCTTTGTCGAGGACTCCAACGACGATTCTGTCACGGATGTTCTCATCCTTGCTCGCGCCGAAATCACAATGCACAGCCAGTTCATACAAAGCCCTAATAAAAGTCTCTGCTTTTTCTCCTGCTCTCTGTACCCGTTGATGGAAACATGCCCGTTCGTGTATGACGTTCCGTCGCGGTACAAAGTAGTCATCGAACTTCACTAGCACTCTTCCAAAGTCATTTTGATGTGCTACTTCTTCAAATTCAAACGAACGGAATATATTCTCCGACTCGTTTCCCATAGCGTATATCAGACTGCTAACCTGCACGGCACCCTCTTCCTTATCCAACTTGGTAGCCGTTCTGAATCTCACAAAACGCTGCTTCCATTCGGGCCATTCTCCTGGTTTGTCGAAAGGAAAACTCGCCGGCGGTTGAAATTTTGCCATCTTTTGTCTACTTTGCTTCTGACACCATGTAGAATGATCGTCTGGAGGCTATGACTTGGTGCAAGCTCGTTTATTGACAACTTCAGTATGTAGTAACAGACAGACTCCTTCACGTTCCGTGTAACAATATATATAACTCCAGATCAATGCGCATGCCTTAGAACTACCCCTGCATCTCTTATATACTTCCGTATATGACAATTACATAAACAAAGCCTCTGTAATCAGATGGAAACCAATTCTGTAATTGTCCTTGAAAAGTCTTGGGAAGAAACTAAATTCATTATTCTAATGATCTCTCATCAATTTCAAAAACATTGATTTCCTTCATAATGCTGATAAGAGAGCCAGGGGTACAGTCAGCTACCCCTCCAGAACCCAGACTGAAGATGGGACGTGCGCTCGCGCACGCACACACACAGCCACACACACATGTTTACGCTTATAGCTGATTTTAGAATAGCTTCAGCATGAAGTTAAATCAACTATCCATTTAGTTTTATAGTGTAATTTGGCTACTTGAGAGAGTGAGAGAGTGAGAGTGAGAGAGATTCCTGTTACGCGCAACTTGCGGCATACGCACTGAGTGAGTCCGTTGTCTCAGAATGGATGGAGTGCCTGAGTAGTGAACAGCTGCAACCTTATATGGCCTGATGGCTGATGACGTCTCATGATGACCTGTCTGAGCAGCCAATCATGATTTATGACATTATGCACTTTCAATAAAGCATTATTTTAAAAATAAACTGTTGTCATTGTCATGTTGTGGCAGCAGCAGGGGGGACGGCGACGACTTAGTAACCTAGTTACTTTCAAAGTAACTAAGTTACTTTGATAATCGAGTAATCAGTAAAGTAACTAGAATACTTTTTAAAGGAGTAGTCAGTAATCAGATTACTTTTACAAGTAATCTGTAGCATCACTGGTTTTCAATACATTTCCCATGAGCGTCTTTACCAGGGGTTTGGGGCAGGGGCGTCATTTTGGTATGGCAAGGTATGGCACTCGCCATTCCTTGGCGGCGGCCTGTGAAAAAATTATCTAATTTGCGTGATGCAGTGTATTCATCCGCAATGTTGATCTCATGTTAGTACACCCTACTACCACCCAGTCTGTAGATGGCACTGCCGCGCTGTAGTTGAACGCCAGGTAGAGGTGGATGCTCTTTATTTAATAATAAACAACCAAGCGACTGACTAACGTTAACGCCGGAGTCTTCGCTGCCTAAACGTTTTCTAAAACCTTGTCCGAATTTCAGGTGGGGTTAAATTAAACAAACTGTAAACGCCATAATACTGTTGATTCAAATTAATTAAGTCCATGTTATGTTGTGTCAATACGAACACGTTCTATATGTTATTTTAGTGAAGCATGTTTTGATATTGTCAATCATCTCACTTTTACTAGGTGACTCACTCAAATGAAAATATGCCGCAAGAAAAAAAGAAAATAAGGGAAATGGACATACGGACGTTTTTTAGTCAAAGGGCAGCAGAGACTGAGACAAGTGATATAGGGACACAGCCTCAGGTAAGGTCTTAATGGCTTAGTTATTATAACAGTGCAGTTCAGCATTCAGTAACCCATACATTTTGTGAAAGTGTTTTTGATACAACATTCTGTTGAACACACACCTCAAAACCATACCTAAGGAAAATTGGCTCAATTGCAATAAAAATAATAGACAGTTATGATATTACATTCTGCTCAGCATAATATGTATGCAAAATATTGTGGTTCCCTGCTTTAGTCTGTTGCCATACATTTCTATACTAAATGCTTTTGTAGTCCTGTGTAGCTCAATGGATAGAGCATAACTTGTAAAAAAGGCATCCACCAAATTGCATATTATAGAGTAGCTAAATCTGTAATGTTTTGTTTTGTTTCTAAGGAAATTGAAGTTGAACCAGGTCCATCAGCTAGGAGAGATGTAGACAGCAACAGTGACCGTACCAGTGACCATGAGATTGGGAGTGCAGTTCAATGCAGCAGCGAAGACATTAGTCAATCAAAAACCAACTCTCCAGTGCAAACTATTTTATGTCAGTTCCCCACAAGGAATGGGAGAAGGTTCAATATCCAGCTATTGAATACTCAGTGCAAAAGGACAGTGTATTTTGTTTTGCGTGCAGGCACTTTGGTGGGGTGTCAACATCTCAAGGGGACAGGCTTGGACACAGAGTCTTTATGGATAAGGGGTTTTCCTGCTGGAAAAATATGCAGAGCCAACTGAGAGAGCACAGCGAAAGCAAACGGCACGTCAGTGCAGTTGTGGGATTTCCCGCTTTTCATGTCTCTATGTCTGGTTTTTAATTTGCCAATGGGGATATGATCCATCCCCCCTTCTGGTAGTCTATAATAGACTATCGTTCATTCTTGCATAGAATTAAATTCATGGATTTCTCTAAATCGTCAGCAGCCGACATGCCAGCTCCTCCCTGCCTGCCAGTGCCTGATCTCACTGGGACAGAGAGATGGAACTGCTGGCTACTGCACGTGTGACCTGTGTTGTTGAGCGCAGTTTGAGTAACTACAGCCCGGCTACTTGAAGATGTGCTCTGCACTGGAGGCTGCTCTCCCCCATGACCGCTGCATGAACATACCAGAGAAATTGAAACAGTGTTGATCTTGTGAAGAGCGAGATTCAAGTTTCTCTCTGACATGCCAAGAGTTTTATAAACATCCTCTTCCTCAGAAGGCTCTAAGCAGCACGGTCCAGCAATAATTAAATTCCACAAAAGGCCTATGTCGTGCACTACACTCTAATGGTGCTGAACACCTTCTAACCGTCTTAGACTTAGCAAATACATTTTTAAGTGCCCAGTAACAACTATGAAGACATCATTTCTATCTATTTCCGTATGTTCTGTTCTTCAGTGTTTTTGCTGCTCAGCCACTTGGCCTATTTGACCTACTTAGCCTTAGTGTTTTTATGGAATTAGTTATTTAATCTAAATTCTTAGATCAAATGCTTTATACATTATGTAAACCTTGTACGTACATATTGTATTCATTATTTATATTGTATTACTTTACTGTCCAGCATTTGGTCTACAAGATGAAAAAGAGCAGCAAACCATTGCATTATATTTTTCCGAAATCATCAGTTTGAAAGTAAAACCTGTTAATTTAATCTCTTTGCAAGTACTTGAGGACAAATCCCTCGATTTAGAAAAGTTTAAACTACAAACTAAACAGAAAATGACTTTCTGTTGCATCGTTTCACTAGATGTGTGCATTTTATATCAATAATCAAGAATCAAGAGGTTTATTTGGCACATACATACCAGGGCATACATTGAAATGCGGGTGGTCATGCCCGCATCGATTGTGCAATAATACAATAATAAAATACACATAGAAAAAATACACGTAAGACATAAGATGTGGATGATAAAAATAGCAACTAACACCACTTCATGTGCCTTTCTATACACAGCAGTAGCCTATTCAAATTATTTTGGAATTATAGAATAAATTTGTAATTTAATGTCTCAAAATAGTTTATTTGTGCGTGGTGGCCGGTATGCGGGCCCCCGGTAGTGATAATCAAAATCATTCACCAGGTTGATATGAGAGATGTATTAAGTACAGTAGTGATACTCAAAATCATTTACCAGGTTGATACGAGAGATGTATTAAGTAGTGATAATCAAAATCATTCACCAGGTTGATATGAGAGATGTATTAAGTAGTGATAAACAAAATCATTCACCAGGTTGATATGTGTGCTATCAATCCCTAAGAATCCCGAATAAGAATGAAATGGGCTCAGAAATAAGGCATTACATAAACGCTGTCTAAATGAAGAATGAAAAAGAGCATTATAATTTTGGATAGAAAACAATTCAGCCTGATGCATGGGCATCAACTACTGTATGGGGCTTGAAGTTAAGATGGGAGCTTGTGGCAGTTTGTATCTGAACTGACTGAGTGATGTCTATCAGTATCGTGTCTTGGCTTCACAATACCATTGGCACAACCCTGAAAAGAAACTGCCAATTGCTATGCTGCTCCTTATTCTCTGCTCTCATTCCATTCCATTTTACCACATGGCCTCTGGAGTTAGCCTCATCCAACTGCACAACGCTGTTCACAAATTCTGTTAGGAGACCGAAACGAAAGAGCCAATTCTCCAGAGAAATGGTACATGTGTTTTTTTTTTATATATTACTTGAGACATGGCTGGCAAGAAAGTTAGATGGAGTAAAACTCAGTATTGTATAGCTCACAATGCTCTCTGAATTATCTACTTCCAGTAGCTCTCATGAAAGAGAGCAAATTTTATTTTCAAATATCCGTAATGGTGTGGCCTCTAATGGTCTGTCCTTTTGTTTGACTTCCGGTATGAGTCAGCTACACTGTTTGCTCTAATGGTCTGGCCTGTCATTTGACTTCCGGTATGAGTCAGCTACACTGTTTGCATGAAATATCAAACTTTACGACTGCCGTGGCATCAGGTTTATTTTTTATTTTTGACCATATATACAGTCTTGAACAGTTTGATTTGTAGATGGAAAATAAGCTATTTGTAACTTTCGTAAATCATTGTCATAATGTAGATCGGTAAACAAACATTTTACAGCCACAAAAGACAGCACGTATAATAAAAAACTCACATTTACCTGTTTTGTAGTGTTATTCCTTGTATCAATCTTGATCTCAATCTACTTAGAGAATGAAAACATCATACCCATTTGTGTACATTTGGATCAGTGATCGGGCCTTCATCTCTCCAAAGAAAAGGATACACGATTAGGGAGTGCTATGAATTTAGCACTGCAGTGATAGTATTGATTATCACTATAAAATAATATAGGAAGTATATGAAAGAAACCTTCACAAAATATATGCCAAACTCCCTTACTATATCTAACCCTGTCTGATACATGTGATGTAGGTACAGGCTGCATCGGTTACTCAGAAATAAGTTACTGCACTTGAGTGAATTAATAATGAA
This sequence comes from Notolepis coatsorum, assembly GCF_963971535.1. Lineage (NCBI taxonomy): Eukaryota > Metazoa > Chordata > Actinopteri > Aulopiformes > Paralepididae > Notolepis > Notolepis coatsorum. The sequence continues at coordinate 52,538,202 of NC_140184.1, read as the reverse complement.
AAAGACTAGGATTGGGATAAGGACTCAGTGAAGAAACCTGAACCCATGCCAAAGACAATCTAAATGTAAATGTAAAATGCCTATAATAGTCCCTCCAGTTTCTCAAATATTCTTGATATTGCAGCAGCGTTTATCCAAAACAATTTGATGCAATTTGTGAGGTTTTATGTAGATGTAGAATACAAAGTTTCCGAATGGACTTTTGGATTAAACCGGGTTGTATGCATTGTTATACAACGGCATGCAAATTTCTCGATTCTGATTGGCTGAAACAGTCAATTTACACATAGTTATTTTTCATAATCCCACGCTCTTGGTCCCAGGACCCGCCCACAACCGAATTACTATCACTCCGCCGTGCGACTTTTTAGAAAAAAACAAGATGGCGGACAATAATCTTTACGAATGGATATGTTGATAGCATCATAACGACTAAATGGAAAACGATTCTGTCACGGCCAATGTCTTAGTTGCTTAAACAATGTTGGATGATGTAATTGATGGGTCATGATCATTGTGGAACAAAATAAAAATCGTGCGAATTGATTGATTGATTGATTGATTAATTGCAAAACATTTAATTTAGTTTTTCTTTCTATAGAAGCAGCTGGGAGGTGTGCTGTTTTAAGTGAAAATGGACTGAATGGATATGTTGGTAGATATGTTGATAGCGTCATAACGACTAAATGGAAAACGATTCTGTCACGGCGAATGTCTTAGTTGCTTAAACAATGTTGGATGATGTAATTGATGGGTCATGAGTCATTGTGGAACAAAATAAAAATCGCGCGAATTGATTGATTGATTGATTAATTGCAAAAAAAAATTGTTTTTCAGGAGCAGCTGGGAGGTGCGCTGTTTTAAGTGAGCGTGGACTATTGAATTGATTGATTGATTGATTGCAAATTTGATTACTGTCCGCCTTGTTTCCAACTGGTTAAGTTTAGGCCCTCTTTTGAAGTTGGTTAAGGTTAGAGTTTGTCTTTAGGGCAGGGCGATAGACCACCAGCCCTGATTCCAAACTCTAACCGTAACCAAATTCTTACAAAAAAATATAAATATCTTATAGGGCAAAGAACCCCCCCCCCCCCTATATAGGTCAAAGAAACCTTTTTTTCCCCTATAGGGCAAAGAAAACTTTTTTTAATTTGTTTTACCTACTTTCTATAGAAGCATCTAAGAATGAAGTTCTATAGAAAGTAGGTTAAAAACTAAAGAAAAGTTGGATGTGTTAGTTTGTTGGATGTCTAGTTGAGAGACAGTTGGATGTGTTAGTTTGTTGGATGTCTTAGTTGAGAGACAGTTGGATGTGTTAGTTTGTTGGATGCCTAGTTGAGAGACAGTTGGGTGTGTTAGTTTGTTGGATGTCTTAGTTGAGAGACAGTTGGATGTGTTAGTTTGTTGGATGTCTTAGTTGAGAGACAGTTGGATGTGTTAGTTTGTTGGATGCCTAGTTGAGAGACAGTTGGATGTGTTAGTTTGTTGGATGTCTTAGTTGAGAGACAGTTGGATGTGTTAGTTTGTTGGATGTCCTACTGAGAACAGTTGGATGCACTTCCGAGCTGCTTCCACATGGAGGCAACTTCTCTTTTTTTTTTTTTGGGAACAACTTTTTCTGGCGGATGGTTTTTTCAATAGATCTTCAATTAATGTGTGTTTATTGTATAGCAATAAGGTTGGATGAATGTGCCAGTTGTATAAAAGCATTACACCACTTGTAGTCGTGGGTTGTGAAAATTAGACCATGCCTAGGGGGGTCTAACGACCACCCCTAGGCATGGTCTAATTTTCACAACCCACTCCTGCGCGTGATGTAATGCTTAAGTCAACGGTCTTTCCCTGAGGAAAGTTACTTAACGTTACACAGGTCGATCTATGCACACTTTGCCTGCTAACGTTAGATCGTGGATTTTAGGAGAATACAGCAGGGGACACACACGCCACTGTGGATTAATGGGGCTATTGTGGACAGGTTGAGCAGTTTAAAGTACCTGGGAGTCCACATCACAGAGGACCTGACATGGACAACACACACAGACACTGTGTTAAAAAAGGCGAAGCAGTGCCTCTACCACCTGAGACAACTCAGGAAATTCAGAGTATCAGGGAAGATACTCCAGTCCTTCTACTCTGGGGCTGTGGAGATCATTCTGACTGGGAACATTACTGCCTGGTTTGGCAACTGCACTTCCCAGGACAGGAAGGCTCTATAGAGAGTAGTGCGCTCAGCAGAGCGTACTACGGGCATTGCACTAACACCCCTGCAGGACTTATACAACAGGAGGTGCAAATCCAGAGCCTGCAGAATAATAAAGGATCCTCACCACCCAACAATAGCCTGTTCAAGCTGCTGCGGTCATGCAAGCGCCTCCGCATCCATGCAGCAAGAACAAAGAGACTCAGACTCAGAGAGCTCCTTCCCCCAGGCCATCAGAACACTGAAAACTGATCTCTCCACACACAAGCACACATGAACACACACACACACCACACAGCCTGCACTCTCTCACACACACAAACACACTACATGTCACTTTAGGGGGGGGGGGGCACTTTAAAAAACATAACTGTATGTTTTTGTATAGTATAGTTAGTATAGTATAGTTATATATAGCATAACTGTATATTGTAAATATATTGTATAGTAGTATGAAGGAAATCGATGATTTGCATTTGGTTTACAACCTATATAGATATTAGTTTTAACTTTGTTAGACTGTAAACGGGGATACATACATCTCCTCTGTGTGTGTGTGTTATCCCGTTGCTAGGGGAAACACATTTGTGTGTATATACAGGATATATAATGCATTAGTAGCAGGTGTTGTTGGTCTAAAGGGTTATAACATGTAGGTAAAGTACATATCTATAGAGATATTAGTTTAAACATTGTATTGTGTGTTAGACTCTCCAGAACAGACAGATACAGGGTGCAGGGTGTGTGAGTGATAGCAGCCAGCCACACCGAGGTCATCGGCTGAGGTGCTTTAGAAGCCGTTGCTATATGAGATAGGGTGGGGTTGCTATGGGCTAGCAGGCCGCTGGTAGGGGAAGAGATAGGGAAAAGGGCGATAGAGTGGGTGAGAGGGGACAAGCAGATGAGCGTTTTTCGGAACAGCAGCTATAACTCCAGCCCTCTGGACGAGGGCTGGGGGGGAGGGGAGAATACCTCCGGAGCTACGAGATAGCTAGCTTCGGCTAACAGGGAAGGCTTTTGGCTAACCACTGGGCCGCAACAAACCATAGAGCTGATAACAAGAGAGATCGATAGAATAATTAATTTAATAGACTTATCAAAGACTTTCAGAACGGTTTCCATCTTGTACGAGTCTATGTTTATGGAATAAACATTAACGTTTTTAAGGAAAGGTACCACGTTTCCAGTGTGTCGATTCTTCTGATTACGGATGTATTAACGGGGGAAGACAGCGTGTGACAGCCAGTAAGATGACTTCACGGAACCACAGAGAGATTAAAGGCTGAACCACGAGAATCCAACAAGTGTATATAGGACTCATTGTCAGAATGCAGGTAGGTGAATTCCAATGGTTGAAGGCAATCACAGAGACAGAGAGTGTTTACTCTTGAACAGGTTCGACTTTAATAGTAAGAACACAGAGTAAATTCTAAGAGAGAACAAGTGCTAAAAGCACAAGTGTAAGATAAGGTAAATGGGAGCTTATTGGAAGTCCACAGTAGAACCATCCGCGTTATCCCCGAACGCAATTAGTGAAGACCTGACAATGGACAAGCAGAAGAGAGGTATGTTAAATAGAGACCAAATACCAACATTCCACACACACCCCCGTGACAGCCAATCAGGAACCACCCCTAAGTGACAGCACTAATTGACAGGGAAATGACAGGTGACAAGCCCAGTGACATATGCCAGGAATGTGGGTGGTCACCGACCGAGGTCGGTGTCCAGAACGTAACAGTACCCTCCCCCGACGAACGGCACCAGACGTTCACCTAGGAGCCTCGGGATTCAGCCGCCGGAAATCAACGATCAGGCTGGGATCTAAAATATCCCTTTGAGGCACCCAAGAACGCTCTTCTATCCCGTACCCCTCCCAATCCACCAAGAACTGAAACCCCCTACCCCTCCGCCTACAACCCAGTATCCTCCGCACCGTGTAAATGGGTTGACCGCCTATAAACCGGGGCGGAGGAACCACAGGCAGTGGCGGGGCCAAGGGCGATGAGAGGAATGGCTTCAACAGGGACACATGAAACGTCGGATGAACCCTCATAGAGCTCGGAAGTCGTAACTTGTAAGCCACTGGATTAACCCGATGAATCACTTTAAATGGTCCTATAAAGCGAGGAGCCAGCTTCTTGGATTCCACCCGGAGAGGGAGATCCCGGGTGGAAAGCCAAACCCGCTGCCCTGGACGGTAAACTGGAGCCGGACGACACTTACGGTTAGCCTGCCGTTGGGTACTAACCGAAACCTTCTGTAGCGCCTTCCGAACCTGTTTCCACGTCCTGCGACAGCGAGCCACATGTGCCTGGGCCGAGGGCACCTCCGCCTCCTGCTCCTGCTCGGGAAACAGAGGAGGTTGAAAACCATACTGGCACTGAAAGGGAGACATACCGGTAGAAGAGGAGAGAAGGGTATTATGCGCGTACTCAGCCCAAGCCAACCTCCTACTCCACGTTGCCGGCAACGTAACACCTCAAGACCCCCTCCAAATCCTGGTTGACCCTCTCCGTCTGTCCGTTCGACTGTGGATGGAACCCAGACGACAGACTGACAGAGGCGCCGAGGCCGGCGGCAAACGCCTTCCAGAACCTGGAGGCGAACTGAGGACCCCGGTCCGACACGATATCTACTGGCAGCCCGTGGACCCGAAAGACATGCTGTATAATTAAATCAGCAGTCTCCCGGGCCGAAGGAAGCTTGGGGAGAGGGACAAAGTGAGCCGCCTTAGAGAACCGATCCACCACCACCAAAATGGTGGTGAACCCGTCCGAAAGGGGAAGACCAGAAATAAAGTCCAGAGATATGTGTGACCAGGGTCGTTTAGGAATAGGAAGTGGTCGGAGGAGACCCGCCGGTGCCCGTCGAGAGGTCTTACTACGTGCGCACACCGGACAGGCCGCCACAAAGGAACGCGTATCCCCCTCCACTGTCGGCCACCAGAACCTCCTACGGATAAATTCCAGGGTCCTGGTTGCCCCTGGGTGGCTGGTGAGGGATGACGCATGTGCCCACTGTAGCAAGCGTGAGCGCGCCACCTTGGGAACATACGACCGTCCCGGAGGACCCCCACCAGGATCGGGCTCCCGCGTTAGCGCCGACCTTACCACCTTCTCTATGCCCCAAGACACGGGTGCCAAAATCAAGGCCGGTGGAATAATGGGATGGGGCTGCTCCTCCCGCCCAGGAAGATCAAACTGGCGCGACAACGCGTCAGGTTTGATATTCTTGGAGCCGGGTCTATAGGAGATGGTATATCGAAATCGTGTGAAGAACAACGTCCACCTGGCCTGGCGAGCGTTAAGGCGTTTAGCCCCTTGGATGTAAGCCAAGTTCTTATGGTCAGTCCAAATAATGAAAGGATGTGCCGCCCCCTCCAACCAATGTCTCCACTCCTCCAGTGCCAATTTGATCGCCAATAACTCCCGATTACCCACGACGTAATTACGCTCGGCTGGTGACAGACGGCGAGAAAAAAAAGCACACGGGTGCACTTTCCCATCCTTTAAGCATCTCTGAGAGAGCACCCCCCCCACCGCGACGTCAGAGGCATCCACCTCCACAATGAACGGAACCTCCGCGTCATGGCGGATCAATACAGGAGCGGATGTAAAACGACGTTTAAGATCGCAGAAGGCCGACTCAGCCCTAGGCGACCATTCAAAGCCAGGGAGAGAGGCCTTAGTGAGAGCTGTTAAGGGATTGGCTAAGGCGCTAAAATTGCGAATAAAGCGCCTGTAAAAATTTGCAAAGCCCAAAAACCGTTGTAACCCCTTGAGCGACGAAGGCCGTGGCCAGTCCAAAACTGCACTCACCTTGGCTGGATCCATGCGCAGATCGCCCTTCGTCAACACAAAGCCCAGGAAGGACACGGTGTCCGTGTGAAACACACACTTCTCAGCCTTAACGAATAGTTGATGCTTGAGGAGACGGTCTAGCACCTCCCGAACGTGCATTTGGTGTTGCACCATATCGCGAGAAAAAATCAGGATATCATCTAAGTAGACAAACACCGACACCCCAATCAAGTCTCGCAGCACGTCGTTAACCAGGGCTTGGAAGACTGCCGGAGCATTAGCCAAACCAAAGGGCATGACCAAATACTCATAGTGCCCATTGGGTGTGTTAAATGCAGTCTTCCACTCGTCTCCCTCTCTAATCCTGACCAGATTGTATGCATTACGTAAGTCAAGTTTAGAAAAGACCTGTGCCCCCTGTAAGCACTCAAAGGCCGTGTCCATGAGGGGTAAAGGATATCGGTTCTTGATGGAAACGTCATTCAATCCCCTATAATCAATGCATGGGCGCTGATCCCCATCCTTTTTATCAACAAAAAAGAAGCCAGCGCCGGCAGGGGAAGTGGAAGGGCGTATGTGCCCCGCAAGCAATGCCTCCTCTATGTAGGTGTTCATGGCCAAGGTTTCGGGGCGTGAGAGAGAGAACATTCGCCCGCGAGGCGGGGAGGTACCGGGTAGAAGATTAATGGGACAGTCGTATGATCTATGAGGCGGAAGTGCTTTAGCACGCGTCTTGCTAAAAACGTCCGCCAGGTCCCAATAGATCTCAGGCACCCCTATTAAATCGGGATTAGAGGGTAGATCAGAATCTGCCACGCTCCCCACCATCCTGGAGAAAGAGGGAGGAGACAAAAGAGAAGAGGGGGGGGGAGACAAGGGTTTGGGCAAACTCCCGCTGACGATCGACTTGACGTCGGCCGCCGTTGAGAGTTCGCCCGTGCTCCAATTAATGACACGAACACATGACGACAACCAGGGATGACCCAACACCATGACAGAATAGGGGGAAAAGATGACAAAAAAAGTAACCCATTCCCACTCCCCACCCTCCACCCGGATGTGTAAGGGAACTGTGCGCTGGGTGACGCTCCCACTGCCCAGGGGCCGACCGTCCAGGGCATAGACTGGTAAGGGAACCCCTAAGTCCTCCACCGGGGTTCCCCACTCCTTCACCAATCCCACGTGAATAAAATTGCCCGCCGCCCCTGAGTCAATGAGAGCCTTAGTTCCCCTAATGTCACCCCCACCGTTGATCGCCACCTCAAAAAATGTGCGAGAATCCGTGGTTTTGGCAGGAATGAGCCCACCTGCTGGCGCCCTCTCGAGGCCCGACGGCGCACCTTCCATCCCCGATTGGCGCCGAGCCGATATAGCCTGGACCCGACAGCTGCCGAAGCGGTGACCGGTGCGGCCGCACCGGAAGCAGCGTCGCTCTTTGATGAAGCGCTGCCTCTCGTCGTCCGAGAGCGACAGCGCTCCAAGCTGCATGGATTCATCACCCAGTGGCCCACTCGTGTAATGCATGGAATTATCAACACCAGGAGAAGAAGGAAAACATACCTGGGGCTGGGTGTTGTTGACATGCTCCTTCTCCCTCTCCCGGTGCCGATTATCCATCTTGATGGTGGTGTTGATCAGCACTTCCAGCTGCTCGGGGATCTCACGCGCGGAGAGAGCATCTCGCATCCGCGCTGAGAGTCCCCTGACGAACAGAACCACGCAGACGTTCTCCGCCCAAGCTGTCTCCCGAGCCAAGATCCTAAATTTGATAGCATAAGCTGCGACAGTGCGGAGGCCCTGCCGGCAGTCGAGAAGGCGACCACCAGCCTCGAAGATCGAGAGTACCCGGGAAGTATCGAATACTCTTCTCAATTCCCGGGTAAAGGCGTCCAGACTGTCGCAGATTATCGCCCCTGCCTCTAATTCCGCCGTAGCCCAGGAGAGAGCTTCGCCGGTGAGCAGTGTGATAATATACGCTACCTGCGCTGTCTCCGATGGAAATGATCGTGGTTGCAGCCGGAAAACGAGTAGACACTGGGTGATGAATTCCCGACAACCATCCGGTGATCCGTCATAGCGAGCGGGCGCCTGCAGATGTGGTTCGCGGGACCGCTCCTGGACCCCGAACCCTCCCCGACTTTCCTCTGCGTGGAGCGCTGCTTCCCCCGCCGCCGACTGCACACCAGCCACTCCTTCTTGGGCTTGTCGAGCTGTGGCCAACGCCGACTGCGCCACCGCTTGGGATGATCCGACGACCCCATTGAGTCGGATTAACTCAGCGCTGACTAGCTGCTGATGTTCCTCCATCCGAGTCTGGGCTGCTCCCTGCGTCCGGAGCATCTCCATGATGGCCTCCATGGAATTCTGATGGTCAGGTCTTCTGTCAGAATGCAGGTAGGTGAATTCCAATGGTTGAAGGCAATCACAGAGACAGAGAGTGTTTACTCTTGAACAGGTTCGACTTTAATAGTAAGAACACAGAGTAAATTCTAAGAGAGAACAAGTGCTAAAAGCACAAGTGTAAGATAAGGTAAATGGGAGCTTATTGGAGGTCCACAGTAGAACCGTCCGCGTTATCCCCGAACGCAATTAGTGAAGACCTGACAATGGACAAGCAGAAGAGAGGTATGTTAAATAGAGACCAAATACCAACATTCCACACACACCCCCGTGACAGCCAATCAGGAACCACCCCTAAGTGACAGCACTAATTGACAGGGAAATGACAGGTGACAAGCCCAGTGACATATGCCAGGAATGTGGGTGGTCACCGACCGAGGTCGGTGTCCAGAACGTAACAACTCATTACCTTAAATTTGTAAGCTTAGCATTGTATTGTATTTTATCTTAACTCATTGATCGCCACATCGTTTGTATTTACCACGCCAAGCTCTAAGAGATAGGAATAAGTGGCGGTGTTTGCAGGGCTATAACTATATTCTATATTATAGCTATGGATACAATACTATGGCCCATTTGACATCGACTATCTATCGCTCAATATGTGAAAATATCCATACATTCCCGTTTTATACCGTGGTGAATATGAGTATAGTTTTAGAGTGATCCTGTCTAATCCCAGAAAACGACGCTATGCAGCAATACGTGCATTTCACTAAAAGCGTTGCCGTTTCTCGCCTGAACACGGTACTATTTTGAAATCTAGAAGAGAGAGTGGGAGTGCGCTGGGCCAACCCGCATCCACCACTACATCTGGGAATCCAGGAGATGGCGCCACAGGAGACGATCTCCCACGCCGGCAATGGACTCTGCTGAACCGTTTAAGAACTGGGGTTGTCGCTTTGAAGCAGCATTAAATAAGTGGGGCCTGGTAGACAGCGCTGCATGTGAGTGTGGAGACCCTGAGCAGACTGTTGAGCATATCCTGACCATCTGCCCCCTATACAAACCACCCTCGGAAGCCAGCCTCTTTGAGGTGGGACCAGAGTTAAGGGCATGGCTACAAGATACGGCGTTGGACCTCTGACGTTATACGAAAGAAGAAGACCATGGTGAATATGAGTATAGTATTAGAGTGATCCCGTCTAATCCCAGAAAACGACGCTATGCAGCAATACGTGCATTTCACTAAAAGCGTTGCCGTTTCTCGCCTGGACTATACTATTTTGAAATCAAATCTATAGTATCAGTATTATGTTTCATCATGAATGCATGAACGGGTGGGGGGGGGGGGGGGGGGGGGGTCGTTTTTTGACGCTTTGATCGTCACCAACGGCATACGTTGTGGAGTAACGTTACAGACACATGTTGTGATCGAGGTTGGATCACAGCAGGATTGATATCATATAGCCCTTACCTTCACTAGGATGTACCCCAAAAAGAATATTCCAATTATCTGATTGCGAGTCCCAGTATTGGTGTTGATCGTGTCGCCAACATAATCCGCCACACGTGATGCATCGGGAGCATTTGATTATTCTCAATCCGATCAAGACAACCGCTCCACTTGCCCGACAAAGAAAAATCCGATCGGAGACATTTGATCGACGCACAGGCCAAGATATAATGTTTCAAAGGGTGCTCGATACTGCCACCTGGGTGGATGCGGCCGGTATTGCACTTTGGCATTCTCAGGATGATTCCCAATGTTAACCCTGAGTCCGTGTGCCTGTAATGAATGGAAATATCGAATAAAAGAAATAACAATGAAAACCCGACTATACTCGGGTTTTCGGGGGTCCTGGCGCTTAACGTATGGCAAGATAAACCGACGGGTCTATCATCGGGTCTGGCGTCCAAAGAGTTGATAATTTTTTTGTATCCACTTTTTCTCCTTTTTCTATTTTTCTCCCATCCCAATTTTGCCTCGCCAATTCTCCCTTCAATTCTCCCCTCCCCTGTCTCGAACGTTCCTAGATTATGCCTCCCACTGGTCGGCTGCAGTGAGGACCAAGCCTTGCATCACATGTCCCCTCCGGTACACGAGGAGGCAGCTGTTGCATCTTTTCACCTGAACAGCGCAATCTCTCAGTGGCGAGGAGTAACGCGTGGGAGGCTCACGCTGCCCCCGATACTTCCTGATTCTGCTGTACAGGCACACCAACCGACCTGTGGGAGTCGCTGTCCACAAAGTCCAATCCCCACCCACTGGCTTTCCCACCCCTAACACTGCCAATTTGTGTTAGTATGAACGACCAGCCAAGCCGGCAGCAACGCCGAGAGCTGGGCTCGAACCCAGCATCTCCTGCGTTAGTGGCGAGCGCCTTGCCCACTGCGCTACTTAGTACATACAAGTACTAAGTTAATACATACTGCGCCGAATTAATACATTTTATCATGTCTATTTTATTATCTATTCTATTTTATTCTATTATTATTTGTATTTTTTGCACAATCCCCTTCATGGCCACCTTCATTTCACTACATGTCTTGTGTATGTATTTGACTAATAAAGCTCTTGAATCTTGAATCTACAGATAGCAGTGTTGATAAGAAGGAGCTGTCTGCCAACCAGTGATGCCGGTAACGCGTTACTAAGTAACGCGTTATTGTAATCTGATTACTTTCCCCCGAAAATAGTAATCTAACGCGTTAATCTTTAAAAGCCAGTAATCTGATTGCAGTTACTTGTCCAAGTGGCTGTGCATTACTATTTCCTTACTATCTCATCATAAATTCATAATGCAGGCGGAATGCAGTATTTTATTTCGTTTTCGACAGTCAAAAATACATTTTGAGCTGTTTTTCTTTTGGGAGTGACGTAGTGTGGCAGTGAAAGGGTTACACAAGAATGTGTCCCGCGGGCCGCGGCGTGACTGGACACTCTGTCTGTGAGTGACTCTGCTTTGGTACAATCACATTCCCCATCCACAGTCTGCGAATCAGAGGCAGAGTAGGGCGGGTCTTCACAGCACGTCATGTGACATATGCGCCAATCGTGTGACAGCAGGGCTCCGTCGTCGGAGAATTCCACCCCAAAACGCTTGGCAAAATTAAAAGTGAGTTTCTGTTCAGACTTCCATCCCAAAACGCTCGTCAGTCACTACTTCACGTTCATACGCGGAGGAAACAAAATACTGTCTACCGCTAAAAACAGCACATCCAATTGCATTGAAAGCATCTGGAATCACAACACTAGCCGACGCTTCGACTAGTAGGTACAGGAGGACTCGGAGGCCAGCCAAACAGCAAAAGAGAGAGATTGTTTCTTTCCCTTTTGATTAATGTATATTTGATGGTGGCAGAGCAAAAGCTCTTATTTGCCAGATTTACAGTTAATTTACATGTTAAAGAGAGACTGATTGTATGTTTATAGAGAGACATTTATAAAAACAATTTAATAGTTACAGTTGATATAATTGAATAGTTCAGCCTGCATTTGTTAGATGTGAATGGATACACTGGTTTTGTAAAACCACTGGCTGGCTGCTCTAATGCTGTGAGCATCATAGACTGTTGCTTTACCATACTTGATGGTACAGAAGCTGAAGCACTAGTTTAACAATTTACGTTATGTGCAGAGAAACAAGTTAAAAACAATTTATGCACTTTCAATAAAGCGTTTAAAAAAAACGGTTGGGGGAACGACGACGACTTCGTAACCTAGTTACTTTCAAAGTAACTAAGTTACTCTGATAATCAAGTAATCAGTAAAGTAACTTGGATTACTTTTTAAAGGAGTAATCAATAATCAGTAATCGGATTACTTTTACAAGTAATCTGTGGCATCACTGCTGCCAACAAAGATGTTGTTTCAGCAAATGTATTCACAAAATGGATTACCATTCAAACGTTATTGAAAACTCCTGTGACCAGTAAGTACTTCTTTCCCTAACTACTTTCCCTTGTGACCACAGCATTTGCTACGTTATGTGCGTATATACTGTATAATGCATATATACTAAGGCTGTCAAAGTTAACGCGTTATTAACACGTTTACGCACAATTTTTTTAACGCCACAATTTTTTTAATGCAAGATTAACTCTGCAAAAATATTTATATAATTTTTCTTTTTTCACTAGGCTTCACTCAAGTGTATTATTGATACTCTCATTGATACTATGTTTGTTTCTGACTCAAGTTTCAAGTTGCTTTATTAGTTACATAATACAGAATACTTTTTTTAAAATGCTTTTTTCTGTTTTGTTCCTGAGAGTGTGCTAGATACAAATAGATAAGTATAAAATAGAAACTATAAAGTATGTAAACAAGTGTAAAAAAAAGTGTTCAATATACATATACAATATACAATACGGAGTAGAAAAAATTTGTAACTGAGTTACAATACAATATACAGTACAATGCAGAAATGGGATGAGGTACAACTTAGGCTAAGGTGCAATGAGGTATGAGTTGTAGTGCAAATCTCTTTACCAATAAATATAAAGTGTGTTAAAGTGTCTAAAGTGGGTAAAGTGAGTGTGTACATGTGGATGTGTGTGCTGTGAGTGTATTTGATGGTTTCCGGATGGACTCAGTGTGTGTGTGTGTGTGTGTGTGTGTGTGTGTGTGTGTGTGTGTGTGTGTGTGTGTGTGTGTGTGTGTGTGTGTGTGTGTGTGTGTGTGTGTGTGAGAAAGAGAGGGGGGGTGGGGGGATGAGTCCTCAGCCCTTGTGTGGGTGAATGTAACAAGTTCCTAACGGTTTCTTTCCCCTATTATTTCATGCACACTTTATTCATTGTTTTAAATTATTATTTTCTTTTAAGTTATTTTGTGCATCACTCTGTTTTGAATTTAATGCAAATTTGCAATGCATGAGGGGCATCCTTTTGTGTTAAATGGCTGCATAAAGCAAGCATTTGTTGACTCTCATGTTGATAAGAGTATTAAAACTTGAAAAAGATCTGTTTAAGGTAGATTTAGAACAGATACAAAATATGCAATTAATTTTCGATTAACACATTGGTTGCCAGCCGGATATGGCGATTTATCGATTGGATGCCACCACGTTAATGAATGGGAGGACGAGCACATTTGCGAACGCATAATCTATATCTTAAAATGTGTCTAATACACCTGTCGCTTATCAATGACTTGCTTGCAGTCAACATGTACGAAACGGATTGTTTTTTCATCAGTACATTTCCGTTTTATACCGTTTTGAATACGAGTATAGTTTCGGAGAGTTCTAGTAATTTCAGAGAAATTCCGTGAAAATAGCCATTTACTGGAATACACAAAACACGTTGTCATTTTCCGGCTGATTCATGAATCGTTTTCAAATAAACGCTAGATTATCGAGAGTATTTGTGTTCTTATGCACGATACAAAAGCGGGCTGAAAAATAATTTATTCGTGCCGCGTTCAGCGCCTAACGCCACACACACACACACTCACACACACACGTTGTGAAATCTGTGAAAAACAACTCTGATTAACCAAAAACTGGTAACATAGATTCCTTACCTCAGAACAGATGTTCTGCAAAAAGATTAATCCAATTCCTGATCGCTATTCCAAATATTGATCGCGTTTATTGATCCAACGTTATAGTCCGAAACGCATGATCCAAGCTGCTTCCAGCCTCGCCAGTGTATCTGGTAACACGACACTGCTTGCCAGAGGTGGGGAAACCCTGGGGCGGAGTTTTTCTCTGATGCACTTTTTCACTCAATCCAATCCAATGATGTGCATTACCATCCGGGCGACGATAGGGGGCGGTATTTGTCCTTTTCGAGCTCAGAGCCATTCCCAATGATAATGTCAGGCTGGACGGCTGAAAAATTTATGGATATCGCTAATAAAATAAATAACGATTAAATAACAAGAACTCTCGTTATTGGCAACCAACGCATGGCGGCCAATAACGAGATCTCTCGTTGTTGGCACCTGTAGTAGATTTCCACAAGCTCAAACTCATGAAACTACTAGGGGTGGGAAAAAGTATTGAAAGTTGTATTTCCCTTTGGAAGCTAGGTCTGCAGCTACGGGACGATGCTGATAATGGTGGGATCAGTGCACACACATTTTAGAATAGTACATGGATTTTAGAAGTCTCATATTAGTAAATCCCTAAAAGCTTGTTATAATAGACCACAAGTAAAGTGACTGATTAGATTATGATGTTCTCCCCAACAGGTAGTTAAAATCACTATTTGGTCTGGGCAAACTGCACCTGAGTAAGCAACCCCCCAGGAAAGCATTATATGTAAAATAAGACAGGATACTAGCTCAGGTTGATCGGCCAGCTTTGAAATTAGAACAAAAGACTGTTTACCAAAACAGGACGCTGAATAGAGCTGGCAGCAAACGCCCAGCTGTTATAATTAGGGATGTCCCGATCGCCTTTTTTTGCTTCCGATCCGATCCCGATCATATGATTTTAAATATCTATCGATCCGATCGTTTCCGATCCGATCTTTCACATTAGTAATCAATTTTGACGCATTTTTGTCAGAAACTGGCAGAGTGAGACAAGCCCATCTGTTGCCTATAATAGGGCGCGAGAGCGGAGGCTTTTGTTATTACATTCACCCTGAGAAATGTGCTTCTGCTTCATATGAGAAATATTAAAAGTTTCAATATATGTTTGCACATTAGTATACATTCAGTGTTCGACTTACGTAATGGTCCATTCTGGTCTGAAACGGATAATCCTCAGTCACGTAACGTTATCCTCCAGTTGAAAAGTTAATCTGAAAACTTCGCCTCCAGCCTGCTGCTTCATGAGTTTTTCCTCCACGCGGAATCTCCTCCTTGCAAACATTGCAACTGGCTTGACTTTCTATTTTTAAATGCTTAGTTCCAAACCTCTGACATTAAGTCTAGCTGCTCAAGTCAGTGGATATTAACCGTGTTTCGGGAGCGACGTGTTGTTGTTGTGATGTGGTCGCGACTCGCGTGTAGCGTGTAGCGTCTAAATTAAAGGGAATGTTTGTTGCAACGGTGAAAATTAAAGGGGAATGTGTTTGTTGTGGATAATTATTCTGCTCTGTGTGACAATAAATACATTAATGATGATATATTATATGTAATTTAAAACCAAAACTAAGGCCTCCGTATGAGTTTAAGACGTGGACATGGTCATGTTTGTTGAATAAAAATTTTCTTTTTTTGACTGCCGATTTTTATTATTATTTTTTCCCGATCCCCGATACTCTGAAAAGCACGTGATCGACGCCGATTCCGATCACGTGATCGGATCGGGACATCCCTAGTTATAATGTACAGGCCGCAGCTGTCTATAGAAACGCTGAAGAGCGGTCACCCAGTCTGGGGGGTCGTGTAGATAGGAAAACGCCTCTCCTGGTTTGCAGGGAGAGAGTCACCGTGTCCAAACTAATAAGAATACACTAAATCAGTGATAATGTACTTGTTCCATTGGTGTAAAGTCTAAATCAGTTAGTAAAAACAGTAATTAAAATAGTGTATTCAGCTTTACAAAGTATCCCTAGCCTTCCCCTAGTCAAGACATAGAAATCAATCTGGTTACAATATTAAACTGATCAAATCAAGAATAAACAGGACAGTATTCAAGACATATGGTCTAAAACAGGTTTAAGCATCAAATTAACTTACAGAAAGTAAAACAGTTTGTCTTATAAACCCACAATAGGTTTAATCTATGTTTAGGATTCGGTGGAAAGACTAAATGAGATGTTTAATCAAAATAAGCATTAATCTTTGATTGATAAATTGATAAATCTAATGCCAGATACATTTAAACGCTAAAACTAAAGAATTCTCTAATAAAAAAAACAGCCTGCCCTGTAAAATTTACATCTAGCAAAGATATTTCCTTATAAGGTAATGTCCGGCGTCAGATCTGGTTCAAAATGACGGAGCATGCGCCTCAGCCAATGAGAATCTCTCTCTTCTAAAGAGGTCCTCCCCTATGACGTAAGATCTCAAGGGGAGGAGGAAAGGCTTTAAAAGACTAGCACTCTAGGGAGAGAGGGCAGAACGAACGCAACAACACACACACGCTTTCTTGAGCCCAGACAGAGACCCACAGGAGGACGGCAGCAGGAACAGAGAAGAAGACGATCTTCAGACGAAACCAGATTCCTTTGTTGCCACCAGGCAACAGAGGCCTACATTGACCATTCCTTTAGTAACTTCCTTTTGATTAGTCTGAAACAAAGCGCTGAGGGCATAGTCTCATGGTATCTTTGTTTCATTGCACGTTTTGAATTCAGGCCTTTTGTTATTTCACTTTTTACTTTTTACTTGAGAACTAGCACACTCTCTTCGTCTTCATTTCATTCTCCTGCTCCGCCGTCGTTACAAGGCCATTCCTGGCCTTTTTTAGTAAAAGGGAATTAGTAAACGGACAAACACAACGCAGAGGAATTAGCTGGTTCTTAATATAAGAACAAAGAACCCTTTTTACTTCACACCCAATGTGTTAATCGCAAGTTAACTATGGACAATCATGCGATTAATCAGATTAAATATTCGAATCGATTGACAGCCTTAAGGGGAGACACTGCAGGTGAATAGGGTAAAGAAATTAACTAATAGATATCACAATGAAACTTCCCCAGTTGATTACTTATATTAAGACAAGACTTTTTTGTATTACAAGTTTTCTGAAATTGTATGTTTAAATATGCAAATGAGGCATGATCTACTTAAATATGCACTAATTTGCATATAATTCCAGGACAGAAATCTGAACATTGGATAAAGCCATTTTCAAAATTATAGTTTCATTTTGTTGACATATTAGAGCCAAAGGTTATTACAGAGGGGATTTTGGATATCTCTTTTTATCACTCCATAAATCAGAAAATACTCCATTCAGTCCATTTTTATGGTAAAATTCCATATTTCGCCATGTTTTTAGGAATAAAATGTGATATAAATCAGGGTATGAATGCGATATCAACAAACCCTTCTGTAAATACCTTCAGAACATAGATATGAATAGAACTGGACGTTTTGGTGTATGTGAGTGCTACTGAAGTGGAGATTTCTGGCTCAGAGTATGAGGAAAAACTCTTAAAACTCATTTTTGGGAAAACGCCTTCAAAGTTCTGTATTGTAAAATGCCATACTTTCTTTTTTTTAAACAGATATTTACAAACACAATACCTAATCAAACCATTAGTAATAGACAACCTAAACACATGCCTGATAACTGAATAATAATAATAATGATGTTATCGAACTGAACAGAACTACACACAGGCTACAAACAGTGTAGTACAGTGTAGTACCCCCTAATAGGCAAAAAATATTTGAATAG
The DNA here is from genome assembly GCF_963971535.1 of Notolepis coatsorum. Classification (NCBI taxonomy): domain Eukaryota; kingdom Metazoa; phylum Chordata; class Actinopteri; order Aulopiformes; family Paralepididae; genus Notolepis; species Notolepis coatsorum. Next base: position 52,520,551 of record NC_140184.1, on the reverse strand, counting down.
ATATCACTATGAAACTTTCCCAATTTGTTATGTACATATAAACTAAGAAAAAATATATTGCAAGTTTTCTGAAATGTATGTTTATATATGCAAATGAGGCACTTCCCCATTAAATATGTGCACATTTATGGATGCAATAAGGCAAAATGATGTAAAATAAATAACTAAATGTGTGTTATTGACGTTTTATTGTCACTAGTTTCATAGAAGACATGTTTAGGAAGCAAAATATATCAAAATCAACAAAAAAAGTATATTTGACTATTCACCTGCAGTGTCTCGCCTTAATATATACATATATACGGCTCTTTATATGGCTCATATTTGGACATTTAATGCAAAGAAGTCACAGGAATTTAGCAAAATTGCAGTTTGGTTGGTTGAATTCTTGTGATCGCAAAATCGCGATTTCCTGGAGGAACTGCTAATAAAAGTTACACTATGGAACTTCGAACTAAGCATATAGAACATGGCCCATAACGGCCCCCAAGCAGCATTGCCAACCTCAACAGACCCATGCCTCTTTGATGTGAACTCCAGGTATTGACAATATCGATACTACATAGCCATACATGGCCACCGTGATGGTGGCCACCACAAACCAAACATGTAGACAGGCAGTGAGAGCAAACGCACGTCACCAGGGTTACCAAGTGGGCAACTCTCGTGTTTGGTTACTTTGGCATCCCATAACCATTCCTCTCCATACCCACTCTCACTCTCACTGCCAAATGATACCTATACACCTACACACAAATGACCAGCACACACACACAAATACTACATGCATCCTGTCTTTATGCTAGCGGTATTCCGATATCAATATGAAATATGAAAAAGAATACACTTGTCACTTGTATGCTTCTGCCCCAAGCTGACACTGTTTCTCCTCAACCAAATCCACTGACCTTTAACACCTCCTTTACAAGTAAACAAGTCTCAAACTCTTCTTTTTAATCATCAGCTTTCCCAATAGCGTTATAGTTTTAAAGATTGCAAACCCTCTACAACCCACCTCTACCGGATGTACACTAGCTTTCCATCCTTGCTGCTCAATTTATGCTGTCAAGTCTGCATATCTAAGCTTTTTCCTTTCATAAAGTTCCTCCTCTAAATCCTCCCAGGGCACCTTCAATTTGATCAAAATAATCTATCGACTGACTAGCAGACCATAATGAAGGTTATGAATTATAACCCTAGTTATATTAATGCTGGCTTCAGCGTCTTGCTCCCTCTGAAATAATTCACTTAATGCACCTATCACTGACCAGGACCACGCCCCTCTGTTTGCATATAAGCAGGTGTGGTTGCTGTCTATCACTGACCAGGACCACGCCCATCTGCTTGCATATAAGCAGGTGTGGTTGCTGTCTATCACTGACCAGGACCACACCCCCCTGCTTGCATATAAGCAGGTGTGGTTGCTGTCTATCACTGACCAGGACCACACCCCCCTGCTTGCATATAAGCAGGTGTGGTTGCTGTCTATCACTGACCATGAATGACCACGCCCCTCTGCTTGCATATAAGCAGTTGTGGTAGCCGCTAATCTCCCTCCCAACAAGGGACAACAGGGAGTAAACACAACGCTTTGTTAACATTAATATAACTAGAGTTATAATTCATAACCATCGTTATATCTCAGCATGCTGCTTCACCTATTGGACAAATGGGCAAAGCTGACGTAAAGCCCAGATCAGTGTATCACCTGTTTGGCCCTTTAAAAGACCGAATTAGAGGGATAAACAACTCATGTCCCTGTCTGAAAGATGGGGTCAGAGTCATATCATTGTGCGTAAAAGTGCGCCAGCCATGTATCCACTTTTCCTCCCAAGTCAACCTGCATCTCCCAATCCCCTTAGCTGACCTAACTCATGCCTGTCTGAATAGCTTCCTCGTCTGCCTTTCTCTCCCTCAAATTGAATGACCCCAACCTCCACCTTATTACATACTGAATTCACCTGTACTCCTCTCCTTTCAATTCCTGCTGTTAAACTTTCCAAAACCTGCTTATGTCACCAAGTATACCGACCTTGATAGAGGCTAGTCTTACAGCCTGACAGAATAGCCTAAACGTTGCCCCTCTGAGCAGGGGACACAACAGGTCCCCACTGCTTGAGATTATGTGGCGATGGCAGCACATCATAAGTAGCCCCTATCTGTATTTTATTCAATTTGCCTCCATACAAAACAGCCCCCAACCCCCGGCTAAGCCACCTCCTTCTCTACACTTTCCCAGTGCATCCACTCTCCCTGCTTAGCCTGAGCCACTGCCCTTGTTCACCTCACTATTTCCTCCTGTCAACATACCATTTACTTAATTTCTGTCGGACCTGCCCTTGCAACACCTGCCTTTGCCTAAGAGCTCTCTGGTTCCATTGCCTCCATCTAAGTTACTAACTAATGTATATTTGCTGCCTGATAGCAGCAACTGAAATAATTGATCAGTTTTAATTCAAGTGCATGGGCTAAGTTGTGTAAATAAATAGCACACAGGCACACAGTTGGCAGTCCACCTGTCTGGGGTGTAATGAAGTACAACCTTGATACCCTTCTATAAAATAGTCTCTATGTTTGTATTGCCTGGAGGGAGTTGAAAGCGCTGTGGAGTGGCAGTAAGAAAGAGTCTTGTCTTAAGGTAGGGATGCAGAGCTCCTATGTATCCTTAAGCCCACATGACAAGAGCCAGAAAAGTATGGCTGGTGTTCATCTGAGAGCAAAACCATTTTTTCCCCCTTCTCTTTATTCTGTTGTGACAGAACTGTCTATTCAACGCAGGCTCATTCAAAGGAGGGGCCACACACATTATTTGATATCTGACAGATACAACTTACATTTTCAGATACAAACTAGCTACAGTAGCCATTTGTGCTAGCATCCAATAGTAAAGGATAGCTTTGTGGTTAGTGCTGCTGACTACCGACTAGCACTGTTTAAAGTTAACAAAATCCCGGATTCTGTCGCTCTCTAGCTGGTGTGGTTACATGTACTAAGGTGATGATGGGTATTTTATTGACAATGGAGGAGACAGTGCTACTGTATGTGATGTCAGCATGTATGTTGTAGTCATGCTGCTTCCTATGTGTTGTTGTATTAGAAAAATACAGCTGTTGTCGCATGCTGACCATTTTCGTTCATCTGTTCTCCGATTTGCATTGTGGACATATTTATGTTCCTCCTCAACAATGTTGGGTGCGTGTAATGTATCTTCTCAATGATTCTATGTTATAGCTATATGATCTTTCTCTAATGTATAGTGGAATAGCTTACTCTGCTCGTTGTGTTTCCCGTTAAAGTAACAGTTCATTCAAATGTGGTCCTTTGGAAATCACGTGGAGGCGGAGACAGCGCTGCGGGTGAAAAACGGTTCTGACCGTTGTTTTATTGGAATATCCAACAGCTTAAATTATCTGGTTCACAGCATCAATTATTTTCTATCTCTAATCAGCTTTTCCCGGAGGGCTTCTTAGTGGCGTCTCTTATTCTCGAACTGGTGGGGTGGATTCTCCGTCTCTGCTTTTCCGTTCTCTCTGCGTGTCTCTCTGCGTCTCGGTGTCTCCGTGTCTCTGTCTCACCTCCATCATTCAACCTGTAGGTTTTATAGAGAAGAGAGAACCCCCCCCAGCCCTTGCGCCATCCAGTGCCGTCACCCCAGAGAGCCTGCTTTCCTATTGGCTAGAAGGTCTCCCCTCTCAGTGATTTGGGTCTTGCGAAACAGCGTTACAAGGTGACCTTACAGAGGGGATATGAACTAGTTTCCTTTTAGAATGATTTACCCAAGTGTCCCTGAATGCGACCCTCATACAGATGGAAATATAGTACCCATTCAACCTAACAGTGGGTATCACAGAATGGCCTGTTTGGTCTGCTTAGCTAAAGTAAACAGAACTCGGATGTTGGCCTTCAGGCCGTCACTTCTTGACTTAAAAGTTTAGTTATCCGGCGCACCATCCCTGTTCGTTGTGGAGGAAGATGTGTCATCTGTTTGCCATTTGATCTGTTCTTATTTTTATGGCACTCTGGGCTTTTTCCTATAGCTGCTAGGTGAAGGGTGAAGGGTTGCACTATTAGCTTTTGACTGAATTCTCCTGTGGCCTTTTCCAGAAACCGCTAGATGATTTTAATCCCTCCTGTAATGCTTATACGGGTCATTTTGATCAATTTAATTTACGACAATCCCTTCTCTGAGGGGTCTACCCTCATTATGTAACCAGTAAATTTCAAAATCAAAATGATATAATATTTCCATAAAATATAAACAATTTTTTTTTTCTTTTTAATCCAAAAATCCAAAAAATTCCAAAATTCCACTTACCTCTTCTTCTTGCACAGTTATACACATTATCAGTTATTATTATGACATCCAGTCTAGGTCCGTCTCTTTATACAAAAAGATGATCGTACCATTCTCAGCTTATTTCGTTTAAGACTATACATTATCCATGTAATTACCAAATATGTCTATTTTGTGTAATGGACTCTGCAAGAAAAGATTTACCTCACACCAATATAAGACTAACAGTTCTAATAAAAACCCGAAGGAGACTTAAACCATAAACATATAAACACTGAATTTCTCCTTCGCAAAAGACCTTCTGAGGTCTATTTCCTCTTAGCTGCAATTCTACCAGTTATCCTCACTGAAACCTCTGAGGTCTATTGATAACCCTTTTTGGCCGTGTCTCTTCCGTTGCATTTGCGCTAATCGCTCTCTCCTCCAGCGTCCTTGGTTCCGCTGTTGGTACTCCGCCAAAATCCACAGAGGAAAAATCATCATTTTCCAATTCCAATTCATGATCTCCTCTGTCTGGCTCCCCATAATCGTCTTCATTCTCCCCTTCGTCGTGCCTTTCCTCCTGTTCTTGATCAATGAACAGGGGTTCGGATTCCAATTCTTGCCCATCTTGCAGGGCTTTTACGCAATGCGAAAGGTGAAACCACATTGAAGATCCTTTTACCTGTAGCGCTCTTTCCGTAGCTCTTACGACCTCGTACGGTCCTTCCCGCCGCGCGCCATACCACTTGCGTCTGAACACTTTAACATAAACGTAGTCCCCTGGTACTATCTGGGGAACATTCCGCCTATCCTCCTCCTCCTCTGTCTCTCGTTTACTAGAGACATAATCATAGATTGCCCCGTGGAGCTTTGACATGTACTTCACGTACTCACGCATCTCGTGGTCTAGAACATCCAAACTCGGACCTTTTCCTGCTGCGCGCAATCCGGGCACAACCATACATCGGCCAAACAACATTTCGTGCGGAGTTAAACGCAGGCCCCGGATCTCGCTAGATCTACAAGCCATTAATGCTAACGGTAACGCGCTCAGCCAGTTTAGACCGGTGTGTTGACAGATCTTAACCAATTTGTTCTTAAGTACCCCGTTCATGCGTTCCACAGCCCCCTGGCTCTGAGGGTGGTAAACGGACCCGAAACGCTGTTTTATCCCCATCTGTTGGAGTACTAAACGTACAGTTTTGTCCACAAATTCTTTTCCATTATCACTGCAGATTTTATCTGGAATTCCGTAACGGCTTACTACCTCACGGCATAAGAACTTAGCCACTGAGGCAGCATCCTTATGTTTAGTCGCGCAAGCCTCCACCCACTTTGAAAATCGACACACCACGACAAGAATGTACCTTTTCTGGTTAATCGGTTTTATCATGTCTACATAGTCAATCACAAGTTCTCTCATTGGGCCATTTGGGGTGGGGATGTGTCCCGGAGACACAACGATCCCTCTGCGTGCATTGTTCTTCAAGCAAATTGCACATCTACTTATTACACAATCAATCTGCCGTAGCAGGTTTGGCGCCCAAAACCCATACTCCTCAATTTTCCTACTCACCTCTCTCCGGTGGGCATGACAGAACTCATGCGCAGTTTGGATCAGCAGTCCGACCAGGCCAGTTGGTGCAACCACAAGTCCCTCATGGTTCCGCCACAAACCTGTCCCATCTCTACTAGCCCCCCTTGCTGACCAGAGATTTCTCTCCACCTGACTCGCCTCTTCCTGAAAGGTCAAAACATCTTTGTAAGTAATCTTATCTTCCAACTCCACCTCATGTGTGATAACCAATACCTTACCTGCTCTGTCCGCACCTGTCACTTGCTTGGCAGCGACATCTGCCATGTTGTTACCTCTGGTCACCTTAGACTCATCAGACTGATGGGCAGCACATTTGATAATCGCAATTCGTTTGGGTTTCATTATTGCTTCCAACAAATCGGTTATCTGACTACAGTGTCTTATGGCGGTACCATCTGCTCTCTTAAAACCTCGCCCTTTCCACACCGCTCCGTAGAGAAAACTGATATTCTGTGCGTAGCTACTATCCGTGTAGATATTACAGCTCTTGCCTTCTGCCATTTTGCACGCTTCAGTCAGAGCGACTAGTTCCGCCAGCTGAGCTGAACAGGGTTGTGTCAAGGCTTCGGCCTTTGCTACGACAAACCCATCACCTTGTGATTTTACTACAGAGTAACCTGCTTTTAGGTCCTCTCCAACTCTGTAACATGAGCCGTCTGTCCATAGTTCCAAATCAGGACTGCTAAACGGGAAAGCCTGCAAGTCAGCTCTAAGCCTGGAGTACCTCTCAGCTGCCGCCACACAGTCGTGAGGTTCTCCATCCTCAGGCTTAGGAAGGGTCTGCGCTGGGTTCACTATGGAACACCTAGTCAAAGTAACATCTTCCTGTTCCAAAATCCTGTAATAATTTTTCAGACGGGGTATCGTTAGTGCAGATTTACCAGATTCCAACAAATTTTGGATCGCATGTCCTACCATAATATTGACTGGATACCCCATCATGATACTTGCAGCTTTCTCGTACATCAGGAAGACTCCGGCGCAATCTCGGTAGCACGGAGGCATTCCCATTTCCACCTCTGAATAGGCGATGGAGTAGTATCCTATTGGTTGTGGATGGATCCCCACTCCGGTGTTTTGTGCCAGTACTGCGCATGCATACCTCTGATCTGAAGAGGAAGAGACATACAGTATGAACTGCTTGGTATAATCAGGCAAAGTCAAGGCCGGGGCAGCTAACATACGGGTCTTTATGGTCTCAAATGCCCTCAGGCCCTCCTCAGTCCAGGTTACTTTAGCACTCAATTTATCATTTCCGCAAACTTTTATCATAGCTCTTAAAGGCCCTACTAGTTCTGTATAATTCTCCACCCAAGTGGAACTATACCCGACGATTCCCAAAAACATCATCATCTGTCTTACAGTCACTGGCTTTGGAGCTTTCTTAATAGCCACCAAATGTTCCTCTGTAATAGCTCGGTGGCCTTTTGAAATCGTTTGACCTAGATATGCTACTTTAGGTTGACAGTACTGCAATTTTTTCAAAGACACCTTGTGTCCCTTCTCTGCTAGTAGTTGCAATAGTTCGATAGATTCCTTGTGACATGTTGTCTGATCGTCGGCACACAAGATAATATCGTCCATATACTGAATGACTCTGGATTTCAATCTCAGGTCTAACCCGTCCAGATCCTCTCTCAAGATCTTGTTAAAGATGTGTGGGGAATGCTTTAATCCCTGTGGGAGCCTAGTGTACTCATAATGCTCATTCTTATAGGTAAAACCAAAAAAATGCTGGCACTCTTTGCTCAAAGGTACGCTAAAATAGGCGCTACACAAATCTATAACCGTAAAATACTCAGCTTGCGGCGGGATGAATGTCAGTAGTGTGTGGGGATCTGGGACATCGGCGGGATAGTCAATTAAAACCTCATTGACGGCCCTCAAGTCGTGTACCAGACGGTACGAGGTGTCAGGTTTCTCCACTGGCAGCAACGGCGTGTTGCTCTTGGGGCTCTTTGTCTTTCGTAGTACCCCGGCTTCTAGAAGTCCTTTGATTTGTGGCTCGATTCCGGCCACCGCTTTTTCCTTCAGTGGGTACTGGCTTTTCCAGGGCAGGGTTGCTCCTGGTCTAAGCTCCACCCTCACTGGTTGAGCAGATTTGATCAGTCCAATGTCGGTGCTATGTTTTGACCACAGCACTTCTGGTATGGCCCCCATCATCTCCTCCTGGAGGCTCAATTTCTGGGGGGTTTCTTCTACTGTCTCCTGTGACAGCTGCACCGTCTGGGGACGTCCCATCCCTGTGCCTTGAATCATTATCTTGACGAACCGTTTGTCCGGGCTTATCCATATGAGTCGGTTCTCCGTCGTCTGTTCGAACTTTATTCCTTCTGCCTCTTTCATCATCCTTCCGATGTGTTGTTGGTCGCACGAGTCGGTCACTTTTAGCGTCACGTGGGGAACGCTGTCTGTGATCTCGTGTTCCTTTTGTAGATAGTCGCTTCGTGCAAGCCGTATTGCTGCTCCTTGGGGACCCATCACTATGCTGGTGGCGTTGAGCTGCACCTCCTCTGGTTGATTTCTCATCCACTCCTCGGCTTGTCTTTCATCCGCATCTTTATAGTATTGTAGAGTGCAGTGGTATGGTGTCTCTGGGTTCCTCGCCGATGGCATATTGGCGGTGATGAAGGTCTCCCATTCCAACGCTGGTCCGAGCAACTCCTGGCTTAGGTTCCCCAACCAGTATACTTCCGGTGGTCGGGGGTCCGTCCTTTGCATCATTTGATAGTATTGGTCTTCTGGGACGTCGATTACACAACCATCAGGCGTGCATAGAATGTTCATCCCCAGCATACCAAGGCCGTCCCTGCCCAGTAAGCCGATGGGTGCGGTGTCGGAGACCAAGATGGAAACAGTCGCCTCTTTGCCTCTGTACTTCAGGGTGACAGGTTCTGTCACTGGAATCAGCTTTTTTATTCCCTCAAATCCAATGGTCCGTACATATCGACCGGACATGGGCAGGTGTGTCGCATCTTTAAGTTGGACCACAGTGTACGCCGCCCCGGTGTCTGCCATCATCCTGACAGATTTATTATTCACCGCTACGTGCACTATTGGTTCCTCCCTTAAGTGTGACAATGACAGCTGGCACCCCCCCATTGAACTATCTGGGCCTCGTCAGAACATCTGTTCCGGCCCCCTGGATGGATTTACTGGGCCCATGTTCTGTTGCTGGTTCTGGTCTTGGGTCTGGCCTTGGTCTTGGGTCTGGTATTGGTTTTGGGTCTGGTATTGGTTCGGTCCGTACCACTGATCCTGGAGTCGGCCGTTTCGTCCTCGGCCACCTCCTCTGTTATTTCCTCGACCCCTGGGGCTGGCTAGCCACCCTTTGTCACAGTATCGGGCAAGATGGCCGAGTTCTCCACAAGACCAGCACTCAACCGATGCCGGCCATCCAGACGATCCTCCTCTTGGACGTCCATTCCCTCCTCGGGGCTGCCAGTTCGATCCCCGCTGATTCTGTTGTTGTATGGGTGCCGGTGCTTCCTGTTTTGTGGGCTGTGCTGTTTCCTGGTTGTTCAGTTGTCCACTATTCCCCGTCTCGGCTCTGGGTGGTGTGGCTTGTACCAGGGCTTGGAGGTACTCTACCATCTTGACTGCCTCGACCGGCTGTTGGTACATGAGCTTTCGCTGACTTGCCGTTTCTTTGTCTTTGGCCTGTTGTTCCTTCTTCCTGTGCAGCTCCACTTGATGGCTCACGTTCTCCAGGTATGCATTTAACGGAAGGCTTCCCAGACACACCACTTCATTCAATTTCTGTCTCACCTCATTGGAGAGGCCCTTCTGTATTTTCTCTCTTAGCATCGCCTCTCCCATTGGATTTTGTGCAGGGTCTTGGCCGGTCATGTCTCTCCAGGTGGCGTAGGCTTGTGCCACATACTCTCTGGGGGGGGTATCAGGTCCCAACGCACCAATGTGGATCTTATCTGGATGCATCAGGGTGTGATAGGTCTCTCGCAGGACCCGCCACAGTGCTCCTCGGTGAGCGGCGAAGAGGTCCTGGTCGTGGGCTCCAGACACTACATACCGCACCATGGCAGCCTTGGTTAGTAGTTCTTCCATGCCAGCGACTCCTACTTTGTGAGAGAGTAGTCGCTTGACATCGCCGATAGCCAGCTGTTGGCCTACCATTATTTCCTCCAGCTTGGCAATCCATGGAAAAGCCCCATTCTGGAGGGAGGGCAACTTCTCCGATATTTGGGACATGTCTGAAGCATTCCATGGCTGGTACTCCAATCCCTGATGTCTTATCATCAAGGGTTGTATGTTGACCGTAGGCTCTCGGGTACTGGATCTGGTCACTCTTTTTTCTTCCGCCTTTTTCAACACTTTGATTTCATCTCTTGCTTCTCTCATTTGGTCTTCCAATTCTGTTCGTGCGTCGGTGCCCCTTCTCCAGCGTTCGCCGATTGCTTGGTATCCCTCGGAATCAGTGTCTTTTGCCTCTTGGTAGGCCTGTATCTGTGCTTCCAGCTCTCGGTTTTCCTTACTCATCCCATGATGTCGTCGCTTTAATTCCTCCATGGTAGCCGTCAGTTTCATCCGCCGATTGCTTCCTTCGAGGGAAGGTGAGGGCACGGAGAGTGTTGAAGAGTATCTTGGAGCAGGTAAGGTCTTCGGCGTCACTACTTTGATGAGTCTCTCCCTTCTCTCCTCTTCCTCTCGTTCTCTGTCTTTCTCCTGATACTTGGTCTGGGGCTCCCATGTCTGGTCCTCGTCCTCTGTGTCTTCCCAGGATTCGCGGGCTTCGGGGGAAGTGGACCGGCGATAGCTGGGAGCTTGTCTTGACCTCTCCCGGGGATAGTCTCTTCTGGGGCTGAGATCTCTATCGTATAGACTTTCTATTTGGTCATCCCAAGCCCTGATGTCATCGCTTCGGCGTCCCTCTCCTTCCGCCCAGAGAATTTCTTTCTGTGCGGCATTGAGCGGTACATGTTTGCATCGGTGTCTCTTTTCGTCTCGATATCTCTCCTCGTCTCGATATCTCTCCGCCGCCCTGGGATAAGGAATACTGTGGGACTGAACGTCTCGCTCCCTTCTTCTCTCCCCCTCTGTTTCGTCTGCTTCAGGCGTTAGGGTGATTGTTGTCACTGCCCGTCCCATCTCTGTTCTACGGCCACTATTGTTGGTTATCTCGTATTGGCTATCCATGTCTATCATAGGCAGGATAGGGTAGATTGGTTCCTTATTCCTGCTGGCATATGGTGGAGGTGCTATAATTACCTCAGGTGCTTTTTGGGAGATGACTATTGTCCTTTTAGGGGCCAGGGGAGTGATCAGAATGGGGGCTAGCTCCTCTGTCGGCAGGGCCTCCTTATTGACAGTCAAACTGTCCTCAACCATACTCTTCCTTCTCTCAGCTTCCCGAGCGAATTTTGATAAGGTGTCCATTTCTAACATGCGTTTTTTCCCTCTCTTTGTCAGCTTTCCCACTTTTTCCTCTTCCGTTCTATATGTCCTAATTAGAGCATTCAGATCTGATATTATTTCTAAATCAAAAGAGCCCTCAATAGGCCAGGGTTTGGTGATGTGTGGCCATCTTTTATTCCATTTCTCTGATAATTCAATAAGTCTTTCCACATAGTAAGGATTGTCCTCTGTGTAAGGATTATTTTTAGCAAGCACTTGTATCGGGTTATCCTCCATCCAACCAATTGGTGTACTCACATCTTTATTTGCCTCCGTTGTCATTTTTCTATATGCGTTTCTTCTTCTCATGTACTAGAGGTTTTTAATTCCTCTTTCTGTGTCTTATTTAATTTAAAAAAATGGTAGCAGGCAAGAGTGATCTTTGTATTCCCTGTCTAAGTGTAGGTGTCTATGCTTTTTGTGACTATCTCCTACTCGAACAACCGCTAACGGTACTTGTAGCCCTGTCTATTCTCTTCTTTCCCTTTTCACTGGTGATCTGTAGTCTTACCTGACTTGCGGTGCCCTCGTTGCCTGGCAGAACTGCTGAAAAATAGAGCACAAAATACAACAGTTCTTTTTAATTTTTCAACTGGAATTTCACTTTACTCCGTTTTTTCAGTATGAATATATCTTCTATCTAATATTCATACCACATCTAATTTTTGAGAGATTTTTTATCAACAGTATGAATAATCCTTTACTTAATTCATACAATCTTTTCAAATTTTTGAGAGATGTTGTGATTGACAGTGGTGTTTGCGTTTCCGGTGTCTACTCCCTTATTTCCGCTTCTATGTTGATCCCTCCTTCGTTGAATTTCCGCTTTCCGATGTTTTCCCCGTGGTCCCGCTCCAATATTCTGTTTCACCTCGAAAATCACAAATTTTTTGATTAGTGTCACCATCTTGATTACACATTTCATTCAATCATCATGTTTCCATTTTTCAATACTACTTCCCCCCAGTGGACACTTGTCCTCCTCAGACACGTGTCCACTAACATTTGTTTTTACGCACCTTCCGACATCACTCCCTGCACGCCGCGAGGCCCCACCCTCCGTTTTCCGAAGCGTCCATTACAGACTCCCCACAGAGGACAGGATAACCTCACCACAGGTACAAGGTAGTTAACGCCCAGGCACCCCACCTTGTCACTAACCCCAGGAAGCCCAGTGCCCTGCTAAACGGTCATGCATAACCGTACAGACTCAGCACCAGACCCCAGGGACCTAACAACTCTCAACCCATTCCTTCTCCGTGTACCTACTATGGAAACAAAAACTCATTCACAAAAACAACATTACTTTTATAATATCCCCAGGCACGTCCCCCCAGCACCATACCCCCCTGCACACCCCATCCCCCACCCATCGACCCAGACTGTCCAGCAGTCCAGATCAAAAAATGACAGACAGGGCGTACTCATGGTACCTCGGCACCAACGGAACGCCCACCTCCGCTCGGCCCCCTTCGTCATCCTCCTCTACCGCCATTATCTTAGTCATAACAGGTGCAGCCGAGCGGAGTGACTTCTCCACCGCCGGACCGGCTGCGCAGAGAGTCCTAATCAGACACCCAAAGCATGCTCTAATCACCGACACACACACAACCAATACCACAAATATCACCACTGCATAGAGAACGTATTTAACTATCACCCAACCTATATACCCCAACTGCTCCTGACCCCAATCCTCCCACGAACTCACCCGAGAGTCATGGAGATCCCTCGTAATGTTCCTCAAATGTGCTATCACGTCCGGCATCCCTATCTCATCATTTGCGGGCACATATGTGCAGCATTCCTGACCAATCAACGCACACGTACCCCCCGAAGCTGCCAACAAGAAATCCATTGCCGCCCTTGTCTGCATCTCCATTAATCTCAACGACCGCATCTCCTCATTTTCTAGGCTAAACCCCTCTGTTGTTGTGGCCGCCATGTCCTCAAATAATGCAGCCAAACGATCAATCTCCTTCATATTAGCATACGTCCCATACGCAGGAAGCGCCACCCTGAAAAAACGATTCGCATGAGTCGCAGCCCGCGTCTTCCTCGCCCCAGGGTGCGTCGGCAAGACATCCGTTACCCTCATTGCCGGCACCAGATACCCCAACGCACATCTTCCTTTCCAACCCGCTGGCAACGCTGCATACGCATTCTCACCACAAATCCAATACGTACCTGGGGGAGCCCGTGCAGCCACCTTTGCAGCCCCCAGGCTCACCCCCCCTACACAATTTCCCAGCGTGCCCACATACACCCCATTCTCGCCGTCCTCACATCTTGTAAACTCCTCCGGCCTAACTGCCACCGGAATAGGCCTAACATCCAACCTAGCCTGCCCCGTCTCACCCCCTAGCAACCGCCCCGTCTTATGATACGCCTCCATCCTCCCCTCACTCACTCCCTTACATAGGAAAGGCAAATTAAATCCCCTCAACACAGAGTTATGACACTCAGTGACTGGGTGGGCCATAAGCGGTAAACCGGCTGCAGCAGACTCCGGCGCTAGGCCGCACACATAACAATCAGTCTTATTCGCACTCTTCGCCACCTCCCTTGCTATCTTTATAAATTTATTTGCGTGAGGCTCCTGCAACGCCCGCTTGTCCACGTCTATATTTATAAGTTCCGGTGCCTGGGGCCGAAAATAAAACAAAACTCCTGCCGCCATTAATATGAAAACCGTTACCAGAGTGCCCATCACCAACACGCACTCCGCACGCCTTGACAAACCAAACATCCTTGGACCGGCCTGCACTCCTCTGCGTTATCCCTGCCTCCCTCCTCCTGCCGCGCGTTTCCTACTCTCCCTGCAACGCCCCACAAACAATAATTAACAACACCCCTTACAACAACACCCTTATTTATACAATACACAAACACGTCCCACCCCACCCCTAACCAACCCTCCAATATTATCTAACAGGAGAGCGGAAGAGAGGGGGTGGGAGGGTGTTGCCGGGCCGGGGAGGGGGACACACACGCAAGGAGTGACAGTGAGGGAGGGAAACACCTGGGAGGGGCCCGGGAAGGAGGGAGCATATACGAGTCTCTAGGGGAGAGGAGTCCAGGGAAGACTAGAGTATGTCAGACTAGACAGGAAGGGAGGAATTTTAAGGAAAAACAGCCTAGGGAGGGAGTGAATGTCTAGAGCGGGAGTGTACTACTAGGGAGGGAGTGATGTACCTAGGAAAGGAGCTAGGAAAGGAGGGGAGGGAGGGAGGAAAAAAGATTTAGACGAGGGGGGCCGAAACAACAATACTATACACACAATAACACGAAACCATAGTCCATCTCTAAAGGGAGGTAGGCGGCGTCCCCTAACCTTCCGATTTTGGTGGAGACCGCCAGCCAAACCTGTCATGGTTTTCCACCAGGGTCTCAAAGGCAGCCTCCGCTTCCTTCTGGCTGAAAGATACCCCATTTGCCTCTTCCTCCCCTCTAACCATGCGACTCTGTCCCATCACTAGGCTAGTGGCAAACTGCCTCACGACAGCCTCCATGGTGTACGCGCTAGACCAACCACGCGGCGTCAACAGCTCCATACATATGACCCCACCCTTACTCACGTACCCCTGCTCTAAACTCGGGGCGAGCACCCGCACGAAAGGCGGAGAGAATGGGAAATTTTCAGGGAAAGAGACACTCAGTAATATGAACTCCGTCCCCGTTTCTTTCATGTCCTGCCACAACAGAGAGTCCACATCTACTTGAAACAACCGAACTTCCCAGTTAAAGAGATTGTCCTCAACCAACTCCACCGTAATAAAACCGCCTCCCAGTCGTCTGATCTCCTGAAGCTCCCTCATAAGCCTCTTTGACCGGACCTGAGCACCACGAGACACTGGTGATGATGCAGTCGGCGCATTGGTTCCCCTCAATCTTGCGATCGCCCTTGCGAACCAGCCCTGTGGTGCAGACCGCCGTTCCACCGTCTGGCCTTTCACCATCTTTAACTGGTCAGATTAGTCATGCATTAGTCAACCTTAACAGTTCAATTTATCTCTATGCCTTATCATTTTATTTTATTTTTATTTTTATTTTTTTATTTTTTTTTAGAAACTGGAAAGAAAGCAAAGGCAAAATACACCGTGAATAGAGAGGGATGTGGAGGGAATGTGTACCACACCGGTACGGGGGGGGGGCACACACTATGGTACAGAGGGAGATGTACACACCCCGTAGCAGAAGTCCTACATTGGGGAGGGGGGCACACACTATGATAATGCAGGATGGATGGAAGGGGGGAGGGGAAGGGGGCACACACTATGATAATGCAGGATGGCACCCATTCTAATAGCGCAGGAGGGGGCACACTGTGATAATGCAGGATGGCACCCATTATAATAGCGCAGGAGGGGGCATACCCTATAGGGAAGACTACAGTGGAGAGGGGGGGCCCTGATGAAACTTCTAGTATCTTCTCATATACTATACCATTTTAGCCATAAAAGGGGAATAAAGGAGGGAGGGAGTGAAAATGGGAGGGAGGGATGGAGGAAGAAAAGGAGGTGAGGGAGGGAGAGAGAGGAGAGGAGAGGAGAGGAGAGGAGAGGGAGGGAGGGAGGGAGGGAGGGGGAGAGAGAGAGAGAGAGAGAGGGAGGGAGGGAGGGAGAGAGAGAGAGGGAGGGAAGGAGGGAGGGAGGGAGGGAGGGAGGGAGAGAGAGAGGGAGGGAGAGAGAGAGAGAGAGGGAGGGAGGGAGGGAGGGAGGGAGAGAGAGAGAGAGAGGGAGGGAGGGAGGGAGGGAGGGAGGGAGAGAGAGAGAGCGGGAGGGAGGGAGGGAGGGAGGGAGAGGGAGGGAGGGAGGGAGGGAGGTAGGTAGGGAGGGAGGGGGGAGAGGGAGGGAGGGAGGGAGGTAGGGAGGGAGGGGGGAGGGAGGGAGGGAGGGAGAGAGAGGGAGAGAGGGAGAGAGAGAGAGAGGGAGAGAGAGGGAGGGAGGGAGGGAGAGAGAGAGAGAGAGAGAGAGGGAGGGAGGGAGGGAGTGAGATGAGGGAGGGGGTATGGGAGGGAGGGAGGTGAGGGAGGGGGTATGGGAGGGAGGGGGGGCGAGGGAGGGATGGAGGAAGGGAGGGGGGCAAGGGAGGGAGAGAGAGGGATGGAGGGGGGCAACCTAGGGAGAGAGGGGCCAAGCAACAGCAGAGGTGTATCCATTTCAAAGACAACACTGCCCCCTGCTGTCTCTATTCGCAACCCCATTGCCCCACAGTGCGTCATCACGCAGCCACTCCTCCCATGACGTCAGCCGACGTGCTCACACAACATGAACCCCAATTCCCAGAATTCCCTGTACCGAATCGTAGTCCGGCATTAAGGATGGCTTCCCGCGAGACGTCGCCACAGGCTTACGTCACGTTTACACACACAAGGTCCCGCTGCCAGCCAAAATAGCATCACGCGATATTCCCCGAGACTCCCAGCATGCAACATTGTTAGCACAGGTAGCTTTAGCATGTTAGCATAGTTAGCTTAGCATTTTTAGCATAGTTAGCTTAGCATTTTTAGCATAGTTAGCTGTCCACTGCCAACACCATTAGCTTAATACCGTTTAGCTTAGCTCAATGTTGCTATCGCTCGATCAGCCTAGCACGGCTAGTTAGCTTAGCCTAGCCCCTTACAATAGCGTTTCCTATACGGCCCACTATCCTGTTGATTTGAGCAGCACAACACATCGCGACGTTTTGCACAACCCAGTCATACTTTATAACATAATTTTAAATTTATTAAGCATTCGTTCATAAACCTTACAGTATCATTTTCTCGTTTGTACGCCCGTCCGGCCCCGGCCGGCTCCGTATTTTAAATCTAGCGCTCCCGATCCAGCCCCGCATTTTAAATCTAACGCACCCCCTCTAGGCCCCCACCAAGCAGATGCTCCTAGTGACGTCATCAGTGGTGGCCGCGATCTGCCATTTAAATCATTGTAGCAGAAGAAGAACCCTGCTTTCTTTGATCTTTACCACATTAAACCACGACCTCATTACCACTGATTTAAAAAAATTCAAATAACGTGACACATCCCTTTGGTTCCATCTCACTCGTCATTCACTCAATTCATTCGATATCGCAACGCAGCGTCCATACGGTATGTACGACGTTTTTGCGGACAGTGCTATGGTGTCCCCGCGGCCGTACCAGTCCCTAGAGTTATCATAATGATACAAAAAATACCGGCATCCACTCCATAACCTCTAGCAGACTCATTCACACACATCCTCTCTCATCCGCACAGTTACACTCATACTTCCATTCAGCAACATAATCATTCTTAGCACTGGTCAACCTTGCACATCATGTAGCATCATTTGGTAGCCTTTTTCAGCCACCATGGATGAAGCTATAAGTTCCGTCATCTCAACACAACAGTCGTACTAAACATTAATAACCCCAAGCATTCCCCGTTAGCTTGCAACGTAGCTTAGCATGTATTAGCCCTGCTTTGTATAGCAGTAGCTTCCCGGGTATAAAACGGCTTTATTCCGTATTGGTTGTAATATAGTAATCCGCGACGTTTAGCGTTATGATGACGTACGTTTGATTATAGCCATGATACCATGCATGTGTCATCCTATTTCATCTAAACAACATATATACATTGTTACATACCAAAGTCCTTATATAATGCCTCATCGCTTCTAAGTGCAGTTTTTTAGTTCGAACATAAGCGCAGATCTTTATAACCCCCCAGTGCACAAGTGCTAATTTTTCCGAGGTTTAAGAGGACTACCTTACGCGCTCCAGAGCTCTTGTTCCGTAAGAACTAAACGGATTCGTACGACGTCGATTTGTCTTTAGCAACGTACAAACCAGACGTCTCCAGTTATTGTCATTGCATTTGAACCTACGATTCTAAACAAGAGTCTCTGTCGCCTAACCTGGCGCAATCCTCTAGCCCCTCAGCAGTGCGCGACCTGAACTATTTTATTGTCCAACCCGATCGCGCCAATCCCCTTCATTTCATTAGTGCCGATACGGCTGTGCGCTCAATCGTTTAATTCGATCGCGCCAATGCAACCATTCTCTACCCCTGTTCGAAATCTGCCCAAACAAACCCCGACAATACAGACACATCTTCAACTCACCGGTTGGCCTCTGCTGGTTGTTGTTGCTCGAGGATGGTGTAGTCAGGCGTCGCTGCTCTGCTCTGAGAGTTTTTGAAGTTCTGTTGTCCTTGTCCTGGGTCCCGTTCGGATGTACAGACCGGCAGTCACGGCGCCAGATTAATGTATCTTCTCAATGATTCTATGTTATAGCTATATGATCTTTCTCTAATGTATAGTGGAATAGCTTACTCTGCTCGTTGTGTTTCCCGTTAAAGTAACAGTTCATTCAAATGTGGTCCTTTGGAAATCACGTGGAGGCGGAGACAGCGCTGCGGGTGAAAAACGGTTCTGACCGTTGTTTTATTGGAATATCCAACAGCTTAAATTATCTGGTTCACAGCATCAATTATTTTCTATCTCTAATCAGCTTTTCCCGGAGGGCTTCTTAGTGGCGTCTCTTATTCTCGAACTGGTGGGGTGGATTCTCCGTCTCTGCTTTTCCGTTCTCTCTGCGTGTCTCTCTGCGTCTCGGTGTCTCCGTGTCTCTGTCTCACCTCCATCATTCAACCTGTAGGTTTTATAGAGAAGAGAGAACCCCCCCCAGCCCTTGCGCCATCCAGTGCCGTCACCCCAGAGAGCCTGCTTTCCTATTGGCTAGAAGGTCTCCCCTCTCAGTGATTTGGGTCTTGCGAAACAGCGTTACAAGGTGACCTTACAGAGGGGATATGAACTAGTTTCCTTTTAGAATGATTTACCCAAGTGTCCCTGAATGCGACCCTCATACAGATGGAAATATAGTACCCATTCAACCTAACAGTGGGTATCACAGAATGGCCTGTTTGGTCTGCTTAGCTAAAGTAAACAGAACTCGGATGTTGGCCTTCAGGCCGTCACTTCTTGACTTAAAAGTTTAGTTATCCGGCGCACCATCCCTGTTCGTTGTGGAGGAAGATGTGTCATCTGTTTGCCATTTGATCTGTTCTTATTTTTATGGCACTCTGGGCTTTTTCCTATAGCTGCTAGGTGAAGGGTGAAGGGTTGCACTATTAGCTTTTGACTGAATTCTCCTGTGGCCTTTTCCAGAAACCGCTAGATGATTTTAATCCCTCCTGTAATGCTTATACGGGTCATTTTGATCAATTTAATTTACGACACGTGACGCCCCTATTATTCAGGGAAGTAAACTGGACGAAAGCAATACAAGTGAGCTATGTATTCTCGTTATTTTTTACGCTTTCCTTAGAAGCATATGGTGGGAATCACATTGCATTATTCACATTAACTCCATAAAGTGCATTCTGATACAAACCAAGCCCAAAACCCATTAAATTTGAATGTGTCACCATATGGCTGTCAGAACTCCACCATCAACTAAATGATTCCCATTTAAATCAGCCCCAATCATGTAATCCATAAGATCAGGTACTTTGTTTTTTGTAATTCTGGGTGAATGAATAAAGCCTTTAACCAGGCTCATGGAATCCATGGTCTGGATACCAATATTATTTAAATTAGTCCAACAGCCTGCTCTCACTAATGGCAAATGGCACTTTAGATAAGCAGTGCCATATGGTCGGCATCTCAGACATAATGACAACACAACCAAATGTAGGGTTGTTTCTGACAGCCAGGGTGTAGTGTTTGCCTCTGAAGGGGAAAACAATTCTGGGAAAATTGGCTCTGTGTCGCGCCATCTAGCCAAAACCGTGATGGTCGGCAGGCAGAGGGAAAGAGGATCGACTTGTGAAGATTAAAACCAATAAAACGATGACAAGTGTGAATCACTTGGGGGAGCATGGGAACACATTGTGGCATCATACAGCAGGGGGTGCATGCATCTCACAAGTTCTAAATCAACACTTGCTCAAAATACACAGACAACAGTCAAAATGGTTTACATACACAATCAAGACCAAAACGGTGATACCAAACCAAACCAAAATTCAATCAACTGCTGGACCCAATGTGACCAAATAAATACAGCCTTGATTGCTCGTCATCGAGAGGTTGGAACCAATTGACCACAAGGGTGCAATTTTCTCTATGTAAATTTGGGGAGCCTAAATCACCTCTTCACGACTGGGCAGTTCTCGGCGAGAAAATAATGCAATTTATAACCTGTCCGGTAATCACTGTTTTGCATATAGAGAAGGAAAGGACTTCGTAAGCCTCAGGTTATTATGTTTTGGACTTAATGCCTTTACACAAGAACCGGACAGAGGCCAAACCTCATGTCTGTCTAAAACTTTCTGAAGTGTTGTATTTATGCTTCAAAGAAACTGTCTCTGTGTACTTGTGGTCAGGAGAGTATGATTGAGGGCCCACCTTCACTTGGATTTTTGTCCTTCTTTCTTTTCAGAATTCTCTCTTTCACTCTCTCTCTCTCTCTCTCTCCATTCCATAAGGTTGCTTCAGGCTCAAAACTCAATTTCTCAGCCCTTGAATAGACAGCACTTGCACAGAGCTAACTGAATTGTGAAGATAGGGCAGCAGAGGCTCTTGAATAGATTGGGGCCTCTAATACAGCATCACTCATGCCACATACAAATACAATGTTATTTCATTTTATCCCAAGCACTTACAAATGGCATGTTTTAGAAAGCAACCCATACTCATTTATATTGCATGAAATAGACGGCAACGGCATGAGTATGTCTAGTAAACCATTTATTTATGTACAATTGCATTTGAAACTGCAGAATGTTAGACTGGATGTTTCTATTATTCACCCATTGTTATTATTGGGCATGTTTTGTATTAACAAAATGGGGCTCAGAGCAAAACAGCCCATGACAACCAAATCCCACCGTAGAATTCAGTCTACCGGCCTGCACAAAATTATGCAGCCAATATGGTCATAGCTCATTGGAGAAGTGTAAAACTCATTACTTTGCTTCAAACATGTGGCTGGCAAACCATAACTGATAGCAATCTCTCTGTCATCAATGTTGTTAATATCAGATTCCAGGCCTGTTGTAACGCTATCTAGCTAGCAGCTGATATCTGTACAACCAGGTGTGTGTGTGTGTGTGTGTGTGTGTGTGTGTGTGTGTGTGTGTGTGTGTGTGTGTGTGAGTGTGTGTGTGTGCGTGCGTGTGCGTGTGTTGACATTGATGAGCTATTGGCTTAGACATACAGGAAGGTTCATCACTTTTCTGTTCACAATGTGTCATTTCAAGGAAATATTATTAAAACGTGTTTTTTTTTTCTTGTTTTTTTTTCTGAAAATACACATAATTATTCATCAGTAGACAAACCGAGGAGCTCAAATAAGTCTTTAAATTATAAATAATATAATAAATAAAAAGTTTTTAAAGTAAATTAAAATGTATTCCTGGATCAAATAGAATTTACAAGTTGGCGCCCATGACAGGGAAAACTCACAGGAGCCAGAAAATGCAACATGGCAGGCCATAACTTAAAGACTGCTTTCTGTTGTTGGAGCTTGTTACTCTCTCAAAGCGTGGGCTGTGGAGCTCAGGCAACATATCAAACTTAATTACCTTTCAGGTTGCCTCATCAAGTCAGGGCTTCAATGAAGACAGAGTGTTGTGGCTCCTGGAGAACCTTTAAAGCCATGAACACCACGTGTTTCTCTCTCATCACAGCAGGCCCCTTTCTGAATTACACCCCGCCGCTATCATGGACCCTTAGCATGAAAATGTGCTTTATTGAAGAATATTTCATTGAAGAACGCTATTCCTCATCTTAATATACAGGTAAGGCCTTTAAAGTCCTGTGAAAAAGCAGCGACACAAGGTTGCAATTTGGATTACATGGGAGAAGTAACTGCATGTTTACTGTGCACTTCTGCGTCAATCTTTCAGTTTTATGCTGTAAATGCCAGTTGCTTTCCTTCTTTATTGGGTATTACTTTTGTTTTATGGAGCAATTTTCACATCCTGCCCGATGATAGTGGCCTCCCTCTCCTGCTCATGGCAGTGGAGCGGGCGTGCTGATGAACACGCAGCATGAAGGGGTGATTATGGAGCGCTAAACTAATGATTGAATCCAATGAGAAGCTGTTCTCGCGACTAGAGCGGAGTCGTTCCTCTGTCACTAGAACGTCATGGCTCCTTTTAAAGTAGATGAAATCTGGTCACCAGGGAAAACAATCCTGCTAGACCGCAGGTAGCATGCTCCATTTGTCTGCCATCCTTATTACAATAACACCGACACGTGCATGGAGTACCACAGCAGTCGACACAGACTGTGTACATTTCACAGCACTCGTAGACGCAGTTTTGATGCCGTATCCATCACCGTTAACTATATAGGGATTTATTGAACATGTCAAGTTAAAGTGGTAGACTGAGGGGACTATTAGGCATGCTACCAGTGAGTAATCATCACCATGTTCCTCACCACTTAAACCGGTGGCCAAGATGCCTGTCACCATGACCAAAGGTCATGAGGGAAGCCCAATGATAGTGGGAGGAGGGCAAAAAGACATTGAGCCAACAATGTTGCAGTCTTTATGATCCACCGACAATGGTGCTTCATACTCACCACTGACCTGCCTCAGTATGACCTAACCATCTGTTTGTAGCATTTCATTATTGATGCAGGGGTGAACTTTGGACTCACGTTAACGACGGCGGCGCTCTGTTCTGCCACGGGCCACGGCCAATGTTAAGCTTCTAAACGGCAATGCCGAAGCGCATTTGCTGCATAGAGTGCTGGGTAAACATTTAGAAATGATTCAGGAGGGCAGGGGGAATCAGTAAAGCACTACAGCTGCACCACAGAGCTCCCAGCTGCTCCCTGGACTAAAGCACCTCCTCAACGTTATTCTTCATTGTAGCTCTACAGTACTGAGGAAGGGGGGAAAAACTATAGATATCTATGTCCACCATTGTTAGCATTGTCACAAACCACTCTCTTGACACCTCGTTTTCCTGGCTTAGTGGATTTGTAACAGTGTCCTCGTTCAAATTACACATAGTTGGCTTGTGATATTCTGGGAGAGAATATCCAGTTGCCTTGCCCACAAAGTGTAGTTCAGTCAAGGAAGCCCAAGGCAGAGCCCACAAACTCGGCAATTCTACACAGTTAAAATGATAATAATAATAATAATAATAATAATAATAATAATAATAATAATAATAATAATAATAATAATAATAATAATAACATGTACATGTCAAACATGTACATGTCAAAATATTTCTCAAAGGTCAGTGAATACCACGACCACAACCCCAGAGGAAGCTCAAAAAATCATGTTAAACCCAGATTCGGCTCAAACAAGGGACTAAACACGTTTCGCAATTATGCCACATCAATGTGGAACGCCCTACCCAAAGCTGTAAAGGAATGTGAATCCCTACCCACATTCAAAACCGCTCTTAAAGACCACCTACGGGAGGCTGCAATTTGAAACTGGCCCCCGTAAATGTCCAAACCCCCCCACCCCCTCCTAATAGACAGTCTTCTCCCCACTGCATGTATATATTCTCTCCCTGCATATGTATATTTCTCTCCCACCAACCCACCCCCTCCAAATGTACAGTCTCCTCCCCACCGTATGTATATATTCTCTCCCCACCGTATGTATATTTCTCTCCCACCCACCCACCCCCTCCTAATGTACAGTCCCCTCCCCAATGTAGCACCCTGAATATGTGACTATTATTCAGAAGTGCTGACTTGCCTTTTATCTCCCCTTTGTGCACAAAGACATATTAACTAGTTTCCATTGATATTCCCTCGAACAATGACGCAGGTTTCTCCTTCTCTCACCGGCTGGAATATGGATTATAAACAGTAAACTGAATCATATTCTATCCACCCAGTGCTTCCTGTGGGGCTAGTTGGCGGTACCAGCAGGGGGCGGCGGTGGCAGGCGGAGCGCACGAGAGAGGCATAGAGGGAAGCAAGTCAACTGGAACGGAAGTGAGGCGAGCCAGCCTCTTCGACATTGGACTTGGACCTGGTCGGTCGTGTCTTGACAGAGCCCCGTTGTGGACCACACAGGTGAACGTATTGAACTTGAGTATATTACGGGTTATACTAGAAATATAAGCGTAGTAGCGTGTTGCATGTCCCCACTGAACAACCCTAGTGATACTACGAGTTATCCTAGAAGACAAGCGGTATAGCCAAGTGTTGGCTTATGTTAACGATATCCCCTCCAGTGAGGTGCCCAGCCAGCGTGGCTTGAAGAGGACCGGTGTTTAGAGGCACCCTGCGTCATTGTATGTTGCGGCTAGCAGGAGGGCTGTCTAGGACCCACAGAGTAGCTTCAGTTAAGGTAGGGCCAGATTATTGTCGCGCGTCGACCCAGCACCGGCCGTCAACAGCCTGTCTTCGCCGGCGTTCTGCATCTGCTCTGCACCGGCGGTCTTCAGCCCAGCACGGGAGTTCGTCCCGTCCAGCAGAGGTCGCCATCACCCAGCACGCGCTCTCAGCCCGCTACTGCTCCCTCTGCCCCACCCCGCTTGCTAGCGCCCGTGACGAGAGCGTTCGACGCCATCTTACCACCCGGACAGTGGTGGCGCGGCGAGGCCGCCATCTTGGTTGAGTACATTAGAGCTTCGGTGCTCAGGATCCTATTGCACAGTACACAGTGTGATGCAGCCTACGGGCGAAGCTAATGTTGTTCATACAGTTCATAGGGGTACCCCATAAACATTACATGCCGGCATTAGTATAGGACTTTTGTTTTGGTAAAATGGGCCCACCTTTTTCATTTTCTTTGAGTGTGATAACGTGTTTGTTCTTTAATAATATTTTCCCATCTAATTAACCCTT
The DNA here is from genome assembly GCF_963971535.1 of Notolepis coatsorum. Lineage (NCBI taxonomy): Eukaryota > Metazoa > Chordata > Actinopteri > Aulopiformes > Paralepididae > Notolepis > Notolepis coatsorum. The sequence goes on along the minus strand of NC_140184.1, from coordinate 52,495,463 downwards.
CCTCTGTGGGGAGGTTACCGACCTGTTGTATGATAAGTAAGGCCTTAGAGAGGTATTTTCACTACCATATAATTAAAGCCTGAGAGAGGTATTATCCCTGGTACTAACCCAGACGTGGGTGATGAGTTAAGCACATTGGTGTATAATATAAGTGTCTAGAAGGTATTGAGTTACAAATTGGGTAATAGTAAGACTCCATTCTATTTGACCCATTGCCATTAAATCTTTGTAACTGACCAGTACCATTAACGATAAATAATTAGATGGGAGTTCTGTCTGCGTGTCCATTCCTGAGCCTATGCACAACTCTTTTGGTGTGGGTAACGTTAATACCATTAACCCCTTCCTATCCAACTCTTCCTTTCTTACTGTAAGGTTTCTAATGTCACAGAGGGAGGGTACTGCTTGCAGGGGGAACTAAGTTATTTATTTACAATTCAGTCACGAGGTGTGGGAGGGTTAAAGGAGGTATTGGGGGAAGTGAGAGCGAGTTGGGGGAGTACTGCTGACCACCCTGGAAGCAGACCAGGCTGCAGAAACAAATTAGTGGGGGGGCATAAAATGTTCTCGGGGGGGCACAATGGTTTTTCAACACAGGTTCCCTTTTATACATTTCAGCTGGGACAGCGGCGCTGTGGCTTGCTTGGCGCTGCCCACGGTGCTGAACTAAACAGCAGAGAGGCAATTGAAAAATCTAATTTTTCTCTATCTTAAGAACTTTCACTTATACAAAAACAGACTGAACGGATATATATAACAGACCTGCTGGGGCAGCGGACTGAGAGCAGGGGACACAAACAGGCTGGATAAGATGGTCAAGAAGGCCAGTAGCGTGGTTGGGGTGGAGCTGGACTCTAGCGAAGGTGGCGGAGAGGAGGAACCTTGCTAAGCTCCAGGCCATCAGGGAAAACCCCTCCCACCCACTACACACAGACTTGGCTGACAGGAGGAGCATGTTATAGGCTCACACTACCTAAATGCAGCACTGAACGGCACAGGAAGTCCTTCATTCCGACAGCCATCAGACTATACAATGCATCACTGTGCCTCACTGCATCACTGAGCACAGAGTGACAATTACCATCTTACTGGACTCTTACTTTTTAAACAGCACTGTGCATTATTACACCTACTGTAGATTTCAGTATATTTTTACTGTATTTATTTACTGTATATTTTATTCTATTTTTATTCTATTTCATTTTATTCTATTCTTAGGCCATTTGTTTTGTTATTCTTATTTGTGACTTGTTCTGTCTAAATGTTTAATGTTGAGTGATTTGCAGTGTCAAATTTGCCTCAGGATAATACATTTATATTCTATTCTATTCTATATCTTTGAAAAGTCTCCATTTATTTAACACTTCTGAATTCACTGACAAACTGAACTGAACTGACAAAAATAAGGTGCATAAAAAAGCAAACAAAATTCCTCCACAGGCTACTCACCATCATAAGTAGAGAGGCAAGCGGTGTTTGGGGACAGAGTGAAATCTTCTTAAAACACTGCCCCTCCACTCATTCCTGGGCCCTCATTCATCAACGTGTCTTACGCACAGATTTGTGCTTACCCTGTGCGTACGATCATTTCTAAGCAAAGAGTGGGATTCATCAATTTCAACTTGAACTTGACTTTGTGCTTATGTCTACGCACAGCTCTGAGCACAATTAGCTGACGCCCAGTGGTAGAATATCGTTACTACGCACAAGCGCTCCTCAGTACATGCATTCGTTCCAACGCGGAAATAAAGACACTGGCGCGTGTTCTGTATGACCCCCGTAATTCATTATAGTTCATTGTGAAATAGCGATATTAGTGTAATTATTGTCAAACCCTAAATAGCATGTGGAATATGTCTTTCTCTCCGAATGAATGCAGGTTTATATATATAGCGTTATGGGGTGCACTGACTGCGCTCGCAGGAACTGTTTTCAGAGATAGCATCAGATAGGGATGAATGAGGGGCAGTCTAATTGCAGAGAGAACATATTATTAACTAGAGTCCACTACCCGAGACACCTCCTTCATTTGTACCGCAATTTGGGACCCAAATTGGAGCTATGAGCTTAAAAGCTTTTCCGTGCTTATTTGAGAAGGTCCAGCTGCAGAGCCGGAGAGACAGACAGCAGAGAGACAGACAGACAGACAGACAGATAGACACTGTTCCACAGTGTGTGTGTGTGACCACTAGTCTCCTAGTAGAGACCCCCCCCTCTGGACCACCTCCCAGTAGAGACCCCCCCCCCCCACCCCCTCTGGACCACCTCCTAGTAGAGACAAGTTTTCTGAAATGTATGTTTATATATGCAAATGAGGCACTTCCCCATTAAATATGTGGACATTTATGGATGCAATAAGGCAAAATGAAGTAAAATGAACAACTAAATGTGTGTTATTGACGTTTTATTGTCACTAGTTTCATAGAAGACATGTTTAGGAAGCAAAATATAACAAAATCTCAAAATCAACAAAAAAAGTATATTTGCCTATTCACCTGCAGTGTCTCGCCTTAATCCTCATCTTCGTCTTCTTCCTAGAGAAGTCTCTACTAGGAGGTGGTCCAGAGGGGGGGGGGGGGCTGAGTCTCTACTATTAGACTAGTAGTCACACACACACACACACACACACACACACACACACACACACACACACACACACACACACACACACACACACACACACACACACACACTGTGGAACAGTGTCTGTCTGTCTGTCTGTCTGTCTGTCTGTCTGTCTGTCTGTCTGTCTCTCTGCTGTCTGTCTCTCTGCTGTCTCTCTCAAAATAGTATAAGTGCTATCTTGGCCCTGAGAGTTGCTCTCCGGCTCTGCAGCTGGACCCTCTCAAATCAGCACGAAAAAAGCTATAAGCTTATAAAACGTTTTAATATGCTAAACTTCGTTTTAAATTCCTTAATTCACTTTTGTTTATTTCATAAAGATTTTCCCGACATAATGATACCTGCCCCGACCAGATCCGTGACTCTGTTGCGATACAGATGAATTATCTACTCAGAAAGCTTATAAAACAATTTAATATGCTAAACTTTGTTTTTAAATTCTTTAATTCACTTTTGTTTATTTCATAAGGATTTTCCCGACATAATGATACCTGCCCCGACCAGATCCGTGACTCTGTTGCGATACAGATGGATTATCTACTCAGAATAGTATTATAAAGTGGCTATCTTTTATGCTGTAGATCACTGCTGGTATGTGCGTGCAGAACCTTTATTTCAGCGGGGACTGTAGTATTTATTTGACGTTACTGTACAATATATGTGTATTAAAAGACGGAGCTGTCTTTTATTGTATTATAATAATTATTAATATTAAAAATAAATTAAGAAAGGCATTCTTATTCCAGCATGCATTAATGACACTAACGGGCAACGGCAAAACAGTGGTTAATGGTCTTTATTAGTGTTTGCGCTGCCCAGGCAGCAATGGTTAATAGATATCATATCCGACATCACCGTTCTCATAACACGCTTCCCTCAGCTTAGTCCATTTTTCCACATTTCATGGGGGTATTCCATTACCGTATATGGTTAATCGGGGCGGTTCTGGTATGCAAATACTTAAAACAGTGCACAAGCTCAAACGTAGGATCAAAGTCATATTCATCATGACAGGTGTGCGTAGAACCTGCGTACGCACGTGTGGTGAATCCCGATTTTACTGTGCGTGCACTGATTCTACATTCTGTGCTTACGTGTGGAAATAGAACATGTTCTACGTCCACGTTGATGAATGAGGGCCCTGAACTTTTTTGTCCTTCTCAAATGCCAACTGAATTAAATTGGCCTTAGTTGCGTTGATGAAGCATACTAAGGCAATGTTCTGTAAAGACGTTCTTGAGGGTAGAAAATGAATTCTCACAGAGTGCCGTGCTAGCTTCAGTAGTGTTGTTGTTGACATCAGTGCCCACTAGGGCTGTCCCCGACTAAGGATTTGGATAGTTGACTTTGATTGAAAAAAAAAAGAAAAAAAATGTCAGGGTGGGCACAGCTGACTCAGTGGGCGGGCCCGGCCCCCTAATGCCCGCCCATGGCGCCGGGTCTGCCTGGAAGGGAGAAGAAGACCAGAGTACCAGACCAGGTTGGTAAATCCCGGGCCCCATCCACTCCCACTGCCGGCCTCCAGTTGACGCTCCAGACCCAAAGACGAAGGTGCAGTCAGACGGAGCTCTACTGTGTCTCGCTACCCAGTGGCTGTGCACACCCGTTCCCACGAAGCAGGGATAATCCACCCTGCTACACCATCATATGTATATACTCTGTCAGGATCTATGGGTAACAGTACTGTATATTTGAATATCGTATATGTCACAAATGTAACAGTACTAAATACCTGTATGTCATGTATGTCCCTATGCCATAAATGTCATGTATGTTGTGTATGTCATAAATGTCACTATGAATTGAAAATGGGGGACCCTGATGTAAACAAGACAAACGTCTTTCTCTGGTCTGCATCCCCTTAACAATTGTGTGTATTGAGCCGTACTGTATTGTACCCATTCTGCAATCTGTTAAATAAAGTTTTCATTAATTCATTCATTCAACAATGAATGGCCTATATGCGACATTCCACTGGGTTTTCATTTGTTTTTTATTTGTTCAACCTGACTCCGTGCCTTAGAAGCAATATTTTTCTCTGAAAAGGTTTCAGAGTGCAAGTTTGCATACTTGTTTCATATTGTAATAGTAAGGGCCAGATAGGGCACTCATGTCCCAATAGAATCATGCTGGGAAGTGTCCACAAAGTCAGTACCAACTTTTGGCTCAGCTCCAGCATTTGGCTCTTGAATGTTCTCTTGTTTCTAGTGTGGTATAATATAATGTCCTCATGTAAATATACTCCCCTCCCCTGTGTCCCCCTTACCTGTGCCCCCCCCCCCCTCTCTGTGGAATAAGACATTCCCCTCCCCTTTCTCCCCAAACCTGTACCCCCCCCCCATTTGACCTATCAAATGGGACCACACACCCCCCCTTGTTGAACTATATAGGGCTCCTCCCGACCACAATAGTGGGTCTTCTTACCTGGGTCATTTCAGCTGATCACCTGGGGGAAGCCCTCAGCCATTCTCTCTATGTAATCTATCTGTTTGGTTAATAAACCTTGTTATTATCCAAACCTCGGTTGACTGAGAACATTCTTCATCAGGATATCCACAAATATCCCACAATTGGCGTCTACGAACTTGTGACGGACCTTCTTGCGTCCTACCGGCATGCTGTGTTGTTTCAGCTATACAGAGAAAAGTGAGTATAATAGATGGTCGACCAAAAATGTATGGCAAGGAATTAAAACCTTCCCGCTTTTCTCTGTGCCAGGTGAACATTACAGAATGTTGTCAAATATTGAGATCATGGCTGAGTACGAATAATGTGCATTAATATATCTGATCTGTATTGAGAATCGTTACCAGGGCGCACGTGCACCTGGGTCCTTATCAGGCGGTTCTGAGAGGATGGGTTATATGTGCTATTCCCAAAAGTTTAGGCACAAAGGTTGAAGTGCTATTCCAGGTCGAGTTGGAGCCGACCAAAAAGCTAAGGCACACAATACAGGTTGTTGGATTGCTAACCCAAGTCTAATTCAGACTGAAATATAGGCAACAAAAGGAGATACGTGAGCTTATTAGAGTGATATCATTGGAAAACGCTACTCTCTTAGAAACTATTCTGTGATTCTTTTGGCAAAGAGGCGGGAAGTTAGGACCGAGAAGCTGTTATAATCTAATTAGATTTAACAGAGTAACGTCATATATTCATAGATGCAACCTCAAACTAAGCTCACAACCTCTTCCATTCCTGAAAACGATGTATTTGGATTAAATTAACCAATTGATCATACAGATAGCGGGAAGATGATCACGCGATGTCCTAGTAGTACATGATTACGCGATGCCCCGGGAGTACGTGAATGTACATTAAACGGGACATCAGTCGCGGAAAGTACATTAAACGGGACATTAGTCGCGAGTTGAAGAGACCGAGAGTATGATTAATCGGTATATTCACATCTAATATATCGCTGGTAAATTTCAAAGTCAGATTCGATCGTTATGACTTTAATAACGATGTATAGTTATATATCAAAGGATAAATGCCTTGTCGCAGCAGATGCTGGTCGACTAAACGAACAGCGATCCAAAACAGTCAGATATACACACACGTTAACTTATATGTATTAATGTTTGTTTGTCTGTTTAAAGTCTCGTTTGTATACGCACAATATGCCGACTGATATCGCGCCGAGCATTGAGAGACGAGTACCGTTATACAGAGAATAACATTGAGGTGCAACTCACGGGACAAACTAGGATAGTAATTTCCGGAATCAACAAAACCGGCCAACGGGAACGACCATTTGAGGAAGTATAGTTTTATCGTTTCAGTTTGTTTACGTTTCACATATGCACAGGCGCGTTCATTCGGTAACAAAACGCTGGTTTAGGAATTCCAAGGCTATTGAGAGCTCGTAAAAAAAATACTGTATGAATTGCAAAGCGTTATTTCCGAGGCGAATGGGAACGCGTGAACGTCGCGTGGACTGATGACGTCATACAAAAGTGCGATATGAAACTATCATTGGGCGAACGGTAAGGTTTAATATGCCCGAGGCCGAAGGTATATGAAATCCACGTATAATATACGACGTCAACACAACAGCTTTCCCCGGTGAGTATGAAAATCATGAATATAGATGCTTTGATTGATTGATTGAAAACTTTATTAACAGATTGCAGAATGGGTACAATACAGTACAGCTCAATACACACAATTGTTAAGGGGATGCAGACCAGAGAAATACTTTTGTCTTGTTTACATCAGGGTCCCCCATTTTCAATTCATCAGGACATATATGACATACATGACATACAGATAGTCAGTACTGCTACATCTATACATTTATGACATATACAGAATTGCAAATTCAGTACTGTTTGTGATACAAAAGAGAAAAGAGAGTATATACATTTGACGTAGAAACTTACATACACAACTATCATCTCAGTTACAGTAAATTACAACTATCTCAGATCACTTGAGTGTTTATGTTGCTTTAATTTACACATTATAAGTCACATAAAGCTAGTTTTAAATAGGATTCTAATCAACACAACCCAGACAGTCAAAGAGGATTCACTAACATATTTTTGTGTTTACAGGAAGCAAGCAGACAATCAGGAGAGGCAGACGGATTTAACTCTAAATTGAATTACAAAGCAGTGTTTAAACACACCTGTATCACAAAAGACGGAAACTCCAATGATTTGCATCTGAACGCAGACAATCAAGAGGCAGACTGAGTTAATCTACATTTGAACACAAAGCAGTTTGGAGCTAAAGGGAAATCAATTGTGAGACGATAGCAGACACTATTCAGGATGGGTACTTAAAAACAAAGGGCAGAAGCAGACAAAGCTATGCAACAGCATGCACTCTGACCACAGACTTGGTGGACCAACAGAGAACCACTTAGTTAACATGAATCAGACACGGGTGAAGAATTTGCAGTCATGAAAGACACCATATTTCCCATACTAACAAAATAACATAACTTGCATGCTATCCCCTCCTTCTATTCTCTGCTTATAACCAATAACATGCATGATTCTTTTAACAAACTAATACATTTCCATGACTGCAAAATATCAACCACCAAAATTGAAGCACAATTATCTAAATGTACAAGGTATACACGTACATTGATCATTTAGCTGACACTTTTATCCAAAAGCGACTCACAGGGTCTGTATGACAGGACATCAAAAAGGGCACAACTCTATCAGCTGAGTAACAATGGTCATCAAAGTGTTGAGTGCTACAGTGTAGGTTAGTTTATTAGGACAAATGCATGACAGTAAGGTTAGCTAGGGTTAGATTTATTTGTATCAGTTGAAAGCAGGATAATCATTTACACAATGATTATCAAAATGCACAAGGTATATTAGAGGTAATTAAATTAATACTACTTAAGAGTAGACGAGAAAATGAATGATTGTTTTTCATGCAAAATTAACTGGCTGCCTAGATTTTATGTTTTTTCCCCATGCTAAATTATGACGAGCCACACTGAGACGTGAAGAACGCCAGAGAAGGCGTGGCGAGTTAAGTATCCTGAGGTACACCCAACGCATCCTGAGGTAAGATCAAATTAAATTTGACATCACAGATTATAAAGATAAAAAATAAATGTTTCTGATTCCATGCAAAGATCGGATCCAAACGATATCAAATGCACGATGGTATTACACAATGAAATGAATTAACCCTAAATGATTTTCCTCTGTAGCAGAAAGGCGTTGAATCATTTATGTGAGGAGTTTTCTAAGGCAGTTTTTATCATCCTCAGATCACAAATTGGTGAGAGGACAGGACGAGTGAGACAACGCGTGACCTGAACCACGAACGACGGCGCGACCAGGCAAGGAGGAACACAACCCAGTGACCTGAGCGACCCACGACAGCAGAGGACCACCAGAGCGACGACAACAACCGTGGGAGAACCAACCCAGCCCACCCAGGGACGCCATCCCCAAGGAAGTGGAGCAGGGGACCACGAAGGAGACTGACCAAGGAGACACTGACGAAGAGGAGATCAACCTTTGACGGCCTCCACCCCGACACTGCAGACCACGGCAGACCAAACCCATCACCTGCAGATGGGAACCAAAGCCCCGACCATCAAGATGGATTCCGATGATAAGCTTGTCATCCGTGTGAGAGAGAGCGTCCTACAGACAAGCCGCTACACCAGCAAACCCTCGCCCCTCTAGTACCGCGATGACGAGGAACGGGGGGACCAACAACCAGCACAACACATTCAAAAACGCCCTACCGCCATGTCTCTAGGCCCGATAAAGGTCAAGCGTGAGCACAGTGGCAGACATGTGATGGTGGTGGAGAACAACATAGGCTCAAGGAAAAGAGTCTGCAAGGCCACTACTAGTATACTGCTACCGGTGACCCTTGACAAGGTACACAGGGAGTGGACGACAACCTCCTATAGGCCCCCTCTGAATGATGGAGGAGTGAATGTTCCCGACTGCATCGTCAAGAAGAGACATCATCAGAGCCCTGTGGACCAAGAGATTTCTGAACACACATTGTCCACATTATTATGTATTTATAACATTTTTACTGCGTTACTGTATTACATCACATTTGAATTACTTAGGTTACAAAATTGTATTGTCAGACAAGAAAGAATCAGTTTGTTTATTCTCTCATGGAAGAGGACATGTAACGTTGTTGTTTTGCACCTGTATGGTGAACAGTTGATAATATATGCACTAGAATTACATACAGAAGCGATGCATAAGACGTTTTATCTCCTCATTTATAGAGAAGAAATCGAGAAAATTGCCTGATTCTAAGTAAAGACCAACAAAACTGAGGCAATCACAGATGAAAGTGACACTCAAACTCAGGTTAAATACTACTGAATCCTAAGTAATTTCATCAAGAATCATTATAAAATGTGCATATATATATTTTTGAACAGTTTCCCATAATCAATCATGTTAGTTTTATTAACCACCAGGTTAACGGTTGTTAAAAATGTTTTTGTACACATTAGCCTTATGTGTAAATCCTATTCCTAATAATTATGCACACAATTTTGTTTTTCAACTTGTGCACTCTGACCACACAGAGACAGTGCTCACATGTATGTAATAGTTTTATTACTATGCCTGTATGCACAACCATCACATTAGCTCCCCTGAGTCACGACATGAACGACTGAAGGTATGCCAAGATATTTGCACAGCTATAGCTTCTAATGATTATGTTAATTGTTGTTTGATATCAGAGTTGAGGACCACTCATTGATATAGGACTTTTAGGCGATTAATAAAAGAAAAGGGTGATATCTATTCCCACATCTCTGATATCAAAATAACACAGACCGCAGTCCAGTCGATCATGTCATGAATCATGTATATAAATAATACTATTTTAAACTATTAGGCCAACCAACAGATCACATTGGCCAACATTTTCATTATTTTAATTATTTTCTATTTTATTCATTATCTGATAACCGATGGATTACATCGGTCCCCACTTTTACCTGTTCCAAACAACCCTGGTATATTATACATTAATCTCACCCACATTATAACAGAGAAAAGTGAGTATTGTGGTATAATATAATGTCCTCATGTAAATATACTCCCCTCCCCTGTGTCCCCCTTACCTGTGCCCCCCCCCCTCTCTGTGGAATAAGACATTCCCCTCCCCTTTCTCCCCAAACCTGTACCCCCCCCCCATTTGACCTATCAAATGGGACCACACACCCCCCCTTGTTGAACTATATAGGGCTCCTCCCGACCACAATAGTGGGTCTTCTTACCTGGGTCATTTCAGTTGATCACCTGGGGGAAGCCCTCAGCCATTCTCTCTATGTACTATTCTATCTGTTTGGTTAATAAACCTTGTTATTATCCAAACCTCGGTTGACTGAGAACATTCTTCATCAGGATATCTACAAATATCCCACACTAGCTTTGGAAGATATTTGTTTATGTTCATACATTTTGACTGGATTCTCTGTAGGTTATGGTCACTATTTTCCCCCTTGAGAAATACTCTGTATAAGAATGCTCACCCTCACTCTGCCAATAAAGCATTGTTGCTTGCAAATGGAAACTAGAAGTTTTATAGAGCCTACAGCCCACAATGAGGATCATTATGTCAGTGTCAGCCATACTTTCACCATGTTATGTTTGTTTTAAAAGAGTCACAACTCATCCTATTCATAACTCTCATTTGTGCTGTTACTCGCACATATCCCTTTTGTTTCAAATAACAATTGTACATAATTATTATATTGTTTACCTTTATGTACCCAGGGTAGGTTCTCTGAGCACTGGTGCTCTTTTTCAGCAACACCCTGCTTCACACTCACACAGTTGCATACTGTACATTCACACCTGGGAGCTGCCCAGTACAACCAGTCTGACACTGTTGACCACTGAGCAGCTCCACTGGAGCAGTTTGGGGTTAAGTGCCTTGCTCAAGGGAACTTCAAGGGAGGGGAGAGCATTATTCATTAATTTCATCTTTCAGATTTGTCCTGCCAGGGGAATGAAGGGGATCGAACCGGCAACCTGCTCCTCTAACCTTTAAGCCACAGCTAATTTAGAATATTACTGTATAAAGCCTCCTATGCCCCCTGTTTGATATCAGTCAAGTCCCAGTGTAGTAATCTTCCTAGCTTAATCTATCTGCGTTGTGTTTACCTTACCAAGCCCTTGAAGTACTATCTACAAAATGCAGTAACCAGGTAATGGTTTCTGCACGCCAGCAACAGAGAAACGGCGGTTTTGAAGAAACAGAGGTCGGAGCAGTTTTGAAAAATCCGTTGGTTTAATAAACAAGGATTTCAATCAAATACAAATCAAAGATTTGAAAGAACACTTGCAATAAAGCCTACAGGGTAGCCCTCACTATGCCGAGGTTCCTGAGGCTTTAGTCTAAATATTCTGTATCTAAAAAGCGTGTAGCTATAAGCAGCTCTCGTCTCAGTTTCTTGTCCTTCGATGGTGTTTGGAATGCCGTCTCTGTGTATCGCCGGTTGGACGGTCCGCCTTCAGTCAAGGGAGTATGTAGATTGGAGTGTTGCTCGTTCAATTGTCCGTGGAGTTGTGTCGCTCTCTCTGCAGAGCGTGTCATATTCAAATCTAGATCTCCGCCCCCAATATTACGTCAGGCGGGCGGGTCCTTCTAAGCATTACCGAGCTCACTGATTGGAGGACCAATAGCTCTGTCTGTCAATAGGCTAGTCACACGGAAGTGACGACAGAACGGAATTTCTTAGTAGGCATTCCCCAACAGTTTCAACCCCGACGTTGGTTTCAAAATGGGGAACCCTTTGATCTACTCTATTTCCGTGGTGCCTTTTGTTCACAGGGGGGGGATAGAATGCACCACACCTGGTGTTCCTCACTCCCCTCCTTGTGAACAAAAGACTTCCTGTGGGCTGGTGTTTGTAGACCCAATGTCTGGCTCTTAATCAACATTATCTCTAAACCTCCCAGAAAGGCTCTTTGACCTTAAGGCTTGTAACCGCCATGGGATAGGAATTTTCCCTGGGCGTTGTAACCATGGTTAAATGCTAAATCACTCAACTGCTAATCTCATCACCTCTCCAGGGGATAAAAATACAGACAGTTCCAGAGCATAAGGGAGGAGTGGCTTTGAATTTGTAATGTGTAATGTTGCAGATTTACCTTTCCCATTTCGCCATTCTGAGATCCATGGTGTACAATACATTTTTACACAGGTTTGTTTGAGAAACTACCACACCAGCTTCCCAGTTGCTCAGAATTTGATACCCAATCATATTCTCACCCCCCAGTCTAGGCTTGGTCTGAATACCACACAATACATACAATATTGTCATTACTGTAGATCATGTATTACACGTTTGCCTCGTCGGAATTCTAGACCAAATGGTGTCACCATAAATAGTCTTGTACAAATACTCAACCTACAGAGATTTTGTCTACATTCACCATTATTATTACAGCTGACTTTTTTGACTAAGATTTTCAATAACATCATGGTTTTTAAGATTGTTGCATTTAAATATTAGGAACCTTTTAACCAAGTTGGACTTTGTTCATGTGTTGATTGATGAAGCCTCCCCTGGGATCTTTGATCTGACTGAATCATAGGAAAGGTTTCTAAAACGTGGATGTAATTATGGATGGATAGGAATTCTAAAGAAAAGGATTTAAATTACCTTTCTGTGTGGAGTTTGCATGTTCTCCCTGTGTTTGCATGGGTTTCCTGTGGGTTTCCTCCCACACCAAAAGACATGTTATAGTATCGTCAGACCCGGCGCCATGGGCGGGCATTAGGGGGCCGGGCCCGCCCACTGAGTCAGCTGTGCCCACCCTGGTAAAATTGTCAATCAAAGTCAACTATCCAAATCCTTAGTCGGGGAAAGCCCTAGTGGGCACTGATGTCAACAACAACACTACTGAAGCTAGCACGGCATTGACAATTCGTTTTCTACCCTCAAGAACGTCTTTACAGAACATCGCCTTAGTATGCTTCATCGACGCAAGGCCAATTTAATTCAGTTGGCATTTGAGAAGGACTTAACAAAAAAGTTCAGGAATGAGTGGAGGGGCAGTGTTTTAAGAAGATTTCACTTTGTCCCCAAACGATTTTGTTTGCTTTTTTATGCACCTTATTTTTTTTTATTTCTTTTAACAAATGTTATATATCGCATAGCTCTGCTCTGCGTCATACTATCATCAGTCTATATACTGAATAAATCTTCACATGCACCTTTACATACCATCATCGGTCTGGCCACACCCCCATCCACTCCCTACATAAGCAGGGGTGTGGCCATACCATCAGCTCCTTCCTATGTTTTCACCACGTCAAGTGCCTGCAATGTACCACACTTTGAGATTGATGAAATATTGAAGAAGAGAATAGGAGATGAAGGAGCTACGTTGACATTATATCTTTGTTTTCTCTCTCACTATTTTCGAGGAAATACAGCGATGATGTCTTCGCCACTGGGGTGTCTGGAAGATGATGATCATTCTGACCTCCACCGGCATTTTCGTATTAGGGGCTAGCGTCGCTGGTCTTGTCCCCACCTGCAGTCCTCCAAGCTGCAGCTGGACAGGTATTACCTCCGGTTCTGCAGCTGGACTGTGCAGGAGGGGCGACGGCTGTTGTGAGAAGCTAGCTACTTCTCTGGGTGAGTGATGATTTTGCTACGCGAGCGCCAGTTGTGTTGCTATGAGGGGATTAGCTGCACGATTTACGAAAGCCGGCCCCAGACTGGTACCCTTTTTCTGCCTCATAGGGCGCGGATCCACCTGCCTCATATTTATGACCGCACGCGTCTTTTTTCAATGTATCCCAATGGGGAGAGAGCGTATGCGGCCGCATGCGCCGCCTATAGGAAATGCGCTGCAGTCGGATTCTTTTTTCAGCTTTTTTGTGCGGCCGAAAGTAGAAACTTTCTGAACTTTCAGAGCGATGCGCTGAGCTCATTTTCAGACAACCAATCACAGCCATTCATATATACCACTCTGTTTGTAACCTGACACCGGAGCTGCCTGCCTGCGTGTCTTGGCTGTCTCCCACAGTAGACGGGCCATTGAGATTCGCGACAAAACACAAATACACTAATAATAATAACTACACGAATACACTACTAAAAAGCTAATAAAAAGCAAAGGGCGAACTGTGGTGTCAGGCAATAACTATATATATAATTAATATACAATAAAGTTATTAAAATATGCTATAATATGTGCAAAACCGCGGCAGGAAAAAACGATAAAAGGATGGCTGTAGATTTCTTTCTGTCATCTACAAGATGCGCTTCATGCCAGCGCTGCCGGCGCACTGCCAGTGTTTTTGTGAGATTGGTGGACAGTGTTGCGCCCTTAGGCGGCGGAAAGAGGGTCCTGGTTTGATGCCCACGGTAGTCAAACTAGTGGGCCGTGACCAAGATCTGTGGTTAAAACCCCGGATCTTTGGACGAGCGGATTTCTATCTGTCACGTGAATGGCCCCATCTTTCAAGTTGAAAGTTACGCTAACAAGAGGAAAGTGGGTTTGGTGTTTCGTTATCGGAAGCTCCACGCCCAAATCGGCTGCAGCCCATGAGGGAATTGTGCCGACACCGCTGTATATCTGTTAATCACCGTTCTGAAAACTGTGTTAACTTCTTTTTCTCTTCTCTCTTAGGATGAGGAGGGGGTCAGACGGCGGCTGTCTGAAGTGTTGGCTTTATTGTGTTCTCTCGTTGTGCAGTTCGGTGATAGCTGCTTAGCTTACGTTCTAGCTGGGTGAGCTACCTGTTAGCCAGTTAGCTGTTAGCTGCGGCGCTAGCTCGATACGCTCGCTAGGCTAGGAGCATTAGCTTGATGCTACCAGTCGGCTTGGAGTGGGCTGTTAGCTTACGCTACACCGTTGAACATTAGCCGTGAGAATAGCAGGCCATAACACTCTGACTACGACGTCATCTTTGACAGAGGATGTAGTCGGCCCTACACCGTGATCGGCTGTTGGAGGGGGGCGTCTTAGCTTCTTTGCCCCGCCAGCGAGGACTTTCGTCAACGTGGAGACCAGTGTTGCAGTCCTCTCAGCCTGCGTTCATGGTGTAGGTAAGGGTCCTTTGGACACTTAACGCCTCTTCCTTCCTTCCCTTCTAAATGTTTTGTAATAACAATGTTTTTTTCCAAAACGTATGTTGCTTCACTACATTGGGTATACGACATGTGTTGTGTGTGAATTATCTTGTCGCTGGTATAGCTTCTCTCTACTTAGAAAATCAGCGTTGTTTTTTACGTGAGTAAAAATGAACTGGTTTGGTTGTGATGAGGAATTGTGTGTTCATGTAACGTTAGATAACGTAGTTGAGCTCACAACTAGCTGGGTTAACAACCCTGCAAAGCTATGCTTAGTGACATATGATCGAGGGGTGAGTCCTTCTCTCAGCCTGTGATGACAATAAACAGGTGGCGTGTTCACATATTAACAGGGCGGTACCTGTTCAACCTAGTCGTATCAGGGGTAAGGTGGTGAGGGGTGATTCCCCCAGTTTCCCTGGGCCCCCCCCCCTCCTCTCAAACATGTTTTGTTTACAATATATTGTTTCACTATGTTTGTGGGGATACGGTGTAATCCCTCAGCTTCTGCTGGGGTTGTGCTCCTGCTTGGAGAAACAATTTTTTCCTAGGGAAAAGATTGTTTGGTCGCTATCATGTGGACTTAGCAAGGCCTGTGGCCAGTACTTAATCAAGGACTTATGTCTTCTCTCGTTATGAAAAACGGCGTTCCTCTTACGGTAGTGAGAGTGTATTTTGCCTTTTTTGTTGTGATGGAGGGTTGTGTGTGTCGTTAATTGTTTACACTGCCTGTGTTGTTTTTACTACCTGTACCACCCCCCCCCCCCTTCCCCCATGCGGCTATGATGCCTGAATTTCCCCAAGGGGATCAATAAAGGAATATCTTATCTTATCTTATCTTTAAGATCCACAACTGGGTTAGGTGTTGGCCTCTTAAAGGGGCCCTCTCTGGGTCTGTGTTTTTCTTCCTTTGAAAAATTCAGATAGCAGGTTCGCACATGAGTCTATGTGAAGCTGTTAACGCTTCATGTAGCATGCTATGACTGGTGTCATGGCTCTACTTTGTCATTACATCGTATCAGGGGTGAGGGGTCATAAGGGGGTGAACTGGTAAAACCTTGCTCCCCTTTTTCTGATTGGTCAGGGGTTAAAAACCCCTGTCCTTCGGGCTTCCTGTCACGTTGCTGGATCAGCGCGTCACAGGGTAGGGGGGGGGAAGGGAGTTTCCTGGTCCCACGCCATATTGGGCGGTGGACCACGGAAATTCCCCAGCCATAGAGTACATCACTGGGCGCGTTTCTATTGGTAAGACTTCCGTGGGTTATTCAGGCTCCATGTTGTGGACCTCTGTTACAGGGAGTTTTCAGAGCCTCCTCCTCAGGGAGTTTCAGAGCCTCCTGTGAGTTCAGACCCTCCCTCCCAGTGAGGGAGCCTCCTCAGAGTTTCAGAGCCTCCTCCTCAGATTGTCAAGGTGAGTAGAACTTAAAAAGAAGTTCTGCTCTGTTGTATGTGTATTGAGCTTGGTGGGTGATGCAACACAGTAGAGACGTTTTGTTCTTCTGCTCTGCTCCCTACTGGTAGTGTGTGTATTGGGTCAGAGCCTCCTCCTCAGGGAGTTTTCAGAGTCTCCTCCTCAGGGAGTTCAGAACCTCCTCTGTGAGTTCAGAGCCTCCCTATCAGTGAGGGAGCCTCCTCAGAGTTTCAGAGCCTCCTCCTCGGAGAGTCCTAGTTCAATTGTTACATAGCTCAATGTTGCAATATGTCTTTTCAATCTATTACTCACGTGGGAAGTCTCTCTGGGGGTTCCCTGTCCCCTCCTTTATGGAGCAGGTTGACATGGTATTGTTTAGGGAGTTCCCTGACTCCTCGCCGGTAATGGTCTGTTGAGTCATGGGTTTCCCCCGTCATAGTTACGTCGCTCCCCGTCCCCTCTTTTATGGAGCATGGTTGACGGGGTGTTGTTTTCCCTCAGCCGCGTCGTATGGGACCCATGTCCGTATTTTTTTCTGTGGAAAAGGCGGCTTCTTGTCGTTCTCCCAGGCGGCTTGGAGGAACGGTATCTGGTGTTAGACTATCCATTGATATGTTTTGGGTCTCGACGTGTACATAGTGCTGGCCCTGGTTGTTTCTGATAGGAACCACGCATGGGCTTGCACGCCTTGGTTGCTCATCATTGAAACAGCATTTTTATGCGGCAACTGGGATGGAGTTTGTCTCTTCCGAGCGCCAGTTTACTAGGTTTGTCTCGATGAATTCTCGTTCATATCTGGGGGATGTTAACGGAATAGATCAAAGCATAGGTAGAGGGGTCTCACACCCTTGGGGTGGGCCACCGGGCACGGCTCTTTGTGTTCTGACCGTCTGGGTGGCGCCCTCTATAATGTTTTGGATCGACACACGTACCTACCACCCTCCTGGGATTGGGGATGGTGGCGTGATTAGGGCACGGGACTGGTTCTGGTCGCGCCGGACAAGGTCAGTTAACCCGTTGTCCACCGGGGCGCAGATCTGCTGTTCTGGTACCCTGAGGGACTTGTGCTTTTTCGGGCGGAAAATGCCGGGTCGGCCCGGGCGTTGCAGGGTTTGACGTTATGGAGATGTTCGTGGTTATGTTACTACGTGTTATCCCTTACTGTTGCTTGGTCCATGTTGTGTTGTACCTTGTGCCGTGCTGAAGGAGCCTGGTCCTTCTCCATTCTTTGTTGCCCCTCTCTTCTCCTGCTTAGGCGGGGCTGGGAGGGGGCTGTCGAGGTGGTTCTTGTAGAACTCCTCTGGCATCCCTGTGTACGTCCCGGTCCGCCGGGCCCGGGTTCGAATTTGTTTTCGTCGACCTGTTGGCCTGGGTTAACCCCTTCTTGAAAACTGAAACACTTTTACTGCTGTATAGCCAGTGTATACCCGCAGTTGTGTTTTGGAGTTTTTGCTTGGGGGGTTATAGGAACAACCGCCTCATGTTAGAACCAAGGGGGTGGTTGGTTCCCTGGTGTGTTGGTAGCGGAGTCAACTCTCAGGGTAGGCCGGGTTTGGCTCCGTCTACCTGTGAGTGTGCCCCCGCACCTTTCATGACGTCTGCCAATCATGTCAGCCTTCTCTGCCTCGGCCCCTCTAGAGAGTCGAGGTTTTTTTTGTGGAGGCTGCGACATGGTGCACAGCATGCCAGCATACGCCCCTCCCGCCGGGGTGCTGTTTCAGCAGACCCCTTTGGCGCCTGTCTAGTCCGCAGTGCTCCAGGCTCAGGTCAAGTGGCCTGTTGCCTGGATTGAGGGATCGACCTCTTTTGGGGGTCGTCTCCCCGGTGCGCTGCCTGCTCCCGCTGTGGGTGTAGCCTCTTGAGTGCTTCGGGGCGGCGTGCTGTAGGGGGGAAGGGCCTGCTCTTGGATGGGCCCTGTCCGAATAAGCTGGTGATGTGGGGGGTGGTGTCACTAGTGACCGCCTGGTGGGGTCTCGATGCTGCGGCGTTGTTGGCCTCACCAGGCCCCCTTTTCCGGGGGGTCCAGTCCCTTCCTGTGGCTGGGTCCTCCTTCGTGCTCCGCTGCTACCTTGCCACAGGGTTGGGTTTTTGCCCTTGACCCCGTGATATTAGGGGTTGTAACGGGGGTTTTATTTCTTCCCGGTCGTTCCCTAGTGGCATGTGGGTTGCGCGTTTGTGTAGTCGTGGTTCTTCTGTGGTAGGTAAGTCCCACGGTCTGCTCACCCTGTGCGTTTGAGTTGCTAATCTCCTCTTCGCATAGTCGGATCCGATACTCTCCCATCCTCCATTAGGGGGGTCCGGGGGCTCGGGCCCCCCGGGTCTGATGGTTGTGGGGGACCTCAGCGGGTACATTTGTCGAGCTCCTGCTCTGCTTAGCTCCTGTATTACAGTATGACGCAGAGCGGAGCTACACGATACTATAACGTACGGTTATGTCTACGTCGGACTCACTGAGGACCCCGTGGTCTTGCCTTTGTGGTGAAAGACTTGGGAAGGAGCTGTTAGTATGGCCACACCCCTGCTTATGTAGAGGAGCGGATGGGGGTGTGGCCAGGCAGATGAGGTGTGTAAAGGTGCATGTGAACATTTATTCAGTGCTAATACTGATATGGAAGAGTATTACAGTATGACGCAGGGCGTCACTACACTCATATAACTTTCAAAACTATTTCAAAACTATTACAGTTTGTCTTGTTTGCTGATGATACAAATTTTTTTTGTTCTGGAAATAATTTAAAGGAACTAGCTGAATATATTGTGTATGAAATGACAAAGCTAAAGAAATGGTTTGATGTAAATAAGCTATCACTGAATGTAACTGAGGGGTACAATTCCCTGACTGTATTGATAAGTATGGTATCATTAAACCACTACCAATTATGTACTTTAACTACTGGCCACACAGTACATGATATAGATATGATGAACACTTTCCCACCATGAAACGAAGTCCACACAAATGTATAAATCGAATATTTTATATAGCAAAGGGTATATACAACGTTCACTTAATGACATTTATGATTTGAATGCACTTGTAAGGCAAATGAGTATTCGTAGGCAAATCAACATTGAATGTCCAATCTCTGGTTACGCAGGGAGCAAGTATGCAACCTGGTTCTTTAGGGAACTATAGCGATGGTACTTAAATGATTATAGCTGGATATACTAAAAGGGGGTCCCGCTGGTTGTAAGTCAGTAGAGGGGGGGGGTTAGGAGAGCCGCCGGCGATATCCCATCTGGCCAACGATTTCTTGGGAGAATTCAGAGTGCTGAACACGGTGCCCACAGAACCTCGGTCCACAGATGAATACAGCTGGGCCCTCTTGTAGACGGTAGCTGCCGGTCCACAACGAAGAGACGTGAGGCGACCTCACTCGGGGTAGAGCGCCGTCTCACCTGGACTCCTCTCGGGGGGTAGTTCCAACACTTACCAGTGTTGGCTGTTATCCATGGCATAAATCAAAGCACCCAAAGCAAGTAGATAATCCAAGCCGTGTAGGGCTCGCCGTCGTCCGGGTAAAGTAATCCAATGTGCAGGTCCACTCGTCCTGGCCCAGAACTCCTCGGATGAAAGCACCACACGTGGTCTGCCCAGCCTGGTTAAGACTCTAGATAACGCGAGGAACGATGGGGGTACTGCTCACTTTATAACTCTAACCGAACGATGCACCATACATAATAGACTATTATTAACTTAATAGAAATACGTCCCACTCGACGGTATAGTGCCAAACTATGACAATTCAACTATTAATCCACACGTGATTGACCATACTGCACCACACGTGTATCGTGGGTGAGGCTTAACGTCTTGCCACTAGGTTGGAGGGTAAAGAACTAAGGGCTAAGGGACTAAAAGAAAGTTCTACTTTACTTGCGCCATATATATATATATGCGCTGTGAACAAATAGTACCATTCGTATTTCGGCAGACGTATTCCTACGCGGAACCGGGCTAGTAACGACATGTTCGTCGGCACGATTGAACTTGAACCAAGGGGCTTGGCTGCTGGCGCCAAGTTCTTGTCCAATGAGAGAATGAAACTATTATGGGCTGTTAGTAGACTAAAGGGATATTCAGTGTATATGTACAAGGAATATACAAGGGATATCAAACGATATACAATACTATTAAATATATATCCATAAATAAATATATATATTCGGTTTAATCTGATCCTTCACAACAGCCGCCCCCTAATTAGTCCCACCTAATTAGCTAAGCAGAGACAGATTAACCGCACTGTCTACCACTCAAGGTCCGCTGTAAGGGTCAGTCAACTCACAAAGTCGTGGGGTCATGGTCGTCATCGATAGTGTCTGGGAGTCTGGGCAGTTCTATTAGCCTCGCCACGGGTCGTGTGTAAGTTCGCCCTTGGACGAGCACTTCAGCTGCTCGGACCTTGCCATCGGCACCGGTGATCACTTTGCTTACGCGGCCAGCCGGCCACATAGCTCTGGGTAGTGACTGGTCGATAATCATGACGACTGTTCCTTCTGTCAAATTGTCTCTCTCTTTTACCCACTTCTGGCGGGTCTGTAGAGACGGTAGGTAGTGGAGTAGAAAGCTGTTCCAAAACTTGTCAGCTAGTACTTGACTGTACCTCCACATTCTTCGGCCGTTCGCTTCTTCAGGCCTGTACATTGTCTGGGGTAGCGCGGGGTCCAGCCGCCCCATCAAGAGTGTGTTGGGGGTGACTGGGTCGACATCTGCTATATCACTGGAGACGTAGCCGAGGGGCTTGGAGTTCAATACTCCCTCGATCTCCGTGAGGACTGTCATTAGGACTTCTTCCGCTACAGTCTGGGCCCCAAGCACGGCGTACAGGGCTGTCTTTATAGAACGTACTTCTCGTTCCCAGGTTCCACCGAAGTGGGGTGCGTTCGGGGGATTAAACTGGAAGTCAATCTGGGATGGAGCGAGGTGGGTCTTAAGTTCTGGGCCCATAGCTTGGAAGCTCTCTCTCAGCTCTCTTTCTCCGCCTTTGAAGTTTGTCCCGTGATCAGACAACAATGTAGACGGTTTTCCTTTCCGTGATGTGAATCTTCGGAAGGCCATAAGGAATGAGTCTGTGCTCATGGTTGGAAGGAGTTCGATATGTATCGCTCTGGTGGTCATGCATTTGAATACAATACCCCACCGCTTCTCGGTTCCTCTTCCTTTCTTTATATACAACGGGCCAAAACAGTCCATGCCTGTGGAGTGGAATGGCTTGTCGCCGAGTCGGAGGCGACAGGGGGGTAGGTCAGCCATCCGGGGTATGCTGGGCTGCGCGCGCCACTTTCGGCAGTCTAGACAGGTTCGCTGGAAGCGTCGCACTGCTTCTCTTCCTTGAAGTATCCAATAGCGACGTCTGATCTCCGCGAAGACTCTCTCTGCTCCTGCGTGGTGTACATCCTCGTCGTATTTCTTTATGATCAGCTCTGTGACCTTGTGTCGGCTGTTCAAGACTATCGGGTACTTAACGTCATCCGGTAGATCGGGGGCTCTCCGCAGACGACCACCCACTCTGATGAGATTATGGGCGTCGCTCTCGGGTGCCAGGTGGAGCAATCTGCTGTCTGATGGGACGGGCTTTCCTCCCTGTAGACAGTCTAGCTCATCGGGGAACGAGTCTCTCTGGGCTCGTTGTAGTAGAAGAAGTTCTGCTTCTTCGTAGTCAGCTGCTGAAATGTCGGCAGTGGACTGAATCTCTGGGTGTTGCCGCAGAAATGTCTTTAGCTGCGCACTCTGTAGGGTAATGCAATCATCTATGTTGGGGTCTGTGGAGGCGACTGTGCTCAGTCCACAGAACATAGGTTTCTTGTTCTCAGCCTCCTCTTTACTCGCTTCCCGTGGGGTGGGCGTAGGCCACTCTTCTTCCGGGAGCTTGAGGAACTCTGGTCCGTCACTGTAGATGTTGCGACGGGTGAGGTCATCTAGGGACATTCCCCGGGTGATGACGTCAGCTGGGTTGTGTTTGGTGTCCACATACCGCCAGCTCGCTGCTTCTGTTAACTCTTGAATCTCTGTGACTCTGACTCCCACGAAGACCTTGTATCTGCATGAATCAGACTTGATCCATGTGAGTACTGTCGTGGAATCTGACCACAAGATTGTTCTGTGCACCGGAATGGTGAGTTCACGTTGGATTAACGTGGCTAGATGCGCTCCTGCTAGGGCTGCGCAGAGCTCTAGACGCGGGATAGATTGTTGCTTTCGTGGGGCTATTCTTGAGCGAGCCAGGATGAAAGCAGTGTGTATCTCTCCTCCCTTCTCTTGGGCACGCAAGTAGGCCACCGATCCATAGGCTACTTCGGAGGCGTCACTGAAGACGTGTAGATCCATCTTGCATGTCTCTGGCCTCACTGTGGGTGGGAAGTAGCTGCGGCGTATATTGACGCCTGGGAGTGAGCGGAGCTCCGTCTCCCACTCTCTCCATGTGGAGGCAAGGTGTGCGGGTATTGGGTCGTCCCAGCCCTGGTCCTTGTCCCATAGTGCTCGTACAATCATCTTTGCCCTGGTGGTGTAAGGTAGAATACATCCCAACGGGTCATATTGTCTGGCGAGTGTTCTGTACACACTCCGTCTGGTGGTCGGTATCGCCGTCGACCTTCCCTGCTCCGTGGTCAGGGGTTTGTGTCTATAGTGGAGCGAGTCTGTTTTGAAGCGCCAGACTAGTCCTAGTGTCATCTCTTGGGCTTCTCCTGGGATTGTCGCCATCCAGGTCTCGCTGCTGGCAGCCTTGTCCGCGGGGGAGAGGCTGCGCAATACGTGCGGGTCGCTGCTGGCCCACTGCCTGAGATCAAAGCCGCCTTTGATCAGGGAGGCGCGTAGCTTGAGTAGGAGAACCTCGGCTTCTTCTTGAGTCGAAACGCTTTGTAAACAGTTGTCCACGTAGAAACTGTTCTTCACACTGTGTCGGACCTCTTCATCTGCTGCTGGGTCCTCTGCGACGTGTTTCTGTAGTGCAAATGTAGCACAGCACGGGCTGCATGTGGTTCCGAAGGGAAGGACTTCCCACTGGTAGATGGCTGGGTGCTCATCTCCGATCCTCTCTCTCCATAGGAACCGCAGCAGGGGCTTGTCCTCCTCCACTAGTCTCACCTGCAGGAACATCCCTTTGATATCCCCGCTGATAGCCACCTTGTCCTGGCGGAAGCGTAGTAGCACGCCTAGTAGAGAGGGGCCGAGTGTGGGGCCGGGCAAGAGCTCTTTATTCAGATTTTGGGATCCGATCTGGTAGCTGCAGTTAAACACAATGCGATCCTTGCCGTTGTGGTGGACCTTGTGGTGCGGCACGTACCATGATTCGGTCGTCTGATCGGCCTCTTTAATGTCAATCTTTGTCACGTGTCCCGCTGTGATTAGCTTCTCAATCTCAGCGCGGTACACGCTCTCTTGAGCGGGGTCTTTGGCTAGGCGCCGCTCTGTGTTCAATAGATACCGCTCCGTAGCATCTTTCTTTGCGTGAAAGGTGGGCATTCCCTCTCGCCTCAGGAGTGGAGTTGCGTATCTCATCACTCCGCCGACTGTGACTCTCTTTGTCCCTTGCTCGAGGAGGTTTATGGCGTAAATGTCTTCTTTAGAACGAATGTCTTTCTTTTCGTTCTTAAAGGGCATTGTCTCTAGTGTCCATAGCCTCTCGACATGCTGCAGGAGAGTGGTGTCTTCCTCTGTCACTCTGGAGTGGAGGCAGCTAGTGGCTGCTGTTCGGTTGAGAGATTTAGCGAGGGGGCCTTGTAGTGTCCATCCTAGGCGGGTCTCGACTGCTGCAGGACAGCCTCGGGGTCCTGTATGGACCCGGTCTATCGGTACTATGAGGTCTGCATGGTCGGAGCCTATCAGCAGGGTCGGGGTGGCGCCGTCTATGAGCGGGATAGGTAGTTGACGCAGGTGCACATATTTATCCATCAGCTTGGCGATGGGGTAGGTGTACTGTGATAGTCCTATTTCTTGGCTGGTGAAAGCATTTGTAATCCTATACCGTCGCTCTGGCTGCCCGCTTGCTGCGATAGTGAAGGAGACATTCTCGCCTTTTATCGTCTTTAAATCTCTTCTTATTGTCCGAATCGTCATCTGGTTCTCGCTCCCCCGCAGTCCCAGCTGGGCCGCAGCGGACGCAAGCAGAAGGGTCTTCTCTGACCCGTCATCAAGGACGGCGTAAGTGTCCATGACTTTATCTTGGTAGCTCAATGTTACACGGACTACCTTTAAGAGCACTTGGGCGCCGCTGCTGCTGGCGGGGTCAATGTACATGACACTTGCCTTGGTGCTGCTCGATGGTGCAGGTGCAGGCTTTCTTCTGTTACTGTCGTGTAGGACATCTAGGTGTGCTCCGTCACACCGACTGCACCTCTTCTTTAGGCGGCACTCGGCTGCCATGTGATTGCGCGCACATCGGTAACAGCGCCTGTTGGACTTTATCCATTGACTCACTTCTTCTGCATTCATCTTTGTGAACAGGTCACATTGTGACAGCCAGTGTTCCTTCTCGCAGTACGGGCACACCATCTTCCACTTCTCTTTTCTCGAGGGGGTACTGTGGTTCTTACTGCTCGGTACTGATTCTGATTGGTGCATGACAGTCACCGATCTTCTTCCATCGTTTATTCTCCTGGGTCCCTCTCTGGAGCTTGGTGTGCTCCGCCCGAACGTATCCAGTCGTAGGCTGCTGACTTCTCTCGCCAGGAAGTCGGCTAGATCGAGGAGGGATGGTTCGGGACCGTTAGGATCACGGTGGTCTCTCTGCCGCCTGAAGCGCTCTTGTCTGGCGGGTGGCAGCTTCTCTAAAATCCTCTCGACGTTAGAGTTGGCGTATAGCTCGTGCATACCCTTTTCCCGTTGCGCTCCCAGCATCCCTACCAGGGACTGCACTTTTATAGACAGGTCGTCTAATGAGCGATTGTCTGTTGCTGGGGGTAGGCGGTCAATATGCCTTATCTCTTGGATTACGTAATCCCATATACGTCCATATCTCTGGTCCAGCGCTGCTAGAGCCGCGGTGTATGGGGTCGTAGAGGTGGCATAGGCTAGCGCTATATTGTGCGCTCGCGGTACTTTTAGGTGCTTCAGTAATATTGCATACTTGTGGCGTTCATCAGCGACATCCACCATCATTGTCTCTAAGCACATCCGGAGCTCCGTGTACTGTGCTCGATTCTCATAGGTGAAGTCTGGAAACGTCGGTGTACCAATGTATGACGCCGTGGATGGCTGATACATCGGCGAGCGTTGGGGGAGAGGCCTCCTAGGCGAGTCTCCTCTTGCGCCTCTCTGTGGGCTGGTACCGGCAGGGTACCATGGCCCGCTGGTCCAGGTGCTATTCCTTGGGGCTGGTCGTGCGTCATGCTCACCCGTGAATAGAGTCGGGGGTCTGTAGCGCAGCGCCGCGGGGGTATAGCCTGGGCTGTACTGGACCTCCTGGTCCGGTGGAGTACTGTGCTGTCGTCGGGCTTGGTTCTCCTCCTCTCCCTCTTCTTCTTCTATCAGGTCCTCTAGATCCTGTAGTCGTTTATTTAGCTTCTCCGCAGTGTATGCCGCTCCTTCCTTGTAGCTGGGTCTCGCTTGGACCGGTCGGGGAAGGGGAAGGGGGTCTGCGGGGGGTATAGGCTTGGTCTGTTGGTCAAGTTCAGGGTCGCTTGCTCGGTTAGGAGACGCTGCCCTTGACTGTTGTCTCGACGAGTTCCTTGAACCCCTGGCGGAGGGAGAGGGTGTTGCCTTGAGGATCAGCTGCTCCATTAGTTGCGCTTGTAGCTTGTCGCGCTCGGCTTCGCGCTTGGTGAGATCTGCTTCTCTTTGGGCACCGGCAGCGGCGCGCTGGGCGTCGGCCCGGTCTCTTGCCATATTCTCTTCCGTCTGAAGGCGTCTCATCTCCAGGCGTATGCGCTCTTCTTCGCTCCGTTGCTGTGTCTGGAGTCGATCGCGTTCACCCTGAAGTCGATCGCGTTCACCCTGAAGTCGATCGCGTTCGGTAGAGGCTGTCAGGCTGGCGAGGAACGCCTGTGATAGCATCCTCTCCGCTTCGCTGGGGGAAGACGGTTGTAGAGGTGAGCCGCTCCTGGCTGTACTCGTTGGGGAGTCCTGGAGCTCTATTTCCTCGGCGCTCTCCTCCTCTTCTTCCGTGCAGAGTTCTCTCTCTGTAGGGTTGTCTTCCTCCCGGGGCTGGTCGGGGACTACTTCTTCGGTATTGGCGGGGGGTAAAGGCATGTCAGCTCCCTCCTGGTCCCCACCGTGAGCTTGGTCAGTTACATTAGAACCCACTAGGGCAGGGGTGGCCAACCAGTCAGAGACTAAGAGCCACAAAAAAATTACTGTGGTACCACAAAGAGCCACACCATATACCAGCGTTTCTCAACCTTTTTTTTCAGTCACGGCACCCTTCATGTGTTTATAGGTCTCACCCTCTGGCCTCTGAAGTTGCTAATGTCTTTTTTATTTGGGCCTCACAGGGTTAAAAGTACCCTGTGAGACCCATGGTTGCAAAATTACAAAATCACTTTTAGCCATTTAAAAAAATTATGTTTATTTAAAAAATGTTAAAGGGGAACTATTTTACTATTTCTTTCACTATTTGGGCACTTTTACACAATTCCTGTGAGTCTATGGAACACCTAGGTTTTTTTTCAAAAAAAAATGCATTGTTTTGTATTTCTAATCAAGTACTAAAAACCGCATTTTTCTACCTCAAGATCTTAAGCCGTTTTGAGGCTGGGCTCCAACCACTGTGTGGCCTGGTGCCAACTGCCACATCAACTGCCACATTATTATGCAGCTGAGAAATCTCTGACATCACAGATATGCACATTTTCAGATGACTCAGTTCAGTGAGGGTGAATATTGTGAGAGGAGAATTGGAAGAATTTGCCAATATGAGAATTAGAGACATATATCCTATTAATATAAGTCCACATAGCTAAGAAACAATGGTAAACACTGAAAAAAGCCATTTATAAGATAGTTCCCCTTTAAGCACATGTATAGTCAATTGGTCCTGTTGTTCAGCCTCACAATGCTATTTGATAGTAAATGTGTTTATATGTCCCACCCTCTGGCCTCTGAAGTTGCTAATTTCTTTTTAATTTGGGCTTCACAGGGTTAACCTCTTAAGCCCGAGATATACAGTAAAAGTGTATATTTTCAGCATTATGTTTGTTTACCAATTATTTTAACTGTTATTAGTGAAATATAAGATTATAGAAATCTCAGGGCATTGAGTCGGAAACCGGCGCATATTGACAGGAGGAAGTGGCACAGCCAAAAGTGAGTGTAGTCTTTTGAAGGAAGAGACTCAGGGCTTTCAAATTTCGAAAAACTACCCTACCCAGCTCACACCAGCCCCTGTCAATCATCTGACTTCTGGATTTACTTTTTAATTTCTCTTATTTTTTGGGATTATCTCCCACAAACCTGAACGTTATTGCCATAAAACAGAACGCAGTTAGTTTCTCTACCTTTCTGTGAACGTCTTGCAAAAAACGGTGTTGCAATATGATGAAGAATGGTGGAGAAATTTACATTATAAAAAAGATGGCAGAATTCAGTACTGTATCTACAAAACCTTCTGTTTAATCATCTTCCCTTTATTCATTTGCTTAGATTTTTCAGGTCTGGTCAATTTTAGCATGGTGTTATTTACAGTCAAAGAGAATTTTTTTTTTTAAATAGAATTGATATTCTCCTTTGGTTCATTACAATTTACTCAAGCCTAGTAACAGACACACTATTTCTGACACTGATCCATATATGTCCCTAGATTCAGATACCAAGAACATGCAAATGGACCATTTAAAAAAAAATGTAAATGTTTATTCTACGTCCTTATGGAATGAGTGATATAAAAAAAAAAAAGTAAAAAAAAAAAAAAAAGTAAAAAAAAAAAAAAATGTTTTTTTTTTTTTTTATGGATGGAAGAGCCGCACATTGACGGGCAAAGAGCCGCATGCGGCTCGCGAGCCGCGGGTTGGCCACCCCTGCACTAGGGCCTCTGTGGTCGGGGTAATCTGGTCGTTAAGGTCAGACATAATTTTACTTTCTACTTTTACCGCGTTTACCGTTTGTCGAAGGCTAGGTAGTTGACTGACAGCGTAATCCTCTAAGTACTGAGGTGTCTGTCGTCTGCGCCGCGGGCGTTCTACGTTAGGAGGACCGTTTCGTGGAGTGTTCATCATAGGCCATTTCAATATTAATAACACTATATTAATATTACACACGTATAAAAAGATCCACCGCACAGAGAAACAAAGCAGACGGTGGTATGGCATTTCCAGATTTCCACCACTATTTTAAGGCATACACTTTAAGACCACTGACAACATGGTTTGATCCCCAAGCATCAGTATCCTGGAGAAATTTAGAAGAAAATATAGTAGCTCCACATAGGCTGAAGGACATAGTGTACACCAAATTATCAATTAAGCAATGCGAACGGAAATTTGGCCCCATAATCACTCATGCAATCCGGATATGGCGTGAAACACAAAAAAAATACTCTATCCCACATACATGGCATAATCATACTCCCTTATTCAATAACAATGCACTCTTGATTGGAAAACAACCTATAAGATTCCCTAGATGGGAAAAGCAAGGCATACACACATTAGGAGACGTTTTCAACAAACAGGGTTTTTGTAGTTTTGATGAGATATGCAAAAAAATTTATCTCACCAAGTCCTCATATTATTTTTACGCACAGTTATTGGCATGTTTGAAGGCTCACGGTGTTCCATTAAGGATACCAATTGTACACCACAGATACCACAAATTCTTCTATGAAAGAGAGACATCGAGAGGTTTTGTTTCAGATTTTTATCATCAATTACTAACGGCCTCGTATGAAACCCTACATCTAGACTCAGTCTGGAGGAGGGATATACCAGACCTGGAGATAGACTTTGACTGGCAAGAAGCCTGGGCAAATGTACGCCTTGCATCAAGGAACCCGGACCATCAACAAATCAATCTTAACTATATTCACAGGACATACTTAACTCCTATAAGACTGAACAAAATGGGTCTTAAACAAGACTCCAAATGCTCCTTATGTACAAATGGGGATGAAGGGACATTTATGCACATGTACTGGGACTGCCCACCAGTTAAGATATTTTGGAAAGAAGTGACCCAGCAATTGTCAAATCTCTTAACTCTGGATATACCTGTACACCCCTCTGTATTACTGCTGAATGATGTCTTTGAGCATGCAGTACCTCCACAGCTAAAGAGATTGGTTTTATCCGGTATCACAGTGGCTAAAAAGCTGATAGCATCACGATGGTTTCAACCGGAAAAAATGTGCCGTAAGGTCTGGATTCTTACATATCTCGATGTGATTTATCAAGAAATATCAACAGCTAGAATTTTGGGTCTCAATGAATCCAAAATGGCAATGTGGTTAGAAGTGGTGGAGAGAATAAAAGCCAGCATATAATGGTAGTGTCTGGTTAGGAACAAATTATAATGGTTGGATTATCCAATGGGGGGTCCGGGAGAGGGGGGTACGAGCTGGAGCATATGTGTATTTGTATATCCTATTGTGTGTTGTCATGTTTGTTTATGTGTTTGTTTAAAAAATAATAAAAAAAAAAAATTAAAAAAAAAAATTAATATTACACTAGTTACCATCCGGCTCGAAGGACCAATTGTAACTGAGGGGTACAATTCCCTGACTGTATTGATAAGTATGGTATCATTAAACCACTACCGATTATGTACTTTAACTACTGGCCACACAGTACATGATATAGATATGATGAACACTTTCCCACCATGAAACGAAGTCCACACAAATGTATAAATCGAATATTTTATATAGCAAAGGGTATATACAACGTTCACTTAATGACATTTATGATTTGAATGCACTTGTAAGGCAAATGAGTATTCGTAGGCAAATCAACATTGAATGTCCAATCTCTGGTTACGCAGGGAGCAAGTATGCAACCTGGTTCTTTAGGGAACTATAGCGATGGTACTTAAATGATTATAGCTGGATATACTAAAAGGGGGTCCCGCTGGTTGTAAGTCAGTAGAGGGGGGGGGGTTAGGAGAGCCGCCGGCAATATCCCATCTGGCCAACGATTTCTTGGGAGAATTCAGAGTGCTGAACACGGTGCCCACAGAACCTCGGTCCACAGATGAATACAGCTGGGCCCTCTTGTAGACGGTAGCTGCCGGTCCACAACGAAGAGACGTGAGGCGACCTCACTCGGGGTAGAGCGCCGTCTCACCTGGACTCCTCTCGGGGGGTAGTTCCAACACTTACCAGTGTTGGCTGTTATCCATGGCATAAATCAAAGCACCCAAAGCAAGTAGATAATCCAAGCCGTGTAGGGCTCGCCGTCGTCCGGGTAAAGTAATCCAATGTGCAGGTCCACTCGTCCTGGCCCAGAACTCCTCGGATGAAAGCACCACACGTGGTCTGCCCAGCCTGGTTAAGACTCTAGATAACGCGAGGAACGATGGGGGTACTGCTCACTTTATAACTCTAACCGAACGATGCACCATACATAATAGACTATTATTAACTTAATAGAAATACGTCCCACTCGACGGTATAGTGCCAAACTATGACAATTCAACTATTAATCCACACGATGTCTCAATGCCATTCTGAGGCCAAGTTGACCATACTGCACCACACGTGTATCGTGGGTGAGGCTTAACGTCTTGCCACTAGGTTGGAGGGTAAAGAACTAAGGGCTAAGGGACTAAAAGAAAGTTCTACTTTACTTGCGCCATATATATATGCGCTGTGAACAAATAGTACCATTCGTATTTCGGCAGACGTATTCCTACGCGGAACCGGGCTAGTAACGACATGTTCGTCGGCACGATTGAACTTGAACCAAGGGGCTTGGCTGCTGGCGCCAAGTTCTTGTTCAATGAGAGAATGAAACTATTATGGGCTGTTAGTAGACTAAAGGGATATTCAGTGTATATGTACAAGGAATATACAAGGGATATCAAACGATATACAAATACTATTAAATATATATCCATAAATAAATATATATATTCGGTTTAATCTGATCCTTCACAACACTGAATCTGAAAAAAACTAAATTTATGATTTTTGGCAATCGAAAACTAGATGAAAATATAGTACTGACCATAGATGGAGTTGATATAGAGAGAGTTAATGAATTTCGTTTTCTTGGTGTGATTATGGATGATAAATTAACATGGAAATCGCACATAGCACACGTTAAAAAAAAGATGTCCAAGAGTATTTTTGTTATGAATAAAGTAAAGGATGTGTTAGAGTATGAGGCAATGAGAACACTCTACTGCTCACTCATCTCACCTTATATCAGTTATTGTGTTGAAGTATGGGGGAATACTTATGGGACAAATATAAAACCATTATATATACTACAGAAGAGGGCTGTACGAATCACACATAAAGTGAGTTATCGAGAACACACAAATATATTATTTATTAAATCTAGAATAATTAAACTTGAAGACATGGTTAAGTTTCAAACAATGTTAATTATGTTTAGGGCAAGAAATAATACACTGCCAGAAAAACTACAAAATCTTTTTCATTTAGAAAGTGAGTTTAGTAGGAGAAAATAAAATTTTAAACATCAGTTTGCACGTACCACACTTAAACAGATGTGTCCTTCAGTTATTGGTGTAAAGTTGTGGAATTCTCTCCATAGCGAGCTTAAGGGATGTAACAGTGTTTATCAATTCAAAAAAATTTATAAAAAAAAAATATTTAGTCAGTATGAAAATCAAAATGTGATCTGAATAGTGAGATCTTTTCTTTTTTTTCTCTTCTCTTTTCTTCTTTATCATTATTATTATTATTTAAATTTTTCTTGTTTAACTGTGGATTGTGTTTCTTTTATAATGGTATAAATGATTATTTTTGTAAATAAGGTTGTACGCTGACCATTAAGAAAATACATGTTAGTTTAGGAATAAGGGGCAGGTAACTATAAGATTTATTCTTCTTCCTGCTCCTTTTGTCCATGGAATGACTATTTATGATTTTTTTTTAATGAAGAAACTATGATTGTATTATTCCATGTGGCAAATAAAAACTCTGAACTGAACTGAACTATGGTTATATACATAACCGTACGTTAGGTTTCCTGCCATTGCCCTTGACCAAGGTACTGGCATTACAACTAGAGTTGATCCTTGTCCTAAATAGTTAGGATTAATAAAGGTTTAACCTAACTAACTAACTAACTAATCTGCCTTGAGTGGTGCTGTTCATTTGACTGTTATTGCTATTTACCATCCCCCATCTGCAACGAATGGGGCCTTAGGCTTAGAGGAAATAGGCAAACTGATATATAGGCATCTTATGCCTCTTCTGAGTTAATTGTTCTGAGTGACCTACATTTGGATCAGTTATCTGGAAACTCTTCTAGGTTAAAAGAACTGTGTCTTGAGTTAAATCTAACTGAGCTGATTTCTTTAACAGATTTTAATTAATTGATTTTAACGACTTTAATTGATTTTATATTAAAGGGGACATGCATTGCTATTCCTTTCACTATTTGGGCAACTTTACACAATTCCTGTGAGTCTATGGAACACATCTGTAAAGTAAAAAAAATGCATTGTTTTATATTTTTAATCAAGTACTCAAAAGCAAACATTTTCAACTTCACGATTTCAAGCTGTTTTGGCTGGGCTCCGCCTATAAGCGCTTTGAGTGACAGTCACCCACAGTCTGCGACTGGCAGACAGAGAGAGAGAGATAGAGAGAGAGAGAGGGAGAGAGAGGGACACAGAGCATTTACACACAACATGGGAGTCAAAGATATTTTGACAGTGATATGCGAGTGCTCCCAGGGAGAAGACCCACACCAGCCCCGCGCGCCGGTCCAGGTTGTGTGTGTGTAAATGCGTGTGTGCTACCCCGCGCGCCGGTCCAGGTTGTGTGTGTGTAAATGCGTGTGTGCTTCCCCGCGCGGCGGTCCAGGTTGTGTGTGTGTAAATGCGTGTGTGCTTCCTCGCACGCCGGTCCAGGTTGTGTGTGTGTAAATGCGTGTGTGCTTCCCCGCGCGCCGGTCCAGGTTGTGTGTATGTAAATGCGTGTGTGCTTCCCCGCGTGCCGGTCCAGGTTGTGTGTATGTAAATGCGTGTGTTTCCCCCGCGCGCCGGTCCAGGTTGTTTGTGTGTAAATGCGTGTGTGCTTCCTCGCTCACCGGTCCAGGTTGTGTGTGTGTAAATGCGTGTGTGCTTCCCTGCGCGCCGGTCCAGGTTGTGTGTGTGTAAATGCGTGTGTGCTTCCCCGCGCGCCGGTCCAGGTTGTGTGTGTGTAAATGCGTGTGTGCTTCCCCGTGCGCCGGTCCAGGTTGTGTGTGTAAATGCATGTGTGCTTCCCCGCGCGCCGGTCCAGGTTATTTGTGTGTAAATGCGTGTGTGCTTCCTCGCTCGCCGGTTTAGGTTGTGCATGTGTGCTTCCCCGCGCTGGAAAATGCCATTTATAAGACACAGGACCTTTAATAAAACAGATAGTTTGGAAGCGTTTAACCATCACTTTATAGCCGGCAGACTGCCTATACAGTAAACTATACTCCTAGTTCTGTAGTAGAGAACTCGTCCAATTCTTATAATGCACTTATAGGCACTTACAAGTCAAAGGGAGAGGCTGATGGATGATGTAGAACCCAAGAGCAGAGAGAAACGGGAGATGTTTCAATAACGAATACCAGATAGGGAACATAAATACAAAATAAATATAATTAACAATCATAAGGTGACAGGTCCCAGCTACCCCACAGGAGAGGGTCCATCCTTCACATGGGTAAACAGCTGAGGACATCTGGTAGATTCTGGGGAGACACAGAGAGAGACATTACTAACAATTACTGACAGCCACAGTTGTAACATCCCCCTTCAGTGGCGCTCTGGTGACAAGTTCTGCACAAATAACAATCTATATACCTTCAAGAAATGTTAACTGTAGAAAAAACATGTTTCTGAGTGGAGGGGACTTTTAAATATAGCACATAATACTTAACTTTAGATACGCCACTTGTAAACACTCAGGGCTAGATCCACAAAGAATGGATTGCACGGTGCTAATTGCACCCTTACTTACAATTCACTACTACTACTACTACTACTACTACTACTACTACTACTACTACTACTACTACTACTACTACTACTATTACTACTACTATTACTACTACCCAGGAGTGTAGCTCCAGATTCTGGGCCCCATGAAAGAATGTATTTGTAGGCACCCAGTGAATGCGAGCGTGCGCAAGCGGAATTTTTTTTGGCCATTTTTTTATTGATGAAAACGCATTATATGGTTTTTACCTATACATTCGGATCAGCAGTTCAGCACCTGCACTGTTGGTGGGTGAGCCTAGTAAAGGATGTCGCATTGCGTTCATCTTCAATGAATGGACCAATGCAATAGTCTACCAAAGCCCCCCCTCTCTCTCTATATATCTCACACACACACACACACAGACACACACACACACACACACACTTCAGAAACAAACATAGTATCAATGAGAGCATCAATAATACACCTGAGTGATGTCTAGTAAAAAAGATTAAAAACAACAAAAAATTGCCCCCCCCCCCCAGTGCTGGGCCATTGGAATCATCCTAAGCTACCCCCCCCCAGCTACGCCCCTGCTACTACTACTACTACTACTACTACTACTACTACTACTACTACTACTACTACTACTACTACCCAATAACAGCCTGTTCCAGCTGCTGAGGTCAGGCAGACGCCTGCGAACCCCAGCTACTAGGACAGAGCGGCTTAGGCTCAGCTTCTTCCCCCAGGCCATCAGAGCCCTGAACAATGAACATTGAGTGCTCAGAACATTGAACTATCCACACACAAGCACACATGAACACACACACGACACGCACGCTGTGCACGCTCACACACGAGCAGCCACTTAACACTTTAACATGAGCGGGCACACACTCATGTCGCACACACGCACACTTATGGCCAAAAGGAAAGGACACTTTAAATTAGAATAACAGGAACAGTGTATTGCACTACCAAAGCTAACTAGCATGTCCCATATGCTCTGTAAATAAGTATGTACAGATACCGAGATGTCACTCCATGTTACCTGTTACCTGTTTACTGCACAATGTTGTTTTTTTAATTTTTTTATTCTATTATGTTGTACCACTGTATTGCACATCGTTGCGGGCAAGACCACCCACATTTCATTGTATACCTGTATGCCGTGACAATTAAAACTCTTGACTTGACTTGACTTGACTACTACTACTACTATACTAAGATAAGATAAGATATTCCTTTATTGACAACTACCTCTACTACTACTAGTACTACTACTACAACAACTACCTCTACTACTACTACTACTACTACTACTACTACTACTACTACTACTACTACTACTACTACTACTACTACTACTACTACTAGGAGATTTACTAACTCTCTGAGTAGATAGTGTGTTGTCATCAGTGTTGGGACTAACGCGTTACAAAGTTACTTTTGGCAGTAACTAGTACTCTAACGCATATAAATTCAGTAACTCAATTACCATTACTAAATGGTTCGTTACTGTGTTTTTTCCTGTATTAATCTGAACTGTAGTAGAGTACCTATATATTCCACAACGCATCACTTTTTTTGATCCACTTTTTCTCCCATTTTCTATTTTTCTCCCATCCCAATTTCGTATCATCCAATTCAACCCTCCCCTGTCTCGAACGCTGTTTCTTGCCTCCCACAAGCCGGCTGCAATGTGGACTAAGTCATACATAGCACGAGTCCCCTCCGATACTCGAGGTAACAGCAGTCGCATCTTTTCACCTGCGCGGCGCGATCTTTCAGCATCAGGGGTCTGCGCTTTAGAGGGGCACCTGCCCCATCGCTTCCTGATTCTACTGCGCAGGCGCACCAACCGACCTGTAGGAGTCGCTGTCCACAACGCCCGATCCCCACCCATCAGTTTCCCACCCCTAATACTGCCAATGTGTATTAGTATGGACGACCAGCTAAACTGAAAGCAATGTGGAGCGCTGGGCTCGAACAGGCGAACCCAGCGTCTCCAGTATTCATGGTGAGCGCCTTGCCCACTGCACCACGTAGGGACTCCCAGTGTCAGAAATATTGTGTCTATTACTAGACTTGCTTAAATTGTGATGAAACAAAGGAGAATATGAATTATGATGACAACAACATATCACAATCATTACATTTTTACAGTAACAACGGCACAACATAAATTCAAACAGACATGTACATTTGTTGACTTGTCGACTACAGAATGCCTGAGACACCATATGCGATAGTCGGCTGCGACAACACCGGGGTGTCGTTGCGCCAGGTGGCGGGAGGGAGGGTGGAAAGATTGTCCAGCGGGAGGGGGCAGGGACGGGGGGGATCGGGCTTTGGTGATGAGACAGTCATTTAGGCTCCCCCCCTCCAGCGCGTGTACTAGTCGGCTGCCGTCACCATCACGTGGGAGTGGCGCCGCGCGTACACGCGGGAGGGGGGATTGGGTAGGGAGTGGGGGTGGGGGAAGCTGCTTGCCACTCTTATCTCCCAGAGGGCCTTCGACTCCAGCAGCTCCCTGTTTCGACCTTGGTCCAGCAATTTGTTTTGGCTGACTGACATTTATCCCAGCCACGTCACTTTAAATTTGATTTGAATAGAGTGAAATATAACTGATTTGAGTGGAGTGAGTTTTAACAACTCCGTCCAAATGACTGAATGCATTATTAGTCCAAGTGTCCAAGTGTCTTAACACTTTAAACGCCGGAAACGCCGTAACTCATCATTCCCCGCCATGCTCAACACGTCTTTGATATCAATATTTCAAAAATCTCCCCCGGGACCTGAGATATACTGCTGAGCTCCACTCAACTCTCTAACGGTTCAAGAGCGCCATCTGGTGGCCGCTCGGCAGATCGCCCAACAGGAAGTCATGTGGATGAAGTGGTGCTCATCACCCATATTTCGTCCGGGCACTCGCTATCATTAGCAGGACTCCATCTTGACACAATGGATGTCGATCGGTTGCAAATAACTCGACACACAACATGATTTGGACGTATATACTATTATACAACCTGGAAATGGATCGGGTATTTCTACATCCCATAATATGAATATCTCTGCTCCACACTCATCGCCCAACGGCGCGAGGAAGATACGGTAAGATCCAGCGTTATTTTCCAACGTGTTCTTTACTAACTGCTCTGATGATCATATCACCCACACTAGATGAATGATATAACGTTGCCCACGGAATTATAAACGACCCCCCGCCCATCCGGTCAACATCAGATCATACGTAGTAACTTCTAGAACCACGTCCAGTTGACATTTTTTATCTTGCACAGATTCCTACCAAACTGTATTTGATCATCAATATAATGCATTTAGGGCTATAAATCAAGTTCTGGAGCAAGCTGCAGAAAACGATAAAAACATACTTATACTTTAGACCGTATTTTAGTATGAATATGTGAATGAAAAAGTATAACGTTGCTACACCCTGAACAATAGATATAGGACATTGAATGGGCCATAATAATGTCAATTTAGCAATACAATTTAAAAAGTTATAGCCCTGCAAAGAAGGGGAACTTCTCCATAGACAAATAGAGATGGCGAGGGATGGTAAATTATGAATTTAACCATGGCGATCAAAGTGTTAATCAGTTCATTTTGGTAGGTCCTGTGCGCCGTAAACAGATCCAAAATCTTCTTATTGCAGTCCAAGAGCTTCGATAATCCAAAAATGACCACGTCTTCAAGTTGGTAGCCCGATTATGATGTCCCAATAGGCAGAGAGGGTTAGCCTTATTCTGCTTCTTGAAGAAAATATGCAATCCACTGATTAGATCCATTTAGAGTTGATTTGAGTATAGTCCGGCAACCGGCACAAAACAGAGCATAGCAGCGTCGGGCTCCATGGAGCAGTAGAGGCGGCGGTAGGAATGGCCTTGAGGAGCCTGGGGAGAGGAGAGAAATGCGACTGTCTCTGGGAAGGGCTGGGAATACAGTATACATTGTGCATACATACAGTCTACATTGTGCCACCCCCACTGCTGCAGTGGCCCCCGTTCATTGGCCCCTCACTGCCTTACCACAGTGGAACTAATACAAATATGATAATAAAAAATACATAATAATGCAATTACAGTATTAGTTTAAGCATTACATATACTGTATATTATGCTGTAGTATTCTACAGGTACAGAATGGTTTTGAATATTATGATGCCCTTGACTATATGGTCAAA
Organism: Notolepis coatsorum; assembly: GCF_963971535.1. Lineage (NCBI taxonomy): Eukaryota > Metazoa > Chordata > Actinopteri > Aulopiformes > Paralepididae > Notolepis > Notolepis coatsorum. Next base: position 52,456,632 of record NC_140184.1, on the reverse strand, counting down.
CCACATATCTTAGTAACTGTTTAATAATTCCATCAGACACTTCATATATGAGTCCCTTTATAGCCCTCATCCATAATTCATTCCCCTCCGTGCTGTTCTGTACATTGTGAGGGAATCTGTCTCCCCTAATTAGGCTGAATAGCGCTCACTCTTTCAAGTCTCCAAACAGGCACTGATGCTCAGATCCCAAAAACACAGCCACACAAGATATGATACATTATTTACAAGTATTGATCTCTCTTATCAAATCAATCAGATGGGAGGACAAAAATAGCTGCTGTGTATGAAAGTCACGACGGCCTCCCAGTCCCTCTGTTTGAAGTGGTTCAGCTTTTCAGGGGAACATCAGCTGATCAAAGGACAGCAAGGGCCTCTAGGAGAGAGAGAGAGACAGAGAGACAGAGAGAGAGAGAGAGAGAGAGAGAGAGAGAGAGAGAGAGAGAGAGAGAGAGAGAGAGAGGGAGAGAGAGAGAGAGAGAGAGAGAGAGATGGGGTGGAGGTATGTGTGTGGGTGAATGAAGGAATTCCTCCAAAAGGAACTGGCCTAAGTCCATATGGTCTAGCGCCAAAGGGGGAAACGTGGGGGAGCTCTCTTTATCTTTACTCGCCTGTAACAATACATTTTGTATACATCGATGTCTTGATGGCAAGATAATGATTTTGAGAAACTGGCAATGATCACAAAGTATGGCACATATGCCTCAAGGTAGAACTACAATGTGATACAATGTAAATCACTGAATTGCTGCTCGGGGCTTGTGGCTTGGGATATCTAAGAAAGCTAGATGTTGATACTAAAGGCTTTTTTATGTAGGGAACATACATCTCCATCTCGTTCACGTAATCTGGGAATGATTTTTGATTGGATTTGATGATTGAGGTCAAGCCGTCCTCTAGTTACCCATATATGAAATGATACTGTATGCCTTTAATCCTGACAGAGAATCAGAGAAGAAAGAGTGGAGAGGATCCAAAACATAAACAAAATGGGTCACCTCCACCACAAAATATACAAAATAGAAATGGAGACATATTTATTCTCTAATTGAGTGACTGAGCCTTTAACATAGACATCAGGTACATGTGAGGTTTTCATTGTATTATCTGCATTTTGTGTAAAAGGTTTGTTTAGGTTTGCAATGTTTAAATGAGAAACCTATATCAGGATTTACAATGCAGCTTATTTTCCATCCACAGAACAAATTATTCAATACATGTCCCACATTTATATAAACAAAGAATACTGAATACTGAAAGACCACTCAATCTGAAGGGGGTGTGGGGGAGACAAAGATAGAGAGAAAAATTGCAAGCACCTGCAGTTTTATATTATTGTTATTTTATATTATGTTCCATTTGATACAACACAGCATCAGAATCGATGCTGTGAAATGGGTCTGTTTCACTAAGATGCTATCTATCTATAATCATAGATTATGGGTCATTACTAGGGGTGGAACGGTATGCATTCGAACCATACACCGTTCGGCACAACCTCCACGGTTCAGAGCGTGTATGTATTGTTCGGTTCAGGGGATGCGCAAAAAAAATCATTTGGCATGGAAGTGGGGTGAAGCGCCGGCTGCTGGCAGCAGCAGCAGGTGCTAGTCAGTTTGTGGAAATGGCAAGCGCAATATAAATCAATCTTCATTACGACTTTAAAAACATAGCCATTAACATTACATAGGCCTACACACATCTTGCCATAACGTTAACATTAGCACGGTTTGTACAACACAACGCACGTTTAACTATGGTAACTCGCCAGCTCTAATACAGCCAATGAAAGGTTACCGTAGCTACTAGCTAGCAGAGGAGAAAATGGGAGTCTGAGAGGCGGGGTGTTGAAAGACAATGATAGGCATTTATTCAACATCCAAGAAGGTTAACCTACAACTGTTTACTAACTCCAACTGGGACTATTGCCGCTTTTCCACTGCATGTTATCAACTCGATTCAACTCCGTTATATAGCGTACTTGCATCGCGTCCCGCTCTTAAGCCATACCGAGATATACCTCATCTCATGTACCTATTGTACTCTATCAACGAATAAACCCAAAATACACCCCAACCTGCCAGGCTCCGCCCCTTAGTGGCGTGCTACATAGGACTGGGCATGGCCACCACTCACTCTTCCTCTAATTTCGTTTCCATCATAGCGGATGCAAGTCGCCCTATGCAACTAGTTGATTTGAAAAAGTTTAGATAATATTGGGTACTTACGGAGATTTGCTTACCCCTGGCATCTTTGGGGTATGTTCCAACGACACGTCGGGTCTATTCTGATGTTCCCTCGTCTTGTGGCAGCAGATCGAGGAAACAGCGTGCGAGGTTGGCTATCGAGCCGGCTCGCACACAGGTGAGCCCTGTGTCATCAGGCATTGATGCTAGTGTTAGTAATGCTGGGTTGTTTTGTTACTCAACCATGTTGTGTGTCGGCGCCAGGGGCGGGATGGTTTGGTGAACATTCCACTGAAGTGGACGGGTTCCGAGCGATCCTGGAGCGTGCTGCTGAAACACTAATGCTAACGCTAAATGCTAATGCTAATGCTAAATGCTAACACTACTGCTGACATGCTGGGCACTGTTTTAATGTTCCCCGCCGTGGGATGTTGCCGCTTTTCCCTCCTCTTAAACCGGCTCATTGATGAAGGTCAGTCGGTAGCTAATGTGGGGGGTTTTGCCGAGTGCTATATTCCCTTTACGGGTAAATGGGTTGACAACAGGGTGCAGGGCGGGTGTGCCGTGGCTAGGTAGCCTAGCCAGGTAGCATCGACCCTGTGCCTCGGCGGGGCTGGACGGTGCCCCACCCGGGAGCCGATGCTTGAGAGCGAGTCGGCCCAGCGGGTGGCAGTAGAGCTATTATTATTATTATTATTATTATTATTATTATTATTATTATTATTATTATTATTATTATTATTATTATTATTATTATTATTATTTAAAAGTTGCGAATGATCTCTCCTCTTTCTGTCTCTATTATTATTATTATTATTATTATTATTATTATTATTATTATTATTATTATTATTATTATTATTATTATTATTATTATTATTATTTAAAAGTTGCGAACGATCTCTCCTCTTTCTGTCTCTGCACGAGAAGCGAGCCGCAGCAAGCCATTATTATTACACACACTCCTCGCGAATCGCGATAGTCATACACATACGGGTACTTCTTAACTTAAGGAAGGTGGTGCTTTCTCCGTGCTGAAGTGCGACACAGACAGCTCTGCCTCTGCATGCACTCGAGTCGTGATGGCGGATAGAGCGAAGCGCTCGAAAGTATGGATATACTTTACAAGAGTCGATGCCGACAACGCACGTTGCCACAAGTGCAACAAAACATTTGCCAGTAAGGGTGGCAATACGAGCAATTTATTAAAACATCTGTTGGCAAAACATGATATTAGTGTGCAGAAATGCGCCGTATTCGACTGCCTTGCGCGCAGTGTTCCATCTGCATCCACGTCCACTGCAGCCGGTAAGCCAAGATACAGAGTTGCCTAGGCTAATAACGAATTATTACAAATAGGCTAATAAACAAAATAATTGTTTAGCTACAAATACTACAATCTAAAAACTTTTTTTTTTTAGATAGTCAAGCTGAGGCGTCAGCCACCATGTCCCAGCCCAGTGAGCCCACACATCCTCCCTCTACCTCCACCACCCAAAGTCCTTTCTCCCTAGCAGCTAGAGGAAGGATGACAGAGGATAGGGTGAACGAGTGTCACAGGGCTGTGACAAAGTTTGTTGTCAAAGGCCTGCACCCGTTCTCTACAGTGGAGTCCAAGGACTTTAGGTAACAACTAATCATTCAGTGTATATCGTTTTTTTTTGTATACATGGTTGTCTAACTTGTCTGTTGTTGTTATAAGTTATTATTGAAGCAGCTATTCCCACCACTCCACACAAATTTACAATAATTCAATCATTTCGAATCTTTACTGTAGGGAGATGTCCAATGCTCTCAACTGCAAATATAAAAACCATAAAAAAAGTATCAAAAAGAACCGATAAGAGTATCGATAAAGTACCGAACCGTTAAGCAGTATCGATAAGAGTAGTAGTATCGATAAAATCCTAACGATACCCATCCCTAACTGCGAGCGTGTGTGTGTGGGGGGTGGGGGGGGGGGGGTGGTCACGAGTAGTAGCCTGTATTCTGTATAATGATGACAATACATTAATCTAATCTCATTTTGATCGGTCGCAAAGCGCTTCTGCCACCATTTTCACACGGCTGCATCATTAGTTGCATTTAATGAGCTGGACAGGTGTGTCTAAACCCTCGACTTTTCTCGATTTCATTTGCACACGGCACAGAGCCTGCCTTATAAGGAGCTCTAGAGGCGTTGTTTTGTATGCAAATGACCTAGACAGGAACGCGCGTTCATGTTTCAGAGCGGTGACATTCCTCATCGCGGGTATCTCAGCTGTGATAGTTTGAGCCACTTAAGACATCTTCCCCATGCGTTGGGGACTCAGAGTGAACTTGTCGTAGATTCTGTCTCAGTCGGTTCCAAGATAAGTCTTCCAAGAGAACTCTTTGGAAAATATTCGGGAATGAGACCCATTGCGCGGATGAGATACCAGCGCAGACGCGTTATTTTTTTTCTAGCCGCATTTCTCGGAGACGCTCTCTGATTGGCCACTGACATGTTTGCCCAATCGCGTGACGAGCTGTGTCTTTGCCCATTTCCGCATCGAACAGCCTGCAAACTATCTGGCGTTCTATCGCCATGCTCTAAGACAAACTCTAACCTTAACCAACTTCGAAAGAGTGCCTAAGCTTAACCGTCGAAAGAACTTGCCGTCACGCTCTAAGACAAACTCTAACCTTAACCAACTTCGAAAGAGTGCCTAAGCTTAACCAGTGTAGAAACAGGCGTCGGCCAATCAGAGAAATGCGGCTAGGAAAAAAAATAACGCAGCGCAGACATGCCCATTATGTGTGGTTTTCCCATGTGCATTTGGCTCGCGGAGCAGTCTGCAAACCTGACAGGCTGTTGGCAGATATCAGGAAGTGGAAAAATTCGTGAATAATAAAAAGATCCACCGCACAGAGAAATACAGCCGACGGAGGTCTAGCATTTCCAGACTTCTACTACTACTTTAAAGCGTACTCTTTAAGACCACTGATCACCTGGTTTGATTATCAAGCATCCGTATCCCGGAGAACATTAGAAGAAAACATTGTGGCACCACATAGACTACACCAACCTATCAATTAAGCAATGCAACATGAAATTTTGCCCTATTATTACACATCCGGATATGGCGTGAAACACAAAAAAAATTTACTAACCAACATAAATGGCATAGACACTCTCCCATATTTAATAACAATGCACTCCTTATTGCACAACAACCTATCAGATTTCCCAAATGGGAAAAGAATGGCATACATACATTGGGAGATATCTTCAACGAACAGGGTTTCTGTAGCTATCAAGATATACATAACAAATTTAACCTCACCAGTTCCACATACTATTTCTACAGACAGTTATAGCATGTTTGAAGGCTCATGGAGTGCCATTAAAGGTACCACTGGAGCACCACAGATATCACAAATTATTTTATGAAAGGGAGACATCGAGAGGTTTTGTCTCTGACTTTTACAGTCACTTACTTACATCTTCGTATGAAGTCCTTCCCCTAGACTCAGTTTGGAGGAGGGATATACCAGACTTGGAAGTAGATTTTGATTGGGCTGAAGTCTGGGCAAACGTTCGGCTATCGTCACGTAACCCGGATTATCAACAGATTAATCTTAATTTTATTCATAGGATTTACCTAACTCCTATTCGACTGAACCGTATGGGGCTTAAACAAGACTCTCGATGTTCCTTATGTACAAACGGTGATAGTGGTACATTTATGCATATGTATTGGGAATGCCCGCGTGTTAAGATATTTTGGGAAGAAATAACGAATTATTATCAGGATTTTTGTTTTTGACAATACCTGTAATGCCTTCTGTATTGTTGCTGAATGATGTCTCTCAGTTATCACACTCTGTACTTATAAAAAGGGTAATCTTGTCCGGCCTTACGGCTGCCAAAAAGCTAATACTGTAGCATCACGCTGGATTCAACCTGATAAAATGTGTCTGAGGTTATGGATTCTTACCTATCTTGATGTGATTTACCTAGAGATATCTACCACACAAATTCTAGGTGTTAATGAAGCCAGCATAGCAATCTGGTTAGAAGTGGTGGAGAGGATAAAGCATCAAGCGGAATAATGGATGTATTCAAGTGGGGTCCGGTGGGGGGGGGGAGAACGAGCAAGAGCATTTATGTGTTGTATTGTATTGTAATTAATCTGTGTATATCTTTAATCTTTAATCTACATCTATTTTAATTTTAAAAACCGGGCTGTCATGATTGTTAGTATTATGTCGGTAATAGCCCTGTGATTTATAGTGGATTTCTACTGTAAATGTTTGTATGTCATGTCAAAAAAAAAAATAAAAAAAAAATGTGTTCACAAAGGAAGTGGAAAAATAAGCCCGGAATGAGGCATAGACACAAAATACTAATTAAGCAAGCTCTATACAGTACATTACAAAGTAAACAAAATACAATACGAAATGAACGGAATACTAATGGTGAAAAATACGTTATGCACATGTATTTCGTTTACTTCGTAATGTATAGAGCTTGCTTAATTTGTATTTTCATGACACATTGCGTCCTGTGTTTTTGTCACTATCTTTCCTCATTGCATGTTTGTAATGTCCTATTCCAATAAAAAATTTCACTTAATTGTACTCTATTGTGCTATATTTAATTTTGTTTATATCCCATTTAATTGTATTAAATCTCTTTATTAACTCATTCAGCGCCAGGGGTCGCTGTCTACCTTCTGGGTAGAACGCCATCGCTGTAAGTCAATGGGGAGACTGCGAAACTTGCGAGTGCTTAAAATATATGAAATAGTATAGCTATGGATCTAATACACCCGTCGATTGTCAGTGAGTTGCTTCCAGTCAACATGCAAAAAACGGATTGTTTTTTCATCCGTACATTTCCGTTTTATCCCGTGGTGTATAAGAGTATATTTCCAGAGCATTCTGTCTAATCTCAAGAAACTTGAGCAAACGGCGCTTCAATGTATTTCCTTAGCAATCGTGCTATTTGTCGCTTGATTTATGAATCGTTCTGAAAATAACGCTAGATTATCAGTATTATATGTGTCATCATGCGCGAACAGAAGCGGGGGCTGAAAACGATACTGCATGCCCGAGAAGGAAAACCTGGACCGGACTTGTTAGATCAGCGTACAGCCCAAGGGGGAGGGATTTCAATGATGTGCAATACCGGCTGGAAGGCGTAGGCGGCGGTATTTGCCCTTTGCGAGCTCAGACCCATTCCCAATGATAACATCAGGCTGGATGGATGCAAAATTAATGGATATAGCTAATAAAAGAAATAACGATTAAAACCCGAGATTTCTCGTGATTGGCGAATTAACTCGACTTTTTCCGTGATTGGCGCTGAATGAGTTGTTGTAAAGCCCTGGCCTATATTTGATTTCATAATTGTATTATATTCTATTGTGCTTAACGTAGTTCATATTTCATTTTATATTACACCACCTCTTTATTGTGATTATAACCTAACCCAGCACCCAAAGAAGTTATTTTTCATTGAATATTTAATAATAATAATAATAATAATAATAATAATAATAATAATAATAATAATAATAATAATAATAATTATTATTATTATTATTATTATTATTATTATTATTATTATTATTATTATTATTATATAGCGCCTTTCATAAAACCCAAGGTCGCTTATAGGGGGTGGGGAAATAAAAATAACAAACAGACACAACTTTAAAAACTAAAGTGGGAAACCAACTCAGAACCTTATTTATAATAGCGTTCACAGCCAGACTTGGAGAAAATCATGCCACTTTGCGAAGGCTATATCGGCCTGTAGCTTTATATTTCTCGAACAAATCATATATTGTTTATAAGATCTATTTTCTAGTGTTCCAACACCGACAACATTAATAAATACGATTGCATGGGATCTCTGGGTGGCTGCTCAATATCATCCTTGATTTCATCCAGAGTTGTATTTTTTTTGTACGATTTTATTTATAACATTTTCAGCTTTTTTTTTTTGGTCAACGCAGGACCTTTTGGCCACGCAGGACCGACAGGAGAGAGGGTGAAACGGGAGGAGAAGAGGGGAAGACATGCGGCACATGGCCACCGGGTCGGGGAATCGAACCTGGGGCGACCGCTTCGCGACTCAGCACGCTATGTGGTGTGATACTGGAGCCCCCCATCCAGAGTGATATTCTCCTTCTATATATATTCTTTCATGCTGCCTGTGTCTGGCAAAATTACTGCTGCCATGATCACCTGTGCGCTTTATAGCGCTTAGGGATCTGCGCTTATTTACCACTATGTCTGCACTGTGCAATTTGCGCGGCCGTTGTGGATACCGAGCAGATTTCGATGAGGCTCGCTCATTTGCATAGAAAGGGGACATGTTTCACAGGTCTCCCTAAGAAAACCACAGAGAGGCTTCAGCTAATCCAAAATTGATGGGGCGGCTTTGGCTCAGGGGTAGAGCGGGTCGTCCAATGATCGAAGGGTTGGTGGTTTGAATCCCGCTCAAGCCCATGTCCATCCCATCGCCGTTGTGTCCTTGGGCAAGACACTTAACCTACTTGCCTCGTATGAATGTGTATGCATGCATGTGAATGAATGTTGGTGGTGGTCGGAGGGGCCGTAGGCGATGATTATTTGCCACGCTTCCGTGAGTCTGCCTCAGGGCAGCTCTGGCTGCAATTGTAGCTTACCACCACCGGTATGACTGTGTATGAACGAATAATGGACTCTGTGAAGCGCTCTGGGTGTCATGAAGAGCGCTATATAAATCCAAGTCATTATTATTATTATTAATTCTGCAGCCTGACTGCTAACTAGAACCAAAAGGAGAGAGCACATTAGTCCAGTCTTAGCTGCTCTACACTGGCTTCCTGTAACATTTAGAATTGACTTCAAGGTCTTTCTCCTTACATACAACGCTCTAAATGGACAGGGACATAGCTACATCGCCAACACTCTAATAAATTACAGGCCAGCAAGAACACTGCAGTCAAAAGAGGATCGGTGATGCAGCCTTTATCAACTACGCCCCAAAACTATGGAACAAACATCAGGGAAGCCAACTCGCTAGATATCTTCAAAAGACAGCTTAAAACCTATTTCTTTGCTCAGGCATTGTCTTCTCTTACCCTGCCTACTTGTATACACTTCCTATCAAATTCATGTGTCGGTTCTATGCTAATTTTATCTCACTGCCTGCTATGCACTGTAATTTTAAGAGCGCTGCTCTGTTGTAATTCAAAACTGAACTTTGTAAAGAAACTCAAAGTTGAGAACGATGCACTGCTCTATGTTGTTAAGTTGTGAGCAACGCACTGCTCTGTTGTTCTATAAGGTAATTTAGAACTGTACTTTGTAAAGAAACTCAAATTCGGGTTATTGAGAAGCGCTATATAAATTTAATTAAATTATTATTATTATTATTAAATTGTTAAGAGTGATGCACTGCTCTGTTGTATGTTAGAACTTTGTAAAGAAATTCAAAGTATTAAGAGTGATGCACTGCTATGTTATATGAACTATTTTATCATACTTTTTTCTTTTTACTGATGCACTGCTCTGTTGTATGTTAAATACCCTGTTGTATGTTCAAGTTCAAGTTTCAAGTTTCTTTATTAGTTGTCATACAGAAATGCAGAATACTTTGCATGAAATGCTTCTTTCTGTTTTGCTCCTGAGAGTGTGCTAGATAATACAGTGCAGGTACAGTACAGTGTCGAAATGGTATAGCTTACCTTGTGGTGGTGAGGTGCAATGAGGTGCAATAAGGAATGAGATTGATGTGCAAATGTCCTTACCAATACATATAAATATAAAGTGTGTTAGTGTCTAAAGTGGGTGCTACAGTGTGTTGTTTATTTAAAGTGAGTGTGTGTGGATGTGTGTGTGCTGTGGGTGTATTGATGGTTTGTTATTGTTCATTGAGCATCCTGATGGCCTGGGGATAGAAGCTCCTTCTGAGTCTCTCTGTGCTTGCCATGAGACTCCGGTATCGCTTGCCTGACCGCAGCAGTTCAAAGAGGCAGTTGTTTGGGTGGCTGGAGTCTTTGATTATTCTCCTAGCCTTACCCATGCACCGCTTGTTGTAAATTAATTGTGCGTTTGGCTAAACGGGCGACTCTCTGTAGTCTGCTACGGTCTTGTGCTGTGCTATTCCCAAACCAGGAGGTGATATTGCCAGTCAGGATGCTCTCTATTGTGCATCAGTAGAAGTTCTTGAGGATCTTCTGACTCACTTGGAACTTCCTTAGGCGCCTAAGGAAGTAGAGGTGTTGTCGTGCCTTCTTGATAACACTGTCAATGTGTGTGGTCCATGTCAAGTCCTCGGATATGTGGACTCCGAGGTACTTAAAACTGTTCACTCTCCCAACCGGTGCCCCGTCGATGCTGAGGGGGCTGTAGTCCCTGACCCCCAACCTCCTAAAGTCCACAATCATCTCTTTTGTTTTGCTGACGTTCAGGGAGAGGCTGTTCTCTTGACACCATCCCGCTAGAACCTTTACCTCTTCCAGGTAGGCCCTCTCGTCGTTTGCAGAGATCAGGCCCACCCACTACTGTGTCGTCAGAAAATTTGATGATTGTGTTGTTGTTCCACTGTGCCACACAGTCATGTGTGTACAGGGAGTAGATGAGGGGACTCAGAACACAGCCCTGGGGGGCCCCTATGTTGAGAGTGATGGATGAGGAGGTGCAGTTGCCTGCTCTCACCACCTGGGGTCTGCCCGTCAGGAAGTCCAAGACCCACTGGCAGAGGTCATAGTTCAAGCCCAGGTCCCTGAGCTTGGCTATGAGTTTGTCCGTTCTATTTGATTATTTTTAGCCTATTTTTTAACTGAATCAATCTGCACTTTTTTTACTCTGTCTAATCCATTTTTATTATTTGTATTACTGAATGAAACTGTAAATAGAGAGGTCTATTGGGATGCTAGATCCTAATGTGAAACACTGTGATTTACCTTACCTTGCTACCTATCTATCTTTTTTACGCTTGCTTATGCCTGTATTTTTCTGTTGTGAAGCACTTTGAACTGCAACTTCTGTATGAAAAGTGCTATACAAATAAAGTTATTATTATTATTATGTTCTGCCCATATTACCTCATTTAAATACTTGCCAATTGCACCGGATGCAATGCTGACAGAACGCATGCCCCACCTCATTTCACCCGTTGCGCGTCCTCTGTGGATACCAAACATAGTTTCAGAGCGATATGCACCGGCTTTCCGTCGGAAAAAGCAGCGCAAATCCTTTGTGGATCCCGCCCCAAAACTTTTAATTTCAGGTTTAATCCAAGAGTAAGCTTTTCCATGTTTTTCAGTAGCATTTATCTTTTTGTTCCAGGGCCGACTAGTAGGATTTCAGTTTTGTCTTTGTTTAATTTTAGGAAGTTATTGCTCATCCATTTATTTATTGCTAAGAGACAGGCAGTAATATAATCTATGGCTGTAGCATCATGTACAGTTGTGTGTCATCTGCGTAGCTATGGAAGCATACATTGTGTTCTCTGATGATGAAGATGTAGAGTGAAGGGGTCTTGAGGGTGTGTAGTTAGAGACCATTGACCGGAGGTAGGCGGGAGCCGTTCCCTTTGCTGCACGATATGCCAGGTTGAGGACATTGAAGCGGATTAATGCGGCAATGGGGAGCCAGTGCAGGTCCCTGAGAAGTCAGGTAACATGGGCTGACGTTGGTAGGTTGGACATCAGGCGGGCGGCTGCGTTCTGAATGAGTTGAAGTGGCTTGGTGGCGGTGGTCGGTAGACCAGCAAGCAGTGCATTGCAGTAGTTGAGGCGAGAGGTGACTGTTGATTGGATGAGGAGTTTGGTGGCTTCTTTTGTCACTACTATGGACTCAACACTGCAGCACTCAAGTTTTATTACACCTCCAGTGTGACAATTAGCAGATTGATTGATTGTAAAATGTTCATACATTAAAGAGTGAGCAGATGTTGGATATGTGAACCAAAGACTATTCATACACTACACTCAGTTTTGAGATGAAAAGGGAACCATGTTTCTGTCCTGCATAGAAATGTTGAACTCCATTAATGTTAACTCTGTTATATGTGGTGTTAGAGCTGAGGCTATATCTGAGGTTCAATAGCACAAGAAAACATCACATTTATTTAATATCTTTCTAATATAATCAAACAGCCATTTTTATAAGAAACAGTCATAATTTATGTCTGCCTCTAATAGCCTATACATCACCGACAGGGGCTTATATTTCATTTTCCCAAAGCAGGAGGGGAAAATAAATCTTAATGATTTGCCCTTGCTAGCATAATTTTAATTATGGATTTCCCCCTACATGATCGATTTGAGGAAAGCCATAGTAATACAAGTTGTACATTCTACTGTATTAAATATTTGATATCCATAAAATTTGTATGATTAATGGCCTGGAAAGAATCAGTTTCTCTAAAGCCCTTTGGTTTTATTGCTGACTAAATTAAGGATTTTACTCTCTTACCAAGAGATATAGCCATATATTGCACTAAGGCTTTGCCTGCTATGAGAAATGCAGCAATTTCATATTGATTTTAAGGGAATTTTATATTGAGAGAAACAGTCCTCAACAGAAAGATGTTGGGGGGGGGGGGGGGGCAGTGCACATCAAAGCTTACTTAGACTAAGCCTTCTCAATAGCTAGCCATTTTTACTCCCTATATATATATATATATATATATATATTACTATTCACCGGCGAATATATGTCCAAGCATCACTGAAGAGAAGATAATGATGTCATAAAACAAGTCAGAATCACTATAACCACAGAGCCATATTTCATCCACTGAGCAGCAATACCGATGTAACACTGTACAGTGTAGGTTATATAGACCAATCTTGGCCTATAGTGAGCTGATCGTGTATCTACTCAGAGACAACAGTGATGCCTTCGTATCTCCAAACATGGAAGTGTCGGAGGCCAATGGTAAATGGACTGCATGATAGTGGTTTTTCATACAAAGCTCTTTACAACTTGTGCCTCACATTCACCCATTCACTCACACATTCACACATCAACGGTGGAGGCAACCATACAATGTGCCAACCAATGTGCTCATCATGAGCAGTTAGGGGTTAAAGGCCCTCCCATAGTCGAGCAGACTGTACACAGAGCAGACTCCGCGGAGGTCCGCACGGACTCAAAGGGAGTCAAAGCAGACCCACAGCAGAGTGCAAAGTGCGAAGCTCCTATTTTCTGACGCGCGGACGTCCGCTGAGATCAAAAGCTCAAAGAGTCCGTGCGGACCTCCGCGGAGTCTGCTCTGTGTACAGTCTGCTCGACTATGGGAGGGCCTTAAGTGTCTTGCTCAAGGACACTTCGACACACTGCCAGGAGGAGCTGGGATCGAACCAGGAACCATTCGATTACAGATTACGACTGCTCTACCTCCTGAGCCACTGTCATGGGGAATAGAAATAGCAATGAGAGAATAATGAAACCACCAATATCCCCTGATGGCTCAGTTGTGTAAATCCTAATGATTCTGGCTCACTTTCAAAAGTAATGACTGGCGCCCTATTGCCTAACTTTCGTTTCTCGCCACAGACTGTGTGAATCTTATCTCCCTTTGGTATTATAGGTATCATAGTCTCGGCTAATGGTCTAGCAGAACCTCTCTGCCAATTAAAATATGAGCAGCATGGGGATCGGTCGCTCTCTCATCTTTAACAGGAATCAAATGATGTCCTCTAAGACCAATGCAGAAGTCAAACACTATTACTTAGCTATAGGTCTTCATTACAAGTATAATATCTTTCAACATGTAGGCTACTGTAATGAACAGTTTAAAATGTTGAATTCCACGACCTTGCTATTTAGTTCTCTTGAGTGGCACGTCAATTGAGAAAAGGAAAAAAGATAAATTCAAATTTTAAAGTTTAAATCACCAAACCTCCTCTGTGACATAATGGATAATGTAATGTATGAAACCCAACAGCTCCCTGAGTCTGCTTTTGAAGTGTCTTTTGTGTATAGTTGGTCCCTTGGTAACTGTTCCACTGGGGATACTGTATGTTTGGCAGGTTGAGCTCATTGTGGGATTGCTGCAACACAATTGACTGTGTTTGGAGGTACAGTATATCTCAGTGTAACATGCCTATAAACACTTGTACTATGGAACTACGCATTCTGAATGGATTACATGGCCCATAACGGCCCCCAAACAGCATTGCCGACTTCAATAAACCTGTGCCCCTTTCATGTGAGCTCCTCCAGTTATATATATATATATATATACAAAAAGTGTTTTGATTCCCTTGTTACACACTCTTTTTCGTCTATCCTGGATCTTGCTGCAGTCGACCCACTTGAAAAGGTCTACCTCCTCACAATCATAGCACTCAATCTAAGTAAAGTAAGCTGACTGAGTGGCGCCTCTAAAAGCCTATCTATGTAAGATAGTGGTCGTGTATCAGTGCATCAGAGAGCCAAAGGCTTCCACTCCAAGGTCTTATTTTTGCCAACAACACAAGGCAGCAACAGATGAGGAGTTTTTCTGTTCAGGTGGGGAAATGTCACTTTATTTCTTCGCCACAGCGTGGCTGACAAAATATTTATCTCTAACCTAAAGCGCGAGCAGCATTGTGGGCCGGCCCCCACACATAAATTGCATTTGTATGTTGTTTTATTGAAAGTGGTGGGTCGGGACTAAAAAGCTATTTCAGAAAATCTTACTCTGCTACATTTACTGCTTACTTGGGACTTCTCCCTTCTCTTCTCTCCACTTCTTCTTTTTTAATACGATTCCCCCCTCGACGTTCCCTCCATGCAACATTCTCCTCTCTCCGCATGTTCATTATCATCAATAAGTCAAATTTATTCCATCTTTCATCATCGCATCATCCATTCCAACCACTGCACCTTTTTCTTTCTCTTTTTTGCTTTGTAAACCAATTTAGTTCTTTCCTCCGTTGCAGATAGTATTAAACAATGCCCTAAGAGTACAAGCTGTCTGAATGGGAATGATTTATTACAAAGAGAGAAGTCTTTGCGTCGGTTTGCAGAGCTCTGCAGTGTAAAATAACCTCATTTATATTCCATATTGCTCGGGCTGCCTGACTTAATATTCCTGTCAGCACTCTCATGCCATGCCTTCTGTTGGCTTCGCTTACAATAAAGCATGCTGCCTTTGAAAAGTGTACAAACAATATTAAACATATTTCATCAGATTAGCATTACGCAGCATATGGAACACCTCTAATCCAATGCAATGGGTCAAGTGAAGCCACGGAGGTGGTTGTATGACAGCGGAGTCGCATCCTTGAAAATGCGAGCACTATCGGTGTCATTACAAAAAAAAAGCTATGGGAGAGAACGTTTGTCGCCGTCGTGACGCCACCTATATCTCTCCTGGCGATCCTGAGTGCTTTCCACAACAAGTAATGTAAAGGAATGATTAAGGTGTTGGAAGTACACATTATTATCTTATACACATACAGCACTCAGTATTTCATATGAATATGCGGTTGTGGTTTCATTTCACGACAAGCCTTCTGGTGCTGTATATACTTTCGAGTCAAACAATGTAGTATTTTGATATGGCAATGAAACAGACAATGGAAGTAAACATGTACATTGTGCATGTCAAGTGCCGTCAGAGTAGCATAACGGTAGGTGAAACACAAACCTCCTCAACATAGAGATTGGCAACGAGACCCTGCTGTACAAAGGATTTACAGGAAATGAGGCATCATATTCCAAGCAGGCATCTCACACAATCTGTCATCATAATAAATTAATCAGATGCTCAAGCTGAAATACCAGCTGATGTTTGCATTTCAATGTTTTCGGGAAAAAAGGGAAGGTCTTGTTAAAAATGCAAGGTACAACCTTTGTTTTCGTTGTTTTACCATACATACCTTGTACATTGCATATATATGCGTATATTTTGTGATCTGTTTTTTTATTACATGTGCAAAGTTTTTTTTATCTCTGACTGGGTTTTTAGTCTCCACCCTCACCACACACCACCATACAGACACACCTGATATATGTTCCTCCTGTCATACTGCCTCCCTAATTAGCTTCCCCAATTAGTTTAAAATTAATATACAATTTAATGTTAAACAGTATTAGATTGTAGAAAGCTGTAGTGGAGGGCAAACCCACCTCAGTTTGTGCACCCTAATACTTTTGAAATTATGTTTAGCCACATTTTTAGCTGATCAATATTTATGATTGAATAGAGAGTATAGATTATAGATCATAGTATAGATTATAGAGAGTAGTACCATGAAATAGATTTTAGTTTAGTTTTGTCATTATTTGTAGGAAATTAAATGAAATAATACTATTCTGAAAGAAATACAGTATAATTATGTATTACTCGTACACTGTAGGTCTGATTGACACAAAGCGTTGTACACATATACAGCTATCCTTGGTCTACAACGTTGCCCATATGACCACCACCCATGTCTGCCACATTGGACTCACCATTTAAAAAAATATATATAGCTTTTCTCCCTAATAGCCTATACTCCTAGGTTGTCCAACCAAATCTTGTTGAAATTGTTGTGTGGCATCTAGGTACTAACATCATTCATGGTGTAATTATGTAAGTTGTCAGGCCAAACCGTATGGAAAAATGCATGATACTGCACTATCTTACATAGGCTTTTAGAGGCGCCACTCAATCAGCAAGTGAAATGGGGAAGAAGTTTTGTGTCAAATAAATATTGTGTGATATAACTGTTATACCAGTAGCTCCAATTGACACAATACTTGGTACACATGTCCTACCTTGGTCTATAACTTTTTCCACTAGATAACTGCATACAGATAATGGCTACAGTGCCCGACGGTTGAAGCATGCATTAAGGCAGAAAGTAACAGCAAGACTGGGTGCTTTCCTGTGGCAAGTTTGGTCACAGCTCATCACAAATGACACGCTTGTTTTTAATATTATGGTGAGTAATGGTGTTACTGTGATCATTGACTACAGACTAGAGCTCATTTACCTGCCTTTTTATTTTGCCCCTACATCTCTGGTAGAAAAGTGACAAGGATACTATACCTGGGTAAAGCCACCATGGAGGGTTTCAGGCGTCACACCTGCTCGCCAGGTGGCATGTGTACTAAAGAGGCAGCAGCTGTGCTGCAAACGGCACAATGCCACAGGTCTGGGCTGCACAAGAGACTTGTATGCATCTACACACTCCAGCCAAGCCACTCAAGACAAGGGGGAAAAAAAGAAAATAAAAACTTGCCATTAAAAACTCAGTTGATCCTCGGTTCTTGCCCTCTTCAATCAATGCGTTCAAGGACACAAAAGCAAGCACATGATTTTTGTTCTGGCCCTTTAATAGGAATCTTTAGAAAGACCTTGGGAGATTTTGTAAAAGAAACAAAGGCACAATACAGTAACCAGGCTGGTCCTTCTCTCCCCCACCCTCTTGCACCATACTCTTATGCACTCATAGTTAGCGTTATAATGAAGCTATTTCATTTACATAAATAAGGATATGAGGGGGGAAAGCAAGTCCCCAAGGAATGTTTTGTGCATGTGATGTAACTGGCTCCGTGTTCAAGTTTAAGTTTAAGTATGATGTCATAGTAGTACCGGCTAGAACAAGCTAGAACATTAGCTCTGTCATCAACATTCTGGAACGTCCGTGATACGTGATGATGTCATAGCTGAACATTCTAGAACCGCTCCCATCCCGCTATATAAGTGGAGGCTGCGGCACAAACAGTCCTTTCGGGTACCAGCCACAAGAAGCCACAAGAAGCCACAAGAGTCCCTAATTTCCTCTCGTATTGCATGCAGCCAATAAGGTACGTTTGGGGTCGTAAATGTGTGTCGTATGTGTAGGCCCAGGCCATGTAGCTCAGGTGCTAGGTAAAGGCTTGCTAAGCATCAATGATTGACGGCCGTAATGTGCTTGTATAGGTTAAGTTCATTGGGTTAACAACATCGCAAAGACCTGTGCCACTCCGAGACAAGTAGAGATAAGATGGATGTATGTTGTTATGGTTTGATCTGTGATTTATTGTATTTCATGTATGTGTTCACAGTTCTCACGGTTCGGATTAAAATCGGTTCGGTTCGGATTAAAATCGGTTCGGTTCGGATTGAAATAAATCCAATCAGTAATATCAAGAACGTGTGCTGTCATCATTGCAGTAGAGGAAGTTACAGTGCGCGTATGTGTTTGCCTTGACCTGATGCAGTGGTTGTGTTCTGTTAATCAGATGTGAATACAAGCCTCTGCTAATTGGCCATGTTTGTCTGCCCGGCGGCTGGGCTCCTTCAAAAACCCTGCAGTATTCCATTGGTATTCACTGGAGGCACTGGTACTGACCCCACACCATTAGGGAGAAGGACCCGGGACCCTTCCATTTCTTTAACAAGGGGGGGGGGGGGCTTTTTCCAGTACTGAGCAGGACTTGACCCCCTCCTCATGTCAAACAACATCCCAGGAGCCTGTAGCTATATACAGCACAGATAGCTGCAGCCAACACACCACACAAAACACACACGCACACATGAATCAGTTCAATCCCAATGAAAGCTGTAGTGTAATCAGAATATATCGTTTTGTAACACAGTACCAACAGTTTTCATCATTGTAATTGATTTAATCTGTTTTCATCTATAATTGGAAACTCTGGGTGCCAGAGATATAGTAGCTATTTGAATGATTTGGCTGCATGATCAATCCTTTATGGAAAGCAATCAAATCATCAGATTTCAGTTAATTATTGATATTATTCATTTTATCTTATCAGTTTAATTGCACTGAGATGTAGTCAGTTTTCAAAATCAAAAGATCACAGAAGTATCTGTGATACGCTGCAATATTAGAAACTTAATAAGAATTGCAATTCCAATAGATTCACAGTGTGAATTAATAGTGTGGGCTAAGATCCATTTATTCATGTCCCTAGATACATTTATCCATGTCTTTTATTACCATGTCTTCATGTACATCTCAGCCTGTATACATATCAGCCTGTCTGTAGCTACTGAAGTGGTCAAAATCTATTTGTGACTGGAAGGTCAGTGCATCTGTTGCAAGTCACAGGCCCACAGGCCCAAGGACTGATGAGCTGACCAGAGGAACTATCAGGATCTGCATTATGTATGAATCAATCCATTTATCCATGTATCTATTCTAAGAATGTATAGACAAATATCTACACATGCATGTACCATTAAAATGTGTTATTATATTGTATTAAAACAAGCAAAGGCCTATGTGTCACCATGACCCCTGCCTTTCCTTCTGGAACCACCAGGAGACAGACTATAATTCTAGATCCTTGCTACTTCAACTGTTACCTTGTTAAGTCGTGTGTAAGCCCTGAACCACGCTGCTAATTTAGAAGAGAGCCACCTCATTCGCTTAGCCACCTGATTCGCTTAGAACACCAACCAGAAAAGTATAAATGTCAATGTAATGGAAGGAGCTGGACACACTCCTGCTGTGCCAAAAGCTAAGTAGAACCTGTGTCCACTCTCAGCTGTTTGTGTAAATACTCTGTAATATTGAATATTCACTCTGTAATAAATATTTTATTGCTAAAACCTTCTCCTCATCTTTCAAGGTCAATTAAAATAACGCAACAATAGCTAAGGTGCGTGGGGAACAAGCACAATAACACAACCAGGAGGTGTACATTTGGATAAAAAACAGCTTCCGTCTCTGCTCTATAAATGATTACAGAGCAACTTTAAGCCTAGTAGGATAACTCCTACTTCAAAAACTTGAATAGATCTATTGTTTACCAATCGACCAGAATGAATAATTAAGACCTATAATTTTTTGACCGGTCTTATCAGATAATAATGCAATTTTCTTTTCAAGAAAGCTAACAAAACAACGATTCTCTAATTCATTCAAATCTAGGCCTACTGTGTACCAGAACACAGTTCCAAAGAGTCAACAGCACCAAGAGCAGGACTGGAGTAAAGTTATCATGAGTAAGCAGTGGCGCAGTGGTGGTCCCACGCGGTACCACGCCGTCCCAGCAGTTTTCTGAGCAGAAGTACGCGCACGGATGTGCACGCGCGCGCACACAAAAATGCGTTCACAACTTTCACTCGACTTGTCACGCCGTGTGCCAAGTACCGGCACTTATCTATCACCTAGACTTTGCATAATAATAGGATACCAATAACATAACAAAGAACGAGAAGTGCAAAACCAAAATACAAGCCCTGTGGGGGTTTGCTTGATCTGTGGAGCTCTCACTATGTGACAAATGGTCCCGACTGGAAGGATGAGGCATTAGTTGTGCTTCAGAAGGAAACTGTCCTTCTGTAAACTAAGTTACATTGTTAATTTAGTTTGTATTTACTTTTCTAGTTTAAGTTAATTCAATTAAAGAAATTGTAACTACAATTACATTTAAAACATTGTTTGTTTTTCAACCATATCTGTTGACAATATCATTTCTTTATATATTGAAGGCTAAATCCTGCTACCTTTTTCAGCTTCTCTATTTCAAGGCAATATTTACAAAAACTAAACTAAAACTAGTAATTTCCTATACAAACATGTTTCCTACTATTTATGCATAATAATCATCTGTTCTGTGCGCACGCAAGGGAACATGTATGCGCATTCGCGTTCCCTGTCATTTTCCCCATCGCGACACTCAGCCTTCCGATACCATCTCCGCGCTACTCTTCGTCCCAGGTTTGACCCCGCTAGTTCTTCCTGGTGACTGTGTACTCCCTGGCCCTACCTTCTAAGGTGTGAGAAGGAGCAGCTGGACATTAAATCCCTCTTTATTTCAAACTATGTCTCCGATGACAGTTAAAATATTATTTATTCCATTCTATAATTAAACTCTATTAAATTAACCTGTATATCAATATTAATATTCCCTCTCTACATGCTCTACATGCTCCCCCCACCCCCCCTCATCCGCAATACTTGTCCAGACCACAAATACTTGTCCAGACCACGAAGCCCCGCCTCCAACCCGTCCAGCCTGGCTCTGCGGCTCTGCAGATACCCCCTATTGGAGTAATATCCCTCTCTGCATCACCAAACTACGCCACTAGATGGCACCAGATATCTATCAACCTAGGGGTAAGGGAAACATCCCAGCACTACTCCACTCCGCCACTGGCCACTGGCGACCTACTCATCCTCTAGATGGAAACTTGTCATGCAATACCCCCCCCCCACAACTAGAGGGCGGCAGACTCATTCTCTAAGGCTGGAGTCACCTCAGCCAACGTCAATGCATTATTGGAGTTCTCCCATGCTACCAAAAGCATCCGTTTAAAGTGAACTGTCCCTTTTAAAAGCGTCCTTTTTAAAGTTGAATTCTACATACATGACCTTTAACTTCTTCCACACACTAACAGTTTCCTAGTTCCCTGTCCCTAACCCTGTATACACACACACTGTGTTGTCTCTCTGGTTGCCAACACACGATAAACCACACACTGTGTCCCCCATGACTCCATTGTCTCCCCAATGAGTCACGCGGCTCCCCCCCACATGTTGGCTGACTTTTCCCATATCTCATTTTCCTTATCTCTCCCTGTTAGCCTCCTCGCTCACCCAAATCACTCCTTGTGGCCATTTTGTCTGTCACTGTCTGTTCATGTCATTCTCTCGTCTCTGGCTCATACCCTCTCACTCGCAGCCTCACTGCAACCATTGTTTTTCTCTCTGTCCTGTCTGTGGCTTTGTTGACATTCTTTTTGTGATAAGACACTGTTAGCTGCCCTCTCTGATCTCTTAAACCATCGGCCGCTTATCTCTAAAGCTCCACTCCGAAGCCCCGAAACACACATAATCACAGCTGTTTTATGCACATTCTCTCATCTATCTACCTAAAGGGGACGCTATCTCGGACTAAATATTCATTTATAACCCATCCTGCCTGATAACACATTGCACACTTTAAGGCAAGCCCTATCAGCTCCTGTTCACGACAGTCCCTGCCGTCTCTGACACCACATTGCGCATTCTAAGGCAAGCCGTCTCAGACAGTTACCGTCTCCTGCCATGACAGTCTCCTTTTTTCCGTCTCTAAATACGGTGTCGCCCTTTACTTAAATGAACATCTCCCCTTCGCGTCTCTCCCCTCCGTCTCCCTCAATAGTCTCCTTTTACACTCATTCTGCTTTATTTTCCTTTCTCAAGCCGTCTGTGGCTCTGTTTTGTTTCCTTTTGGTCTGATAAGACCAAACCCTTTTCCAAAACAAAACCGGGCAGCTCTGCCTCTCTCTGAAATACACACAGCTTGACCCCCCCCCGTATTTGAAACTCCATATTCAAAAACACTCCTCTGGCTTTCTCTGTGTCGCTACTTATTTTTACGGATGCATATTTGTTCGTTTTCATTGGCTTGCGAGGTTAGATAAGGCTAAAACCCCAGAGCATGAGACACTCACTCAAGTTTTTTTTCTTTTCACCGTTGTCTGGCATCCATGGTTTCACTCGGTTTGCTGGTGCCCGCTCTCATGGCCTTGGAACCGCACTGTCACCAGCCCCATTGTCTTTAACAAAAGGTGGCCTCGTTGTCTCAACCTAATCTAATCTCGATCTGCAATCCGGGTCGCGGCACCAACTGAAAGATAACAGTGTTTCTAGCCTTTAATCATTTAATCCACTCGTCACATGCTACTCCGTGACTGGCCTCCACGTTGTGTCATTTTACTTGGATATCTCATTAGCTGTCTCACACTGTATCAACCCCTGTTAGTACATCCGTAGTCAGAAGAAACGACACTGCAACGTGATCTCTTTCCTGATGTTTATTTTCATAAACATAGCTTCGTACCAGATGTAACCCATTCTGTAATGTCCTTGAATAGTCTTTGAAGAAAAACTAAATGAATTATTCTCCGTCTTTTCTCTCATTAGTCCAATGGTTCTGAGGCCTCGTAGTAGCCAACAACCATTCCCTGTTACCCTAAGCTAGCGATGATGTGGCACTTCCCCTCCCCCACCCAGCGAGGGTGAGGAGGGATTTTAAAGTCTCTGATCAGCGCGTCAGCTCGATTCGACGTCGTGTCTTAATCTAACTTACCCCGGAAGGAACTCACATCTCATAACGTCTCCCCCTAGCAACGGGCCCCGCCCCCTCTTCTCGTTACTACGTGACACGCTACCATGGCAACGGCTGGTCACCTTTAACACACTAAACGTCAGTTTCTATCAATGTCAAACTCTCCCTGTAGCTCTGACCAAACCCCCCCCCCCCAACCAGTACATATCAGTGTTTTTGTTAACAACCTGCCGATGACCTCGGAGCCCATGGATCTGCTATTAGTCTGCTGCTAACACACACTCTCTCTCTGTTGTCCTCCTCCTCTGAGATGACTATGAGTAGATGCTGTCATCCACCAGATATTTACATTATATACACATTGAAAAACATAGATTCCTTCAATGTGTTAGGCTGATTCTGGAAGAATACCGGCTACTTTGGTGGCAGCTAATGGAGATCCAAACGAACAAAGTTTCTTTCGATGGCATTACTTTTGTGATTGGGCCAGATAATGTTCTGTGGTTCACTGCAACATGCAGGCTGTAATGGTGCACCTAAAAGGTATTGGTAATCTAGAGCTTGGCTTATCCATTGGTTTATGCATACAAATTTAAGCAATGCCAATGTTCCCTAACCTTTGACTTCCATCAGCGAGCATCATGTCACCAGAGATCCCAAAACATCCTGCAAGTTTTATTTAAAGCTCAAGAACAGCTTTCACCAAAAGACTATCAATTCCTGACCTTATGATTGCTATTAATATGTATATTTAGAAATCGAAGCTCAGTTTTTAGCCCGTCTCATGAAGGTCAGCGCTTTTATGAAAATGGGGCAATGGTAAGGCTTTTACTCTGCAAAGGGTAAAACCACACTCTCCTCCCTGATGTAATGATGTTGATACAAATCTTAGTGACTGGTTTGTGCTAAGGTTGCAGGGCTTGTTTTGTGCCACAGCTTTACCGGTAGATCCGCGGCTGCTCATATGTAATGGAAACACCATTCCTATACTCCATGATCAAGTGTTTTCGACCCCCTCCGGTCATGTAAGACCATATCGCTGCTATCTGCTGAGGTATTCACCTCTGCTCCGCTGCCTCATCATTCTGTCATACTGTATGGAAGCTGTCAACAGTGACAGCCCTACTAGTGGGCTGTCAAGGATGGATGGTATACAGCCTTCTTCAATAACACAGGGCACTACTAACTCTACACACCATGTTAACTTAATGGAATGATGGCAGAGAGGCATATTTGATTCTCCGGCCCAGGACCCTCCTTAGACGGGCTGAAAATGGATTACATCAGAGCTCATGAAGGACGTAGTATTGACTTGATCTGAGGTCTCACAAGTAGACTGTCTGCATGCATGCACAAACGCACACACATACACGCACCAACACACACAAGCAGTTCAATCTAATTATGTGTGTAAATCCATTTAAGGAGCCATGTTAGGTTTGAAAACATATACAAAAAATGGGGGATGGGGGTTGTGTCTTGGGGTGGGTGGGTGTGGGGCTGAGCTTTACAGATACAAGAATGTTCCTTTTTTGCTTCTCGAGCTCGGAGGAAGTCTTATATCTTAATTCAATACATTGTGTTGAACAGAGGTGTGTTTTTATAAAGACACATGGATAATTGTGATCTCTGTGTCAAATGGCTTATTAAGTTTCCCAGTTTCCCCCAGAAGCGGTAGCTAATGTATGCAGTGTGTTTGTTGACACACCACCATTGTGTTCCAATAACACACCTACAGCATTTATTTCTCTATCTCTCTCTCTCTCTCTCTCTATCTCTCTCTATCTCTCTCTCTCTACCAAGCTCTTCTAAATATTTCCCTCTACAGGTATTTTAATTCAAAACCTGGCCAGGATCGATCGGACCCTGATAACCATGGTCCACACACAGCCTGGATGTCTCAAAGGAGAAAGAGAATATCTTATATTTAAAACATTATTATACATTATGCACATGGATCATACATTTTTTAACCTGTGCCGCTGATACACTATAAGCTATAGCAGTGCGGCGATGTGTTCTTCATACAGAAATGTTGGGCGGGTGCTGTCTTTAAAAAAAAAGTATTTTACTTCTTCTTCTTGCACTTCACACATTGTGGCAGCATAAAACGCATCAGTGTACACAAAGAGAAGGAGATAGATAAAGGAAAGACAATAAACTATTTGACATCTCCAGGTTGCAACCAGGAGCCCTCATCTTGTTGTATTTGGTTTGCATTGCCATTCCCATTATGATTGGACTCAAAGAGGAATAGCCTGGCTCATGGTGGAGAGGAGCGAAAAATAAGATAGAAAACTCACAGATCCTGAGGGTAGATGTTGATTTGAAGGGAGAAAGGAAAGAATAATAGCGTTTGATGTGAAAAATAAAAGCAACCGCTTCGTGGCTTTGATGGGCGAATGTCAGGAAACAGTAGCCTAATTGGTGTTGTAATCTCTGAGGAGGCAGAAGCAAAGGAGAGAGTGAAGCTTTGTGCCACACATCCATAGATAGGCGGTTAAATGCTGAGGCTACTATACAGTATACAGTGCACTCCTTAAATCCTAGGACAGTGAAACTTTTGTTGTTTTGGCTCTGTACTTCAGCACTTTGGATTTTAAATGAAACAATGATTGTGACGTTAAAACCCTCTAGAGTCTGGGCTGTTGAGCCCCTCCTCCCTCAGAATTTTCACATTTTAGTTTTTTACATAATATGAAACTACAGGTTCATACCTTCAAAATAAGCCATCAATTGTAAAATTTGAGCCGATAGTTTTCAATCAATGTCCTATGAAACATTCTGGTAACATTCTAACTAAATCCCAGTACAGGGCTTTGAAAGGAAGAAAGTGAATTTAGCTATTTGATGAAAGGACTACACTCCCAGAATTCATTGTGATCAATGTCACTCTAGACCAATTCACACCTGAACAAAGGCCCAGTTTCTAGTCGGTCATTCCTTTGTTATTCCAATGACTATTCCAAGAGGACCCAAGAGGCCCAAGCTGTGTGTGTGTGTGTGTGTGTATGTGTGTGTGTGTGTGTGTGTGTGTGTGTGTGTGTGTGACACACACACACACAGCCAGCATGTTTATATCTTGTTTATATCACTATATATATATGTAGAAGGGTGGATTATCCCTGCTTGTGGGAGTAGTAGTACAGAAACACTGGGTAGTAGGATACTATAGTATTGGACCTATATGTACCCCCGTCTTTGGCCCGGAACGTCGTTCTGGAGGGCTTGCAGCTGGAGTGGATGGGGCCCAGAATTTACTAACCTGGGGGACTGGTACTCTGGTCTCCCTCGCCTTCCAAGGCGGTCAGCAGTAGCTCCCCACACACCCTCACTTCCCCCAGTACCTCCGACAGCCCTCCCACACCCAGTGACTGTCAGTTCAATAGTATTATTGGGCTTCCCTGTAAGCAGTACCCTTCCTTGACCACCCGTATAGACCCTTCAAATGCTATTCTGTGAATGGGGTGTAAGGGTTAAATAATTATGCAGTCACAATATTTACCCAGGGGTTAGAATAGCAAATGGAAAACGTAAGAAACAGACACACACAATGATCCCGATCAAGTCTACTTTTACTGAAGCCTGGGCATGTTATCCATTACAATGTTATTCCTTAATACATGGCACCGGGTGCTCTTGTTATCATAATGTAGGGGAAGCT
Source organism: Notolepis coatsorum (assembly GCF_963971535.1). Lineage (NCBI taxonomy): Eukaryota > Metazoa > Chordata > Actinopteri > Aulopiformes > Paralepididae > Notolepis > Notolepis coatsorum. The sequence continues at coordinate 52,429,827 of NC_140184.1, read as the reverse complement.
CTTCCCACCATAGGCACCGAGTGCTCAATACATTAAAACACCCCGCTTGTACTAGGGGAACCCAGGCATAAAATGTAGACACATTGGGAATTCAAGCCAAATAATCAAATAAACAAATAAAACCAAGTAAATGTGGGCCCACGTTACCAAAAGAAAACCTAACCTAAGCCGGCTTAAATTGTTCGGGGTACCCTTTAGACACTGGTTGTTAGCGTTCACTTCAATGGACGTTGCTGTTGATACACGTGGTACTGTTAGTACTTAGCCAAGATGGCGGACCCACTCTTGTCACCGCTCGTCCGGGTGACAAGATGGCGTCGGCGATCCCGCAAGCACAGACAGCAGGCTGGGCGGACAGCAGGCAGTGGTTAGCTGGAGGAGCGTGCTGTATGGCGTCCTCTGCTGGTGGGAAGAGGCGTCCTCTGTACCGTCTGGGAAACGTCCACCGCTGCTGTTGCTGGCTTGCTTCTGTCGCGCGGGCTAATACTGTGACTACCCTAAACACAGCTAAGCTTTGGGTCTCGACGCACCCTCCTGCTATATCGGTTACACTGCTAACGCAACGTGGCTGGCTATACCACCGGTCTCTTCAGCGCCACGCGCCCGGTAGTCTACTCAAGTCAGACGGAGCCGTTAGCAGCATACTACTATACCGCAAACAGTAACTACTATAACCCCATAATGTTAGACGTTAGTCTCGTTAGCTCTAGACGTTAGTCCTTTGGTTCGGTTTCTCTTACTCACACACTATCGCTGATACTTCTAGGATAACCCGTCACTAGCAAGTATTTCTCATCACCCGCCGCTTGTTCCAACGGGGCTCTCCTTCATCAACTTCTTCAACAGGGCTATTCCAAAGCACACGCCCGCTGTGGCTGCGACTGTTCACGGCCAAGTCCAACGCCGAAGAGAGCTTCCTGCTCCCCTTGCCTCCAGGTAACTCCCTCTTCCTCGTTGCTTGCTTCTCTCCACTGCTCCTCCTGCCACCACTGCCACTCCGCCCCCTGCTGGCAACCTCCACTGGTCCCACTCAAGGACCGCTCCAGAAAGGGAAAAAGGGCTCAATGTTATTGTTAGTAGTCCATACTGCAGCTGGAGAAGAGTAGCACCTCACCTCGTCGTTAGACTGGGCGAGCTATCCAAAGGAACACTGTTAGGCTACCCAAAGGAACACTGTTAATCCCACGTTATACACACACAGGGAAAGTAACAGTTAGTTAGCACTACTGAATACTTTGTAGAATATTCAGGCTGCTACATTTATATATATATATATTTTTTTAAACACAACTGGAATAGAATATCACACAGCAGGCGGCTGGGTGGCGCAGCGGACAAGGCGCTCATCACCAACGCAAGAGACACTGGTATCGAATCCAGCTGTCAGAGTTGCTTCCGGCTTGGCCGGCCGTCATACTGGCTCGATTGGCAGAGTCAGCGGGAGGGAAGCCGGTGGGTGGGTCTGGGTCGTTGTGGACAGCGACTCCTACAGTTCGGTCGGGGCGCCTGCACAGCGAGGGAAGGATCTAAGAGAGGTACTGTGACCTTCCACACGTTACACTCTCTCAGTGAGAGTCGTTCCTTTGTTATTCCAATGACTGGACCCAAGAGACCTAGAGTGACACACACAAGCTAGGGCTTTAGATAGAAGTTTACCTGAATACATTACTATTATTATTAGGGCTTTAGATATAAATGTACCTGTGATGCAGAAGAGAGAGAGAGAGAGAGAGAGAAAGAGTGAGAGATAGAGAGAGAGAGATACAGAGACAGAGATATAGACAGAGTACAGTACTATATACCTGTATGTCATGTATGTCCCTATGCCATAAATGTCACTATGATTCGAAAATGGGGGACCCTGATGTAAACAAGACAAACGTCTTTCTCTGGTCTGCATCCCCTTAACAATTGTGTGTATTGAGCCGTACTGTATTGTACCCATTCTGCAATCTGTTAAAATTCATTCATTCATTCATTCATTCATTCATTCATTCATTCATTCATTCATTCATTCATTCATTCATTCATTCATTCATTCATAGGTAAGGGATATGTACAGATAGATATAGTAACTAGTAAGAGTAGGTAAGGGATATGTACAGATATAGTAATTAGAAAGAGTAGGCTAGGGATATGTACAATCCTCTGCCATTGTTGTAAGTAACATGTCGTCATCTGTTCTCTAGTATTCAGTCTAGTCGTGAAGTTAATTCTCTCTGGAAGTGAAACTGAAACTTAAGGATGCGCAAGGATAAGTTGTTAAAGGGGCAGTAGGCAAGTGGATGCCTGAACACAGAATGACACCAGTATCACTGACTACCACGGCAAGCCTATCGAAAATTATTCTATTTAATAATAATAATTATATTAAAAAAAAATTATATAATTATTATAAATATGTTTTTGCTGTTGTACCGAACCGTGACCCCAATACCAAGGTACGTACCGAACCGTGGCTTGTGTACCGTTACACCCCTAGTAACTAGTAAGAGTAGGTAAGGGATATACAGATATAGATATAGTAACTAGTAAGAGTAGACGGATATGTAGATATAGTAACTAGTAAGAGTAGGTAAGGGATATGTACAGCTATAGATATAGTTGTAACGTGTTGGTCTTTTACTCTCTCCTAGGAGTAAAAGCTCCTAGCGCCACCCTGGAGTATTTCACCCTCTCTATTCTTCCAGGTTGTCCTGATTGCTTATTGACGCCTGCTGTGTGTTTGACTCTCTTTATAATGGCCTTGTGTTTATTCTCTTATTTGTCAGTTCTTCATCTAACGTTACCGTGAGTAGCTGTCTACGGAGAGTCGTGTCGCTCCAGGCCTGGAGGATGCGGCTGCCGTGTTTTTGGTTATTGTTTAATTATTATTTCGTTTGTTTTTCTTTTGTATAATACCAGTATCGCTCTTGATGTTTCAAAAATAAAAGGAAACACTGTTTTTGGTGAGAAGAGCAACTACTGTCTCTGCACCTTTCTTCTTTACTGCATTTGGGTTCAACACATTTACCTGAGTCGTAACAATAGTAAGAGTAGGTAAGGGATATGTACAGATATAGATATAGTAACTAGAAAGAGTAGGTAAGGGATATGTACAGATAATAGATATAGTAAGAGTAGGTAAGGGATATGTACAGATATAGATATAATAACTAGTAAGAGTAGGTAAGGATATGTACAGATATAGATATAATAACTAGTATGAGTAAGGGATATGTACAGATATAGGGATGCGTGATGTCTTGGGCATTATCACGTTAGCCTAGCTTAGCACAATGAATGGAACCGGACAGTGCCGGTTAGCTAGGCTAATAACAAAGCCAAATAGCTTCCTACTGAATGGACAGATACACACACACGCACAGCCAGCATGTAGGCGTTATTTATTTCTAGCGTCATTCATTCATTGACCCGCTCTGTAGAAAGCTATCTGGCTGACTTCTCCAAAGTCGTTATTATTATTAGCCTAGCTTAGCACAATGAATGGAACCGGACGGAGCCGGTTAGCTAGGCTAATAACGAAGCCAGATAGCTTTCTACTGAATGGACAGAGACACACACAGCCAACATGTAGGCGTTATTTATTTCTAGCGTCATTCATTCATTGACCCGTTCTGTAGAAAGCTATCTGGCTGACTTCTCCAAAGTCGTTATTATTATTAGCCTACCTTAGCACAATGAATGGAAGCGGACAGTGCGGGTTAGCTAGGCGACGTCAGCGTTGGATTCACTCCAACACTTTCGCTCGCTGGCTCAGTCTTCATTGAGACCGAGACATAATAATAATAATAATAATAATAATAATAATAATAATAATAATAATTATAATAATAATAATAATAATAATAATAATAATAATAATAATAATAATAATAATAATAATAATAATAATAATAATAATAATAATTTCTGCCATTTCTCTCAAAAATCCTGGAAGAAATAGTGGCTTCTCAGATTCATGCCCACCTCTCCAACAATAACCTCTATGAACGGTTCCAATCTGGTTTTCGCCCCCATCACAGCACAGAAACAGCCCTCCTCAAAATCACTAATGACCTCCTGATGGCAGCTGACTCCGGACTATTATCCATCCTCATCCTCCTCGATCTAAGCGCCGCATTTGACACCATATCTCACTCCACCCTCCTAAACCGACTAGCCTCCATTGGAATCTCCCACACATCCCTAGACTGGTTCCACTCAAAACCTCTCTGGTCATACTCAGTTCATCCAGTTAAAATCATTCACATCCCATCCATCCCCCCTCTCCTCCGGTGTTCCCCAGGGCTCTGTCCTTGGCCCTATCCTCTTCATCATCTACCTCCTCCCACTTGGTCTGATTCTCCGTAAATACAACATCAATTTCCACTGTTACGCGGACGACACCCAGCTCTATGTTTCCTCCAAACCCACTTCCACCCTGCAAGCGGTATGAACTTTCACTACCACACTACAGGTTAACCGTTTCACTACCACACTACAGAAGGTCTATCATGACTTTTCCTTCTATGGGTAGATAGATAGTTTTATTGTTTATTCAAGATGCGCTATTACATTACAGATGAGTATCTTCTCAGAAAGTGGCTATATTTTTATTTTACATGTATTTACATCTAAATGCTTATTGGTCAGGCAGCCACGGCGGTGACGTCATTAAGTTGATTGCCATTGAGATGGGTATTATAAACAGCGTGCAGACCGTGCTCTTCTGACAGTCACCATGCAGACTACAGCGAGAGCCGTTGCTGAGGCGTTAAACCGGTTTGCTCACTTCGGTGGACACTGTGCTGAAGACGAACGCGCGCTGGCTACATTCATCACGGATTTCATGGTGCCGGATAAAACAGAAACAGAAACAGAAAAAAACTCAGATTTAAGTCCCTCTGGAGGCAATTACTGCGTCATATCACATCAATCAAACCAATGTCTGATCTTTGCTGGGTGTGTCAGAAGAACAATTATCAGGTTAGTGAACATCACAGTGTTATGAACTTTGAACTGCAACTTCTGTATGAAAAGTGCTATACAAATACAGTTTATTATTATTAATATTAATATCATCCTTTACTTAACTTTCCAAGGTTTACAGAAGTGCCAATCTGCCAGAGGCTGAGAAGTCTGCAAAGCTGAAGGAGCAGGAACAACATCTGGAGCATGTAACCTCCGAGAGGACTGCCTACAACTCCATGCTTAAAGCCGCAAAGAAGATCCGTGATGGTCTTTCTCCGGGTGGTCATGTGCCACCAGCAAGCAAGCCCATGACAATGCATTACAGTTTCGACTATGCTCAAAAGGTGACTATCCATCAGACCCCCTTCAGCCAGGGCCCATGTACTTCTTGGCTCCACGCAAGTGCAGCATATTCGGTGTTTGCTGTGAGGCGATTCCACGGCAAGTCAACTATTGGGTGGATGAGGGGATGGAGTTCAGCAAAGGTAGCAACGCCGTCATAAGCTACCTGCACCACTTCTTCAAAGACCATGGTATTGGGGAGACAGATGTTGACCTTCACTGTGACAACTGCAGTGGCCAAAACAAGAACAAGTACATGTTGTGGTACTTAGCGTGGCGAGCGCTACATGGTCTTCACCATCGTGTCAATCTCCACCTGCTGATTGTAGGCCACACAAAGTTTTCCCCGGACTGTTTCTTTGGGCTTCTCAAGCAGCGTTTCAGAAAGACCAAGGTGAACACTCTTGATGAGATTGCAGCAGTCGTAAGGGACAGCTCAGTGGCTGGAGTCAACATACCACAGCTAGTGGGAAAGGAAGATGGCACTGTAATCGTGCAGTCCTACAACTGGCAGGATCATCTGGGGCCTTACTTCAAGCCACTGCCACAGATCAAGCAGTACCAGCACTTTAGGTGGGTGTGGTCACTGTGTGTTGTGTATTTACTGTAATTAATTATTCACACTTTAGTGCAAAGAATGTCATTGGCAAATGATACAAATGCAGTGATATTGTTATGTGCCCTTGTTGAAGTGCCCCAAACTACAGTGACACTTTTTGTATTGACATCCTGTATCCATCATTGTATATGTATATCACAGCAGTACAATTGGCCCGTCCTCTGTTAAATACTGTGGGCTTCAGGACGGTGTAATTACCTCCTATCCTATCTTCTGCAAGAATTAATGAAGGATGTTTTGTTGTATTCTTCCTCCTACTTGTGTAAACCTGTACAACTATATAACATATACCTGTAACTTGTATGGCTATACTATATCTTATATAACCCCAAAGTATGGATAGAAAAACCTTTTGATAATGCAGGGGGCTGTTGGAATGTGTGATTTCAAGTGAGTTTTCACTCCCTCTGTATATGACCCTGAACGTCTAGGAGGAAAAGCGATCCACTCCTGCCACGGTTAACCCTTTACTATCACCCTACCGATAGAAGGGCCATCATACAAACGGGTGATGATTTAACTACATGAGTGATGTGTAAAAATATATATATAATTAGTATATGTTTATTGTATATACTAAAGTTCCTGGATATATATCTTGTATATTGTTATCCAGGGCCTTCCAATCATGACAGTACAAGTTGTTCATTCTGAAGGCTATGGTGTGCTCCAAAAAAAAAAAAACTCCCCCGAAGAGGGCCTCTCGGCTGAAGGCTGCACATTCTGCACATCGCTGCACACAGTGATGAACAATTGAGCTCCAAGACCATGTTGGAAAGAGGCGAACTCTATCATGTAGACGAACAGTCATGCTTGAAGACAATTCTTGAGAGACTTGCTTCTAACCATGCGGAGGAACTTTCGCGGTCACAGGCCATACTGGACATCACGTCGGAAATCAGGGACGTGAAAATAAAAATGCCACCGTACCGTAATAGGGGATACGACGATGGTGACGATGATTAGACAAAATTGACCTGATTTTAACTATATGCGGCATATCTGCCTCGAGCTGCATTTGTTATCACCCTCCCCCTTCCCACACCCTCCTTATCCTTTCTGCTGTGGAACGGACCGAGGCCAAGGTCAACGCGGAGGAGTTGACTCGCCGGCGATGTGTGATTCTGGGAAAGAGGGGACGGTCTGTACTAGCTGGAGGCGATAAGATTGATGAGGCCCCCCCCTACCCCCACCCCCCCCCCCCCCACCCCATCCGCACCTGCTGTTGTGACTCATCTGGCGCCACAGCCATACGTAGGCTGCCTCTGATGCTCGACGGTGGGGGCCCCCCCCCCCCTTGACTGCTCCACAACCAAATTCCTTAACCGCCCCCCCCCCCCCCCCCCCCCCCCCCACTCCGCCCTCCCTCCAGTTCACCAGGCGCGATCCACTGTGTTCACATGGTGGACTGCAGCCGACTATCGCATACAGTGTCTCAGGCCTCCTGTAATGCTGACATGTGTCAACAAATGTACATGTCTGTTGAATTTATGCTGTGCCATTGTTACTGTAAAAATGTAATGATTGTGTTGTTGTTAATATCATTTATGAGACGTTGAGCTGTATGTGTGTGTCATGAATTTCCCCAAGGGGATTAATAAAGGAATATCTTATCTTATCTTATCTTATTCTAGGAAAGAGGGACTTTCCAGTAACAATATCCATATTTAGTTACTTTTCTAGTTACAGTAACGACTAGAAGAGAGAGGAGGGTTCATCCTTACTGATTGTGTGTTGATTGGTTGGTAAGAATGACATCAATGTTTCCAAACCAATAGTAGGACGTTTTGATATGATGCAGACCTGGGTATATAAGGTACTGCTTGCTCACTCTTGTGGGGTAGCGAGATCTTTTTAGAACCAGGCAAGGCTGAGCGGTGTATTGGAGCCTAGCCTGGGTATTTTTTAGTATTCCTCCCTAGGAAGAATACTCTTTAGATTCGAAGAGCTATGCTAAGCTTTTAGCTAAATCTTTTAGATGATTTTTAACAGAGAGTTTTTATTGTTCTTTTAGACAGTATGTTGTTTTATATTATTATTCCTGGACTGGACTTTTCCAAGACAGTATCTTTGTAACTTACTTTTTCTAATTAAACCAACTTTGTTAAAATACTTTTATCCAACTCGTGGACTGCGTTTCTTGTGCTGCTCTATCATGATGTTTCGAGACGCTGGCCGCGCCCTGCGTTCATCTGAGGTAACAGGGTATAATTATATTCTGGAAGCCATACAGATCAAATCAATTGCTGGTTACTGCTTTTAGCTAAAGTTATATAAATGATATAATATATATATATATATATATATATTTATATTTTGCTTGCGAGTACCAGTATCTCTGTATCCGACAGGCCGATCAGATTTATGGGGATTTGGGAGTTTCAGCATGCAGGACGCTGTGATGCTTAAACGGCCAAGTCACTGATTTATGGGTTTGTCAAACTGATCGGAGGTTCTGGGGCTTACAAATGATTATTAATATTATTACGCTAATATTACACTATTATTACTAAGTACTACCTATTACATAGTATTGCTGTCAATATGACAATTTGATGGAAGGAATTTTTCCCAGACATACATTCGGTTTATTACAAACAAAGAAGAGGTTAACAACTCTTCTATGCTTATATTTCATATGAACTGGATACAACTAACTAGTGACTATGAAATAAGCGTGATTAGGATTAGTAATTGACTCGAGAACTTGGCGAGTTTAGCACCTCGCTGGGGGATATTGAGCGGCCACAGGGTTCTATCTCGAATAGGAGTTGAGATAGATAGAGACACCTGTAGCTCTTATCATGGCGTCCCTGCGTTTGGGCTGAAATCGGTATAGGATAACAGCCAAATAAAAGAAACTAGAATACTGATAACGGAGAACTCTGGAATGAACAGATTACAGAAGTGAGTTTAAACATTACTTGAATGTGCTCTTATCAGCACCTAGGAAGTCATAACCTTCCGCTTTAGAATGCGCCAGACAAAGGATATTGATCTGTATGGCCCCTCAGAGGAAAGCAGTGGCAAATTAAAAGGCGTCAGCGTTGCTGATGGATCGGTTAAAGCCGCAAAGATGGACTAACGTCAATATGACAAAAGACAGTCAGTATGACAAAAGACAGTCAATATGACAAAAGACAGTCAGTATGACGAAAGACAGTCAATATGACAAAAGACAGACAAGAAAACCCTCTCTCTAATGACTGGAGACGGCTTAAAGAGACACCAGCGCAATCATACAGGCAAAAAGTCCTGCTACTGTGACGGAAGTGGAACCAGCAACTGTGTGTCGGGCAGTTTAAAGAGTCACCAGCGCAATCATACAGGCTGGCGTTGTCGGCTAACGAGCCGGTGCTGACTAACAGCCGGCTAACGAGCCAGAGCTAACAGGAGCTAACAGCTGGCTAACAAGCCAGTGCTAACAGGAGCTAACAGCTGGCTAACAAGCCAGTGCTAACAGGAGCTAACAGCCGGCTAATGAGCCAGTGCTAACAGGAGCTAACAGCCAGCTAACGAGTCAGAGCTAACAGGAGCTAACAGCCGGCTAACTAGCCAGTGCTAACAGAGGCTAACGAGCCAGAGCTAACAGCCGGCTAACGAGCCAGTGCTGACAGAAGCTAACAGCAGGCTAACTAGCCAGTGCTAACAGGAGCTAACAGCCGGCTAACGAGCCAGAGCTAACAGGAGCTAACAGCCGGCTAACTAGCCAGTGCTGACAGAAGCTAACAGCAGGCTAACGAGCCAGTGCTGACAGAAGCTAACAGCAGGCTAACTAGCCAGTGCTAAAAGAAGCTAACAGCAGGCTAACTAGCCAGTGCTAACAGAAGCTAACAGCAGGCTAATCAGCCAGTGCTAGCGGATGCTAGCTCATGAGACGCTAGCACAGAAGACGCTAGCACAGAAGACGCTAGCACAGAAGATGCTAGCTCAAGAGAAGCTAGCACAAGAGACGCTAGCACAAGAGACGCTAGCTCAGAAGAAGCTGGCGCAACAAACACTAGCTCAGGAGAAGCTAGCACAGGAGACGCTAGCTCAGAAGAAGATGGCGCAACAGACGCTAGCTCAGGAGAAGCTAGCACAGGAGACGCTAGCTCAGAAGAAGCTGGCGCAACAGACGCTAGCTCAGGAGAAGCTAGCACAGAAGATGCTAGCACAACAGATGCTAGCTCATGAGAAGCTGGCGCAGCAGACGCTAGATCAAGAGAAGCTGGCACAGGAGATGCTAGCTCAGGAGAAGCTAGCACAGGAGATGCTAGCTCAAGAGAAGCTGGCGCAAGAGACGTTAGCTCAGGAGAAGCTAGCACAAGAGACGCTAGCTCAGGAGAAGCTAGCGCAACAGACGCTAGCTCAGGAGAAGCTAGCACAAGAGACGCTAGCTCAGAAGAAGCTAGCACAAGAGACGCTAGCTCAGAAGAAGCTGGCGCAACAGACGCTAGCACAGCAGATGCTAGCACAGGAGACGCTAGCTCAGAAGAAGCTGGCGCAGCGGATGCTAGCTCATGAGACGCTAGCACAGAAGATGCTAGCTCAAGAGAAGCTAGCACAAGAGACGCTAGCTCAGAAGAAGCTGGCGCAACAGACGCTAGCTCAGGAGAAGCTAGCACAGGAGACGCTAGCTCAGAAGAAGCTGGCGCAACAGATGCTAGCTCAGGAGAAGCTAGCACAAGAGGCGCTAGATCAGAAGAAGCTGGCGCAACAGACGCTAGTTCAGGAGAAGCTAGCACAGGAGACGCTAGCTCAGAAGAAGCTGGCGCAACAGATGCTATCTCAGGAGAAGCTAGCACAGAAGATGCTAGCGCAACAGACTTCCTGACGGGCAGACCCCAGGTGGTAAGAGCAGGCAACTGCACCTCCTCATCCATCACGCTCAACATAGGGGCCCCCCAGGGCTGTGTTCTGAGCCCCCTCCTCTACTCCCTGTACACACATGACTGCGTAGCACAGCGGAACAACAACACCATCATCAAATTTGCTGATGACACAGTAGTGGTGGGCCTGATCTCTGCCAACGATGAAAGGGCCTACCTGGAAGAGGTAGAGAACCTGTCACAGTGGTGTCAGGAGAACTGCCTCTCCCTGAACGTCAGCAAAACAAAAGAGATGATTGTGGACTTCAGGAGGTCGGGGGTCAAGGACTACAGCCCCCTCAGCATCGACAGGGCACCGGTTGAGAGAGTGAACAGTTTCAAGTACCTCGGAGCCCACATATCCGAGGATTTGACATGGACCACACACATTGACAGTGTTGTGAAGAAGGCACGACAACGCCTCTACTTCCTCAGGCGCCTAAGGATGTTCCAAGTCAGTCAGAAGATCCTTAGGAACTTCTACTCATGTACAATAGAGAGCATCCTGACTGGCAACATCACCTCCTGGTTTGGGAATAGCACTGCACAAGACCGTAGCAGACTACAAAGAGTGACACGTTCAGCCGAACGCACAATTGGAGGGGGGCTTCCCACCCTCCAGAACATTTACAACAAGCGGTGCAAGGGGAAGGCTAAGATAATTATTAAGGACTCGAGCCACCCGAACAACTGCCTCTTTGAACTGCTGCGGTCAGGCAAGCGATACCGGAGTCTTAAGGCGAGCACAGAAAGACTGAGAAGAAGCTTCTATCCCCAGGCCATCAGGCTGCTAAACGAACAATAAACACTATGCAACAACCATCAAATGCTCACAGCACACACACCTACACGCACACACTCACTTAAACAAACAACACACTGCAGCACCCACTCTCCACACTTTAGATCACACAAACACACTTTATATTTATTGATAAAGGATTTGCACTACAACTCGTACACCTACTGTAAATTGTACCTAAATTGCACCTCATCCTATTCTGCCTTGCACTATATAGTATTGTATATTAGTACACTACACAGTATTGTATATTATATGGTAACTCAGTTACGTCTACTCTGCATCGAACATTGTACATATGTCTATATTGAACACTGTGACCTAATTTTTTTTACTTCTAATTTACATGCTATACTATTTTATTTTATTTCATACTTATCTTGTCTTGCACAGTCTCTGGAGCGTAACAGTAAGAAGCATTTTGTATAAAAGTATTCTGTACTTCTGTATGACAACTATTAAAGAAACTTGAAGAAACTTGACGCTAGCTCATGAGAAGCTGGCGCAGAAGATGCTAGCACAGAAGATGCTAGCGCAACAGACACTAGCTCAGGAGGAGCTGGCGCAGGAGATGCTAGCTCAGAAGAAGCTGGCGCCACAGACGCTAGCTCAGGAGAAGCTGGCGCAGCAGACGCTAGCTCATGAGAAGCTGTGCTCTTATCAGCACCTAGGAAGTCATAACCTTCCGCTTTAGAATGCGCCAGACAAAGGATATTGATCTGTATGGCCCCTCAGAGGAAAGCAGTGGCAAATTAAAAGGCGTCAGAATACCCTGAAGACTCTGGCAGGAGCACTCATTCAGGGGTACTACGACTATGCTTGCACCTCATGGTACCAAAGCACCTCAAAGGCGCTAAAAAAAAATTACAAACATCTCAAAACAAACTGGTCAGACTACTGCTTGACCTTACTCCTAGAACCCACCTCACCCCTGCCCACTTTGACAACCTAGGATGGCTTAGAGTAGACGACAGAGTACAGCAACTTGCAATGGGCCTGGTCTACAAGATACACTACACGACCAAGGTACCCATGTACATGTCAAAATACTTCCCAAAGGTCAGTGAATACCACGATCACAACACCAGAGGGAGCTCCACAAATCATGTTAAACCCAGATTCGGCTCAAATAAGGGACTAAACACGTTTCGCAATTATGCCACATGAATGTGGAACGCCCTACCCAAAGCTGTAAAGGAATGTGGATCACTACCCACTTTCAAAACCTCTCTCAAGGGACACCTACGGGAGACTGCAATTCAACACTGGCCCCTGTAAATATCCTAACCCAACCCCCTCCAATGTACAGTCATTTACCTAGTATGGTTTTGTCAATAGTCCAATGTACAATTTTGTTTGTTTGTACAGTGTCTCCCCCCCCCCTCAATGTACAGTTTTGCCAATGTACAGTCATTTACCTAGTATGGTTTTGTCAATAGTCCAATGTACAATTTTGTTTGTTTGTACAGTGTCCCCCCCCCCCCTCAATGTACAGTTTTGCTTGTTTATACAGTGTGCCCCCCCCCCCAACCACCTCCAATGTAGATTACCCAGTATGGTTGTCAATATCCCAGTGTACCCAACCCCCCCCCACCCAACCTCCTCCAATGTACAGTTTCTACGTCAAATGTATATACTCCCTTTTCCTGACTCCTTCTGTATCACAAACAGTACTGTATTTGCAAATCTGGTATGTCATGAATGTATAGATGTAGCAGTACTGACTAGCTGTATGTCATGTATGTCATATATGTCCTGATGAATTGAAAATGGGGGACCCTGATGTAAACAAGACGAAAGTCTTTCTCTGGTCTGCATCCCCTTAACAATTGTGTGTATTGAGCTGTACTGTATTGTACCCATTCTGCTATCTGTTAATAAAGTTTTCAATCAATCAATCAATCAAGCGTTGCTGATGGAGCGGTTAAAGCCGCAAAGATGGACTAACGACAGTCAATATGACAAAAGACAGTCAATATGAAAATAGACAGTCAGTATGACGAAAGACAGTCAATATGACGAAAGACAGTCAATATGACAAAAGACAGACAAGAAAACCCTCTCTCTAATGACTGGAGACGGCTTAAAGAGACACCAGCGGAATCATACAGGCAAAAAGTCCTGCTACTGTGACGGAAGTGGAACCAGCAACTGTGTGTCGGGCAGTTTAAAGAGTCACCAGCGCAATCATACAGGCTGGCGTTGTCGGCTAACGAGCCGGTGCTGACAGGAGCTAACTAGCCAGAGCTAACAGGAGCTAACAGCCGGCTAACGAGCCAGAGCTAACAGGAGCTAACAGGAGCTAACAGCTGGCTAACGAGCCAGTGCTAACAGGAGCTAACAGCCAGCTAACGAGCCAGTGCTAACAGGAGCTAACAGGAGCTAACAGCCGGCTAACGAGCCAGAGCTAACAGGAGCTAACAGCCGGCTAACTAGCCAGTGCTGACAGAAGCTAACAGCAGGCTAACTAGCCAGTGCTAGCGGATGCTAGCTCATGAGACGCTAGCACAGAAGACGCTAGCACAGAAGATGCTAGCTCAAGAGAAGCTAGCACAAGAGACGCTAGCTCAGAAGAAGCTGGCGCAACAAACACTAGCTCAGAAGACGCTGGCGCAACAGACGCTAGCTCAGGAGACGCTAGCTCAGGAGAAGCTAGCACAAGAGACGCTAGCTCAGAAGAAGCTGGCGCAACAGACGCTAGCTCAGGAGAAGCTAGCACAGGAGACGCTAGCTCAGAAGAAGCTGGCGCAACAGACGCTAGCTCAGGAGAAGCTAGCACAGAAGATGCTAGCACAACAGATGCTAGCACAACAGATGCTAGCTCATGAGAAGCTGGCACAGCAGACGCTAGCTCAAGAGAAGCTGGCACAAGAGATGCTAGCTCAGGAGAAGCTAGCACAGGAGATGCTAGCTCAAGAGAAGCTGGCGCAAGAGACGCTAGCTCAGGAGAAGCTAGCGCAAGAGACGCTAGCTCAGGAGAAGCTAGCGCAAGAGACGCTAGCTCAGGAGAAGCTAGCGCAAGAGACGCTAGCTCAGGAGACGCTAGCGCAAGAGACGCTAGCTCAGGAGAAGCTAGCGCAAGAGACGCTAGCTCAGGAGAAGCTAGCTCAGGAGAAGCTAGCTCAGGAGAAGCTAGCGCAACATACGCTAGCTCAGGAGAAGCTAGCACAAGAGACGCTAGCTCAGAAGAAGCTGGCGCAACAGACGCTAGCACAGCAGATGCTAGCACAGGAGACGCTAGCTCAGAAGAAGCTGGAGCAGCGGATGCTAGCTCATGAGACGCTAGCACAGAAGATGCTAGCTCAAGAGACGCTAGCTCAGAAGAAGCTGGCACAAGAGACGCTAGCTCAGAAGAAGCTGGCGCAACAGATGCTAGCGCAACAGATGCTAGCTCAGGAAAAGCTAGCACAAGAGGCGCTAGCTCAGAAGAAGCTGGCGCAACAGACGCTATCTCAGGAAAAGCTAGCACAGAAGATGCTAGCACAGAAGATGCTAGCGCAACAGACGCTAGCTCATGAGAAGCTGGCGCAGAAGATGCTAGCACAGAAGATGCTAGCACAGAAGATGCTAGCGCAACAGACGCTAGCTCAGGAGGAGCTGGCGCAGGAGATGCTAGCTCAGAAGAAGCTGGCGCAACAGACGCTAGCTCAGGAGAAGCTAGCACAGGAGACGCTAGCTCAGAAGAAGCTGGCGCAACAGACGCTAGCTCAGGAGAAGCTAGCACAAGAGATGCTATCTCAGAGGAAGCTGGCGCAACAGACGCTAGCTCAGGAGAAGCTAGCACAGAAGATGCTAGCACAACAGATGCTAGCTCATGAGAAGCTGGCACAGCAGACGCTAGATCAAGAGAAGCTGGCACAGGAGATGCTAGCTCAGGAGAAGCTAGCACAGGAGATGCTAGCTCAAGAGAAGCTGGCGCAAGAGACGTTAGCTCAGGAGAAGCTAGCACAAGAGACGCTAGCTCAGGAGAAGCTAGCGCAACAGACGCTAGCTCAGGAGAAGCTAGCACAAGAGACGCTAGCTCAGAAGAAGCTGGCGCAACAGACGCTACCACAGCAGATGCTAGCACAGGAGACGCTAGCTCAGAAGAAGCTGGCGCAGCGGATATTGTTAAACGAGCCAAGGCTAGCTATTAAACTATCGATATGAATCGAAAATCTGGGACTCTGATGTAAACAAGACAAACGTCTTTCTCTGGTCTGCATCCCCTTAACTATTGTGTGAGAGAGAGAGAGAGAGCGAGAGAGAGAGAGACTCACTGTTTAGTTGACACGTCCAGGGCAGGAGGGCTTGCCTTGATAAAGTGTATAATCCACTGTTGATGTATTCCAGACCACTGTCCACTGTGTCCAGACTGCATCCGCCATATAGCTTGTTAGCCAAGTGTTAGCTTGTTAGCAGTTAACACCACACAACACAAGTACTTCATTCCTTTGTCCATTTCCGCGTCGAACAGACTGCAAACTACCTGGCGTTCTATCGCCATGCTCTAAGACAAACTCTAACCTTAACCAACTTTGAAAGAGTGCCTAAGCTTAACAGTCTAAAGAACTTGCAGTCACGGCACGCTCTAAGACAAACAGCTGCATCTCACAACAACACAACTATCTCTACCACCAACGGACCAACCTAGGAATAAGCTAGAATTGGAACATTAGAAATTGGATTCGGCCAATCAGAGATCATCTCTGTGAAATTCTGCTACGGAAAAAAATACTGGCGTCGGCCAATCAGAGAGCGTCTCCGCGAAATGCGGCTACAGAAATTCTTGACGCTACTGGCTAGACCGCTTCAAATCGCGCCCGGATTCCAACATAATAGTCATATTTCAACGCACAACGCGTTACGCACTGATTGGCTGCGACGGATACAGCGATCAAACCGTGACACGCACTCAGAGCGCTATCGCGTCTAGCCCGGGCCGAGAAATACAAAAAAATTATAAAAAAAGAAAAGTGAGTCACTTCCTGTTCAAGAAAACAAGTTTTTTTTTTTTTATATAATAACGTTATATTGTGCATTGGAAACACAAACACTTAAAATGAGTAAATATTATTAATTTTAAACATGTTTATATTATGTATAGGGCTATAAAACAAAAAACTAAAAAAAAAATGTTCTTCTTCTCTCATATAACCAGGGTAGGCCCTGAGGGGGGGCGGCGCCCGAGCGCCCCTAGTGGCGAGCCGCCACTGCCACCACGTATAAAAAGATCCACTGCACAGAGAAATTCAAATAAGAAGAAGAAGAAGAAGAAATAAAGCAGACGGTGGCATGGCATTTCCAGATTTTTTCCACTATTTTAAGGCGTACACTTTAAGACCATTGACAACATGGTTTGATCCCCAAGCATTAGTATCCTGGAGAAAATTTGAAGAAAACATAGTAGCCCCACATAGACTGAAGGACATAGCATACACTAAACTATCAATTAAGCATTGCGAACGGAAATTTGGCCCCATAATTACTCATGCGATCCGGATATGGCGTGAAACACAAAAAAAATATCCTAACCCACATAAATGGCACAATCATACTCCCTTATTCAATAACAATGCACTCTTGATTGGAAAACGACCTATAAGATTCCCTATATGGGAAAAGCAAGGCATACACTCATTAGGGGATGTTTTTAACAAACAGGGTTTTTGTAGTTATGAAGAAATACGCAAAAAATGTAATTTCACCAAGTCCACACATCTTTTTTACATACAGTTATTGTTATGTTTGAAGACTCAAGGTGTTCCATTAAAGAAACCAATTGAACACCACAGATACCACAAATTCTTCTATGAAAGAGAGACATCGAGAGGTTTTGTTTCAGATTTTTATCATCAATTACTAACGTCCTCGTATGAAACCCTCCACCTAGACTCCGTCTGGAGGAGGGATATACCAGACCTGGAAAGTGATTTTGATTGGCAAGAAGCCTGGGCAAATGTTCGACTCACATCAAGGAACCCGGACCATCAACAAATCAATCTTAACTATATTCACAGGACATACTTGACTCCTATAAGACTGAAAAAAATGGGTCTTATACAAGACTCCAAATGCTCCTTGGGACGAGGGGACATTTATGCACATGTACTGGGAAAGAGGTGACCCAGCAATTATCAAATCTCTTAACTTGGAATACCTGTACACCCCTCTGTATTACTGCTGAATGATGTTTTTGAGTGTGCAGTACATCCACAGCTAAAGAGATTGGTTTTATCGGGTATCACAGTGGCTAAAAAGCTGATAGCATCACGATGGTTCCAACCGGAAAAAAATTGCCGAAAGGTCTGGATTATTACATATCTCGATGTGATCTATCAAGAAATATCTACAGCAAGAATTTTGGGTCTCAATGAATCCAAAATGACATTGTGGTTAAAAGTGGTGGAGAAAATAAAAGCTAGCATATAATGGTAATGTCTGGTTAGGAGCGAGGGAAAATGGATGGATTATCCAATGGGGGGTCCGGGAGGGGGGGTACGAGCTAGAGCATATGTGTGTAGGTTTTTAGATAACAGGTATTAAGGGTATATCCTATATAAGACAATTAACTAAAATGTGATTTCATTGGATGTGCACTGTCAACTAATGCTTGTATATCTTATCGTGTGTTGTCATGTTTGTTTATGTGTTTGTTTAAAAAATAATAAAAAAATAAAATACAAAAAAAAATACCTTACAAGAGGAGCTTGAGATGAAAACTGTCATTGACGCTGCAGATGCAACATTAAGAACACTATCAAATTGTGAGGAACAAGAGCATGGTCAAGACAACGAGGCATGGTCAAATAAACACCATGACAATGGAAGAATGAAAGATAAACTGCATAGTCTACATGATGAAGACGAGGAGGAGGACAGTGATGAACGAGAGGAGGACAGTGATGAAGACGAGGAGGAGGACAGTGATGAAGAGGAAGAAGAGGTAGAAGAGGTGGACCAGTGGCCAAGCCATACTGCTACAAGCCATAAGACAAGACCCTGCTGGTCAAAGCCGGCATGTGCTGCCAACAACCTCTCATACTCAAGCCCCTCAGTACAGTCTCACACTGATCTACACCAAACAAGCGGAAGCAGCAACCTGGCAAAGGTGATGAGGAAGCAGAATAAAATAACTGAAATGCTAATAAAAGAACAACGTCATTCATTACTTCCTACCAGCCAGATACCCATGTTTAAAGGAGATCCACTACAATACCTGTCATTCATCCGAGTCTTTGAGCATTCAATTGAAGAGAAAACTGACAACTACAAAGACCGCCTTTTCTTCCTTGAACAGTTTACCGAAGGCCAGGCAAAAGAGCTTGTAAGAAGTTGTCGGTATACAAACCACAAGAAGGGTTACAACGAAGCCAAAAGACTGCTTGAAGAAAACTTCGGAAATCAACTCCTAATCGCAGCGGCTTGTATGGAGACAGTTTCCAAGTAATATAATAATAATAATAATAATAATAATAATAATAATAATAATAATAATAATAATAATAATAATAATAATAATATAATAATATAATAATAATAATAATAATAATAATAATAATAATAATAATGCAGGACCTGTTGCAGAGGTCTTTATTTGGCATGCAACGACACTCAATGTTTTAGCGGTACACACAGCGGTTAGTTTTTTTAGCACACACACCGGAACACACACGCATGCATTGTCTCGTTTAGAATCGCCGATGCGATTTGTCTCTGCGATTAACCCATCCCGTCGTCCTTCCCCCCCAAGGTCAGCCGGGAGCAGACAGGCGTCAACGTGAGCCGCGCCAGGGGACCAATCCAAGTGCTCCTGTCCGTCTTCGTCAAGGACGCCACAGCGTTAGCGATCTGTTGTTGTGCATGTTTTGCCATTGGGTTTATCTTATCGGGGGGGAAACCCTTGCGAGCACGGGGAAAACATGCAAATTCCACACAGAAAGGCCTGGGAGATACCCCACCTGGGTACCTGGCATCATGGAAACCTGGTCCCCAAGCGGGAATCGAACCCTGGACCTTCTTGCTGTGAGGCGACAGTGTTAGCCACTACACCACCGTGCCGCTTGTTTTGTACTGCTATCAAAAGTGAGGACAACAGGGCACTGCATGCCTATTCAATTGCTCTCCGTGGATGTCTAAACACAATGCAAGACATTGACTTTTTGGATGAGATGAGCACCCCATCTCAAATGAAGCTGGTGATCCTAAAATTACCATACAGGCTCAGGGAGAGGTGGCGAGCTAATGCTTATGACTTTTATGAACGTAAAAGAAAAAGGGCAACGTTTCCTGAGCTTGTTGCCTTCATAGAGCGACAGGCTAGAATGGCAACAGATCCTCTTTTTGGGGACATACAAGACCCTGCACCCAAAAAGGATCAAAGAGGAAGCAAACCGTTCAATGCAAGGTTCAACCTAGACTATCAGCGAAGTAGCTTTGCAACTATTGCAACCCCGGGTTTCCATGACGAACGGAAGCCCTACAAAGGTTCAAGGATAAGCGTTGACCGCTTACACGCCATCATGCGCAGACCGTGTGTATTCTGTGCAGGAGAACATGCAGATGAAACATGTAAAATGAACAACAGACCTCACAAGGAAAACATGTAATGCTTGATGTATAAAGGAATATGCTTCGGCTGTTTGAATACGGGACATAGAAGCAAAGATTGCCCGAACAGTTTGAATTGTGATGTGTGTTCCCAAAAACATCCAACAATTCTACACATGTATAAAGGAGAAGATGATGGAGAGACTGGTACGACAATCAGCAGTGGAATGGTTTCTTTGAAAGCCCATGGCGTTACCGGGGCCGGTGATGGCCAAACACTTTCAATCATACCAGTACAGGTAAAAATGTCCAACTCAACTAAAGTCATCCAAACGGGACCTGCACTGGCTCCCCATTGCTGCACGAATCCGCTTCAAGGCCCTCGACCTAGCATACCGTGCGGCAAAGGGAACCGCTCCCGCCTACCTTCGGTCAATGGTCTCTAACTACACACCCTCAAGACCCCTACGCTCTGCATCTTCTGGCCGCCTCAGACCTACTCCTATCCAAGCTCCGGGAGGGTCATCAAAGAGAAGTCGCCTATTCTCAGTCCTTGCCCCACAATGGTGGAATGAACTACCCACCCCAGTTAGGACAGCCGAATCACGTCCAATCTTTCGCCGTCGACTAAAGACGCACTTCTTCAACCATTATCTGAATTAAAAAAAAAAAAAAAAAAAAAAAAATCTAACCCTAACTAACCGTACTGTCATGCACTTGTCCTAATAAACTAACCTACACTGTAGCACTCAACACTTTGATGAACATTGTTGCTCAGCTGATAGAGTTGTGCCCTTCCTGATGGCTTGTCGTACAGAACTTGTAAGTCGCTTTGGATAAAAGCGTCAGCTAAATGACTAAATGTAAATGTAAATGTAAACGTACGCTTTCATGGATTCGGGGAGTACAGCATGTTTTTGTACTGAAGCATTAAGACGGCAGTTGAATGCAAAGGTGGAGAAAACACGAATCCTGCTGAGGACGATGGGCCAAGAGCAAGCTGTTAGCACTTAGTTTGTCCCTGCTGTCGACTTGAAGTGAGCAACATTGACAGTTCTGAGTTCTACGAGCTACCAAAGCTGTACATCCAGGATGAAATCCCTGTAGCCAAGGAGCACATGCAAGCTGCACTGGAAAGGTGGGACTACTTGAAGAAGATTCACTTGACAGAAGTTGATGCGCCTGTTGGACTGCTCATTGGAACCAATGCGCCACAACTGATGGAACCGTGGAAGGTCATTAACACTTTCAGCGCCACGCCTGGTTTTCCGTTTTACCGCTTGAATGCCACCATCGGCGCCAATGTTAACGTTAATATCGCCTAATCTATGTTTTAAATTATGGCTATGTGTCTAATCTGCCCATCGCATTATCAAAGACTATTTTCCAGTCAGTGCTGTGAAGGCAGATTGTTTTTTTATCGCGTCGTTGCCGTTTCAGAGCAGTTAGAAAAGCCCCCGTTTTGATATAAAAAACAGCTCATTCTGGAGCATTCTATGAAAATCGTCTTTTAGTGGAATATTCCGTTGATATTCGTCGGCCTTTTTATGAATCGTTTTCAAATAAACGCTAGATGATCAATATTATACGTGCACGCACGCACATTACGGCCGCGCACTGATAATCGCTCCGTTGATTTCCTCACGGACTTTTACAGTGAAACCGAAAGAAGACATTTCACAAAACAGCTTATAACTTCATCAAACTTACTCTGATTATCCTACCACTGATAACATAGAGTCCTTACCTGACATCAGATGGTATCCAACTGGTATATTCCAATTCCTGATCACCATTAGAAAAAATCGATACGTGTATGGATCCAACACGATACAGTAGAACTCCATGATCCGCGGGGCTCTGAGGCTCCAGAATGAACTCTAGTAACCCCGGCTGGATCAGTGAACTGGAAAATGTGGAGTACCGGATTTTTTTCCCCATTCATTTTCATTGAGTCCATTCCAAAATCACTTATGTCATCTGGGAGACGACAGGGGGCGCTTTTTTCCACAGTGATCGCCGGCGCCCCTCGGCTATACTCGGGTAGGCTCGGGTGATGCAATAATTTTTCAGATCGCAAAAAAAAATAATAATAATAATAATTCCGAGAAATCTCGTGGACCACTAAACAAGGATGGAGACGGACCGCACTCATCTGTCACCGCTAATCAGATTTCAGTAGCGGACATGAACGACCTTCTCATTGAACGATGCAACCATGATTTCCCAGAAGGAAAATACGAGGACAAGAAGAAGATGTCTTCTGTTGAAGACAAAAGATTTGTGGAAATTATCTCAAACTCTGCTGTGAAAAGTGATGGACATTATCAACTTGCACATACCAGTTATGCCCTACTAAAGTCTGCAGAGGACAACACAGGAGCATTCTCAACTGAGGCAGTTGACACTGTTCGAAGCAATTTCTATGGAAATGATTGTTTAAAGTCTGTTTCCACAGAAGAAGAAGCGGTGACAGAGGTAATCACTGTGTCAGATATTGAAAAGGAGAAATACAGTGTGGCAGCTGTGGAAGAGAGTGCTGCAAATGAAATGCAAGATGAACCTGAAACAGCACCAGCAAAACCAACCATTAACCCTGCTACATGTACACCAGATGAGAGAGAGGCATCAGACGATTCCACAGAGGAAGAGTGTACTGGGAAACCAGATGATGTGCACGACTGCAGCCCCTCAGAGAATGAAGCAGAGGAAGAGGAGGATGCACATAACGAAACCACTGCTGAACCTCCAGTGTTTGGGGCGGGAGCTCTAAGAAGCAGGACGGCAGCGGTCGCAGCCGGTCCAAAAAGGCTGACCAAGCGGCACCTTCCTGAAGAGGAGAAAGACGACAGCATAGAAGTGCATCTCCCAAAGCGTAGCGAAAACCTGCTGAGGCTAAGAGTGTTGCAGAAGACGACATGAAATGCACCATGGAAAAACAAGATAACCAAGTTTCCAAGAGAAGGAATTACAAGAAGAAACGGCGTAAAGAAACCTGAAAAAGAACGGCTGAGACTTCCTGACCGACCTACCGAAGACAGTCCTGATTAACCCTGGTGGAGAGTCACAACATTAAACTTTGAATAGACATTGGTTGTATGCCTATCAGAGCTATATGGCTCGGTTTGTTATATAATAAATAAAAAAAAAATGAGTATTATTGAGTTACCTTATCTGTTACTTGACTCACTAACTGATTTGTTCTTCCCATGCTCAGGGACAACAGGTGAAAACCACAGGACCCAGTCAAGTTTCTTTATGTTTAGAATTGTGATTTCATGTTGTTTATTATTGAGGACATTAGCATTGACTGTAAGTTATGTCGGCTTCTTTGCCTCTTTGATGCATATATATAATTTTATAATTGTGTTTTGGTGCACAATTAAGGGGTCGGTGTGTAGAGGCAGAAACCGACTTGGTAGATTTATATATTATTATATTATTATTATATATATTATGTTATATATATATATATATATATATATATATATATATATATATATATATATATATATATATATATATATATATTATATTATTATTATATATATATTATTATGTATATATTAGAACCATGCACTAAACCATTTATGTTTGGACACTAGGGGGCTCACCACCCAATATAGCCCACTAGGTGATTATTATGAGGCATGCACCTGCGGAGGACTTACCTTCAAACACTGTTTTACTGTTGGATCTGACCACACGGAGCAATTGACGACTGTTCTTGGACAACGATAAACCCTGTAAATCGTAAGAGGAGCAACTGTGGACATTCAATTCATTCAACATCTACAACTTTGGTACAGAGTGAAAAGGCACAATAGCAGGTGCATCGTGGATGACTGTCAACAACCCAGGAATGACAGTCGGCCACTACACGTTCCTTGCGGAGGTTAGAGGCAAAGATAGTAGTGTTACTCCTGATAAAACCCTTAACCGAGTTCCATAAAATTCTGGGGTCTTGTACCGATTCAGCATTAAACTGCAGGAGTTCAATGAGTTTTTCTTTAAATTGCAGGTTGAATTCCTTGTTCTTCAGCAGTGTCGAGTTAAAGCGCCATCTTGGGGCTCGGGATGTCATTCTACTGAGTGAACCCTTTGGAAGTAAATATTTGTGGCCTGACAATGCAATGCGCCCCAATTCAACGTCAAAGCTATCAAATAGTCTAGGGGACGCAAAAACATAATCTATTCTAGAAAAGGTTTTGTGTCTTGCTGAGAAAAAGGAAAAATCTTGCGCCGTTGGATTGAGCAATCGCCACAAATCAATTACCCCTGTGTCCTTGGACCAGGCCTGTAGTGCCGTAGAGGCCTGTCTCTGGTCATAGGTTGTGGTGTGACTGGATCTATCAATCAAGGGATCCCAGATGGCATTAAAATCTGCACCAATTATAAATGAATACTCAGGGAGATCCAGCATCGCTGTAGTGAGTAAAGCATAGAAGTTAGCGTCATAAACATTAGGGGCGTAAGCCGCTACCAGAGCAATTTTCCTGTTAAAGTAATCTATCTTGGCAATAGTAACTCGACCATCTGCATCAGACCATATGTCTAATAATTTAATATTCAACTTCCGTTTAGCTACTATAGCTACACCACGGGCCTTGGTGCCAAAGGAGGAGGAGCTTATGTTATGATAGACTTTATCCGCCAGCTTTGTATTGTCAGCCATTAAAAGATGCGTTTCACTTAAAAGAGCCACATCAACCTGTTGTCTTTTCATCCATGTTAATACGCTTGTGCGTTTATGATGAATATTAAGACCCCCTGTATTCCAAATCAAGATATTTAAATTAGCCATAGTCTAAACAGGTTGCAGTATGCCTGAGTGTAATTCGTTTGGAGTACCACACCATAATAGATATATATCCATCTATTAAGGTCCTGTTGAGATCCGAGCGTGAGCATAAAAACAAACATAAAAAACAAAAAAACTCACAATCAACCATTCCCACCCCCCTCCCCCCTTTAAAATACGTATCCAGTATCCCCATA
Organism: Notolepis coatsorum; assembly: GCF_963971535.1. Lineage (NCBI taxonomy): Eukaryota > Metazoa > Chordata > Actinopteri > Aulopiformes > Paralepididae > Notolepis > Notolepis coatsorum. Next base: position 52,404,734 of record NC_140184.1, on the reverse strand, counting down.
TCGAGCATATCAACCATAACAACCCTATGTATATTACCATAGGGCCTAAAACTCTCAAACCTACCATAAGTAGATTATTCTCTCAGTGGCTGCTTGCCACACTCCCTTAAAAAAAAGAGATAAAATGCCTAAAAAAGTAGAGTAAAAAAAATAAAAATAAAAATGGAATTATTGCAAAAGAAGGGGGGGGGGGGGGGGGGGGGGTTATAATACGTGTGCAGTACGTCCACCAGGCCGGAGGAGGGCGATGCTCCGCTGTGAAGTCTGTTGTTTCCTATGATTCACATAGAGTAGAGGTTACAGAATATTCCAGCATTGTCATAGTGCAATTAGACCGCCGAGTCAGAAGAGGCGCTGTCAACAGTTCGTCTGACTTTTTATCGAACTAGTAGGTGAACAACATATGAACCGCAGATGATGACGCTGGCTGTGGATGCGACTATATGCCGTGTGTGTGACTAGCAGAACGTATCTGAAATGTTGATGGATCCTTGAGGTCCAATAAAAATATGTACACACACAGAATTAAAAAAAAAACGCTACACGGACCCACGGAGGTATTAAGCCCAGTCATGACGAGGCGTAATTGACATGCATAAAAGTCATAGATCATTTAAACAACGCTATTGCTTATCTCCCCAGCATATAGTGGACGTATAAAAAACATCATGCAATAGTTATACAAAACAAAACCGACCAAACCCCCCTTATATCAGATGTCGCGAAACATTTAAATAAAGTATCTAGGCGATACCAAACATCACATAGTTAACCTATTTATAAAAACAGAGTTATAGAGAATAATATGACGCCGCTCTGCGTTTTAGCCATAACGAAGTGCTAACTGCTCAAAAACAGGCTATCGCCTAGTACGGTATGGTAAGGACGATGTCGTGGCCTCATCCTCCTGGTTCTTCAAGAAGGTTGCAGCTTCCTCAGGCGAGGGAATCAGTATTCTCACGCCGTCTTTGGTCGTAATGAACAGCCTCGCAGGGTACTGGAGGGACGGCTTGAGACCTAGCTTGTAGAGTGGGCCCATGACAGCTCTAGCGGGAACGCTGCTCCACGACTTCAGGACAGTAGTCTTCAAAGATTTGGACTGGTTTCCATTCGTATTCCAGCTTTCCCCTCCTCTTCCGTGCCTCCCGAATAATTTTTTCTTTTATTCCATAATGATGTAAACTAGCAATAACTGCTCTAGGCCTGGAGCTATTTGTTGCTTTGGCACCGGCTCTGTAACACCGGTCTAATTCGGGTGTCGTAGGAAGAATCTCTTCCCCCAGAATATCAACCAGTACCTTTGCAAAATAGCCATTGGGTTGGTCGCTATTCACGGACTGCTCCAGTCCTAATATGCAAATATTGGATAGACGGATACGGGACTCGACGTCGGTTAGCTTAGCCTTTAGCTTATCATTGCTTTCTTCTAGAGCCATACATCTAGCCCCTATCTCGCCCACCGTGTCAGTCCAAGTATTTAAGCCGACTTTGTTAGACGCACGGCATGTTCACTAACCGACGTCCAGAGGTTGTCGAGTTTGGTTTCGATCGAGACAGCGGATGCTCTGAATTCTTTGGTTAAGTTGTTTGCCTGGTTGGTTAAGGATTGCCTGAGCTCTTCAATTAGCCTAGCAATGGCGATCATATTAGCGGGAGCGTCGTCTTTCTTGGATTCATTTCTTGTTGTTTTCTTCGTTGCCATTGTGGTTCTTTCAGTCAAAATAGTTAGTAGGAAACTTAAGGGGATGTATACATAAAGGTTTAACCGAGTTGAGAGTATAAAAAGAGGCTTTTAAAACTAAATATAAAAAAAGGGAGTAGCAGCGTAGCTGAAAGCGACTTCTACATCCTCGACCCAGAACCGGAACTCCCCATAGACTTCATTGGGGAAACTTTCTACAGTGGATTATCTTGAGTAACCGTGCCATGGTTTCTGGAAAGAGACATTGCTGTAAATTCATTATTTATACATATACAGTACACATAATTGTACTGTATGCAGAGGGAGAGAGACTACTACAGTATTTCTGCTTACATCAGATCTTGTCAGGGAGAGCCAATCCCTTGCAGATCTTCTGATTCCACAACAGGCAACAAGCTTGTATTTACTTTTCTCCAAATCCCACCTTTATGATCAACTGAATTATTTATAATTTAGATCATATTAAATATGCAACTCAGCCATACACTCTCTTGCTGTTGAAATATTGATTTCAGCTTTTACAAACAGCAATTTAAAACAACAGCATCAAGCTCCACCCCACAACCAAAATCTCAACAAATAGCTTGAGTTGGCAGTATTGGCTCACGATGAAGAAGAAAAAAGGCACTTTGGAGATTTAACCCCGCTCCCCTTTTTTTCCTCTGCACCAATGGAGATATCCATAGTAATTAAGTGTGTTCAATAAAAACATTGATAGTACAGTAATGAAATAAGCCATGTTACCAGTGAGGCCTTGGACTCTAGGAGCTGAGAGGGCCTTTGTAAATGAGGAGCAGTAGTGTTATCCCAAGCTCCATAAAAATTTCATCACCCCCTTACATTCCATGAATGGGATTATTCAAATTATGCTAAATCACATCAGCAAACCTGCTTGGCAATGCAACGTTGCCAGTGACAATGACTGAGGCAAGACTCCCAAAGTGTAGCACAGGCCTGCATGTAATTTACCCAGGTGTTTCATATTCTGAACAGACACTCGAATGCTACTGAGTCTTGGCCCCAGGTCTCAATGTATTTGGAACAAGGAGAGACAGGGATGACGATGGAAACCACACCCTTTAAAGACAATCCTGACGGACTGTTATTCAATCAATCACAGTACACGTGATTAAGATATACATCACATTTGCAAGCAGGCTCGGTTGGAGGTTAGTCCTCCAATGTCAGCAATTGTTGCATCTATTTATTCTATATATAATGTGAATTTCACCTCTTCTTCTTCACCCCTTAATTCATATAATTTCATAAACCACACACAAAGAAACAACAAACACAAAACAACAATATGCCGATCTGCGTTGTGGCTACAAGGCTGATGGACATTGTGTCACGATGTGACCCATTTTGGACTTGTTCCCATGTTAATATACAGACAATACAATAATACTATTATTATGTGAAAAGATACCCAGAAAACATGCAACATGATTTCAATGTTGAAAACGTGTTGAAACTCACAAGTTCGGCCACTTTAAAGGAGACATTTTGGCAGTGGAGATTACATTTTGTGATTGGAATTTATATCTACAATATGGAATAGATCATGATGAATATGCCACTGTGGAATCACAGGTTCATATTTTGGAACAATTTCAGTCGTATTGCTGACATCAACAAAACATTCACTTCAGCCCCATTAATAAACATCATGCAGATCTCCAGACCAATGCTATTTAGACGGCTTACCAATGTCAGAAATGTTTGGTGGGTCTCTCTAAATTGGACAGCGGTAATATATTCATTGAACGGAGGGCCTGCCTTTTCCCCCCCACGGCCATAAGTCACCAGCTAACACAGTGTTGAGCGTTAGCATGTTTTAACCCGGACCATGGGAACATCATTATGATTACGGAAGAGTGATTTCATGATACCTGGCCATTAATAATGCATGATAAATAGTTGGATGAAGGGAACAAAGCAGTGTGTAATATTTGGTGACCACTGTGTTATTAGTGCTGAGAGAAACCATTAGTGAGTTGCCTTAACCTACTTTAATGAGGTCTCCCTGCTCGGAGAGGGAACAGGGGACGATTGGCACCTGTGATAAAGGTGGAACATGAAGTCAGGAATAATGTAGATCAAGCATAGAGGCACATGGCCTTTATGTCTTCATTGCTGGTAGTTCTACCTTATCTGTATTAACACATCCTGCGCCAAAAACGAGTTTACTCGTTATTGCCCGCCAATCTAATAACGCCAACAACGAGTTTACTCGTTTTTATGATCGGTATTTCCTTTATTCGCTATTGGCATTCATAATTCATCCAGGAAGGCTCCGGGAGCCAGCTGGACTCTGTCTGATATTGCAACGCCTCAATACCGCCGCCTGGTGGATTTCGGGCGAGTTGCACTCCACTCTAAACCGGATGTGGCGCTCTGTGCATCGGGGGAAAAGTTCTGGCAAAGCTATCTTGTTACGTGGATCCAGACAAACACCTCGAGTGCATTGGATCGCTTTCGAGACGCAAGAATCAATATGCTTTCGGCGTTTATTGCGTCGTACAAACGGAAAATGGATCTAGCAGATCGAAATCAAATAATTGGAATATTTTTTCTCCAGACTCATCGGCCACAGGTAAGATGAATCTAACGTTAATTCCAGATCGATTGTGCATTTATTTCATTGCAATCCATCTGATCAATGTATGATGTTGTACTAAAAAAAGCCGTTACTGACAATCAAGGAATCATAAACGACCCCCCGCCCTTTCCTTCACGCATGATGGAGCATAATGTATAGCGATCATATGCATTTGAATTTTTTTAATATAGCGTGTATAGGAACGAAACGGCAATCGATTATGTATAATATGCGTCGGGGCCTATAACTCGCGTTCTAGGAATTACTGCTCTACACTCTAATAACATACTTATATTCACGACGGTACTAACACGACAATGTATGAATGGAAAAATATAACGTTCCCACATCCGGAACGATAGATACCCGATGTTGAATGCGCCATTGTAATGTCGATATAGCTATAATATTTAAAAAGTTGTGAGCAACTCCATAGGGTTACAGCACTGGCAGAGTGGTATAAGATGGGCAAACTGCGTGGCAGACAATGTGTTAAAGGCATGCTTTATGATTATTTTGTCCAGGAACCATGGGCTCGGGTTACATATAGCCAGGTCAACATTTTCTCTTGTAATGATACAATAAACACTACAAACACCACACACACACACCATCTCACATTACTAATTATATTCAGAATAACGACCTCACATTATACTGCACTACTGGACACTGACGTTAATTCCCGCCACACCCATACTGTATGCCACCCTGTTCACTCTGTCCTAAATATATCTGGAAATACACATTAACACATTCGGGGCCATTGGGATGCGTATAATAAATATCTAGAGGACCGGCAAATGTAAACAGACTTGGGGCTGTTTGTAGAGCTAAATCTATACTTTATAGTATTGCTATCTGTCCATTCTCATTGTCAATTGGGACCATAAACCGTCCCTTCAAAATGGATTAAAGAAATAATTTTTTCATCAATACGTTCTCATTAGCGCCGTGAATATAAGCATTATACAGCATTTGGTCTAGTATATTTCCTGGAAGGCGAGATAAAGGGCTAATAGCTACTAACGTTATATCCAATGGCATTTCCGTTATACAAAAGCTACAGTTAAAACTCAAACTGCATATGATCGGTATGATCCTCAAGCATGTATGCATGAAAGGGGGGGGGGGGCGGGGGATGTCGTTTCTGATTGTTGATTACCAATAACCGTGTTCGTCTAAGTAGCCACATACGCTGGTCGGCTGGTTGAGTATCATAGCAAGCTTTGATCAGCATGTCATTTACGTGAAAAAGATCTTACCATGAGTCGGTTGGATCCCCCTAGCATTTCCCCGTTATCGATCGCCATCTGGTAGATCGATATGTCCATTGGCTGATGATAAATCCCCTTATTGCATAGTGAAATCCGCAATCCAAAATCCAGTGCAACAGACAATAGCTATCGCTTCAGATGAGTAGAAAACTACATTAGAGATCCAAAAAAGAAAAAAGACAACTTCTGCCACAGGGAACACTCTATTATCGCGATAGCGCCCCTAAGAGGATCTGGCCGGTATTGCACGTTGGCGAATTCAAGGAGTAGGGTCCATCTGCAGTGCAGCTCGGCGACCTTGAATAGGTTATTAAAATGGGATAAAACAACTTGCCAAAACAACTTGCCACGGATATATCCGTGCTTCTGTCCACAACGGGTGGAATCGAAACACGTATATATCCGTTGTTCATCCCCATTGTGTTAAGAGCCCATTCTCGTTAGATCGGGGGGGGGGGGTGTTGTGTCCTCACATTACAGGTTGAAGATGTACTTCCCAAGAGTCTCCACTATGGGGCGTAGTTGATACAATGCGATGTTATGCCTACAGGAAGTGAGAAGAAGAAGGGTCCTTCCTTGCTAGAACAGTCTGTACCCTGCTACACAATGGGATGATGAGAGAACATGCTGTACTATGCTGTAACCCTTACCTGCTTAACTAAAAGGCTAAAAGAGTAACCTGCTTCCTGAGTCTTATTACTACACCTCCACCTACATACAAAATACTACGTACGTACAACATAACAATTGGCGACGAGGACGTTGAACCGGGGAATTTTTTAACAGACGTTTTACTGCAGGAGAAAATGGCTAATCTACATGTAGCTTCTCCAACGTCGTATTTACCCGACTTGGCACGAGAATTACATGCTGGTAATAAATGCGACTGGAAACGGTTGGTCCGAGGCTCGGAAGAGAGCTACCCTCCTACATTGCCTTGGTACCGAGGGTCAGCGGATTTTCTACACATTGCCAAATACAGGTGATTCCGTGGCTGACGCTGTCGCAGCATTGAATGCACATTTTACTCCAAGAATCAATGTAGTAGTCGAGCGACACATGTTCAGAAAGCGTGCACAAGCACCGCATGAAAGCATTGCACAATACATTGTTGCTTTACGTGACCTAGCTACCACATGTGACTTTGATAATAAAACTGAGGAAAATCTCCGGGATCAGTTGATTGAACATGTAGCTAGCCCACGGATAAGGGAACGTCTGGTGCTTGAACCAGGTTTGACGCTGGACAAGGCTATCAATATAGCTACACAGTTTGAAGCGGCTGTACTCCACGCTAAAGCTATAACTACCGAGCGTGCGGCTCCAGTACATGCCGTGACGTCGCGGTCTCAAAATACTTTCAAGAAACGGGACTGGCAGCGCTACCGTCCAGCTAAGCCTGCTGATGCTACTGATTCTGCTTCCACTCGCTCTTGCTACCGATGTGGCTCGGGGAACCACCTGGAGAACTCTTCACAATGTCCAGCAGTGAAAGAGACTTGCAAATTATGCCAGAAAACAGGACATTTTGCTTGTGTCTGCCGTGCTAAAACACAGTCGGTGAGTACAGTGGAAATTCCTGAAATTACAGTGCTATCCGTGGAAGCTTCTGACATTACAAAAATGATTGTATGCAATGTGCAAGTACACACACCTACTACCCAGGCTCAAGAATTGAGACTGGTTGTGGACACAGGTTCAGCAGTATCCATAATGCCACTGTCTACTTATGAGAAATACTTCAGTGAAACTACTCTATCTACACCTACTGTTCGGCTGGTGTCGTACACCAAGGCTAGCATACCTGTCATGGGGTGCCTACAGGCTCAGATGAGGAGAGACAATGTCACGGTCCCTGCTACATTTTACATCGTGGATAAAGGAACTCCCCTACTGGGAATGGACCTGTTGACTGCACTCCACCTCTGCATTAGTGGAACTACTGTCCTTCCCTCCTCCGCTCCTACGCCGTCTACACCGGCAACTGTGACGGCTACTACTGTCACAGCTCCTACGGCATTTGGCTGTGCAAAAGGCTTTGTGTAAAAATTGACCCTACTGTTAAGCCAGTCCACCAGAAGTTTCGCCGCTTGCCTTTCACGGTCAGGGACGCCGTCTCTACGGATACTACTACTACTGCTACTACTGCTGCTGCTGCGGATACTACTGCTACTAATGCTACTACTATTGCTGCTACTACTACTGCTGCTACTATTACTGCTTCTACTGACTCTGCTATGGATGTGGAGCCTGAGATAGTAGCACACACCTCTGCTACACTCAGTGCCCGGTCGGTGACTGAGTTTGGGGCTGCTTGCTCTACCTGCCCTGAAGTGATTACCACCACTGGCGTTTCACCACATGAACTGCTTTACGGTCGTAAAATGCGCACCAAACTGGACGTACTGCCCTTGCAGCCTACTGTGAGTGCACAGGACGAGACTGTGAGAGAAACGGTCCAAAACAAGCAAGCCAAAATGAAGCGCTACACAGATGCTAAGCATGGCGCTCGTGCACCTGTTTTTCGGGAGGGGGAGAGAGTCAGGATTAGAATACCACATCACGTCCCCAAAGCACACCCGAGATACAGTGCACCAATGACAGTGAAAAAGAAGATTGGTAAAAGCACCTTTCTGCTCAGTGATGGAAAGAAATGGAACGCATCCCGTCTGGCTCACACTTCGAACACTCCAGATGACCATGACTTAGGGATCCGCCCTGCCCTGACAGCGCTCAGCGGTCACACTCCAGCACAGTCGCGTGCAAGAAACAAGCTAGTTGGCATCAGGACTTTCTTGCACACTGAGTGAGAACTAAGAGTAATATTGGTTGAGCATATATAATTATATCTTGATAATGATTGAATAACCTGTGCTCCCTTTGTTTAATGATTACCTTGAGTTACCCGTTTTATGATACTGACTGTTGGTTCAGTTTACTTAAGAAAGTGAAAAGGCGGGCAGCACTCTGGAATACAATACCTTTTTCAATGATGGCCCCGTGAAATAACAACGATATGAGACTTGATCAGGAAATAGATGTGAAGAACAACGACCACCATAACAGATTAATGATCACGCATGACGGGGGACGATCTGCATACAAGTATTTAAAATTCTCCTTGTCGTTTAGATGTGTAAACATGCAAAGGTATTTAAAAAAAATTTAAGTAGATATTCCCGGATTATAATGGGTTTTCGATATCTAATTCTAAACATCACTATTTCTTATTCTTTATTTCTTTATTCTGAAATGTTCTAACCAATAAATGTTAATAGAAGGTTTAAAAAAAAAAAAAAAAAAAAAGGTTTAAATGAGTATACCAATTGAGGTATAATTTTCATTCTGTTATAATTACATTAATGGGAGAGAGGCTTGGTCACAGGTGACATTCTATTAAATTAGAATTAAAAGATTCTATGGTATACATAGGAAAGCTTAGGATAAATTGCTCATTCTGGGCAGACCGGAGGTGCAGGAAAGGAAGAAGTTGTACGCGAAGGAGGTATCAAATAGGTACCTTGTATGACTCTGTAAGGGAGGGGGGATCAGTTTTTTTTGTATATATGTATGTTTTTATGCTCGGCTCTCAACGGGACCTCAACGGTGGGATGTAAATCCATTGTGAATTCGCACTCCAGAAATATTACCAACAAATACAAATCAATATGTATAGATTATGGCTAGTTTGAATATAATGATTTGGAACACTGGGGGAATAAATAATCAACATAAACGCAAAAGCGTGCTCATGTGATGCCCACTAGAAGTGGTATCATGTTAATATCTTTAGATTATGTGTCAAAACAGTGTGAACATATGGGTACAGGATTACCTCCATCAGAAACAAGTTAGAAGAGTAATTTATATGTAATGGGAGACATTAACATAATCTGGTCAATAGGTGGCGGTATAGGACTGGTGTTTAGTGACTTCGCCTTCCAGGGACCCGTTACTGTGTGCTTAGGAACGCACGAGGCAATCTCAGCCTCACAACCGGGAGGAGCCAGAGTCAATAACATCGTGTCTGCACCTTTCCTTTGTCAAATGATTAACTACAACCTGTTTCATAGGTGGGTAATATACTACAAAACACACATAAAGGTTAACAAGGATACATGCAATGTCGAGGGTTCAAATGAAGTAACTATTGTCGATGTTTGAGTCAAGTTTAAGAAGTTTAAGACGACAGGTAACGTGGTTGAGAAGCAGACCGTCTATTGATGGCGCCACGTTTCGTTGGTACATTTAAATAGTGTTGGAACACAATTGTCCATTTAAGCACTAACGTGTCGAAGTTAAGTATCTCCAAGGGGATTATAAAGGTTTATGTTTTGAAATACATACTGTGTTGGGTTGAATTGCTGTGTAGTAAATGTGTATATTGTGTACAAGATGGTTAGAGGGAAAGTACTTTAGCTTACCCTACCAAGAAGGTAGCTAAACACCGGGGCTGTACCACATGCTCTCTCTCTCTCTCTCTCTCTCTCTCTCTCTCTCTCTCTCTCTCTCTCTCTCTCTCTCTCTCTCTCTCTCTCTCTCTCTCTCTCTCTCTCTATTGCGCCCTCAGTTAAATGTAAATATAAATCTATTCCCTTGAGTTATACCATGGTCACGGTTTAGCAAATTCCTAGTAGGGTTGAGAACGGCCCGATACAAATATATATATAAATGTACTTTCAGTGCACATTTGAGTTTCAATAGAACTTGAGACAGGAACACAACTATGGATAACACTGAGGTGTGGAGGTATTTTGGTATACTAGAGAATAGTGGATATGACTGATGATAAGTGACTGATGATAAAGGTAACACTTATTGGTGATTTAAGGAATTGTTTGACAGACAATGAGAATGACAGTGTTGGTTAAAAGACATACTATGGTCCCTTCCAACATGCCTAGACATGTCTAGACAGAGGTTAACAGGATAATGTTTCTCTTCTCACGTGCTTATATTTAAGACGCCAAATATGTATAAAGACATAAGTAATCACAATGTACAGTATATAATACTGGATAACTACATTTAAAAGGAAAATGCTATTGAAGTGAACCAGGGTATCCTAAAAGGGTAGAATGTGTGTTGCAATGATGAATATGCTTTTGAATTAATAACAAGTATGGGATTATAATTGAATGTATTGAAGTAATGTAACTAATTGAACTGGATGATGATACAATGATGATACAATGATGATACAATCATGGGCGGAGTTTATGGGGGTTCAGGGGGTGCATTGCACCCCCTGGTGGCCGGGGGTGAAATTGCTTTTTTTTTTTATTATTTTTTATTTTTTTTTAAATCAATATTATTTTTATTTTAATAAAATTATAATAATTGTGAGAAACAAATCTGAATTCTATTATGTTTTGTTTTACAATACATTCATTTTATAGTAGTAATCATGTCACATTATATTATTTTCGTAATGACTTGTGACGGAAGTGAGTCAGTCAGACAGACACGCAGCAGGTGGTAACCTTGCGTGTCATAGGCGGAGTTTGAACTTGAACTAACCCACCTCTGACCTCTTCCTTCCTAGTACACGAGTCACACGACCTACCTTACCTGTAGTATTGGAAAACGACGTTTTGAAAACGTAAAGTAAATATGGATATCCGTAAATTTCTAAAGCCGCGGCCTCCACCCGCACCCCCGCACAAACAAAAAGAGCCACAGCCGCGGCCTCCACCCGCACCCCCGCACAAACAAAAAGAGCCACAGCCGCGGCCTGCTCCACCCGTCCAGCAGCAGCATCACCCGCCAACAACGAGCACCGGCGCCACAGCTGCTACCGACCCCGTAGAAGAGTCACCGGCGCTGGGGTCTCCAGCAGAGAGGCAGCTGCCCCGCCTGCCCCCCGCACCCCCAGCAGAGCAGTCACAACCACCGTGTCCGGGCAGTTTGGACACAACAAACCCGCCGCCCCCCCCACCTGCCCCGGGGCCATCAGTGGAGGTAGTGGATCATGGTGATCTTGGGGAAAAACACGGCTGTCCAAAGCAGCAATATACTTGTTGTGGTCTTTTTATTTTAGTATTTCCTTCTTCAAGATTATTTTTATTTTAATAAAATTATAATAATTGTGAGAAACAAATCTGAATTCTATTATGTTTTGTTTTACAATACATTCATTTTATAGTAGTAATCATGTCACATTATAAGGCGAACCTTCTGTAGTGTGGCAGTGAAAGGGTTAACGCGCAGCCAAGCACCACCATTCGCAGCAGCAGAATGCCCTGCGGATAGTACATTGTAATGCTTGTACAAAGCCACTTATTCTGAGATGATAATTAATGTATCTGGATAACCAATGCACGGATTTTGTCGAGGCAGGTAGCGTTATTTCGGGAAAATTGATATCCATAGTCTTGTATATTTTTCGTCCACGAAAAATGGAGGCTGTAATAATTATTATTGCTCGAGAGTCTCTATGAATAATAATAATTAGAGCCTCCATTTTTCATGGACGAAAAATATACCTGACTATAGATATCAATTTCCCCGAAATAACGCTACCTGCCCCGACAGAATCCGTTCATTGGTTATCCAGATACAGATGAATTAGCATCTTAGATACCTAAATAAAATAAAAAAAGGTCAAAAAAATCGCATGTGTAGTTCGTCAAGCAGTCGCACCCCCTGGCGTCAAGTTCAAACTCCGCCTATGGATACAATGATGATGATGATTGATTGATTATTCTATTGAATGAATAAATGTTGTTGAAATACACAACCGGGAGGAGCCAGAGTCAATAACATCGTGTCTGCACCTTTCCTTTGTCAAATGATTAACTACAACCTGTTTCATAGGTTAAACATATCTCTGCTATCAGGTGCCATATCCTGGTACCTGTAACAGTTTATTGGGGGCTCGTCCGGGATCAGCGCCACCTGCTGGATGGGAGCTGATCCAGAGATCTTGACACCTGGACCAACCGCGACCCGATGAACCAGGAACCAACGCCTGGTGTAAAGGTCGTCGAATGAGGGATTGATCTGCGCAGTATCGACAGCAGTGAAGTGCCTCATCTGATGCCAGATGACAACGAGACTACGTCCACTACTCTACCTGACGAGAAGGAAGACCGGTGTCGTGTAGAGGAGATCCACCCACCACGGAAAGTCGTCACAGTGATCCTGAACTGAGAGCCAAGTGCGAGGAATCGGGAAGCAGCCATGGGAGACAGCGAGAGGAAAAGCTTGGTGTGGGACATCAAGAAGAGCCTGCTCACTCTACCTGCGGATGAACTGTTTCGCATTGCCGAGGCATTGGAACTGATACCAGGACTGGAGACGTCTGACCGAACCCACCTTACCGTAGACGACGTGGAGGGGTGCTTCAACTTTATCAACGACTACCTGTACAGTAAGGTTTTACTGGAGTTAGAGGATACAGGGTTGTCTTATTTATTACAGATAAAAGATGTAACTGATGGACTTATGCAGAGTGAGGTGGTGGGTCTAGAAGAGGGTAAAACCGAGGGCCTACGGTCCACCAGTCAAAGTGATGCAGTACCAGTCGACCCCGTTAGCGTCTTTTATGATGTAAGTGAAACCATTGAGGGTGTGCCCACTCCAAAAGTAAGCAACCAGGTTTTACAGTGCCTGCCCAGTGTACCACCACCCACAGCTCAGGCTGTGCCATTGAATAAGAGTGTAACAGACACCGAAAGTAAACAGGAAACCCCTGGTGTGTCGCCAGATAAACTAATATCTTTACGAGAACTGTCGTACCTTCACCGCAGGGAGTTTAAGCTCCAGGGAGGTCAGATAGGAGACCAGGGATCAGACATTAGTTACAACAGTGTCTGCAAACAGATCGACGAAGGTCTGAAGGAGCAATTCAGCGATGCAGAGGTTGTTAGAGCAGTCTTGAGAGTGATCAAAGCTGGCAGCTTTAAGGATATGTTAATGGTAAAAGACGATTTGACTATCGATGAGCTGAAGGGTTTTCTCCATTCTCACCTCGGTGAACAAAGTAATACAGAGTTGTTTCAAGAACTCATGTGTACAAAGCAAAAGGATAGTGAAACACCACAGCAGTTTTTGTATAGAGTCATAGGACTCAAGCAGAAGATTTTACTAGCATCAAAATATGCTGCTACTGACGTTAAGTACAACGAACGAACCGTTCAGGATGTCTTTCTCCACACTGTATATCAAGGTTTAGGACACAAACATGATGACATTCGTAGGGAACTCAAACCCTTACTTGAAGACAGAGTACCTGATGAGGCCATTCTCAGACAGATGAAAAAGGTCATGAGCGATGAGAGTGAAAGACAGCGACGGTTAGGGCCTACCAATCGCAATAGACCCCCCCATGTACATAGTGCAGGTGCTGAGGTGAAGGGAGCACAGTGTCCCCCCCCCACTAGGGAAGAAAATACAGGAAAGAAACTTAAACTAGACCCGATCCAGCAGTTAACAGAGAAAGTAGAGAAACTTACCAATCTAGTGGATCTCCTGCAACAACCACCCCAGGTCAGAACAGGGAGGATAAATAGGCAGAGGGACAGGCCATATGGCTGTAGCAAATGTGTAGCACAGAATTTACCTAATTGCCCTCACTGTTTCCATTGTGGCGAAGAAGGCCATAGAGCGTTAGGCTGTCAAAAGAGACCACCGCGTCAGGGAAACTGAGGCCGGTCACTGCAAGAGGACAACCATTGACCGGTTCCCCTTTACTGTCCCAACCTGACAACCGTCGTACTAGTGAGCCTGAGAAGGAAAGAGTAAGAGAGGAGAAAACTGCACCTAGAACAGGAACCAAGACGGTAAACCAGATACAGAAGCACACAGACCCCCCTAATTTACCAAACACTAAGAGTGAATGCCTCGCCAAGCTCGTAGGGAGAAGAGCTCTCACCCATTGTAACCTAAACGGTTTAGCAGTCCAAGCCCTGCTTGATACAGGGGCCCAAGTAAGCATGATTGACAGAACTTGGAAGAATAGATACTTACCTGACATGCCAGTCAGACCCCTTAGCGAAATCATCGAAGAAGAAGAGGAGTTGAAAGTCTACGCGGTAAACGGTGAGGTCCTCCCATTTGATGGTTGGGTGGCCCTTACGGTGAACTTAAAGGGGAATGAAGATCCTAACCTGTCAATCACTGTGCCTTTCCTTGTAAGCAGCCTTGTCCTTGAGAGACCCCTACTGGGTTTTAATGTGCTGGAAGTGATGATACAAGAACAACCTGGAAGACTGATCCCAACTCTCACCAGCCTGCTCTGTAACGCCATGGTGATACCAGCCGAGAAGGCAGAACTCCTGGTGAGTTATATCCAGACTGACAGACCCCCTGTCCAGGTTGGTCGCCTACGAACAGGTAAACAAGCCACTGTCATCCCCGCCGGTCAAGTGGCCTGGGTCAAGTGCCAAATCCCCCCCACGTGGACCTGTCTGACCCCACCTTCCTGTTCGAACCAGATGACAGCAGTTTAGCGCTGGCAGAACTGGATGTTGGAGAAGGCCTGCTGCAAGCGCAAAACCCCAGGAAGCCGTATGTCACCGTGCCTGTGGGAAACAACACAAGGCATAACGTCACTCTCTCCAGGAAGACAGCCCTGGGCAGCATCCATTGTGTTGGGAAAGTCATCACGACAGACTCCCCACGGCAAACCCCCATCCCAACCTACTCACCTGAAATCTCCCAGCCCACGGTACCCCCCAACCGTGCTGCTACAACGTCGGCTGTGCCCAGCTCCATCCTGTTCAAACCCCCCGTCGATCTCAGTCACCTCGACGACGAACAACAGACAATAGTCAACCGGATGCTTTGTGAAGAGGCTGGGTCCTTTGCACAAGACAGTGGTGACATTGGGTGCATCCCGAGCCTGCAGATGACAATCGCTCTCCATGATACTGTCCCGGTCCAGAAGACGTACTCATCAGTACCAAAGCCACTGTTTAAAGAAGTAAAAGAGTACATACAGGAACTGTTAATGAAAGGTTGGATAGTCAAGTCAAAGTCTCCATATTCTGCCCCAGTAGTCTGCGTCAGAAAGAAGGACGGCAGCCTACGGCTATGCATCGACTACCGCCTCCTGAACAAAAAGACTGTGCCCGATCGTCATCCACTACCTAGAATACAAGACCTGACTGACACGCTTGGAGGCTATACCTGGTTTAGTATCCTAGACCAAGGGAAAGCCTACCACCAGGGCTTCGTCGCCGAGGGTTCACGACCCTTCACCGCCTTCATCACTCCTTGGGGTCTTTACGAGTGGGTGCGCATCCCATTTGGACTCTCGAATGCCCCTGCAACGTTCCAACTGAGCATGGAGGAGATGCTAGGCCCCCTCAGGGACGAATGCTGTATCCCGTATCTTGACGACGTACTCTGTTACGCAAAGACATTTGAAGAACATGTAGAGACCCTCCGCAAGGTTCTCCAAGCCCTTCAACGTCACGGAGTGAAATTGAGACCTGAGAAGTGTGACCTCTTCAAGCAAGAAGTCAGATACGTGGGTCGCCTTGTGTCAGCAGAAGGGGTCAAGATAGACCCACGAGACATTGAAGCCGTGAAAGCCCTGTCAAGTAAGACACCCAGAACTGTCGGCGAAGTGAGGAAAATAACAGGATTCCTGGGCTATTTCCGTTCATACATTCAGGATTTTTCCCGAATTGCCAGACCCATCTACGAGCTACTCCAAATCAAGCCAGGAAAGACCCCAGCCCCAGCGCGGAGTAAGAACATCAAACGCCCCCAGTTGCCCTCCAGAGAGCCCATAGAGTGGACCACGGAACAGCAGAGAGCACTTGAACAACTGATTGACCTTCTCACAAACCCCCCTGTCTTGGCATATCCTGATTTCAACCTACCCTTCAGGTTGCACACGGATGCCTCCGACCAAGGCCTGGGAGCTGTTCTGTATCAACATCAAGATGGAAAACTGAGAGTCATCGGGTACGGGTCAAGAACATTGTCACCAGCCGAACGAAATTACCATATGCACAGTGGGAAACTGGAGTTCCTTGCATTGAAATGGGCTGTGTGTGTGAAATTCCGTGACTACCTGTATTATGCCCCACACTTTACTATCTACACCGACAACAACCCGTTGACCTATGTAATGAGTACTGCCAAGCTCAATGCAGTCGGTCATCGGTGGGTTGGAGAACTGGCAGACTTCCGGTTTGACATCAAATACAGACCCGGAAAGTCCAACATAGATGCAGACACACTTTCCCGCCTTCCCCTGGATATGGAGAGATATGAAAGGACCTGCACAGAAGAGCTCTCTAATGAAGCAGTACGAGCAACGTGGGAAGGAAGCCAAGCAGCTGAAAGGAAAGACGTGGCATGGGTTGCAGCGCTCAACATCGCGTCCCCAGACTCAAACCAGCAGTCTCACCCACACCTACAAACAATCAGTCACGATGAACTGGTGAAGGCCCAAAAAGAGGACCAAGCCATCAACACGATCAGGGAGTTGAAAGAGTCGAACACGAAATTGTCAGACGACGTACGAAGAACCGTAAGCGCAGCAACCCGAAAGCTACTTCATGAATGGAGCAGATTACATATTGAAAATGATCTCCTTTACAGAAAGACCAATCAATACCAACAGTTGGTCCTCCCTGTAAAATATAGAACACTTGCCCTGAAACATCTACATAATGAGATGGGTCATGTTGGAACAGAAAGAGTGATCCACCTCGCAAGAGAAAGATTCTACTGGCCTTTCATGTCCAGAGAGATTGAAGAATATGTGACCCGAAGATGTCCTTGTATCAAGTCTAAGAAGCCGGTCACCCATGTCCGAGCTCCCATGGGCAGCATTACCTCCAACTTCCCATTAGAACTTGTGTGTATCGACTATCTACATCTGGAAACCAGTCGTGGAGGGTATGAATATATCCTAGTGGTGATCGACCATTTCACAAGGTTTGCCCAGGCATACCCCACCAAGAACAAGAGTGGGAAAACAGCTGCAGAGCGTATCTTTAATGACTTTATACCCAAATTCGGTTATCCCTCGAAATTACATCACGACCAGGGTCGAGAATTTGAGAATAAACTGTTCCAAGCACTGCAACGGCTGTCTGGGGTCGGCCACTCTAGAACATCACCCTACCATCCACAGAGCAACCCAGCGGAGCGGCTCAATCGGACCATACTACAGATGTTGAGGACATTGACTGAAAATGCGAAATTGCGGTGGAAGGACCACCTCCCGCATGTGTTACACGCGTACAACTGTACCAAACATGAATCAACGGGTTACTCACCTTTTTTCTTACTGTACGGTCGTCATCCACACCTCCCCGTTGACCTGTTGTTTGGGTTAACGAAGAAAGAGGAACCGTACTCACCCAGAGGATACGCGGAGCAATGGGCTGAGAAGATGTCTGAAGCCTATCGGATTGCTTGCGAACATAGCAAAAAGTCCAGTGCAAGAGGAAAAGTTACTTATGACAAGAAAACAAAAGGAGTAGTGCTGCAGTCAGGAGACAGAGTTCTGGTGAGAAACCTCAATCAGCGTGGAGGACCAGGCAAGTTGAGATCGTACTGGGAGAAGGCGATCTACGTGGTCAAAAGCCAGCTCGCTGAGAGTCCAGTATACATTGTCTGCCTTGAACATGGAGACCAGAAAAAGACCAGAACACTACACCGAAATCTCTTACTGCTGGTAAATGATTTGCCCGTGGAAATGACTCCACCACCAGCCAGAACTGTCCCTGCGAAGAAAACGAATGACAGACCAAGACAAGGAAGAATGTCAGACACACAAAGACAAGTAGAGACAAGGGACAGCAATGACAGTGATTCGGATGATGACAGTGACAGAGGATACTGGCTAAGGATACCTGTTGAAAGGACAGAGGAAAGATCACTTGGACACCGTGAACGACGACCTGAAGTCATGCCAGGCCTGCGCCCTGAGAGTGAAGACGACAGGGGAGGAAACATGGATGGGAATTTGCCTGTCTTGGCCAGACCGGAGGGAGATGTTAGTGAATCAGGGGAAGAAGAAGAAAGGGAGACCCCCCGAGCTCACTCTCCAATACCCCAAGCTCACTCTCCAATACCCCAACCCCACTCCCAAGCTCACTCTCCAATACCCCAACCCCACTCCCAAGCTCACTCTCCAATACCCCAACCCCACTTCCAAGCTCACTCTCCAATAGCCCAACCCCAACCCCAAGCTCACTCCCCCGTAGCCCAGCTCAATCTCCGAACCCCTCCACTCTTGCCGGTAGAACAGGTCCAGTCAGAGGTTAGGAGGTCTGCCCGTGACAGAAGGCCTAAACAATGTCTCACGTATGATATGCTAGGTGAACCGTCAGTGCAGAACAAGGTGACCGTGAATTCAGTAGTACAGTGGCCACCGATGGTGCCCGCACCACACCACAGTCCACTACCACGTCAATTGATACCCTTCGTAATGCCATGGTTGCATTCAATTTTTTACAGCCTTCCACAACATGGCCAGTATGCTTACCGTCCAGCCGTCACCCACGGTCCGCCCATGGGAAGTTTGTTAGGGGTTCGCGCCTGAGGGTGATATTGGATGGGTGTATTTAGTGATTTTCGGAAATGTCAGGAGCCATTTTTTTAAGGTCAGGGAGTGTGTGATGCCCACTAGAAGTGGTATCATGTTAATATCTTTAGATTATGTGTCAAAACAGTGTGAACATATGGGTACAGGATTACCTCCATCAGAAACAAGTTAGAAGAGTCATTTATATGTAATGGGAGACATTAACATAATCTGGTCAATAGGTGGCGGTATAGGACTGGTGTTTAGTGACTTCGCCTTCCAGGGACCCGTTACTGTGTGCTTAGGAACGCACGAGGCAATCTCAGCCTCACAACGGGGAGGAGCCAGAGTCAATAACATCGTGTCTGCACCTTTCCTTTGTCAAATGATTAACTACAACCTGTTTCATAGGTGGGTAATATACTACAAAACACACATAAAGGTTAACAAAGATACATGCAATGTCGAGGGTTCAAATGAAGTAACTATTGTCGATGTTTGAGTCAAGTTTAAGAAGTTTAAGATGACAGGTAACGTGGTTGAGAAGCAGACCGTCTATTGATGGCGCCACGTTTCGTTGGTACATTTAAATAGTGTTGGAACACAATTGTCCATTTAAGCACTAACGTGTCGAAGTTAAGTATCTCCAAGGGGATTATAAAGGTTTATGTTTTGAAATACATACTGTGTTGGGTTGAATTGCTGTGTAGTAAATGTGTATATTGTGTACAAGATGGTTAGAGGGAAAGTACTTTAGCTTACCCTACCAAGAAGGTAGCTAAACACCGGGGCTGTACCACATGCTCTCTCTCTCTCTCTCTCTCTCTCTCTCTCTCTCTCTCTCTCTCTCTCTCTCTCTCTCTCTCTCTCTCTCTCTCTCTCTCTCTCTCTCTCTATTGCGCCCTCAGTTAAATGTAAATATAAATCTATTCCCTTGAGTTATACCATGGTCACGGTTTAGCAAATTCCTAGTAGGGTTGAGAACGGCCCGATACAAATATATATATAAATGTACTTTCAGTGCACATTTGAGTTTCAATAGAACTTGAGACAGGAACACAACTATGGATAACACTGAGGTGTGGAGGTATTTTGGTATACTAGAGAATAGTGGATATGACTGATGATAAGTGACTGATGATAAAGGTAACAC
This sequence comes from Notolepis coatsorum, assembly GCF_963971535.1. Taxonomy (NCBI): domain Eukaryota; kingdom Metazoa; phylum Chordata; class Actinopteri; order Aulopiformes; family Paralepididae; genus Notolepis; species Notolepis coatsorum. The sequence continues at coordinate 52,384,505 of NC_140184.1, read as the reverse complement.
TTATTGGTGATTTAAGGAATTGTTTGACAGACAATGAGAATGACAGTGTTGGTTAAAAGACATACTATGGTCCCTTCCAACATGCCTAGACATGTCTAGACAGAGGTTAACAGGATAATGTTTCTCTTCTCACGTGCTTATATTTAAGACGCCAAATATGTATAAAGACATAAGTAATCACAATGTACAGTATATAATACTGGATAACTACATTTAAAAGGAAAATGCTATTGAAGTGAACCAGGGTATCCTAAAAGGGTAGAATGTGTGTTGCAATGATGAATATGCTTTTGAATTAATAACAAGTATGGGATTATAATTGAATGTATTGAAGTAATGTAACTAATTGAACTGGATGATGATACAATGATGATACAATGATGATACAATGATGATGATGATTGATTGATTATTCTATTGAATGAATAAATGTTGTTGAAATACACAACCGGGAGGAGCCAGAGTCAATAACATCGTGTCTGCACCTTTCCTTTGTCAAATGATTAACTACAACCTGTTTCATAGGTTAAACATATCTCTGCTATCAGGTGCCATATCCTGGTACCTGTAACACTCACATTGATGAAAAACAAACAGGTTGATGTGGCTCTCGTAAGCGAAACGCACATTTTAGTGGGAGACAAAGCTACGTTAGCGGACAACACATACCATAACATTAGTCACTCTTCCTTTGGAACGAGAACCTGTGGAGTTGCTATAGTCGTGAAACGGAAATTGAATATTGAATTGAAGGGAGTATGGTCTGATGCAGATGGTCGGATAACCATAGCTAAGATTATACACAAGAATAGGAAAATAGCGTTGGTAGCGGTATATGCCCCAAATCTATACGAAACTAATTTCTACACTGCACTCACTAGGGAAATGTTAAACCTTCCAGAATACTAATTTATAATTGGTGCGGATTTTAATGCCATTTGGGACCGTGGGTTGGATAAATCTTATCCCAACTTTTCCAACGAACAAAAAAAGTCATCTAATGCGTTAAAGGATTGGGCAAATAATACAGGTGTAAATGATCTATGGCGATCACTCAACCCCACAACCCGGAAGTACTCTTGTCGATCAGCAAGACATAAAACACTCTCCAGAATAGATTATGTTTTCGCAACACCGAGACTATTTGATAACTATGAAGTGGAGATGGTACCCAATGCATTATCAGATCACTGTTATTTACTCCTAAAAGGATCATTTGGTGTACTATCATCCCGAGCCCCAAGATGGCGCTTTAACACAACACTGCTGAATAACAAGGAATTCATTACACAACTCAAAGAAGCTCTTTCAGTATTCCTACCAGAGAATGTGAACTCGGTGCCGGACCCTAGAATATTATGGATGTCGGTAAAGGGAATGATCAAGGATTTCACGGATAGCTTTTCATCCAAAATATGCAAGAATCGATGTTCAAAACTGGCGGAATTAGAAGCGCTTTACTCTACATTATTTACTTCTTTACAATATAACGACTCGGCTCGGCTCGACTGGAATCTCAAGTTAATTTACTAAAAATAGAGATTAACGCCATTTACAGACAACAATCTGAAGTACAAATACGTAGCACAAGACAACAGCATTACTCTCAAGGTTCCAAACCAAGTCACCTACTAGCTACGCGATTAAGAGTTAACGCAAAATTTGCAGATATAACCTCCATTAAAGCACAACAAGGACTTGTAACAGACACCAAAGAAATAAACGCGACATTCAAAGAATTCTACTCCAACTTGTATAAATCAGAAACGACCTTCGATCAAAACAAAATGGACACATATCTTAATCAAATTAACCTCCCCAAACTTTCAGAAGATGATGCTAAACAGTTAGAAACACCAATCACACTAGAGGAACTCAGGAAGGCCATATCCGAAATGCAAAGTGGTAGGGCTCCTGGAAGAGACGGTATCCCACCAGAAATGTACCTCTCATGTTGGGACATAATTGGACCCATATTACTTAATATGATTTTATACTCAGTCAAGGAGGGGAACTTTCATAAGAACGACAATATTGCACTCATAACAGTCCTCCTTAAAAAAGACAAAGACCCCACCGAGTGCGGTAGTTATAGACCCGTAAGCCTCCTCGGAACCGATATCAAACTGTTCTCTAAGGTATTAGCCATCAGACTTCAAAAGCATATGACGTCTTTAGTTCATCCGGATCAAACTGGCTTCATAAGAAACCGCTTGATCACTGACAACATAAGACGATTACTATACGTACTAGATGCCAGCAAGGACGACACCACACCCAAGGCGATACTGTTCCTGGATGCAATGAAAGCTTTTGATAGGCTGGAATGGTCGTATCTATGGGCAGTATTAGAAAGGATGGGGTTAGGAAAAGGATTCATTGATATGATTAAAGTATTATACAAAGACCCATCGGCCATGATTACAACAGTTATAATCACCTCCGGAATATTTCCGGTATCACGCTCTTCTAGACAGGGTTGCCCTCTTAGTCCCGGACTATTCGATTTATCACTAGAACCTTTAGCACAATATATAAGACAATCCCAACTCATAGAACCAATCTTAATCAAGGGCACACAACACAAAATGTGTCTATATGCGGATGACGTAATACTGTTCATGCAAAACCCTAACACCGCAATGCCTCATCTTCTCAAGTTGATTAATGACTTTGGCGACCTATCGGGATTTAAAATAAACTGGCCAAAGTCGGCTTTCCTTCCACTGAACGCCCCTGCAAAGAATACAAGTCTTCCAGAAGAAATACCAATGGTTAAACACTTTAGAGGCTTGGGAATTGAATTATTCCCTACCATAAGCCAAACGGTGAAACACAATTACATAGAAATCCAAAATCAAAACAAATACGACCTTGACAGGTGGTCAACACTTAAAAACTCAGTACAGGCACGGGTTTCAATAGTAAAGATGGATGTCTTACCTAGAATCAACTTCATCAGCTCAATGCTTCCGTTACCCCCTCCAGATGGTTACTGGAAAAAATTACACTCTTCCGCATATAAATGTATTTGGAATAACAAACCACCACATATAAAAAGATCCACCGCACAGAGAAACAAAGCCGACGGAGGGATGGCAATTCCAAATTTTTTCCACTATTTTAAGGCGTACACTTTAAGACCACTGACAACCTGGTTTGAACCCCAAGCATCAGTATCCTGGCGACATTTAGAAGTAAATATAGTAGCACCACAGAGACTGCAGGACATAGTATACACCAAAATATCAATTAAGCAATGCGAACTGAAATTTGGCCCCATAATTACACATGCGATCCGGATATGGCGTGAAACACAAATATTCTAACCCACATAAATGGCATAATCATACTCCCTTATTCAATAACAATGCACTCCTGATTAGAAAACGACCTATAAGATTCCCTAGATGGGAAAAGCAAGGCATACATACATTAGGAGATGTTTTCAACAAACAGGGTATTTGTAGCTATGATGAAATATCTCACCGGTTCCACATATCTTTTTTACGCACAATTATTGTTATGTTTGAAGTCTCACGGTGTTCCATTAAGGATACCAATTGCACACCACAGATACCACAAATTGTTCTATGAAAGAGAGACATCGAGAGGTTTTGTATCAGATTTTTATCATCAATTACTAACGGCCTTGTATGAAACCCTCCACCTAGACTCTATTTGGAGGAGGGATATACCAGACCTGGAAATAGATTTTGAGTGGCAAGAAGCCTGGGCAAATGTTCGACTTGCATCAAGGAACCCGGACCATCAACAAATCAATCTTAACTATAGCATAGGACATACTTGACTCTTATAAGACTGAACAGAATGGGTCTTAAACAAGACTCCAAATGCTCCTTATGTACAAATGGGGACAAGGGGACATTTATGCACATGTACTGGGACTGCCCACCAGTTAAGATATTCTGGAAAGAAGTGACCCAGCAATTATCAAATCTCTTAACTCTGAATATACCTGTACACCCCTCTGTATTACTGCTGAATGATGTTTTTGAGTATGCAGTACATCCACAGCTAAAGAGATTGGTTTTATCTGGTATTACAGTGGCTAAAAAACTGATAGCATCACGATGGATTCAACCGGAATAAATTTGCCGAAAGGTCTGGATTCTTACATATCTCGATGTGATTTATCTAGAAATATCTACAGCAAGAATTTTGGGTCTCAATGAATCCAAATTGACAATGTGGTTAGAAGTGGTGGAGAAAATAAAAGCTAGCATATAATGGTAGTGTCTGGTTAAGAGCGAATGAGAATGGATGGATTATCCATTGGGGGGTCCAGGGTGGGGGGTGCGAGCAAGAGCATATGTGTGTAGGGGAATAGATAGCAGGTATTAGGGACATATCTTGTATAAGACATTTATGGTGATTTAATTTGATGTGCACTGTTAACAATGCTTGTATATCTAATCGTGTGTTGTCATTTGCATAATGCTGAGTAGCAAGTAACATTCGTTTCACAGAGAGGGGAGATGTTGTGTCCTCACATTACAGGTTGAAGATGTACTTCCCACGAGTCTCCACTATGGGGCGTAGTTGATACAATGCGATGTTATGCCTACAGGAAGTGAGAAGAAGAAGGGTCCTTCCTTGCTAGAACAGTCTGTACCCTGCTACACAATAGGATGATCAGAGAACATGCTGTACTATGCTGTAACCCTTACCTGCTTAACTAAAAGGCTAAAAGAGTAACCTGCTTCCTGAGTCTTATTACTACACCTCTACCTACCTACATACAAAATACTACGTACGTACAACATAACAGGGGGGATGCAAGTTTCCCCTTCTTCCTAGCATTCTAGATGTGTATTATTCTAGCTTTGTATTATTCTAGCTGTGTAGTATTCTGGCTGTGTATTATTCTAGCTGTGTATTATTCTGGCTGTGTATTATTCTAGCTGTGTATTATTCTGGCTGTGTATTATTCTAGCTGTGTAGTATTCTAACTGTGTAGTATTCTAGCTGTGTAGTATTCTAGCTGTGTAGTATTCTAGCTGTGTATTATTCTAGCTGTGTAGTATTCTAGCTGTGTAGTATTCTAGCCGTGCTCTATTCGAGCTGTGTAGCATTCTGGCTGTGTAGTATTCTAGCTGTGTAGTATTCTAGCCGTGCTGTATTCGAGCTGTGTAGTATTCTAGCCGTGTAGTATTCTAGCAGTGTTGTATTCTAACCGTGTAGTATTCTAGCAGTGTTGTATTCTGGCTGTGTATTATTCTAGCAGTGTAGCATTCTAGCTGTGTAGTATTCTAGCTGTGTAGTATTCTAGCAGTGTAGCATTCTGGCTGTGTAGTATTCTAGCCGTGCTGTATTCAAGCTTTGTAGCATTTTAGCTGTGTATTATTCTAACAGTCTAGTATTCTAGCCGTGTTGTATTCTAGCCCTGTAGCATTTTAACTGTGTATTATTCTAGCAGTGTAGTATTCTAGCCATGTATTATTCTAGCCGGGTTGTATTCTAGCCGTGTTGTATTCTAGCTGTGTAGTATTCTAGCTGTGACCAGCAACAGTAAAGATGGAAGAGAGACGGTGATGATCCGTCCAGAGCTGTACAATCCCACAACAAAGGAGTAGCCCACAAGGACATCAATCAGCAGCAGCGGCAGCATGGTATTGTATCTGTCTGCTAGTTGGGATTTCTGGTTAGTATTTCTACTTCAATCAGCTTGAATGACCAAAACCCATTGAAGTGTAACATTATATTAAGTTGCACGTGTACCATCTAGTAACACACCCACACCAACGCACCACCCTGTGGTGAGGTGCCACATTGTCTGATCTAATGAGATGATGCAAATGTAGCCTAAAATGATGGCCAACTATGCCTACATTTTGGGAATGTATTTTCAAAGTAAAATCCAGTGTGCCTGGAGAACCGCTTTCAAATCCTATGCTCTGTGTATTGTAATTTTTGAAAATATTTTGTCTACCCCTGTTGCATGGTGCACACATTAAACTATATAATAACGGACTAAAGCTGAGCCGAATGGCACAGTGTTGTGCAAACAGCAGAGCGCAAAGCACAGCAGAGGATAAAAATGGGTTGTTGGGGAACATTTGCAGGGAGAGCATCTGTTTACGCCACTAACATTGTACTACCTGATAGTCTACTGTCTGCTGTCACTGTGCACAGTATGAGAGGTCCTGCTGTTATTGTACTGTACCATGTGTGTCTGTTATATGTGTAACTCTCAGTTGTTCCCTCCTTGGCGGAAGGTTATGTTTTCGGCCGCCTGTGTGTGTGTGTGTGTGTGTGTGTGTGTGTGTGTGTGTGTGTGTGTGTGTGTGTGTGTGTGCGTGTGCGTGTGCATCTCCGTGTGTTCAGTATGACCGCAATATATCTTTCCATGGAATTTGCTGTGCACATCCATGAGCCCTAGAAGAACAAACCGATAATTTTGGTCACACCATGACCTTTCCTCTAGCACCACTGTATGGATTTATTGCCTGGCTCTGTTGAGATGTTTCTGTTATCTACCCTGTAAAATGTTGCAAAATAAGGAATTTTTTTTTATCACTGTCACCAAGACAAATTACAGCTAGCATATCCGTTTGGACAGGTTGTTTTGTGGGTTTAACAGAACAGTGCATGTCCCCCAAACAATGTAGTGTTTTGAATACAGAGCCCATAAAGCTAATTAAGTGAGTCGAGTTAATTAGTCGAGTGTGGCCCCTCATTACAGTCCCTCTTCAAATGAGTGACATATAGGGGATTAGAGCAGTAGCAGGAAGGATGGGCGTTGGAATGAGTGATGCACATCTCCAGCTGTAGGTCCTGACAGGTGTCGGTCCGAGGAGAATGGTTCCTCCAGCCGTGGGCCAGGTGTGGGTCCTGACAGCAGACACAAGAGGAGCCAGGCTGGGTGTGTGTGGTGAGAGGATGGTTCCTCCAGCCGTGGGCCAGGTGTGGGTCCTAACAGCAGACACAAGAGGAGCCAGGCTAGGTGTGTGTGGTGAGAGGATGGTTCCTCCAGCCATGGGCCAGGAGTAGGTCCTGACAGCAGACACAAGAGGAGCCAGGCTGGGTGTGTGTAGTGAGAGGATGGTTCCTCCAGCCATGGGCCAGGAGTAGGTCCTGACAGCAGACACAAGAGGAGCCAGGCTGGGTGTGTGTGGTGAGAGGATGGTTCCTCCAGCCGTGGGCCAGGAGTAGGTCCTGACAGCAGACACAAGAGGAGCCAGGCTGGGTGTGTGTGGTGAAAGGACGGTTCCTCCAGCCGTGGGCCAGGAGTAGGTCCTGACAGCAGACACAAGAGGAGCCAGGCTGGGTGTGTGTGGTGAGAGGACGGTTCCTCCAGCCGTGGGCCAGGAGTAGGTCCTGACAGCAGACACAAGAGGAGCCAGGCTGGGTGTGTGTGGTGAGAGGATGGTTCCTCCAGCCGTGGGTCAGGAGTAGGTCCTGACAGCAGACACAAGAGGAGCCAGGCTGGGTGTGTGTGGTGAGAGGATGGTTCCTCCAGCCATGGGCCAGGAGTAGGTCCTGACAGCAGACACAAGAGGAGCCAGGCTGGGTGTGTGTGGTGAGAGGATGGTTCCTCCAGCCATGGGCCAGGAGTAGGTCCTGACAGCAGACACAAGAGGAGCCAGGCTGGGTGTGTGTGGTGAGAGGATGGTTCCTCCAGCCGTGGGCCAGGAGTAGGTCCTGACAGCAGACACAAGAGGAGCCAGGCTGGGTGTGTGTGGTGAGAGGATGGTTCCTCCAGCCGTGGGCCAGGAGTAGGTCCTGACAGCAGACACAAGAGGAGCCAGGCTGGGTGTGTGTGGTGAAAGGACGGTTCCTCCAGCTGTGGGCCAGGAGTAGGTCCTGACAGCAGACACAAGAGGAGCTAGGCTGGGTGTGTGTGGTGAGAGGATGGTTCCTCCAGCCGTGGGTCAGGAGTAGGTCCTGACAGCAGAAACAAGAGGAGCCAGGCTGGGTGTGTGTGGTGAGAGGATGGTTCCTCCAGCCGTGGGCCAGTTGTGGGTCCTGAGAGCAGATACAAGAGGACACTGGCAGGGTATGTTTTGTGAGGGGAGGGTTACTAGGAGAGTGTATTATCTGTGTGCTCAATGAGTGTTTGTGTTTGTGAATTTACTCTGGGTCTGTGTGTGTGTGTGTGTGTGTGTGTGTGTGTGTGTGTGTGTGTGTGTGTGTGTGTGTGTGTGTGCTCGTGCATATGATGGAAATGCCAGCATGAGACAAATTGGTCCATTGTGTGTCTTGTGTGAGAATGTGTAGGCATATTTGTGTGTTTGTCTGTCTGTCTGTCTGTCTGTCTGTCTGTCTGTCTGTCTGTCTGTCTGTCTGTCTGTCTGTCTGTCTGTCTGTCTGTCTGTCTGTCTGTCTGTCTGTCTGTCTGTCTGTCTGTCTGTCTGTGTGCGTGCGAGCGTGCGTGTGTGTCTGGATGCATTCGGTCCCTTCCCCTGTGTGTGTCTATTGGTGGGGGAGAGCTGTAACTACTAGTATCATTGACACACATGGGAGAGTCAGAGGACGAACCAGAGTCCTACAGGGAGCGTCCTGATCGGGAAAAAAGCCTCAGATATGTGGCTCGTCAGGCATGTGATGGAGCCTCATTACCCAACACACCATCACCAAACCACAGACTTTCTCAAGAGTGTTTATTACATTGGGCCGAGGAGGGGGGGGGGGGTCGATACGAAATGACAGTCGTTTAGCTGATTTTTTCAGCAAGGCTGGAGATAACCTATACACAGTAGGACTCCGGTCACCCTAGCAACCGCCTATTCAGTTATATATCGCACTTCCCGAGTATTCTCGATCTTCGAGGCCGGTGGGCGGCTTCTCGCCTGCCGGCAGGGCCTCGGCACGGTCTCAGATTACGCCATCGAATTTCGGATCGTGGCTCGGGTGGCAGCTTGGCTGGAAATTCCTTGTGTGGTCCTGTTCCTCAAGGGACTCTCCGCACGGATGAGGGACGAGTTCGCCGTGCATGAGATCCCTGAGCAGCTGGAAACGCTCATCAACACCGCCATACGGATGGACAACCGACATCGGGAGAGAGAGAGGGAGCGTGAAGATACTACCCAGGTACGTGTCCCTTCTCCTCCCGTTGTTGATACTTTCCCGCATTACAAGAGTGGGCCACTGGGTGATGAATCCATGCAGCTTGGGGCGCTGTCGCTCTCAGACGACGAGCGGCGGCGCTTCATTGAGGAGCGACGCTGCTTCCGGTGCGACCGCACCGGTCATCGTTTTGGCAGCTGTCGGGAACAGGCTGGCTCAACTCGGCGCCAGTAGGGAAGAGGAGGTGCGCCGCCGGGCCTCGAGAGGGCGCCAGCAGGTGGGCTCACCCCAGCACTACCATCAGACACACGTACATTTCTGAAGGTGGCGGTTAACTGTGGGGGTAACGTTAGGGGAACGAAGGCTCTCATTGACTCAGGGGCGGCGGGCAATTTCATTCACTTGGGGTTGGTGAGAGAATGGGGAATCCCGGTAGAAGAGTTGGGGGTTCCTATTCTGGTCTACGCCCTGGACGGTCAGCCCCTGGGCAGTGGGAGCGTCACTCAACGCACTGTTCCTATACACATCCGGGTGGCGGGTGGGGTGTGGGAGTGGGTTCAATTATTTGTCATTGTCTCCCCCTATTCTGTAATGGTGTTGGGTCATCCCTGGTTGTTTTCATGTATACGTAATATTAATTGGAGCACGGGCAAGCTCTCAACGGAGGTCGACGTGAAGTCGGTCGTCGGCGAGAGTTTGTCCACTCCCTTGTCTCCCTCCCCCTCTTCTCTTTTTTCTCCTTCTTCTCTCTCCAGGATGGTGGGGAGCGTCGCAGATTCTGTTCCACCCTCTAATCCCGATTTTATAGGGGTTCCTGAGATCTATTGGGACCTGGCGGACGTTTTTAGCAAGACGCGTGCTAAAGCACTACCGCCTCATAGATCATACGACTGTCCCATTAATCTCCTACCCGGTACCTCCCCGCCTCGCAGGCGAATGTTCTCTCTCTCTCACGCCCGAGACCTTGGCCATGAACACCTACATTGAGGAGGCATTGCTTGCGGGGCACATACGTCCTTCCACATCCCCGGCCGGCGCTGGTTTCTTCTTTGTTGATAAAAAAGATGGGGATCAGCGTCCGTGCAATGATTATAGGGGATTGAATGACGTTTCCATCAAGAACCGATATCCTTTACCTCTCATGGACACGGCCTTTGAGTGCTTACAGGGGGCGCAGGTCTTTTCTAAACTTGACTTACGTAATGCATACAATCTGGTCAGGATTAGAGAAGGAGACGAGTGGAAGACTGCATTTAATACGCCTAATGGTCACTATGAGTATTTGGTCATGCCCTTTGGTTTGGCTAATGCTCCGGCAGTCTTCCAAGCCCTGGTTAACGACGTGCTGCGAGACTTGATTGGGGTGTCGGTGTTTGTTTACCTACATGATATCCTAATTTTTTCTCGCGATATGGTGCAACACCAACTGCATGTTCGGGAGGTGCTAGACCGTCTCCTCAAGCATCAACTATTCGTTAAGGCCGAGAAGTGTGTGTTTCACACTGATACCGTTTCCTTCCTGGGCTTTGTGTTGACGAAGGGTGATCTACGCATGGATTCGGCCAAGGTGAGTGCAGTCTTGGACTGGCCACGGCCTTCGTCGCTCAAGGGGTTACAACGTTTTTTGGGCTTTGCAAATTTTTACAGGCGCTTTATTCGCAACTTTAGTGCCTTAGCCAATCCGTTAACAGCTCTCACTAAGGCCTCTCTCCCTGGCTTTGAATGGTCGCCTAGGGCAGAGTCGGCCTTCTGCGATCTCAAACGTCGGTTTACATCCACTCCTGTATTGATCCGCCACGATGCGGAGGTTCCGTTCATTGTGGAGGTGGATGCCTCTGACATCGCGTGGGGGGGGTGCTCTCTCAGAGGTGCTTAAAGGATGGGAAAGTGCACCTGTGTGCTTTTTTTTCTCGCCGTCTGTCACCAGCCGAGCGCAACTACGACGTGGGTAATCAGGAGTTGTTGGCTATCAAATTGGCACTGGAGGAATGGAGACATTGGTTGGAGGGGGCGGCACATCCTTTCATTGTTTGGACCGATCATAAGAACTTGGCTTACATCCAAGGGGCTAAACGCCTTAACGCTCGCCAGGCCGCGTGAATATTAAAGGCAACCAACTTGTGTTCAGCTTTTCGTTCAGCGTTTCTCTGATTGGCCACACGGCCACGTGACCGCCCTAGCACACGCCCTTCGCGGCAGAGAGAGAGACGCGGCAGATGCGGCAGCACTGGGTTTTATCACTGGAGATACATTTCTCACTCACCATTGTATTTTGCGCCATCTGACAATATCATAATGATGTGTTTTCTATATTATATCCACAATCATTCATCTAAAAAATTGTATGGGCGTAAATACATGTTAAGATATTCAAAATCGTCACAGCAGTATAGTTTGTTTATACTTCAGAAGTGATGTACAGTGACGAGTGAATCTGGTAGTTGGTTGTCAAAAACGCGAAATAACATAATAACGTTACAGTTTCTAGTTCAGTCAGCAGCCTCGCGAAATAACATTATACATTATGCTCCGCGAAATAACATTATACATTATGCTCCGCGCTTCAATTATACATTATGCTCCGCGCTTCATTCATTCATTTCATAATCAGTCAGCAGCCTGCGTCCTCCACTGATGCAGCAGTTTCTAGTTCAGTCAGCAGCCTCGCGAAATAACATTATACATTATGCTCCGCGAAATAACATTATTCATTATGCTCCGCGCTTCAATTATACATTATGCTCCGCGCTTCATTCATTCATTTCATAATCAGTCAGCAGCCTGCATCCTCCGAAATAACATTATACATTATGCTCCGTGCTTCATTCATTCATTTCATAATCAGTCAGCAGCCTGCGTCCTCCGAAATAACATTATACATTATGCTCCGTGCTTCATTCATTCATTTCATAATCAGTCAGCAGCCTGCGTCCTCCACTGATGCAGCAGTTTCTAGTTCAGTTAGCAGCCTTGCGAAATAACATTATACATTATGCTCCGCGAAATAACATTATACATTATGCTCCGCGCTTCAATTATACATTATGCTCCGCGCCCTCCACTGATGGATTTCATTTGGGACGGCTGCCGCTTGCCTGCCGCATTCGCAGCAAAAGGGGGCGGGGGGTCGCGGCCAATCAGAGAAAAGCTGAACACAAGTTGGTTGCCTTTAATATTCACGCCGCCAGACCAGGTGGGCGTTATTCTTCACACGATTTCGATTTACCATCTCCTATAGGCCCGGGTCCAAGAATAGCAAACCCGACGCGTTATCGCGCCAGTTTGATCTTCCTGGTCGGGAGGAGCAGCCCCATCCCATTATTCCACCGGCCTTGATTTTGGCACCCGTGTCTTGGGGCATAGATAAGGTGGTAAGGTCGGCGCTGACGCGGGAGCCCGATCCTGGCGGGGGCCCTCCGGGGCGGTCGTATGTGCCCAAGGCGGCACGCTCACTTTTGCTGCAGTGGGCACATGCCTCATCCCTCACCAGCCACCCTGGGGCCACCAGGACCCTGGAATTTGTCCGTAGGAGGTTCTGGTGGCCGACAGTGGAGGGGGATACGCGTTCCTTTGTGGCGGCCTGCCCGATGTGCGCGTGCAGTAAGACCTCTCGCCGTGCACTAGCAGGTCTCCTCCGGCCGCTTCCTATTCCTAAACGGCCCTGGTCGCACATATCCCTGGACTTTATTTCTGGCCTCCCCCTTTCGGACGGGTTCACCGCCATTTTGGTGGTGGTGGACCGGTTCTCTAAGGCGGCTCACTTTGTTCCTCTCCCCAAGCTTCCATCGGCCCGAGAGACTGCTGATCTGGTGATACAGCATGTCTTTCGGGTCCACGGGCTTCCGGTGGATATCGTGTCGGACCGGGGTCCTCAGTTCGCTTCCAGGTTCTGGCATGGGCTGAGTACGCGCATAATACCCTCCTCTCCTCCTCTACCGGTATGTCTCCCTTTCAGTGTCAGTATGGTTTTCAACCTCCTCTGTTTCCCGAGCAGGAGCAGGAGGCGGAGGTGCCCTCGGCCCAGGCACTCGTGGCTCGCTGCCGCAGGACGTGAAAGCGGGTTCGGGCGGCGCTGCAGAAGGTTTCGGTTAGTACCCAGCGGCAGGCTAACCGCAAGCGTCGTCCGGCTCCGGTTTACCGTCCTGGGCAGCGGGTTTGGCTTTCCACCCGGGATCTCCCTCTCCGGGTGGAATCCAGGAAGCTGGCTCCTCGCTTTATAGGGCCCTTTAAAGTGGTACGTCGGGTGAATCCTGTGGCTTACAGGCTACGGCTTCCGAGCGTTCATCCGACGTTTCATGTGTCCCTGTTGAAGCCGTTCCTCTCATCGCCCTTGGCCCCGCCACTGCCTACGGTTCCTCCGCCTCGGTTTATTGGTGGTCAGCCCATTTACACGGTGCAGAGGATACTGGGTTGTAGGCGGAGGGGTAGGGGGTTTCAGTTGTTGGTGGATTGGGAGGGGTACGGGATAGAAGAGCGTTCTTGGGTGCCTCAAAGGGATATTTTAGATCCCAGCCTGATCGTTGATTTCCGGCGGCTGAATCCCGAGGCCCCCAGGTGAACGTCTGGTGCCGTTCGTCGGGGGAGGGTACTGTTACGATTCTGGTTCCTGACTACGGTCGGGAACCACCCACCTTCTCTGTCATCTGTCACCTGACTGCTGTCACTTGTTTTTCCCTGTCATTTACTGCTGTCACTTAGGGGTTGGCTTCTGATTGGCTGTCACAGGGGTGTGTGTGGAATGTTGGTATTTGGTGGCTATTTAACATTCCTTTCCTCTGCTTGTCATTCGTCAGGTCTTCACTATAGGCATTCGGAGATAACGCGGCCGGTTCCAGTTCTGGACCACCACTAAGCTCCATTATCTATTCTCTCGTTCCTTTGCCTTTGGCATAGTATCCTAGTATTACTGTTTGTGTTCTTTACTATTAAAGTCGAACCTGTTCAAGAGTATACCTTCTCTGTCTCTGTGATTGCCTACAACAATTGGAACTCACCTACCTCCATCCTGACATATTATGTTCTCCTCGTTGTACAGTTCGGTGATAGCTGCTTAGCTTGCGTTCTAGCTGGGTGAGCTACCTGTTAGCCAGTTAGCTGTTAGCTGCGGCGCTAGCTCGATACGCTCGCTAGGCTAGGCCTGGAGTTGGCTGTTAGATTACGCTACACCGTTGAACATTAGCCGTGACAATAGCAGGCCATAACACTCTGACTACGACGTCATCTTTGACAGAGGATGTAGTCGACCCTGCACTATGATCGGCTGTTGGAGGGGGGGGGGGCGTTTTGTCGGAGCCTCGCTCCGGCCTTGAAGAGCTTCTTTACCCCGCCAGCGAGGGCCTTCGTCAACGTAAGGAGGCCAGCCTGTTGCGGTCCTCTCAGCCTGTGTTCATTGGTGCAGGTAAGGGTCCGTTGGACACTTAACGCCTCTTTCTTCCTTCCCTTCTGAATGTTTTGTAATAACGATGTTTTTTTTCAAAACGTATGTTGCTTCACTACATTGGGGATGCGACATGTGTTGTGTGTGAATTGTCTTGTCGCTGGTATAGCTTTCTCTCTACCTAGAAAATCCCTGTTGTTTTTTAAGTGAGTAAAAATGAACTGGTTTGGTTGTGATTCATGTGTGTTCATGTAACGTTAGACAACGTAGTTGAGCTCACAACTAGATGGGTTAATAACCCTGCAAAGCTATGCTTAGTGACCGAGGGGTGAGTCCTTCTCTCAGCCTGTGATGACAATAAACAGGTCGCATGTACACATATTAACAGGACGGTAACTGTTCAACCGAGTCGTATAAGGGGTAAGGTGGTGAGGGGTGGTCCCTCCGGTTCCCCTGGGGCCCCCCCCTCCTCTCAAACATGATTTCGTTTACAATATATTGTTTCACTATGTTATGTATACCCAGGCAGTCACCCATCCAAGTACAAACCAGGCCTGAACCTACACAGCTTCCGAAATCGAACGAGATCGGGCGTGTTCAGGTTGGTATGGTAAGCTCAAAGCACTCAAGAGGCTACACCCACAGCGGGAGCAGGCAGCGCACCAGGGAGACGACCCCCAAAGAGGTCGATCCCTCAATCCAGGCAACAGGCCACTCGACCTGAGCCTGGAGCACTGCGGACTAGACAGGCGCCAAAGGGGTCTGCTGAAACAGCACCCCGGCGGAAGGGGCGTATGCTGGCATTGTTGTGCACCATGTCACAGCCTCCACAAAAACCCCTCGACTCTCTAGAGGGGCAGAGGCAGAGAAGGCTGACATGATTGGCATGAAAAGTGCGGGAGCACACTCACAGGTAGACGGGGCCAAACCCGGCCTACCCCGAGAGGTGACTCCGCTACCAACACCCCAGGGAACCAACCACCCCCATGGTTCTAACATGAGGTGGTTGTTCCTATAACCCCTCAAGAAAAAACTCCAAAACACAACTGCGGGTATACACTGGCTATACAAGCTTGTACAAGTGTTTCAGTTTTCAAAAAGGGGTTAACCCAGGCCAACGGGTCGACGAATACAATTTCGAAACCCGGGCCCGGCGGACCGGGACGTACACAGGGATGCCAGAGGAGTTCTATAAGAATCACCTCAACAGCCCCCTCCCAGCCCTGCCTAAGCAGGAGAAGAGAGGGGCGAAAAAGAATGGAGAAGGACCAGGCTCCCTTAGCGCAGCGCAAGGTACAACACAACATGGACCAAGCAACAGTGAGGGGTAACACGTAGTAACACAACCACGAACATCTCCATAACGTCAAACCCTGCAACACCCGGGCCGACCTGGCATTCCCCCCCCCCCCCAAAAAAAGCACAAGTCCCTCGGGTACCAGAACAGCAGATCTGCGCCCCGGCGGACAACGGGTTAACTGACCTGGACCGGCGTGACCAGAATCAGTCCCGTGCCCTAATCACGCCGCCATCCCCAACCCTAGGAGGGGGGTAGGTACGCATGTCGATCCAAAACATTATAGAGGGCGCCACCCAGACGGTCCCTTTCGTACCGCGCTCGGTGGCCCACCCCAAGGGCGTGAGACCCCTCTACCTATGCTTTGATCTATTCCGTTAACATCCCCCAGATATGAACGAGAATTCGTCGAGACAAGCCTAGTACACTGGCGCTCGGAAGAGACAAACTCCATCCCAGTTGCCCCATAAAAACGCTGTTTCAATGATGAGCAACCAAGGCGCACAAGCCCATGCGTGGTTCCTATCAGAAGCACCCAGGGCCAGCACGATGTACACGTCGAGACCCAAAATATATCAATGGACATTCTAACAAGAAACCAGATACCGTTCCTCCAAGCCGCCTGGGAGAACGACAAGAAGCAGTTTTTTTCTCGGAAAGAAATACGGACATGGGTCCCATACGACGCGGCTGAGGGAAAACAACACCCCGTCAACCATGCTCCATAAAAGAGGGGACGGGGAGCGTCGTACCCTATGACGGGGGAAACCCATGACTCAACAGACCATTACCGGCGAGGAGTCAGGGAACTCCCTAAACAATACCCTGTCAACCTGCTCCATAAAGGAGGTAACGGGGAACCCCCAGAGAGACTTCCCACGTGAGTAAAAGATAAGACATATTGCAACATTGAGCTATGTAACAATATAGTGGTAACAACAGATGAGATACTCAAAAAACTGAGCACCCTCCAACCTAACAAGGCCACTGGCCATGACAACATCCCCTCCAAATTCCTCAGAGACTCAGCAGCCGCCATCACCCCAGTCATCACACACATAATAAACCTCTCCATAAAACAGGGACATGTCCCCAAGGACTTCAAAATTGTGAGAGTGACCCCCCTGCACAAAAAGGGCAGCAAATTAGACCCAGGCAACTACCGCACTGTTTCTATTCTTACCTCCATCTCGAAAGTCATGGAAAAAAATTTCTACGAACAGGTCGAAAAGTACCTAGTGGAAAAAAATCTAATCTAAGAATTCCAATCTGGCTTCAGAACATCCCACTCCACTGACACATGCCTTCTCTATTTGAACGACCACATCAAACAAGAGGTGGACGCGGGCAAATACTGCGGCATGGTCATGCTGGACCTACAAAAGGCCTTCGACACTGTCAATCACTCCATTCTGATTGACAAGCTAAAAGCAATTGGTTTTGATAGTCTATCAGTGAGCTGGATGCAATCCTACCTGGAGGGGAGAGAACAGATGGTGGAGGTAAATGGTACTCTACCCCCCCCCCCCCCTCACAGTGAGCTGTGGTGTTCCACAAGGAAGCATACTAGGACCGCTACTGTTCCTAATTTATGCAAATGGGATGTCGTCAGCTTGTGACTGCAACTGATTTTTTTTTTTCTCTTTTTTTTTTTTTTATTCAACAAACATGACCATGTTCACGTCTTAAACTCATACCGAGGCCTTAGTTTTGGTTTTAAATTGCATATCATCATTCATTTATTTATTGTCACACAGAGCAGAAGAATTTTGCCAAAACAAACCAATAGAATCCAGCTGCAGAACGGCAGACCTGCCACACTCTCACACCCAAACACATTTCCTTTGATTTAATTATACATCAAATGATTTATGTCAAGGATTGCAATGCCTCGCTTGAATGATGTTAACTTTTCACCTGGATAACGTCAACATTCAGGGTGAATGTAATGTGAGAAATTGGGATAAAAAAAATAATATATTATATATTTTTTTTGATCGGATCGGGAAATATTGGTATCGGTAGATACTCAAAATCACATGATCGGGATCGGATCAGGAGCAAAAAAATTGGATCGGGACATCCCTAACGGTAACCTGTTGCGTGTGACGTTACCAAGAGAAGCCCCGCTTTCAATGCTTTGTGGGCAGCGCTACTGCACGCTCACACAGACACACACAACAGATGAGGAAGTGGACAGATCCGACCAGCATTGCTGGCTCCTCACAATGCAAACGCGAAAAATGTACATTACAGATGAACTGCAGAGAAAATTCCCAATTTATCATCCCGGTTGAGACTAATTAGAAGCGGAGTGCAACGCGTGCAAAGCTTGACCATAATTATGTTTATGTGTCTAATAAAGGTGCTGGCGATCTCAAAGCTCACATGGACACAGCAAAACATTACAAACAAAGCAGTGCGAGGCGAAAGTTTGATGGCAAAGTTGACTGAATTGATTGAAGAATGCAGCTATACAGAGAGAGAAAGAAAATAATTGAAAACTATTTTGATGCCTCAAAATGATGTTTTGGTTTGATAAGATGCTTATGATACAATCATTCTAAGGATTATGTGTGTAATAAATTAGTTTAGTACACTAATTGCAACAAATCTGAAACTGCATAGTGCACTTTTAAATTAGTATCTTTGTGAGGTTACTGTTTTATAATTTACATTACATTGAAAAGATAAAGATATATTTTTTAAAGCTGGATTTTCTAATACAGAAGAGGTATTATTTAGAACATTACATCATATTTTTCTTGTTATTTATTTTGTCCAGTAAGACTTGAAAATATATATTATTTTGTCATAGGTTGATTTAGTTATTTTCTTGAGATTTGTCAGATAGATTACTTTAGGCATAATACAGCATGTTGAGTAACTTTGGTTATAGAGAGATATTATTTTGTTATATAAAATAATATAAACAAAAATTTTATATCCATACTGTGAGGTTTTGTCCGCTCCCCACCCACTCGCTCCGTTCCTTTAAGGTATTTTGTTAAGTAATTGCATTCCCCGCCACGCTCCGTTCCTTTAAGGTTCTGTGAGGATTCTGTGATGATTGGTCCGTGGCCGAACGCACACTTCTAAGTCAAGTATCAATTACCATCACGCACCTGATGTGTGTTCTAATCAGCGCCCCAGAGGGCTTTATATACCCTGATCTCCCTAATATCGATGTTGGATCGTTTTGAATATTCCCTGCATCTGCCTTTCTTTCCCGTTCGCTGTCTGTTGCTCTCCAGGACTCTCGTGAAGTATCCCTTGGAGAACCTGATTCCCCGTACGAAGCTACGCCTCGTTTATCTGCCCGCTTTACGCGTTGCGCTTTGGTGAGTTTTTGAAACAGTCTTTTTGGATCACCAGTTTTTTGTGTGTTTGTGAAACACCGAAGAGATCCCGTTTTTGTTATACTGTTCTCACCTATTTTTTGTTGTTGGATTTACTCTTTGGATTACCGTATTGTTTTTTCTCTGGACTCTGCTAACTGTGTGTATCACACCGAAGATCAAGTCACTTGGATATTAATTTGGATCAGTCACCTCTCTGTTATCTGTTGTGCGCTGAGCTAACTGGGATTCTCTCTCTCCCTCCGTGTTCCATCTGGAGTGTATGCTGGGGGGATCTGCAGAGCGGCTCAGACGTCACAAGCAAATTCCTCACCAACACCGTCTGGGAGAATCTGCAGAGCCGCAAGACATTCTTCACATGCCAGATTCCCCGTTTGTTCTGTTTTCCACCTAATTCAATCTTGTGACTCTGAGAATAAACACGCCCTTGTTTTTGGCTAACTCTGAAAACAACTCTCTCTGTGCCGTTGCGTTTGGGGTCGGTTACAAACCATAACATTACGATCCAAACCATGACGACCCCAGCCGACACAGAGAGAGCCCCTGCAGCTTGCCAGGCCTCTACTACCAGCATGGCCCCAGTCTGCTAGCTTAGCCCCGGCTGCTAGCACAGCCTCTATGTTAATGCAGCCCTTGCAGCTAGCATAGGCCCTGTAGCTAGCCATGCCCAGGCAGCTAACCCTGTCCCTCTGCTAGCCCCACTTTACGTGTAGCTTCCCCAGCTAGCATGGCCTCCACTTTGTGTGTAGCTTTCCCACAGCTAGGACTGCCCTTTCAGCTAGCTTGTGCCCAGGCAGCTAGCCCTGCCTCATCGCCTGGTCCGGCTCCCACGCCTGGCCCGGTCCAGCTTCGACGCCCGGCCTCCACGCCTGGTCCCACTCCCTATTCCACGGGGGGATGGCGTGTTCTCCCTCGGACCCTGGCTCGCCATCGCTCCCTATTCCACGGGGGGATGGCGTGTTCTCCCTCGGACCCCGGCTCGCCATCGCTTCCTATTCCACGGGGGGATGGCGTGTTCTCCCTCGGACCCCGGCTCGCCATCGCTCCCTATTCCACGGGGGGATGGCGTGTTCTCCCTCGGACCCCGGCTCGCCATCGCTCCCTATTTCACGGGGGGATGGCGTGTTCTCCCTCGGACCCCGGCTCGCCATCGCTCCCTATTCCACGGGGGGATGGCGTGTTCTCGCCCCGGTCCCCTGGGACCCCCTGTGTTCTGCGCTGCCCGTCTGCAGCATCCGAGGAGGAGGAGGATTCCTTTCTGAGCAGCAGAGCCCTACTCGGTGTAGGGACGGAAGAGGATCCCCGTGCCCGGCCTCCGCCGTTGGATTCCAGTCCCCGTCTCCGGCCTCCCTCGCCGGTCCTCTGTCCCCGTGCCCAGCCTCCGCTGTCGGGCCCCTGTCCCCGTCTCCGGCCTCCCTCGCCGGTCCTCTGTCCCCGTGCCCGGCCTCCGCTGTCGGGCCCCTGTCCCCGTCTCCGGCCTCCCTCGCCGGTCCTCTGTCCCCGTCTCCAGGACTCTGTCTTTGTCCCCCTCTCCAGTGCCCCTGATCGCCGGCTTCCTTCGGTCCCGTCCGGGCAGGCCGGGGCCGAGTGGGTCGCCGGGTGGCTCCCGTGGAGGGGGGGGGGTACTGTGAGGTTTTGTCCGCTCCCCACCCACTCGCTCCATTCCTTTAAGGTATTTTGTTAAGTAATTGCATTCCCCGCCACGCTCCGTTCCTTTAAGGTTCTGTGAGGATTCTGTGATGATTGGTCCGTGGCCGAACGCACACTTCTAAGTCAAGTATCAATTACCATCACGCACCTGATGTGTGTTCTAATCAGCGCCCCAGAGGGCTTTATATACCCTGATCTCCCTAATATCGATGTTGGATCGTTTTGAATATTCCCTGCATCTGCCTTTCTTTCCCGTTCGCTGTCTGTTGCTCTCCAGGACTCTCGTGAAGTATCCCTTGGAGAACCTGATTCCCCGTACGAAGCTACGCCTCGTTTATCTGCCCGCTTTACGCGTTGCGCTTTGGTGAGTTTTTGAAACAGTCTTTTTGGATCACCAGTTTTTTGTGTGTTTGTGAAACACCGAAGAGATCCCGTTTTTGTTATACTGTTCTCACCTATTTTTTGTTGTTGGATTTACTCTTTGGATTACCGTATTGTTTTTTCTCTGGACTCTGCTAACTGTGTGTATCACACCGAAGATCAAGTCACTTGGATATTAATTTGGATCAGTCACCTCTCTGTTATCTGTTGTGCGCTGAGCTAACTGGGATTCTCTCTCTCCCTCCGTGTTCCATCTGGAGTGTATGCTGGGGGGATCTGCAGAGCGGCTCAGACGTCACAAGCAAATTCCTCACCAACACCGTCTGGGAGAATCTGCAGAGCCGCAAGACATTCTTCACATGCCAGATTCACAGTTTGTTCTGTTTTCCACCTAATTCAATCTTGTGACTCTGAGAATAAACACGCCCTTGTTTTTGGCTAACTCTGAAAACAACTCTCTCTGTGCCGTTGCGTTTGGGGTCGGTTACAAACCATAACACATACAGAGGAGGTATACTTTAAATATATTATAATGATAAGGCATCTTTGAGTAAACTTCGATTAAGTATCTTGAGGCTGAAGGCAGAGTGTCCTCTTTAAAAAAAATCACAATATGGTCACTCTTGAAGTCGCATTATAATTCACTTAATAAAATAATGACGAGTCAGCCTCCTAAAAAGACAAAAGTTAGTGACACGACTCACACCGCCGCCGCCAACCCAGCCAAAGTAAGGACTATGCTCTGTATCGTCAATCAATGGTCAAATAAATATTTGATTAAGGAATATAATATGCCTTTTTGTATTATTTCTCTGTGTATCAGCAAAATGTATATATTTTTTTGTTAGACATTAAGGGAAATTAAGATTCTCAGATTTTTTACAAACCGCCGCTTATCAACTAACCGGTTAATCGGAAGGTGACGTATGTTGCTCAGTAGTTGCTGATGTCTGCTCAGGAGGTTTGAGTGTTTGCTCAGACAGAAAAATAATTAGAGGGAACATTGCACCTCACCCCTGCCCACTTTGAAAACCTAGGATGGCTTAGAGTAGATGACAGAGTACAGCTACTTGCAATGGGCCTGGTCTACAAGATACACTACACGACTAAGGTACCCATGTACATGTCAAAATACTTCCCAAAGGTCAGTGAATACCACGATCACAACACCAGAGGGAGCTCCACAAATCATGTTAAACCCAGATTCGGCTCAAACAAGGGACTAAACACGTTTCGCAATTATGCCACATCAATGTGGAACGCCCTACCCACAGCTGTAAAGGAATGTGAATCACTACCCACTTTCAAAACCACCCTCAAAGAACACCTACGGGAGACTGCAATTCGAAACTGGCCCCTGTAAATGTCCTAACCCAACCCCCTCCAATGTACAGTAAATGTCCTAACCCAATAATACACTAGACCCTCTTCTTGGGACCAAGTAAGGTTTCGTCGATAATCCAATGTACAGTTACCCCCTCCCACCCCACCACATCCAATGTACAGTTTCCCCCCCCCCCACCCCACCTACCCAACCTCCTCCTACAGTTTCTTTGTCAAATGTATATACTCACTTTTTTACTCTTTTTGTATCACAAACAGTACTGTATTTGTAAATCTGGTATGTCATAAATGTATAGATGTAGCAGTACTGTCTATCTGTATGTCATGTATACTTGTATGCCGTGACAAATAAAACTCTTGACTTGATGTATGTCATATATGTTATGATTAATTGAAAATGGGGGACCCTGATATAAACAAGACGAAAGTCTTTCTCTGGTCTGCATCCGCTTAACAATTGTGTGTATTGAGCTGTACTGTATTGTACCCATTCTGCAATCTGTTAATAACATTTTCAATCAATCAATCAATCAATCAATCAATCAATCAATCAATCAATCAGCCAACAGTCTCCTTACAAAGAGACACTGCACACAACATGTGGTTGTTGTGCTTCAATACAACTATGGCGGATGGCAGACACAGCACTCCATGGTTTCGAGGACTAAGTCTTAAAGGAACACGCCACATTTTTGGGACATTCGCTTATTTGCCATCTACCCTGGAGTTAGACAAGCAGTTACATACCCTTTTCTTCTCTGTGCATGCATTAGGCTTAGGGGACAGCCGCACCGTTAGCCTAGCTTAGCATCATTCACTGGCAGTAGTAGTGCCAGTGTAGCCTAGTTCCCAACAGTCACGAAATACACTCCAAATACAACTCGAAAACGTTCCTGTAAACATGTTGTGACCTGTGTATTTACCACCATGGAGAATTAAAAAAAAAATTACATTTTAGTTTTCTAAGCAGATATATACAGATATATACTATATACTGGTTTTTGCCGAACCACTGCTGCTGGGCGCAGTGATTTCATCACCTCAAAAGCCCTGTTGTTTTTTGAAAAACTGTTTAGCAAAATAAAATGTTTTTATAATATTTTTTCCACGTGGTAAATACACAGGTCACAACATTTTTACAGGAACGTTTTGGAGTGTATTTCATGACTTTTGGAACTAGGCTACACTGGCACACCTACTGCCAGTGAATGATGCTAAGCTAGGCTAACGGTGCGGCTGTCCCCTAAGCCTAATGCATGCACAGAGAAGAAAAGGGTATGGTCATGTTTTAGTTTTTATAGAAGTGCTTTAGGGGAAGTTAATCCAACATGTTTGCCACCATGTGGCTAATGGCCACCATGTCTGCAGAACACGCATTTTGGCAACCAACACTAACGTTACTTTATAACAAACGCAACATAAGTTAACTTTAGTTCATTGCATGGTGAGTGCATGATGATTTTCAAAAATGTGATAATAGCATGTCAATAATGTAAACGGAAGCTTTCAGTGTTACCTACTTGTGTAAACACACTACATGCATGTTGTCCTGCTGCTGTACAAGTAATATGTCTTCAGGTGGCTCACATGATTTAATGGCCATTATTTAATCACCCACCCAATATATTTAGTTAATTTAAGATATGTGTGTGTGAGTGAGAGAGAGAGAGAGTAATAATACTAATGTAACAACAATAATAATAATTCAAAGTATTCTCATGATGTATTTTGCTATACATTATGCTCAATGGCCATGATTGTCATTAATGATAAGCACCTACTGTTTAATCACAATCACCTGTTGTTTATGACCAAGATGTCTGCGATCAAATACTATGAATTCTACATTTGCTATTCCCTTTTGTATTTGGTTTTCAATGTAAGATAATGTGAAATGATTTCAATGTGTATTAGTACTTAATTCTCATACCGTTTTATCTCTAGCATGATCACATCATGCGCTATGGAGTTACATTATGGCTTCCTCTGGCTATTTCAGGACCTGAGAGAGAGAGAGAGAGAGAGAGAGAGAGAGAGAGAGAGAGAGAGATGATTTCCCTTGCTGATGAGCTCATCTCTCACTCACCAGCAGGATGCATGGAATGATACCTGTTAGTGTTCAGCAAAATACAGCCCCTATAGAATAAAAAAAAAACATACATGGAAACACTTCGTAGTATCTCCTACAGTATGTGTTGTGAATCTGAATCTCCGGGGGGGGCCCACTGCACAGCTGTTTGGTACTTTATGTCCAGCCATTGTTCGGTGAAACAAAAAAGGCCATTCAGCCTGGCTGGTTTCCAGAGCACTCCTATAGCGGCCAAATGTTTATCATTGTTTTGACACTGCATAGGACAGGACAGCATGGGGTATGTCTATAGATAGTGGGACGGGTGGTGGTGGGGGGTAAGGAGGTGGTGGTGGGGGGTAAGGGGGTGGTGGTGACGGGCATTGCAGAAGAACAACTCACTATAGCCATTGTACAAGCCCACAGTGTTGTGGGTGGAACGAAAATGAAAACCTTTTCTAAAAAACCTTTTTTATCAGTGCTCATTTATGTTCAATGATCTATGAGCTGTTTCTGTTGATTGGCATTACCCTTGCATGTAACAACAAGCCAGCATGATTGAGTCAGCCTTGGTTTGAACAGCAAAGGACAGAAATTAAAGGTGCTACATTATCTTTTCTGACTGCAGTGGACTAGTTACTAATGCGTAGATTGTGTTTCATCTCTCTCTCTTTTTTTTTCTTCTCTCTTTACCCATTTTGTCTCTTCATTCTGGCAGTCTGCAGCTAGGACATCTCTTCATTTTAATTGCATACTTTCGATTAAAAAAGCTTGTTTTCCTTGATTACTTTGATGTAGAAATGGGAGCTTGGGAGCAATTCACATTCATTTGCCAGTATGTACCCCCCCCCCCCCCCCCTCTTTTGTGCTAACACCAGAATTCCTATTTATATATTGGCAATGGAGCTAAATTACTGCAAACATCTCTGCTGATGCCAGCCAGGCAGGGTTGCCTGTAACATGTCAGTGCCCCCTACTGGCGGCAAGCGGAAAATGCACCCTTGTTTATTCCAGGCACGTATGGGGGCCAAAAGAAACACATTGGAATGGGTTCCCTCAACTTCCCTGGAATCTTTTGCCAAATGAATTCCTTGTGGCTGGGATTCTTCTATCACTGTGGCGAGACATCACACGTCTTCCACGCTCTCACATTCACAGCACAGTTGAGAGGTGTGAATATTAAAAGACTGTGTCCCCACACAGAGGAACATCTTTCAAAAGTATACGATTCAGCTGGGGTGGAGTTACGATAGCCTGATTAATCTTAATGTCTGTTGTGATGCTAAATGCTAGCTAGCTGCTAATGCCATATATATGGGAGATTGTGGTCCATACGGTTCGACTGGATCGGTTCTCTCAGGATCCTTGTAGGATCTCATCCAGAGAAGAAGTGAAGAACACTGCGTGATCAGACGTGTGTGTGTGTGTGTGTGTTTCACTGTAGCCTCGCTGCAGTAGGCTGTAGAAGCCAGCTTGTGAGTAGAGTCCTGCAGGCCCTCATTCATCAACGTGACTTACGCACAGATATGTGCTTAAGCTGTGCGTACGACCATTTCTAAGCAAAGAGTGGGATTCATCAATTTCAACTTGAACTTGACTTCGTGCTTATATTTACGCACAGCTCGGAGCATGCGTAGCTGACGCCCAGTGGTAGAACATCATTACTACGGCATAAGCGCTCCAGTTCTGCATTAGTTTCAACGCGGAAATAAGCTTCCGTGCATTAGTTTCAACACTGGCGTGTTCAACTTCTGTATGACCCGTAATTCATTATAGTTCATTGTGAAATAGCGACAGTAGTGTAATTATAACGGGCTCACACGCGAACAAGAGGTTGGCCTGCTTGTTTGGCACGGGGGGGCAGACGCAGAACACCAACCTCCAAACGCGATTAAATATTGTTTCAAATAAAAAGCGAATTATTTTGTGTGTCATGTTTCCAAATAAGATTGGCCACGAAATGCTTTCTACTTCAATTTGTTGGTTAGAATAGATGACCTCCGTTGAAACTTCACTGAGACTAACAGTCTATTCGTGAGCTCCCGCACAGATGTGATAATAATAATAATAATAATAATAATAATAATAATAATAATAATAATAATAATAATAATAATAATAATAATAGCTTCATTTTATATAGCGCCTTTCAAGAGACCCAAGGTCGCTTTACATAGATAGGGGGGGGGGGAATAACAAAGTAACAAACATAGTGGACAGACACAACATATAAATATGATGATGGAATTCATTCAAGTCCTCTCCACCCTCGGGTCTTTGCCACCGGCACGGTCCATCGTGATATTGGAGATGGATCGAGCAATAGACTGTTACTGTAGCTGTCAAAGCTCCATCACAAATGCAGTTATGTGAATAGAAAGGGATTCCACTCAGTCAATGTTGCGATGCGCATTTGCCTGATACATGTTGTTGCTGCATGCCGGGAGGGAAGGCATGCTGCATGTTTTCAATTCATTAAATAAAACGGATACTTTTCGCAAGGGTTTACTGACTGTCATACAAATAATCAACCAACTACATACTGTAACTTTTCAGTGCACGTTCTTATTTACATTGTGACAACAGCCTTGTGAGTTCCCGCAGTGACCCGCACACAGACATGATGGAATTCAAGTTCAAGTTTGTATTGATCACATATAGGCAGGCTACACATGTCGTATAGGCTACATCATACATGGCAGTGAGATTCATTGTTCTTGTATATGCTCTCGTATTATTGTTTATATAGGCTACCCAATACTGACATCAAAATAGATTGTATGCCTCTAGAAATCATATGCAGCAGGTAGAAAATTGACGGAAAATCCGTCGCGATTTGGAATAAAATTGAGGAGAACTTTAATCCCTGGGTATTAATCAAACAAAACGGGAAAAGGCAGTCATATTCCAGCACGGTCTTTATTAGTGTTTGCGCTGCCCAGGCAGCAATGGTTAATAGATATCATATCCGACATCACCGTACGTGTACACGTCTGTCAGCCTGTCGCATAACACGCTTCCCTCGGCTTAGTCAATTTTTCCACATTTCATGGGGGTATTCCATTACCGTATATGGTTAATCGGGGCGGTTCTGGTATGCAAATACTTAAAACAGTGCATGAGCTCAAACGTAGGATCAAAGTCATATTTATCAACACGGAGGAGCATAGGACCTGTGTACGCACGGTTGATAAATCCCAATATTTCTGTGCGTACACACATTCTAAATTCTGTGCTTACGTGTGGAAATAGAACATTTTCTACGTCACGTTGATGAATGAGGGCCCTGGTATCGTGCGTGGAGTTCTCCCGCTGGGATCTGAGCACCTCTCCCCAGAGTCCCATCACACTGGTACAACACTAGCAAAAAACATCAAGGGGATTTGGCATTTTTTTTGTGTTCTGCTTCTTCTTTTTCATTTTTTACACTTATTTTTCTTCTTCTGTCAAGTGAAGTAGAGAGTTATATAATAGTACACGAAATGCAACAAACACTAATTAGGCTTTTAGCAGTTGACTATGGGTCAATTAGGAGTTTGATTCAATGGCTGAGAGCTCAGCTGGAGCTAGCAAAAGCCCAGAGATAAAAGCAGGGGGGAAAAGAATAATAATAAAAGAAGAAACTCACTTTCCCTGTGTGACTGGGCTCCAGGGAAAAAACAGATGTGGACAGGAGGAGGGGGGGGGGGGGGGGGTTAATACACGGAAATACAAGCATCAAGCTGTGATTGCCAGTGAGATAAATAGGAAGTAATGGTAATTCAACCAATTGGTGCTTTTAATTTGGCTGCCTTTGCATCCTGGAAGCTGTTCCACACTAGAAAACAGGAGTTATCTAATGGAATTCTAATGCTTAGAATGCGTTATTATAGCAAATATTATCTATATTTTTTTAACTGATTGAAAATAGAAAATAAATAGAGGTACAAGATAGTTGGTATTACATTCATTTTAAGAAGCCTGTCTAATAAGCGGCTGGGTGGCGCAGCGGACATTGCGCTCGTCACCAACGCAAGAGACGTTCGAATCCGGCTGTCGGCGTTGCCTCCGGCTTGGGCCGGCCGTCATGCTAACTCAATTGGCAGAGTTAACGGGTGGGAAGTCGAAGGGTGGTAGTCTGGTCGTTGTGAACAGCGACTCCTACAGGTCGGTTGGGGCGCCTGCACAGCAAAGTCAGGAAAAATGGCGGGGGCAGTGTGAGCCTCCTACACGTTACTCCTCGCCAAATGAGAGTCCGCGCTGGCAGGTGAAAAGATGTGACAGGCTGCCTCCACATGTATCGGAGGGGACATGTGGTGCAAGGCTTATATCCTCCCTACAACCAGCCAGTGGGGGGCATATGCGAGCAACAATCAGGACAGGGGAGGGAGAATTGGCACGAGAGGTAAAATTGGGATGGGGAGAAAAAAAATCACAGAAAAAAAGGAGGAGAAAAAAGTAGATAAAAAAAAGAAGCCTGTCTAATTAATCATTTACATTACTCATTTAGCTGACACTTTTATCCAATCTGACTTATATTGTACAAGGAGGAAGGGTCCACCTCTGGCAGTTAAGGGGCAATTGTATTGTTCGTCTAGTAGTGCCGAACTAGAGTGCTACACTCCGAGTGCATCATGAATTGGGAGATTCAGTCCATTTGACAAGCACTTGTACTTAGTGATCTGGTTTTTAAGATATTATCACCATTAGTTGGTAATGTTAATCAAGTGAAAGAGGACCCAAAAAAACATGGGTTGGGTCCCTATTGATTTGACAAACACATTTTTTATTTTTATTGGAACAAAATGCTAATAATTTGTACTTCCAGGTGGGCTTATCTCAAAAACCAAAACACTAGTGCAAGTATGTTTTGGGTGAATTTAAATAACCAAAAACAGGCTTATTAAAATGGGTGGGGTAACACTTTAATAAATACAGTGGCGCTATTGATGATCCCGCCATCTTCCATCTCATCATAACAAAGGCCTATACCAGCTGCACCTTAGGGGGAAGAAGTTGTTTGTCTTCATTAGCATCCTGTGTTTCTCGGTTGCTTTCATTAGCGGGGGTCCTCCTCCTCCTGTATCCGTCAACCAGAGTGAAAGGCCAGGGACACAACAGAATGTGGGTCACACTTTAATCGTTTTCATGCCATCTCTGACACTCTGTGAGGTGTTTGTTTTCTATTAGAGAGAGGGAGTAGAGAGTTTCCCACACTGGGGGGGCGCTGGGAGCAGCTGGTAGAGCCCTTCCAGTCCTGAGAGCCAATACTGTCTGTATATCCCTAAGTACTCCCTTCATTTTCCCACCTGCGAAGAGACCACGCGATTATGGCAAATCAGCCAATCTGCTATCACCAGAAACTGCAAACACCAGTATGCCCCCCCACCACCACCGCCCTCAGAGATGCACTCTTTTAATCTCATGTGATGTGCTTTCATTGTACCTTTAAAGGTCACTTTGCCTCACTGTAAACATGTCATATTACATTCTGTTCATACAGCGTGTGCTTCAAACTAGAAACCCAGGGAGGGGATGTTCAGAGCACGCTCACATTTACACTTTAATCACAAGTATTTCATGTAGATTAACCTCTATAATAGCTCAGTTGCATGAAACAAATAGCGGGACAGCTGACCAAGCGGACACTGACTTGACAACATTTCCAACATTAAGTCGAGTTCATTCATACTACACTAGTACACGTATGATCAATCCAATAATGAACACATATATATATCTTGTCATTTTAAACAAGTTACCATTCATTCATTCATCTATTATGCATCACCCACGGCAAAATTAACAACAACAACAACACGCTGTGTTGAGAGAGCGAGAGAGAGAGAGTGAGAGAGAGAGAGCGAGAGAGAGAGAGAGAGAGCGAGAGAGAGAGAGAGAGAGAGAGAGAGAGAGAGAGATACCGCATTAACTCACTGTTTAGTTGAAACGTGGTCCAGGAGGGCTTGATAAAGTGTATACAGTATGTCCACTGTCCCACAGTCCCAGACTGTTGATGTATATCCACTGTCCAGACTGCATCCAGCTAGCCAAATAGCTTCTTGTTAGCACAACACAAGTACTGATGAGCTGTGTCTTACTGTCTTTGCCCATTTCCGCGTCGAACAGCCTGCAAACTACCTGGCATTCTATCGCCCTGCTCTAAGACAAACTCTAACCTTAACCAACTTTGAAAGAGTGCCTAAGCTTAACCGTCGAAAGAACTTGCCGTCACGCTCTAAGACAAACTCTAACCTTAACCTACTTCGAAGAGTGGCTAAGCTTAACCAGTGTAGAATCTGGCGTCGGCCAATCAGAGAGCGTCTCCGAGAAATGCGGCTACGGAAAGTATAGACGCTGCTTACTTAGATGATATAGATCGCTTGAAAACGCGCCCGGCTTCCATCATAATACATCATATTTCAACGCACAGCGCGTTACGCACTGATTGGCTGCGACGGATACAGCGATGAAACCAGTGCACGCCCACTGTTAGCGCTATTGCGTCTAGCCCGAGAGAAATGCGGCTACGGAAAGTATAGACGCGGTATTATTCTCTATCAGACAGTCACTTCCTGTTAATGAAAACAATTATTTATATTTGATATATTAACGTTATATTGTGCATTGGAAACACAAACACTTAAAATGAGTAAATATTATTCATTTTAAACATGTTTATTTTATTTATAGGGCTCTAAAAAAAATAAAAAAATAAATGTCTTCTTATTCTTCTTCTTTTAACCAGGGAGGGCGGCGCTCTAGCGCCCACTATCGGCCGGCCGCCACTGACTCCGACCCGATGCTGAATGTGATGCGTCCTTGCGCGTAAATCATCACATCACCCAATGTGACCTCTAATTAAATTATGAGGAACTTTGAGAAGGAATTGTTTCCCTCCACACCATTTACATGTATTAGCAGCTAATGAAAACCAACCCAGGTACTGTCAGCAGTTTAATGAGGCTCTCTATTGTTTCAAGCACTTTCCAGGGGGGCTGGGTGCTTATTCCCTCCTCCCTGCACCCTCTCATCAAAAACTAACTGTAGATAGTGCTGTGTAAGTTGCAGTGATTAGT
Source organism: Notolepis coatsorum (assembly GCF_963971535.1). Classification (NCBI taxonomy): domain Eukaryota; kingdom Metazoa; phylum Chordata; class Actinopteri; order Aulopiformes; family Paralepididae; genus Notolepis; species Notolepis coatsorum. The sequence continues at coordinate 52,352,941 of NC_140184.1, read as the reverse complement.
GATTGCGATTTAAGCTCACTCTTAATTAACCTTGTTCTTAATTCCTTCGCCCCACTCGTTTCCAGCGGAGACAATGGAGATAGTGTGCTGCAACGCTCGGGGGACCGAGAACCCATTCCCACTGCAGGGCGATAAAGATGCACCGAGAGATACAGGCTACATGCTACATCTACACTAAATAAGCCAATGGACAGCATCATATCAAATAATACAAATCCATGTTGCATACTGTACATCGGGGGAAGCGGTCGCATTTGGCGAGCAGAGATTAAACACACTGAATCTAATGGATCTCTCCACACGCGGGTAAATTTGTTCAAATTAAATGGCCATCATTCTTATTTTTTTTTCCTAAGCGAAGTCAATCAGGGCTATTGATTTTCACTGAAGCGGTATGTGATCTATGTTGGCGTAATTTACATCAACTGGCAGGGTCTCTGTTCAACAAACATTTACTCAGGCAGTTGGTGGGATAGGAGAAAAATGCAGGGAGGGGGGGGGACCACGCCGCTAAATGCCCCAGACCATGTAGCGGTTGTTGCTTGAGCATAGGGCACCGGTGCTCCTGGCTGTGGATCGACTGGTTACAGAGGCGAGGGCCTCAGAATTAGGTCACCCTGCTTACTGTGCAGTCAGTCCTGAAGCTTCCAGAGTACCCACTGCCGGGCTAATATTGTTGTTCAGCCGGGTGGGAGCAGTTGCGACACGTTCTAGTCTAAATGATGCCATGATCTGCCTAATCAGATTTTTTTTTTCAAAAACTATGTTTTGATAATGCGCTAAACGTTGCGGTGTCGAAATAAAACCACTAATATTACGTTCAGACTGTAGGCGCTGATGGTACGTGAAATAACAAGCCAGGAGACTAGAGTGTGTGTCATCAGACTGTAAACCTGATGATGAGCATCATAGCTATTGTAATCGAGGAATAGTCCGCCTATAC